>NC_136063.1:1478254402-1478952956 GCF_964261635.1 Lissotriton helveticus | reverse complement strand
TAAACAGATTGTTAATGGATAGACCACCTCCGAGAGTGGGATTGATAGAAGACAGAGGGCTCGCAAGGGAAGATGGGAATGAGATAGAGGGGTATACACCACTCCCTATATCGGAATGGACACCTAGCAAAGGCGGAGAAACACCTCTAAACAACACTGTACAGAGTGTAGTGGGAAGGTTTGTGGTGCAGAAAACGCCAACCACAGAAAGGGTTGAGTCTGTGGGATTGCCAGACGCTCTTCAAGTGCCTGTTACCATAGGACCCATAGTTTCGATCTATAATTCTGAGAGAGATAGAGGGGAACAACAAAGGCAATTGGATAGGGAAAGGATTGAGATGGAAAGGAGGAATAATGTGACGAATGCATGGAAACAATTACCAGGTTCGGTAACGTGGAACACCCCATTAGACACAACTGTCGGTCCCAATTCAGAACAGGGAGGTCCGAGAGGACCAATGGATCTAAGGGGACCGCGGCCAAGATCTTTTTCAGAGTTAAGAGCTGATTTGAGGGAATGGGACGGGTCCATAGTATCTCCGAGTAACAGGACAAGAACGGAACCAGAGTGGGAAAGCAGGGGTAACGGGACTGTATCTCATTGTGGGGCCAGCGAGAGTAGTCAGAGCCGGGAAGGCCAAAGTCAAGAGAATAGAGGGGATGCATGTCCTACAAATCAGAGAGAACAGCCGGAACAAAATACTAGGATTGTAGAATGTGAGGAAATGTCCCGTCTCTGGGGGAACGGAGGAGATGAGGCGGTACGGGCTTTCCAGAATAGGTTTAGGTGCCTTCATCATACCCTTGGGGAAGACGTTCAACATTGGAGAAAGGAGAACAGCGATAGGTCCCGCCACGCCTCGAATACTCAGGAAGCACAGGGAAGTAGGGAAGAAAGAGGGAGTAATAGAACCTCTTATCCTCAATCCCGTGAAACTAGCCAGGATGGAGAGAGAGAGGCTGGGAGGCATGAAGGAGTGTTTCACCACCCACCCCGAGAAGACGGAAAGGCATGGGACTTGGAGAGATGGGAACAGGGGAGGACTCCCTATAATTCACCAATACCTAAACGTAGATCTCGGAGCTGGGATGGGAGAGATGCAGATGGAGGAGCTAAATTGAGTGTCTTGAAAGCTGAAATAAAGGCAAAAAGGCTTGATGTTACCAGTTTAAAATCAGATGTTGATGAGATAATAGATGGAACATTGCCTTTGGAAAGGATAGAATTGTATGAACAGGATGAGTTATTGTTCATGGCAAAGGATATTACTAGGAAAGCTAGAACGGTTCATGAAAAACTGACCGATTTGGCAGACAAGTATGCCGTGGATTTGTCTAGGACAAGGGCATTGCAGAGCAACCACAGATTACAGTACGCAGACCAAGATCTAGATGAGAAGAGAACTGCTGGATTAAAAACACACATAAGAGAGTTGGTAACAGGGATAAGAGTGTGGAGAGAACTGGATAAATGGGAGGAAAGGTGGTCGAAAAAGGGCACAGTTAGGCGAAGTACTAATGTGATGACCCCTGAGGGAAGGGTAATGCAGATGGAGGCATTCCCTTTGCGAGAAATATCAAATGGAAATTATGTACATGTGCCCTGGAGTAGAGGAGACTTAGCCGCATTTACCAACTCATTTCCGAAGTTGCGGGACAACCCAGTCGAGTGGTATAAGCAGGTAGAGAGGTTTGTTAAAATTTCGAAAGTACTGTGGATAGATTTGAACACGTTGTTTGACATCGTGGTCCCATCTGATTTGTGGACCCCGTGCAAGACTAGTGTCGAATGGCCAAATGCTGAACCATTGAGGGATGTTCGAACAAATGGACCATCTGAGATTGTCATGCGAAAGTATGAAAGGGTAATAGCATGGCTGAAAGATAAGGTACCACCACAGGATATAGATTGGGTAAAAATAGACCGAACAAGGCAGGAACCCAAGGAGACAGTTCACGAGTTTTATGAAAGATTGTTGAAAACATTCAAGCAATACAGTGGACTAGATGTAATGGATCCCAAAGACATAGGGCAGTTCGTGTCAAAGTTTGTCTTGGGGTTGAGGCCTGATATTTGTTTGATGATACAGCAACATTTAATCTGTTGGCAGAACAAACCACTAGATGAGATTTTACGATATGCGAGGTACTGCAGTGACGAGATAGATTCTAAAGCCAAGAATCTAAAGGAGAAATTGATGGTGGTGCAAATGCAGTCCGCTGGGAAGGGTGGTCAGCAGAAGTAGGGGATGGGACGAAAACCAAATGGTCAGAACAAGGATAATGAAGAAGGGCAGAGACCTAGGATAGACTTTGCCACTTTAAAGAAAACGACAAAGTGTCATCTGTGTCACCAGGTGGGGCATTGGCGACGCGAGTGTCCCTTTAACCCTGAAAACGGAGGGCAAGAAGTAGAAGAGCAGGTCCAAGAAGACCCAGTGCAAAAAGTGACAGTCCCAAGCAGTAAGGTGGCCAAAGGGGGGACTTCGGCTCCACGGGCCCAATTCCCACAGCCACCGAAGATAACAGCTGGAGGAAAGGTCTTTAAACAAATGCCTCTGTTTATTGAGGAAGAAAAATGTTATTACATTGATCCATTGACAGGACAACGGGTGAGCAGTGAAGAAGACTGTACCCTCGGGGCAGTTCTAGAAGTGGATCAGAGAGGGCCATTTGTTGAGGCAGAAGTGGCAGGGTGTCCCACTACGTTCTTAGTGGACACTGGAGCTACTCGTTCGACTCTGAGATCAGCGGTAGTTCCAGACTTGCCAATGTCAGGGGAAACAATTCAAGTGGTAGGAGTCGCAAATAAAAGAATGACTAGTCCCTTGACAGAACCAGTGTCTGTGAAAATTGGAAACCACATGAACGAACATCAGTTTGTGGTTTGTGACTCGAGTCCGGTATGTCTGTTAGGTAGGGATTTGTTATGCAAATTGAATTGCACCATATACTGCACCCCACAAGGAGTGGAGGTACAGACTACCGACGATGATGCTACCTTTAAGGTGGCCAATTCAAAATTCTGTGTAGAACTATATCCTACTCTGACTGTAGAAGATCTTCCACAAGACTTAAGAGATGCAGTGGCGTCAGAGGTGTGGGATTTCACAGGAGAAGATATAGGATTGATTAAAGGGGTAGAACCGGTAAAAATTCTGGTAAAACCAAATGTTGAGTTTCCAAGAACGCCCCAATACAAATTGTCCCAGGAAACGATTGCGGGAATAAAGCCTGTGATCGAGTCAATGATACAGCAGGGAATACTGAAGGAAATCGTGGGCAGTCCTTGTAACTCCCCGATTATGGGTTTGCAGAAACCTAGTGGGAAGTTTAGGATAGTTCAGGATTTACGAAAGATTAACAACATAGTCGTTTCATGTTGTCCCGTGGTACCGAATCCATCAGTAATATTGTTTCAAATACCATGTCAAGCAGAATGGTTCACAGTGATAGATCTTTGTCAGGCTTTCTTTTCAATCCCATTGGATGAAGAGAGCAGGTACCTTTTTGCGTTTAAAATGGAAGATCGCGTTTTAACATGGTGTCGAATTCCACAAGGATTCACAGACAGTCCATCCATCTTTAATCAGTTGTTGAAGAAGAATCTTGAGAATCTAGTACTGCCACAGAACTCGGTTCTGGTACAGTACATAGATGACCTACTTGTTGCGTCAGAGACAGAGGAAGCTTGTAAAGTAGATTCAATTGCCTTACTGAATCATTTAGCTGAAAATGGACATAAGGTATCTCCGAGCAAGTTACAGTATTGTCTGACAGAAGTACAGTATCTAGGGCACAGGTTAGAAAAAGGGAAACGTAAGGTGTCCCCAGAGAGGATTGAGGCGATAATGAAAATGAATGCGCCTACAACACAGAGAGAGGTTAGAATGTTCCTAGGAATGGTGGGTTACTGCCGACAGTGGATAGTTAACTTTTCACTGAAAGCAAAACCCTTACAGAAACTGACGCACAAGGAGGTGAGTGATCCGGTACCATGGGATGAAGAATGTCTGGTGGCGTTTTTACAGCTGAGAGACGATTTATGTCGTGCTCCGGCTCTGGGAATGCCAGATTATGAAAAGTCGTTTTCACTCTATTGCTGTGAGAGAGAGGGATGTGCTTTATCAGTCTTGGCACAGACCCACGGTAATGCCCGTAGACCAGTTGCATATTTTTCGGCTACATTAGATCCAGTAGCCGCAGCGTTGCCCGGATGTCTTAAATCCGTTGCTGCAACGGGTGTCAGCATTGAAAGGAGCGAGAGTATTGTGATGGGACATCCAGTAGTGGTGTATGTACCGCATTCAGTTGAATTGTTAATGACCAGGACGAAGACGCAGCATCTGACCAATAGTAGGCTCACGCGTTATGAGCAAGTTATACTTGCCGCAGAAAACGTGACTCTCAGGAGATGCTCTGTCTTGAATCCTGCTACTTTGATGCCATTACCTACTGTAATAGAAGGCGAAGGATGTGAAGACCACGATTGCCTTGATGTGACTGAACTATGCACGAAACCCAGACCAGATATAGTGGATGAGCCATTGTCTGACCCCGATGAAATTTACTTTGTTGATGGCTCATGTTTAAGAGACGATACTGGTCGGTTAAGAGCAGCTTATGCTGTTTGTACCATTACTGGAGTTGTGGAAGCCGCTTGCCTGGAAGGAGTACATTCCGCACAGGTAGCAGAAATTATTGCCCTAACTCGTGCCTGCATAGCAGGAAACGGGAAAAGAGTCACCATCTACACGGACAGCCAATATGGTTTCGGTGTGGTTCATGATTTCGGGCAGTTGTGGTCTCAGAGGGGTTACATGACCTCCTCTGGTTCGCCCATTCGAAATGGAGAATTTGTGCGATTGCTGATAGAAGCATTACAAGGTCCTGTTGATATTGCAGTGGTGAAGTGTGTAGCTCATACTAAGAATACGGATTTTGTGTCACAAGGTAATAGATATGCTGATGAAGTCGCACGCTATTGTGCGGAACAAAGTTATTCTTTCTCAAAGGTGGAAATAGAAGGTGCAGAAGAAAAGACTGAATTAAGTATGATGTTAGAAACTGTAGACACTTGGGAGGATTTAAGGATAATGCAGGAGAACGCACCTGAAACAGAGAAAAAGGCATGGGAAATAGCAGGCTGTGTGCGAAGTGAAATGGATTTTTGGGTTTCAGCAGATGGGAGAGCTGTGTTACCCGAAGAATTAGCTAATCCCATGGCGAGAGAAATACATGGTCCAGTACATCTAGGAAGGGATGCTATGATGAGAGTTTTTAGGCAGACTTGGTATTGCCCGAAATTCAGAATAGCAGCAGAATCAGTATGTAAGCGATGTGTTACCTGCCAACAACTGAACGTAGGCAAACGAACACCAGTCACACTGAGTCACATTGGGAGGTCAGGGGGGCCTTTCAATAGAATGCAACTAGACTTCATCGAAATGCCAAGAGTCAATCGCCTTCGGTATGTGTTGGTGATTGTATGCGTATTTTCCAGATGGGTTGAAGCGTACCCTACACGTAGGTGCGATACTCTCACAGTGGCTAAATTGTTGCTCAGGGAGTTGATACCGCGCTTCGGGGTGCCTGCCTCTTTGGAATCGGACAGAGGAAAACATTTTAACAGCGAAATAGTGAAGATGTTGTGCTCCACACTGAATATCGATCAAAAGCTGCATTGTAGTTATCGACCAGAAGCTTCAGGAATTGTGGAACAAGTGAATGGCACTTTGAAGAATAGATTGGCTAAAGTAGTGGCATCCACATCTTTGAGTTGGCCAGATGCTCTTCCATTGGTGCTCATGAGCATGCGCAGCACACCTGATAGGAGGACAGGTCTCTCTCCTCACGAGATCCTGATGGGGAGGGCCATGAGACTTCCTACAGTTCCAACTACTGCTCTATTGAATATTACAGATGATCTGATCTTGGATTATTGTAAAGGACTGTCTGACGCCATCCATTCTGTGTCCCTTCAGGTGCATGCGGCTGAAGTTCCAGCAGCGAGGAACCTGTGTCATGACCTGAACCCAGGGGACTGGGTCCTGGTTAAAAAACACGTCCGGAAGAACTGCCTAGATGTTCGCTGGCGTGGGCCCTTTCAGGTAATCCTGATCACGAACACCGCGGTGAAGTGCGGGGGGCTGCCAAATTGGATCCATGCATCCCATACTAGAAGAGTTCCAGCACCTCTAGAAGGAACAGCTCCCATCCCAGACGAAAGCCCGGAAGTGGAAGAAGAGTCGCAAGAAGGGATTGAGGCAGCTGAGGAGGTGTCGGAAGAAGTTGGGAACGCATCGGATTCAGAAGAAGAGCGAAGGCAGGACGGCAGTGAGACAGAAGACGCAACTGAAGGAGAGAGCAGAAGTGAATACGACTCAGACTCAGATCCGTATCGGAGCGACCAAGAACCAAATGGGAGGACAAGGAATAGGAGAATAAGGCTTGGAGCTGCCACTTGGCCAACAAGAAGAAGAAGGCTAAGTTTGAGGTCGGCCCAAGAAGAAACGCTTACTCCTATATCCGAAGACTCAGATCCAGAAGAAGATATCCAGGATCAAGCCGAGGAGGGTCTTAGAAGATCAAGTAGGGTGCGAGTGCCTAGCAGAAGATACTCTACTCCCGATTGGACCTACCTCGTTGCAGATGTCTGGGAGACACAGAACAGGGAGGATCAGGGAAGTGGAACTGATCAGAACTGACCCGATCATCACAGTGCAAATAAAGTTTCTACTGCCAGGAGCGGAGACCGAAAGGTTGCTGACACTCAACATCGTTCATCCTGCTCTCCTGAGTGGAATAAGAAAATTGCTTTTAGAGACAGTTGAGTTTCCAGTTTGCTGTTCACGATATCCAATATTGGAGGGAACTCTTCTTCGTTTGGAAATGCTTGAACGAGTAGTAGAATTGCTAGGAGTGCTTATTGTTGTGGACTAAAACCATACTACGAATGTCTTCAAAGGGGTGCAGATCTGGAAAAGTGAAGAAAGTGATCTTGATTAGAACGGACCCCTTTGTAATTGTGGATATAGAACTGATAGTACCAGGATTAGAAATTGAAAAAACGCTAAACTCTCAATTTCGTCCGTCCACTTGTCTTGAGCGAAATAAGGAGAATAATCCTAGAAAAGGTTGACTTTCCATGGTGTGGTACGAACTGTCCAGAACCTGAGGGAATGATACTTCGGATGGACGTTTATGAAGAAGTAGTGTCACTCCTTGAGTCATACATAACTTCAGACGAAAATAAGACTTTTGAAAAGGAATTGTAAACTTGTTGCAAGATAACCTAGCGCCGAGTGGAAGAAGAAAAGTGATAGGGGTTTCATTTTAGTGGATGGAGAAGGGCTAGGGTTGTCTATTTTCTACTGGACTTTGAACTGTTTTGCGGAAACAAATTGTCAAGCTTCCAAGTGTTTCAAGAAAGACATTGCAAGAGAGAAAGACTTTGTTTGAAAAGAAGAGGAAGTGAATGCTGGAAGAAAGTCGAAAACTACACTGTTTGAGAACATGGAGGCTGGCAACCCGAACCGCAGGGCAAAATGTATAGCTGTTACATTTTTAGGAGTAGTGGTTTCTCTTATAATTCTAGTGGTAACTGTTTCATTCCTAGCGGGACATGAAGGGGATGGAACCACAGTTAAGGAGGATAAGGGAGTGTCAACACCGAGAACTACCACAGTTAAGGAAAAGGGAAACATCAATGAGAAAGACAAAGCGTTGTTAGATGCAGAAGTAAAAAGGTTACACATGGATGAGTCACAGGGGAATTACAAGTCAAATGCTTATGCTAAATTGCTTTATGAATATGTTGATGCCATGGAGGTAAAGGACTGCTATGTATGTATGCAATTACCAATTTCGGTGGAGGAGGGTATCAAATACCATCATCTCCCGTTGACATATGGAATAACGTGCAGTTTATTGTTAAGTATGTTTTATGGACGAGACGGATTTGAGTATTACTTCTCGAATTTCGACTCGACATTGCCAGAGGTTCCGAATTTCAAGCATTTGAACAAATGGGACTACTACAAAAGCGAAGACAGGTTACACAAATGGTTTATTCCATGGAGAACGTTAGATACTTCACATGCTCGAATAAACAATCTGACTTGTCAAATATCAGAAGTTGAGAAAAAGTTTATAGCACAGGTAGATACTAGATACAGGAAGCAGAAGGTATTGAAGGCATCAGGACAAGGAGAAACAGATTGGACCAAGGAAGAAAGGGCACAACAACGAAAAGGAAGTATTGGTCCAATTGCTTTGGATAAGGAGAAACGGGGGAAACTGTGCATTCACAGGAGTTACTCCTACTATGAAAACGTTTATGTAGGACAAGTCAATTGCGAACATGCTTTTCAATTGGAGTACTACTCTAAGAACTTCATGAAAGGGATGCAAGCAATACCAAATGTATATTTTGTATGTGGAAGATATGCCTATGTGAAGTTACCAGATAATTGGTACGGATCATGCTATCTGGCTGTTGTCTTCCCTAAAATATATCATGTTGAGAATTTAGACACGCCTAAGAAAGAAATATCAACTAGATGGAAGCGAGGGCTGGGTGCAGCAGAAGTAGTTGGAGATGTAATAGGTGCTGCATTCCCTTTCTTAGGATTGATAATGAATGACATTAAGATCAGGAGGTTAGCTACAGTCGTAGATAGACTGTCTGCCAGTACTGCAAGATCCTTGATGCTGATAGAAGGGGAGATGCAATCGATTAGGGCAATGGTTCTTCAGAACCGACTTGCTTTAGATGTTCTGTTAGCAAAAGAGGGAGGAGTCTGTAGGGCCTTGAAGGTTCAGGAATGTTGTACTTACATTCCAGACAATTCAAAGCCTCTAGAGAAGTATATACAAAACATCACTGCCATACACTACGAAATTGAGGACCTGGCAAAGGTAAATGTGTGGGAAAAAGTAGGCCATGGAATGGGTAAAGTTGGAAGTTGGTTTGCCAACTTAGGAAAGGGTATCGTTTGGTACATATTGAAACCCATCATCATAGTAGTGATTTGTGTAATCACTTTGTGGGGATTGGTGCGTTTGTATCAATGGTATAGAGCAAATAGGTTACAGAGAGCTATGAAGAAACAGGAAGAAGAGTTGACAGCGATGCAGGACACCCAATACAAAAGTCTGAAAGCATTAGAGAGTATGAAAAGAAGTGGTACTGTCCTGACTTCACTTTAAAAGGTTCTACATTTTAGTGTCATGGTGATGATGACCCCTGAAGGTCATCAAAGGGGGGACTGAGAGAGCACAAGTTTGGAAAAAATGTATAAGTACGCCATATTTACAAGCACGTAGTTAGTTAACATGTACTTTGCACCAGAGTGTTTATATTTAGAAGTGAAATACACCGAGTGTCTTATATTCAGTGGTGAAATGCATAGAATGTTTAAGTAGAGTAACAATAATCATAACTGTGTGAGACTAATGTAGAAATGTTTGGGATGAATATGAAAACCTCACATTCTCATGTTACAGGAATAATGTAAGAGTTGAATGTAACTCTAAAACCCAGTATTTTGTGTAGGCCTCATGGCAATTCACAAGCAAATCTAAACGTGCTGCTAAAATAATGTGAGACAAGGTTGACATGGTTCTTTCAAAATGTACTATTGAACTTAGGGTTAAAAGTATATGCTTTATAGATGTGTTATTTTAGAAACGTATGCTAGTTAAGAATGTTTGCTGTTTAAATCAAGTTAACGTTTTAAGAGTGCAGGAACCTGTTGCATGTAAATCAAGTAGGCCAGAGCAGATAATGTCATGTAGTTTAAATCGTCATGTGCTCGTTAGAGGAGAGGTCGTGAGGTGTCCAGTATGGAGCTCTGAGAGTGTTTTATGGCCTAAGATATGGTGAAGTCTGGAATTTGAGGCCCACTGCAGGACGAGCTGTATGCAGGTGCGAGGGTCCTAATCAGCTCGAATGAAAGGGACTTTGTTCAGTGGCGCCTTGCGCAGGCCTGTAGGAGTTTCCAGGAATTTCAGGGGGTATCAGCGCACGGAAGAAGAAGCCTGGGAACCAAGGTCAACTATAACGAGGGTCTTCAAGAGTACCATCATGGAGTTTGCCGCGGAAAGATGTACCACGTGAGGGGCGTCCCAAGGGGCGTTTCTATTGGAAATGTGATGTGGTATTAGGGAAAGTGACCCGGGAGGAGAGCAGAGCAGATGATTTTGGGAGCCTAAGGAAGCGGATGGGTAGGCAGATAGGCTGATCAGGAGAGACCCATTATCTGAGAAGAGATAAAGAGAAGTGCGTGATCTTCTTAGGAAATCACCACGGCTGACACCTAGAGGGTTAAGATCTTGCTAAGTAGGGATGTCATTTAGTGTAGTGTAGGGACAGACTAACCTTAATTTTCTTTTCTGTAATGACTTTGAGGTTGCAACTTGTATTCATTTTGGCAACGCTCATGTTGTTAGAGCTTGTACTTATTATTTTGTTCTTCAGACTCAGACTATTCAAGAAGTTCATGTTCATAGTGATACCGATATACCTTTTGAATCTCATTTTGAGAAGTTTGTATCTTCAGTTATCTTTGACTTTATATTAAATCTTTAAAACTTAATTTTGGTCAGTGGTCATTTAGAGTGGTGTAAGTTCTTAAATTGATTTTTTATTGTGAGATTACCTTTTACTCAAGACAGGTACCAACGATTCAGTCGACAGGAAATGGGATTTGGTAAGATAATTAGTAACCAGTAATCCCGCGTTAGCATCATCATCAAAGTCTTTGAGGATTTATTAGCCATAATCTTCTCATATCTTACAACAACCAAGAAACTTACCTCGGGCAAACATTACACAGATAATCTGAACTGGCTCGAAGAGCAAGAAGAGAAAAACAAGAATATGAAGGAACAGGCATTGTTTCGATCTTTAAGACGCCGATATGCAAGCACTATAAGGAAGCAGGCATTTGAAGCCCTTAGATAGGACTACAAGACCATAAAAAAATGAAGACACAGGACGATAGGAGAGCCTTTTTGCAATTCTGTTTTTGTACTATAAGATTGTGTTTTTCATTATTTATGTATTATTCTTTGATGGAATGTCTGAGTATGTTTGAGTCAGTGTCTGCCTGTTTGTTTGCAAGTGTGTGTGTGTGTGTAACTTAGGATGTGTGCAATAGTCTGTGAACTTCTTCGCGCTCTTTATGTCTTTTCTATCATGTTGATGAAATATTTTAAATCAATATGATATCCTTCATCCACATACGTTTTGCACCATTAATGTGAAAGGTATGGTATCCTGTTTTTTATACTTGAGCGACGTATTGCACTACATAAAGAAATCACTGCAGAGTGCCTCCTTTGTTTGTCCAATAACAGTGGCTCAAGCACACAAATCTAGTACACACCCACTTGTATTGGGAATTCTGAGGTGCGCTCCTCTCCCTTTTCGCATCTGGCCTTTGTGTGATGGTGGAGGCATTTCAAAGCAGTGAGTAGTGTTTCCGACATTCCTTGCTGTTTCTGTGTTGCCCATAGGAGGTTTCTGTCAATGGTCTTTAAAATTCCAGGCCTCCAGTTCTCAGAATGTTCTTAGTGTTGCCTTCACTAGCTTTGAATTAGTCTCCACAGAATTGCAAAAACACATAAAACAATATCAGATGCTGTGGAGGATCCAGTTTGAGTTGATTATCATTCTATAGCACTGATACAGTCCAAATTCGGATTTTTCTCTCCAAAAAACGATTGCAAGCAAAAGAGGCACAGGGGCTCCAGCGCCGACGCGCGTTTCAGTGTCAGACCCTGCATTGGGTCACACCTTCCTCAGGGCGACACGTTTGTGTGCTAGCAGGATTGCCTGGAAGAGAATGACAGGACAATGGCCAAGTCAGGAGAAAGTAGACAAAATAAGGAGATACAAGATGTATAATGGCTCCAAAAGTGCGTCCCGCACGTAGGGTTTGTCCAGTCAAATGGTAGGCGCAGTCGATTCTTCCAAGATAAAAGGAGACACCTCACAAAGAAAGTTTCTAGGCGCAGCGGGGCGTAATGAAAAAGTCCGATGTGGTAATGTTAAGAGCTTAAACAATGACTCTTCAGGTCAGACGATATCTCCGGATAGAATAACTGTGGTCTCTCAGCCGTGGTGACAGACATACTGCTATTGAACCTATATATAAACTATGTTAGTAGACATATCCTTGACCAAAACCTGAATACCCCGAAAGTAGATTATGACATATATTTATAGATGACACAATACTCCTAATAGACTGAGTTAGCATTGAATCACTTACTAAGGGGTGTCGAAACCTACCGTGATAACAACATACTCACCATAAATGAAAAATCAATCAACCAGGGTTCTAATAGAGCACGGATAATCACCCATTAGGATCTCAAGGTGCAAACAAGACGAAGTTCATGGTGCTAAACCAGAAACCCAAATTGAAAAACATCTTTGAGATAGATGGAACAGTGCCTGAACAAGTTACAGACATTGATTACTTGGGTATATAAGGTTTGATTGCAAGGTAACATGGATCAAACAAAAAGAAAAAGCAACATGATTTATGAATCAGAATGCAGAAGCTGTCCTTCGTTGTAAGAATTAAATCTGTGGAGTCTCATTCAAATAAATCCTGATGTTTATAAAGTGAAATTCTTAGCATTAGCCACAAACAGTCCTGGCATATAGGGCTTTGATAAAAACCAAGGCGCCCAAAAAATAGAAAATCGCTTCAGAAGAACCATGGTGCACCTGGACCCAAGTATGCCTATGTAAACCTTATGCTTTGAACTAGGGAAGAGAAGTATTGAGGAGGTCATCCAACAGAAACCTGTTCTATCCTGGACAAGACTACGGGTGAACTCTGCTACCAGACGGTGTTTAGATTATTAATTCAGCATCATGCTACCCAGGTGCATGCAGAACTGCTGGTTGAAGCACTTGGAGAGACCCTTAAAAACAATATGATGTGGCATCTTGTGGGATGACCCATCAAAAATGGTTGCATCCAGCGATACGGTCATCACAGAAAGCAACTGGCAAGCAAAATAAAGACAAAGGAGGGCACCTGCTATCTGCCTACTCTCTACATGTATGTTATTGCTCCCTGTACCTGAAATTTAGGCTCAGAGTCTTACCTGTGCTTGCTGTTACCATAAAATGGACACCAAACCATACTGTAAAGCGTGGCTGTGAATTAGGCGAGCTGGAAATACTCAGCCACTTCATGCTCCTTTGCACAAAAATTATGTGCTCAAGAAAAAGCCTACTCCTCTCATTATTCAAGATGCATGGAACTAGAGGCTTTATGGATGGACAGACTTGGCTAATAGTTTTCTGCCCCTTGCAGCATCATTTGCAGTGTCATTGCTACTTATAAGAAATAAACATATGGGTTGTTAATAGAAAAATGCCAGAGTTGTACTGACTACTCTTCTGTGTTTTTCTCTAATGTTTTAACACAACACCCTATTGCAGCCTTTTAATGTTTGCCATGTATCTTAGGTATTGCATGGCTTTTAGTTGAAACACTATATGGGATAAGGTACCCCCTGCTGTACATCATAAGTATATTGCAAGTCACCAAGGAGTTCCATGACCGTATAGAGAATCAAGGCCGAAGTTCTTTTAGAAGATCATGGAACTCTGAGTGGGCCAGCACTATATCCTTTTAATGTACAGTTAAGAGTATTTTATTCCTTATAATACATGGTCCCACCATCTCCCTTTGCACAAACTGCTTAAATCATTGATGTAAATGGAAACAGTTCTGCAGAATGGAGGATTTTGTGCCAACTTGCTTATGCTTTTACCATGCTATAGCTAATTGAAGGAAAGATAGAATCTTTCCATTTTTTCAACACAGCTTTTTTTGTAATATGACTTGCATGTAATTGATGATAATATCTGTAGGCAAAAACGACTAACTGCCTTTTGGAGTGTTACATTTAGCAGTACAAGTTGTACTATTATTCCTTGTTTCTGAAATGAACATAAAAGAGCATGACACAAACATATCAAAAGACCTAAAAATCAAGTTCCTATTTTCCTTGTTTAAATTCCTGCAGCAATCATGTATGTGACCTGCCTTTTCTCTTACAGCTGGCTCTGGCAGCAGGCATTGTGAGATTAGAACTCAACTGTAATAACTTAATGCAGTTGAGTGGCTATGTCATTTAAATTATTACAGGCAACTAGATGCGTCACAAATCGACTGTAATAAGGAAATTAGAGAAGGGTTATTATATTGTGATCACAGGATCCCATGTATTATAAATAAATACATTGAAGGTGTAATTATTAAGCAAGCAAAACAGCCTTTACAGAAGTTCGCAAGGATGAAAGGTTGGCATTGCCAGGATTCTATCCTGATGTCTGCAGGTCTCAGGGCAGAGCCACAAACTACTATACAATTGGACTGTCTCGTGCAGGGCTTGTCTCAGATGTAGATACTTAAGCTGCATCTCATCAGCGTGTTCCAGTATCGCTGTAATGCATCAGGATGCTAGTGTTCCCATTGTGAGTTGGCTTGCACTATCAGCTTGCACTGGACTGTCCCTGTTGGATCTCAGCCAACATTGTTAAATGTAACATGGTTTTATCACCTGTAACACTCGTCTGGAGACATCTAGGCACTGCAAGGATAAGCAAGAAAGGTTCCCCACTAGATATTAAAAAACAGGTTTTGAGATGCTTCCTAAACATCAGTAGATCACGCAGAGATTTAGGCCCCGATTTCAATGGTTGTCGGACCACAACCGAGGCCTCTTCGGTTGCAGTCCGACCGCCTTCTGATGCTGCTGGGGTAACCCTTCATAATCCCTTAATGACGGCAGCTCCACCGTAGGGATTATAATGTTGGTTTCCGACAGCCATTACATGTCAGCCTTTCCGACATGGAAAGGCTGCCGGAAAGTGACACTGGGTGCCCCTAGCAGGGCCCACTTCCCTCCTGGCCCTCAGCATTGTGGCCCCCGATACATTCCTGCACCGTGTGGCAGGCGCCATGAGGGATGCAGGGATATTTGAAAACATCACTTTTTCAATGGAAGCTTGTGTATGCAGGACATTTCCTCGCACAAGCTTCCATTAAAAAATGTATGTTTCCGACCGCCATCCAAATAATGTGGCCTTTTAATATGCAGGGGAAGGGGGTTCCAAAGTGTCAAGCCTCACCCCCCGTGAAGCTTCTTCCGCCCCATGCAGAGAGCCTGAACTTGAGGACCACCACGTTCTTGGCCAAGCTTGAGCTTAGTGCCCTCCCTGACGGATACAAACTGAACATGCCTTTCAGAAATTTAGGGCCTTGATCATGTAAGGCCTTGAAGGTGATGCACAAGGCTTTAAAACTCACTCTGTGTTTTATAGGGAGTCAATGTAACCTCCTTATAGCTGATTTGGATGACTGTCATTTAGGAATTCCCTGCAGCAGTCTATCTGTTGCATTTTGGAGAGCCTGGAGCTTATTGGCGTACTGCAAACACAGATTTAAATATAAACTGTTGCAGTAGACAAGTTTGGCTAAAACTAGTGTGGTAACTAGAGTTTTTGAAGCGTTGAGGTAATATACGGCAAGATTTTCTTAATTATTTTGAGCATATAATGAGATGTTGATTTGCAAATGGTTTGACTTTGTAATGACAACCAGATGAAGAAAAATCCCAAAGTAATTAGTATGTGATTGGTCTTTGACTATAACACCACATACAAACTAAACACTTACGAAATGGAATGCATTCAGATTGTTTAGCACTTGTCCAGATGTATTGAGGCATTTCCATCTCTCATTTTTGTGCTCTCTCTGAGTCGCCCTAAGTGAAGGGGTATGCATGCGTCCCTTGCTGTACCATAGGTACTCCAGCCAGGGGCGGATTGGCACCGCGGGCACTCGGGTATGGGCCGAAGGGCCGGTGTCTCAGTGCACTCTGTGGGCCGGTTTTTCCCCCTTTACAAGTCCACCGAGAGCACTGACAGGGAGAGGAAACCATCTTCGCCACGGTGTTCCATTGTTTTAATCTCCCCCTTCCCATAAACCCCGTAGGGGGAGACCAAACCGATGGGGGAAAGCATCTAGTTAGCCTCAGAGTCTAGCTGTATTTGTAAGCTCCCCTCTGAGTAGGGGAAGACCAAACCAATAGGGAGATCATCTAGTTAGAACGTGGGCCAGTTCAGTGATGATCAGCTGTGGTCTCTCCAAGACCCCCTGCCCTGCGAAGCAATCACATCGATGGTGGGCTGGGGAGGGGTGATTGTGTGCCAGATTCAGTCTCCCAGGGGGCCAGGTATTGCTCAGACCTTTGAAATGAAATGAAAGAAAACTTGTAATGCGCAACTAAAACCCGAAGGCATCAAGGCGCCTATCAAAATAATTCACAAAGAAGGCAAAACAGAACTACAGGTAGGCTTTCGCGAATAGCCGAGTCTTCAGGGCCTTTCTAAAGGACTGCATAGTGGGAAGGGACTTAATTTCCACAGGTAGAGCGTTCCACATTTTTGGTGCTACGGTAGAAAAGGCTTTGCCACCCCATTTAGCTCTGCGAATGCGGGGTACTGATAGCAGAGACTTATTCGCGGAACGCAAATTTCTAGAAGGACTGTAAGGAGCCAGGAGAGCTCCAATCCCGGCTGACCTATTTCTAGCTAAGGCGCCATAGGTCAGGCACATAATTTTAAAAGAAATCCTGTCCTCAATTGGGAGCCAGTGTAGAGATTTCCTTGCGGAAGTGGCTGACGCACGTTTGGGTAAATCTAACACAAATTTGGCCGCCGCATTCTGGACCATTTGTAGTCGCTGCAGCAACCCCTTGTTGAGTCCTGCATACAGCGCATTACAGTAATCAAGTCGGGAGCCTATGAGTGCCACCACGACTTGCTTTCTCGCCTGCTGGGAAAGATAGTGTTTAATCTTCCTCAGGACATGGATTATGCCCCAGCAGGTGGAGACCGTTCTATTCACCTGCTGACGCATACTGAGGGTAGGGTCGATCAGGACTCCTAGATTTTTAGCTAGAGCAGCAGGTACCGGGCAGACTCCCAATGAAGCAGGCCACCAGTTCGCCGACCAAATGTCCTCCTTTCCTCCAAACACCAAGATCTCCGTCTTCTCACCATTTAGTTCAATGAATTGTAAATCATCCATTGAGCGACTGCCTCCATACAGAATCTAAAATTGGAGGCAGCCGAACTGACAGGCTGGGAGAGGGAGACCAGGTATCGTCGGCGTAAGAGACTACCTCCATCCCAAAAGATCTTATCAGTCTGGCAAGTGGGGTCACATAGATGTTAAAAAGGGTCGGACTTAATGCAGACCCCTGAGGGACCCCACAATGCACAGACAGGGATGGAGATAGAAACTCCCCCAGCTTCACTCTCTGTTCCCTCTGGTCAAGAAAGGAGGTCAGCAAACTAAGAGCGGACCCCTCTACCCCAATCTCCCTCAGGCGAGATGTTAAAACCAAGGGAGAAAGGGTATCTAACAGAATGAGGAGGGTGGTCTGGCCCTTATCAACTCGGGTGCGGATGTTGTCCATTACTATGGTAAGGGCCGACTCGAATCCGTGCTGCGAATGATCCAAATGACCAGAGTTTTCCAGAAAGACTGCGAGATGCTTGTTGAGATGGGATTCTAGCATCTTCGCAGAAGCAGGGAGCAGCGAGATAGGGCGAAAGTTTTTAAGTACCTCTGGGTCCAGTGTTGGCTTCTTGAGCAGTGGCTTTACCACTGCCCTCTTCCATTGCTGAGGAAAAGTGCCATCCCTCACTGCCCTATTCATGATATCTAAAAGGGGGGGCAGAAGAGTCTCCTTACACTGCTTAAGGAGCTTAAGAGGACAGGGATCTAAGGGGGAGCCTGACCTGGTCTTACTTAAAAGGTTCTCTAGTTCCTGAAGAGTGAGAGGTGGAAAAGAGGCCAAGCGCCCCGAAGGAATATCCTCCGCCAACATTAAGGCAGAATCAGAGGGACCAGAGGAGTCAGAGATTAAAGCCTTCTGTAACTCTAAGGCCGAATAGATGTCAGCAATCTTTGCCTGAAAGAAAAGGGCTATGTTATTACACAGCTGCTGAGAGCCAATAACGGGATCAGGAATCTGAAGGGAAGTCAGGGAATCAACAATCTTGAAGAGCTCTTTCGGGGAGGAAAGTGAGGTGGTACGGGCAGTGAAATATTCCTGCTTAGCTCTTATTACCTCCGCCTTATAGCCCCTCAATAAGATTTTGTGGGCCTCTTTATCCCTCAGATCCCAACTAGCCCGCCAGAGACGCTCCTGCCTCCTAACTCCCTGCCTAAGAAGTCTTAATGGCTCCGAGAACCAAGGGGCCGATGGCTTTTTCCTAGCAGAGTAGCGCATGCGGACGGGGGCAAGTTCATCAAGCGCCGTTGTGATGGCCTTTTCTAACTGAGAGACCGCCAGACATACGTCTTCCTCCTGAGAGATTATCATACTGGGAATCCTCGGGGCAAGGATGCTATTAGAGATGTTCTTACGGTTCCGCCGAGATTCCATCTTACTTAAACCCTTTACATTGCTATCCATAGTGAGACAGGACATTTCTATCGGAACAGCATAGTGATCAGACCATGAGAGAGGGAAAGGGTCATTCACTGTCAACCTGCCATCATTTGAGAAGACCCCATCAAGCGTATGGCCCGCTTGATGGGTGGCACCCCTCACAAGCTGGTTCAGCCCACATGCAGACAGAGCATCCAGCAGGGAGAGGGTATCACTAGACTCCGAATTCTCTAGGTGATAATTCAGGTCTCCCAGGACCGTTAGATGCTCGCAGCCAAAATATGGTTCTAAGATATTGAGCATAATTTGTCCAAAATCAGTTCTAGACCCGGGGGGACGGTAAATCAGGACACCAGCGAATGGAATCTCAAAGGAGCCTTTTAAGGAAAAGTGCAGGGCCTGAAAAGCATCCTGAGGGTCAGATAGCGGCAAAGTGTGACAGAGGAGACTATCCCTATATAAGATGCCCAACCCTCCTCCTGTACGTCCTACTCTATCCTGCCTAGCAAAAAAGTAGCCTTCTGGGACTGCTTCCACTAGGTCAGGACCCGAGGAATCTTTTGCCCAGGTTTCTGTGACAAATACCCAAGTGGGTTTTCTATCCATAACGAAATCCCTGAAAGCGACGTTGTGCTTAATTAAAGAACGAGCATTAATAAGGAAGCCATTTTCCCTCAAAGCACTACCTCCCACATTACTACTCTGTCCCATCAGAAAAGGAGCCGAGGGAAAACCAGAACCCCCATGGCCCTCTTGTAAACATCCGCAACGGGGGAAGTTTAAAAGATCCTCAGGAGCAAATCTATAGTGGCAGGGAAGCCTAGATGGCTTTAGCTTTAGCAGGTCGAGGCTAGAATACCTAACGCCTGTGGACTCACCATCAGCAAGTCCAGCCGACCTGCCGTCCGGCCCGTCCTCAGCGCGGACGGGGGCAGACGGGCTGGACTCTGGCGTGACTCCGGCGTCGCTCCGGCACACACGCAGCGCGCACACGCTGCGCGCCATCATACCGGAGCTATATAGGGCTCTAGCTAGTCAACCTGACTGCTAGAGCGCTCAGTGAATGGCGTCAGCGTCCCTGAATCCCCCCAAGATGGCGCTCAAACTCGAGGAAGGCACGATGGACAGTCCGCCAAAGTAGCGGTGCAGGGCACTATTAAGGTGCAAGAATGCGGAGGGTGATATTTCAAATCAGGGGATAATTATGAAACAAAAATTAAAGTAATGAAGACAAAACGGGTATTTTAAAATTACAAGAAGCGCCTACAAAGCCAAGCACTGCGCGCAGTAATGAGATGCCTTACAGGCAGACCCTACCTCTTTCAAGCCTTTAAGTATGTGCTCCGAGTTGCCTCTAGCCAGTCAACCTGACTGCTAGAGCGCTCAGTGAATGGCGTCAGTGTCCCTGAATCCCCCCAAGATGGCACTCAAACTCGAGGAAGGCTCGATGGACAGTCCGCCAAAGTAGGGGTGCAGGGCACTATTAAGGTGCAAGAATGCGGAGGGTAATATTTAAAATCAGGGGATAATTATGAAACAAAAATTAAAGTAATGAAGACAAAACGGGTATTTTAAAATTACAAGAAGCGCCTACAAAGCCAAGCGCTGCGCGCAGTAATGAGATGCCTTACAGTATGGTATGGGATACCTTTAAGTCATTTTCACCTCGGCCCCCTGGGGCCCACGCAGCCCAGAAACAGTGTTTGCTTTAACACCTCACCAGGCAGCCCTTCATTCAGGGCTTAGTGGGGAGCAAGAATGGGTCTCCCTATGGGGGCCAGGTGATGTGGGGAACTGCACCATCTTTACCTTAGCTCCCCACCCCCATGGATGGCCAAGAAGCTATGTTTTTGCTTTAGCCCCTCTCCTGTCACATTGCCCTGAGGCAGTGAAGGGCTGGGGAGGGCAGAGTTATTTACAAATAGCCGGGGCTGTTTTCAGGTGCTTCTGCGCTGGAGGGCTGGGGAATAACATTTTAATAGAAAGGGGCCTTGCTGTTTTCAGGTGCTCCTACGCTGGAGGGCTGGGGAATAATTTTTTAAGATAAAGGGGCCTCACTGTTTTCAGATGCTCCTGCTGGAGGGCTGGGGAATAATTTTGTAATAGAAAGGGGCCTAGCTGTTTTCAGATGTTCCTGTGCTGGAGGGTTGAGAATAATTTTTAATAGAAAGGGGACTCACTGTTGTTTTCAGTTGCTCCTACGCAGGAGGGCTGAGGAATAATTTTGTAATAGAAAGGGGCCTGTCTGATTTTCAGGTGCTCAGCTTGTAGGACATTATCACCTTGGCCCTGTGTCCTTCCCAAGAACAAAATCATCCCACTTACATTCCTTGTGTGTTTCATGAAAGGGCATGGCCGTGAATGTGGGCTACACCCGTGAATGTGGGCCGTGCCCGTGAATGTGGGCCACGCCCCACAAATGTGGGCCACGCCCCGCAAATGTGGGCCACGCCCCGCAAATGTGGGCCACTTTTTTTGTCAGTGCCCGGGCCAAATTGTGATCCCAATCCGACCCTGACTCCAGCTGCGCTTTACAGATCAGGCCCAACAATCCTGAAACACACCTGGGATTGCTTGTGTTGCTGTGGAGAGGCTTTACAATCAAGCGGTTCAGTCTGGACTGTCCCTTTCTGACGGAGTCAAGACTGATTTACTATATGATCGGCCCCTGAGTGTAATGGTCGGTGAAAAAAATGAAATGGAATGCAATTGTTTGTTGACCAGATTAATTTAAGCATTTTCATCAATTCATTTTGAAGGGAGGGGAGGGGTCCTTGGCTAGAGCTGCTGACACTGGAACTGGACACGCAGGTTTGAGTATCGGCCTTTGCTCAGCATCCTGTGATTCTGGGCAAATTACTTAATGTCTCCGTGCCTAGAAAATGGGAAAAAGCGTAATGTAATCTGGTGCTCATGTAAAGCACTCTAGTATGCCCTTGGGCCAAGTTTGCGCTGTATAAAACTTGGCTAAGCTAGTCACGTTTAGTGGCTTAGATGTACCTGTTTGTGAGTCCCGAGCGCTGTGCCAAAACAGGGTTGGACCTACCCCGTGGAGGAGGAACGTGGAGTAACAGTTCGGACTGTGTGGGTCGCTCTAGGGTGCAGGACTAAGACTGATTTGCATATGCTTGATCTTATCGCTAATGCACAGATAATGAGGAATCCGATAATCCTTGTGTCGCACCGTTTAATGATTACAGGACAACATTTTGCTTTACTTAATGTGACCTCTAACCTATTCCCCAAACTGATAAAAAAGCATGTGCAGCCCTGAGGAAGGGAAAAAAATGTATCCCGCACAAAGACAGCAAATAACTATGCATGCATCAAAACACACATGGGCAGAGACAACAGACAAGAAAAATAAGAGACACGGAGAAGAGAGGCAAGTGAGTCTATTACATTGGAAGAGGCCAGAAGTCTGTGTTGTAAGCTGCATATACAGAATATAGATCACTTGTTGTTCAAAGTATCTGCTGTTCCTCTATGTGAAAAAAGCACATTTTGTGGTTACTATTTCTGGTTTATCTAAAGATAAGGGAATATCAGTCATGGTTTAGGTTGTGAAAGACCATAGGTTTTACAGTAATAGTGGCTGTTAAGAAATAATTCTTGTTATAGGTGATAGATGCAGCAGAGGACACACATTTTGTATTTGTTTTCTTGACCTTATTTATTGATTAGGTTATCCATGTCACCAATTGTAGGGGTTTGCTGATTGATGAATCAGGCTCTGAGGGTGGGACTTACATTTTTAGGCTTCTCTAGAAAAGGTCTCCATTGAAGTCAACTATTATTTTGAAATTGGATGTGCATGGCTCTCCCATGCAGTGAGGTTAGTCCTATTATTATAACTAACTGGAGAGCAGTTCAGAGGGTGATAAATAATTCAGCATTTCCTTGATGACAACATATCACCAGAGATTCTTTTTTATACAAAGACACTGAGACAATTCTTAATGATGTAGGGTGAGAACAGAAGTAAGAATTTACTTTCGTGGTTGAGCTAAGCTGGTCTTCATTGATAATAGGAGGATTTAGAATTATCTGAGCACTACCCATTCCACTGATATAGTGTAACTTCCGTCTCAGTCCCTCAAATTGCTGTTTTTGCTTCTTCATTCTGCAAGTCATAATTGTCCATTTGTGACTGTTGACAAAAGCGTTCCAGGAGGCCACTGCCTACTTGTGTAACTTATCATGTTTTTTAAAAAAACATCACATTTTTCTTTAAGGAAAATGTGTCACATTTTTTGAAAGTTTGCCTTATTTAAAAGCTGGTGGCCAATTATATTGGAACACAATTTGCGACCAGCTTCATGAATATTGATGAGATAGGTTGAATTACGATCCACTACAATTCTGTATTTTGTGAACAGGCCTATTAGGTCTGTTTGTAAAATACCGAAGCATTCGGTAGAAGTTGATGCACAAATTACAACCACTTTTACTGAATCCATGTTATACATTCCAATAAAAAATTTGAAATTGCGAATCGTTATTAGTTGTAATTTACAGTTTCCTATATGGAATCTTTGTACATAAGGCCCTTAGTCCCAGATGTCTCTTCCAGATCAATTGATCACCAAATTCTATAAATATATTAGACCACTCCATAGACATTTCCCATTCCACCAAAATTCATACTTTAGCTTTAAAGACCACTCCCATTAAGATTTTGGTGCCTATGTTTGCATCCGTGGTAACTTCCAATGCAAACTGATTGACAATACAAGTTCATCAACATCTAGGTTGGATGACTCAGCCTGCTAATGGAACCACAGATACCAAAGAGAGATATCAAGCCCAACATTATCATTTCTGCTGCTAGGGTAAAGGGAAACATTGTAAAGATATGATCTATAATAATAAAAAGACTGATAAGAAAACGAATGAAGTAAAGACTGCAGATAATGAATTGTAAACATTAGAGCGACTGTTGAGTTCTGCAGGAGGACCTCGTTTGGAGCATCATCTGCTTTGAATCAGTGAAATGATGGGATGCGTAGGGGCTTCTTCCGAAGCAAAGAAATTCCAGTAGGCTTCCCACAGCACCTTTTTGTGTAGAAGAAACACTATGAATCAAAACAGTGCAGATGCAAAGCAGATGAGAGACTGGGAGCAGGCTGGCCTTTTAGGCAAAACACTTGTAGTTTCACTGTTCTCTTTCAGAAAGGACCTACAAGTACAAGAATGCAACACGATATTGACTAAAATGCAAGGACTGGCTGAAGATTAAACATACTGTATATCAAGGTTCCACTAAGTAGCTGTTATCTTACTGTTGTGTACTAACTGTGTATATAGTATGAGAATCGGAGCAATATTTCCTCCACATCCAGTGATTGTGGTTTAGTAAGACAGCTTCACGTTGCCCTTTATCAGGTGAGTAGCTCGCTGGGGGCACCTGGGGAGCAGTTGCTGGTCGGGCCTTGCCGCACTCCCTTTGCCAACATGGTGGCGGCCTGTGTTGCTGCTCGGCACCCTTGACCTTCCTAGCACACGGAGAGTGTGCCCCAGCACGGGCACGGGCTTGGAAGAGCCATTAGATAACCTGCTGGGGAGATTCATCTCACCGCTGAGGCGGTCTTTTCCCTAGACCGGATGTCGCTCGGGGGTTGTTTGCCCCACAGCCTGCATGACAGGGACCAGGCCTGAGAGCTCAATCCAGGATCGACAGATACACCACTGGCCCTTCTGAACCCGTCAAACAACTGGGGGCTGAGTCCTGTGGCTCAATGGCCCCTCCAAATGTGGATGTGGCTCAAATCCTGCAGGCCATCCACACCTCCGGGAAGCCCTTGAATCCAGAATTCTAGAGGTGGAGTCAGATGTTGTACTCCTGCCACAAGATCTCCTCAACGTGGCTGGAAGGGTCACAGAGATGGAGGGATAGGTATCCACGCTTAAAGACAACTAATCAGACCTTAAAGCCAAAGTCAATTCACTTCTGTCTACTGTCCGCAGACTTGAGTCCAGGGCGATGATTGCTGAGAACTGCTCCAGACCTCTATCACTTTTGGAGTCCCTCATGGTTCCATACTGTCTCCTGTCATCTTCTGCCTTTATGTGGAGCCACTTGGTGCTCTACTCACAGATAACATCAAGATTCACCAATAAGCAGATGATGCTCAAGTCTACTTGAAAGGCTCCTCTGCTTATGACATCCAAAGCCTCAAACTAGGCTTGCATATCATCCAGACATGGAGTCTAGTGCCTACCTGAAACTCAACCTAACCAAGCAGAATCCCTATTATTTGCCAAAAACAAGAAACAGTGCAACTGCTACATTAACATTGTTGCTAATTCTGATTTATTTAAGATTGGTGAAAGAACAAGACTAGAGGGAGAAAGATGAAGATTCGCACAAGAGTGATGTACCAGGAGAAAAGAATACCAGGGATCCGAAGACTCTCTGTGAGTATGTGAAGCTCACGTGGGTAAAGAAGCTTTAGTGAGTAAAGAAATTAACATTTCTGTGGTCAGATGGAAAAGGTTAGTCCCCATATGAATCAAATGACAATCTGTTATTTTTAATGATTGCCCAGAATGATGGCGAGTTGTTTGAAAAAGTAGGATAGATTTAGTCTCCATATCCTCTAAAGGGAGATATGATATACTCACAATGGGTAATGTGCTGAGATTATTTGAACATTTTGATAAAATAAGTCCCTTCCAGTCTGTAGATATAGTAGCAGTTCAGTTTATTCCAGATATGAATGTGAGAAAAGTTACTAGACAAGGGAAGAGGTGTGGTGCCGCGGCCAAGGTGACTGATACCGGATTCTGGGGCTCACGGTTCGATCCCCGTGTCCGGTGGCAGGGTCTGCCCAGTCCCATGTGACTCTGAGCAACAGCTCGCTTAATCTTCCCAACGGCCCCCAGCGCCAGGATGCCTCCGGGTAGATGTGCGCTTTACAAATACTGGATTTTTTACAATTGAAATTCATTTTCCATTCAGTTAAAAATGAGAATTTGTGAATTAACGGATTCTTTAGAAACATTAGGTTCTGGGGTACAAAGAGAAAGGACACTTTGACATCCTGGTGAATTGAAAGGTCAGATGTCTGACCCTACAAAAAGGAGATTTGTAGATTCGTAAATCCATGAGAATCAGTTGAAAATTGGGAAACACTTTAGAGGCAGTGTTTCAGTTAATGTCAAAATGAATTAGATACATAATACTCATCTATAGTTTACTTTCCCTGCTGTGGAAACAGGTAAGTGTGCATAGATGTTTTGGAATGAAACAGTCGCAGCATGGCAAGATTGCTTGATAATGAAAAAATTATTAAATATATTCACTCTCACAATGTTACAGTATTGCAGGGAATTTTGTTAGTAAAAGATATGTATTCACAGGTTTCATTCTTTTTTTAGGGTGCAGTAGGAGCCAATGGTGGTCAACCTTCCACTGGTTATTAACCACGTTTTCAACCCAAATAATGATAAATAACTTAAACTTAAAAATGTGTTAGTCATGGGATTTAGCTATAATAGATACATTTCATATGAACTGGATGTTAAGCAATTAATAACTCTCAATTTCTGGGTTCCTAGGGATACCTTTAATTATGGCTGGGGCTGTCTTAGCCGAATTGTAGGATGAACTGGAGAATCAGAAACTCAGGAAAAGTGTAAATGGTTGTCCTTAAAAAACAATTAGCAGTGAAAATGAGGGATGCATTGATAAAAAACCATCTAATAGGAGATTTAGCAAGGATTGTCAAGCCCCGCAAACCTTTCCCATGTGGGCAGCTTACATTAACTAATCGATTATATATTTAAAATGTCATCATTATAACATAGGTGCATACACCTTACAGTAGGGTTGTGGGAGGAATGTGACCACTTCACCCACTATCTCTCAATAAATGACTAAACTTAATGTTGAGTGCCCCCTGAGAGCAAGATATTAGTATGCCTTTAATTCAGTGAAGGTCATTTATGATTTGCAGGAAGTGGGAGAAATATGACTGGAGATTATGTAAGTAGTGTTACATGGTAAATAAATTAAATTAGGGAAATTAAAGAATGCTGTCTGGTGGAAATAGTTCCTCTAAAGCGAGGTGTTTTAGGTGGAGTAGCTGGATGTTATTGGTTTAATTCCCAATGCTCCAAATACAAAAAAGTGAATGCCGAAGGAATTCAAAAGTCTTAAGCGAGCCAATAAGGAAGAATATTTTGAATATTACAAAGAGTACAGAAGGATTTATAAAAGAACAATCTGCGATAGTTACAAATTATTGTGCATAAAAAATGGCAGACCATGTATAACACTGTGAAGAGCAAAGCTACCAGGTAATTCTGGTGATTACTAAATGATGGAAGCATTAGAGGTATATACAAAGGTAGACTGTGTGTCTGGTTAACTATTTTGTGAGGTAAAAAGGCCAACACATTTTCAGGTTTCGCCTATCTAAATATATTTTGTTCTGACAGAAAGTGTTCATATCAAAATAAAAAAAAGCATTTAGATTGGTAAATTTCGTAAGAAGCATATCCATTGTTACATATGTAAGAAAGGCTATATGGTGGATAATGGTTATGTCTCTAGTAAACCATCTGTTGCTTTAATGCACGATTTCTTAGGGAGTAGAGATATCTCATGTTATTTCCACCATAAGCCCTCTAGTCTTAAAATGTGTAATGCAATCTTTAAGTGGTGGATTGGTATCAATCCTGGTTGAAAGTGTAAGGTTTTTATGAAATTGTTAAAGGATAATGATTGTATCTGCCCGTGTATTATGAAAATGAAGTACAACTTAACTCATTTATTGTTTGCCTGCCCCCTGTTTTATTCTATCTGTAGACTTTTCTTGAATTCTGTATTTTGTAATTGTGGTGTGACAACTTGTGCTCAGTCTATGGACTTAATAGGTGCTATGAAGATCCGGGGCACGGCATTGGAATAGTTTTCATAAAGTATTGATTTTAATGTTTTTGGATAACTGATTACTTTGTGTTTTGGACTGACTTTTATTATTTTTATTGCATTTGCTGCTTTTTATGTTTCGTAATCTTTGCTTAATATATTATATACTTAATAAATAGAACATTAGATCCCGATATTTCAACACAGCGCAAGTGAGATAACAGTAGCCTGTGCAGCGTTGTTTTTTTCTCTTCACTTTGGTCTTCTATTTTTTGAATAAATGTATAAATGTAGGGAGTAAAAAAGAGGGTATATTAAAGTCAATGTTTTGATGCAGGCATGCAAGCTTTTACGAACAATGGTAAACATGAATTTTGGCACGTGGATCTTGAATGTTTTATATAGTTGTTCTTTATTCCTTCTTCCCTTACTGCAATCATATGGAAAATGTTCACATTTTCACCTATGACACTGGTGGTCCAGCTGTGGTCTCTCGGATTCTCTGCATGCAGAAACTGCATTGTATGGGCATTCACTGCCTCAAACGAACCAAAATACAACCAAGGTTATGATTTTCGAGCAGTATTGAGGATATATGGGATTCGCTCATACGCTACTGTGTATTTACCGTCCGCTCATTTGTGCAAAAGTAGTTACCATAATATTTTTCTACTGGGCTCATATCTATTTTCGGTAGCCTAGAAAAATGTTGCTTATTTTAAACCTGCTTTTAGCAGCTCAAGTTACCGCAGAATATCCATGCCTGTGTAACTCCTAGTATAAGAGGTTCTGCAGTCACTGCAGATATTACTGGATTGTGGTCGTTTCTGTACCATGGACTACCGAACTTCCTACTGCCCCATCTTCAGGCATTCCAAAATGGATTTGAATGCTATTATGTATTTTAAGGACTCTTCATTGGCTACTTACTCTTTTTTTTAAACAGTTGCATTAGGTACCTATCAATGTATGGGATTACACCAATTTAACAGGGACGAACAGACTCCCTTTGGTCCATTTTGAACCCTGAACCCTGAACCCTGTCTCCATTTAATCTCCAAGATTGGCTGTTGGAATCATAACAAATATGGGTCTTCTTTCTTGTTTTTTCTTCCTTTCCTCTGGAATGCTTTCTTTCCAGGGCAGGACTGGCTACCTGGCATTTTGGCATGCTGCTGAGCTGGGGGCTGATTTTGTTGATGGGGACCTGTGTGTGTTGAATGAAATTCGTTTTGTTTTGTTTATTTTGAAGCACACGTAGGTCTCAATCAACGAAATTAGCCCCCACCGCAGTGACATCAGCCCCCAGCTCGGCTGCATGCCAAAACGCCCGGTAGCCAGTCCGGCCCTATGTCTTTCTGTACCTTCACAGAATCTCTGTCCATTTTCTATTTTGTATACTAAACAACGAGAGAGAAAAGAATGGGGCTATGTCCTCTTCCCCAAGATAATAGTATAAACAAAGTAGACTAGCCCACCAAAAATGTTACCACTTCAAGTGACTCAATAACCTGTAACGGAGTACAGACATCCAGCGGATGTGTAAGAAGATCCCTCACCCACCAACCTAGTTGGTTGCATGCTTCATCATTGTGGTCCCAGCTGGGCTGCAGAGTGCAACCCAGCTCTGCTACAATGCGTGATTACAGCGGAGCGGGTTTTTGATGAGTGGAGTGAGTGCTCTGTGAGTAAGATACTCAGTGTGAGGTGAACATTTTTTTAAATGTCTCTAAGAAATGCCCCTATGAAAGTTTTTTATTAGAAGGGTCTTAGGACATGATTAAAAACACAAGCAGGATATAGTGAAGTTAAAATTGTTCTTCGATAACCCTTAGGTACAGGTCGACGGATGTATGACGTTACAACGCATACTTTTACATCGCATGCCTTTACAACGCGGTTTTTACATCGCATACCTTTACAACGCATAGCGCTTTGGGGTGCTGGATAGTGAATAGTTTAATTTACTATTCCAACTCCAGTCCCCGTGGACACTAGGGAAGGTGTTGGACAGTAAATTAAACTTATTCCCTATCCTAGAGCGCCCCCCAGCGCAATGCGTTGTAATGGTTTGCGTTGTAAAAGTTGCGTCATAAAGGCACTGCGTGGTAAAAGTTGCGTTGTAAAGGATGTTTCCCCAGGTCGACATGTTTCAGGCTTCTACGTCAGTTGTGAGGCTTTCATCAGGACCATGGTGTAAATAGTGAGGTGG
This sequence comes from Lissotriton helveticus, assembly GCF_964261635.1. Classification (NCBI taxonomy): domain Eukaryota; kingdom Metazoa; phylum Chordata; class Amphibia; order Caudata; family Salamandridae; genus Lissotriton; species Lissotriton helveticus. The sequence continues at coordinate 1,478,923,368 of NC_136063.1, read as the reverse complement.
CTGAAAAATGGAAGCAGCCACGTGAGTGTGATATCAGCACAGGTAATAAAGTGTGCTGTGAATGTGGTGGGCAAACCGTATTTATGGACCCAGGAAAGGTTAAAATCTGTAATAGAAAACAATCAAAGTAAAAAAACACACACAGGACATACAAAATATAATTGCATAAAGCATGTGACTTTCCTTACTTGCATGCTGTGCCTTATATGCTGTGCTCTGTAGGTACTCTTGAGTCAGAAGTAGCCGTGGTGCAAATTCCTCAAAGAGGTATCATGCGCTGAACTTCTGGTAAAGTCGGAAAATTATGCATGATGACAGGTAATGGAAACATGTTAGAAATGCTGTTGGGTACCATGCATGGTCACAAGAATGCACCAGAGACCTTCAGGCCATTCTATTAGGTTTGTCTATGTTCAGGTACGACGTGAGACTATTGTGTCTGCTACTATGAGCGCGGGAGCAGCCGCGCTGATGCTGGTTTGCCTTAAACCCTCACATCTTTAACTTCTATTTGAGTGAAGTGCGAATGGGTTGCTCGTAGTGAGCCTAATATATTGGTCACGTTTAAGCTAGCATATATGATGAGCGTGATGATCGAAGGGCTAACCAATATGGGAGAAAACAGGAAATAACAAAAAGGTGCTTAAAAAAGCCTTACTTCAACCCTTATTAAAACGGACAAATGTATCCTGCCAGGGGGAACCTCCTGTAGTCACACCCTGCAGGCAGTAAAATAAAAGGCAGTAAGTATATGGGCGGGCAAAAGTGGGTAGAGCACCCGTTCTTGCTGTGGAATCATTTTAGTGCAAAATGACTTACTTGGACAAGGATGGATTCCTACCATTCAAACCTGTAGTGGGCTGGCCAGGATCCCGCCGGTAACTGTACCGATGTCCGCGGTGTGTGACATCTAGTTCCTGGAAGGGACATGTCAACGTCAGGCGACATGTACCACGTGTGTGAGAAACTGGTGCGTTAACATGCCCAATACAGAGGCAATCAGGATGGTTTGTAAAATCCGCTTCCTGGTTAGTATTGCGGTTGTGTGTCGTGTGTTAAATAAAGTTCCTATTGACATGCAGGAGATCGCAGCAGATCGTGTAGGGCTAGCGAGTTGTACTTGAAGGTAAGTGTCAATACGGTTGTAATTGACATCAGGTTGATAATAAAATACATAAATGCCATAAAGAAGCTTGTGAGGAAAGTTGTACATAAACTCTTTTGTCAATAAAGTTGTAATTGACATATGAGCAAATCGCAAGTCACACTTATACTCGTGAGTTAAAAGAAAAGTGTGGAGATCAAAGTAAACCCGCCGGAGCAGAGTTACCAGATGGCTTAAGAAGGACACGGTGGTCTATTGACAAAGGGCCGTTAAATGGATGTTAAGACTAGTGGAAGGCTGCTAGGTGGTGTAGTGATATGTCAGGTACCGTAAGGGCTATCATATATTTAGGATGTATGAATGTCAGTGATAATGCCCTAGCATACGTGATCTGCTAATGTAGATAGCCTAAGCCTTATCCCTTTGTAAGTGTAAAATAGCATGCCCATTTATGTCTAGCTTCAAAGTGTCACATCATGCTCTATGAAGTGAATTCCATGGGATGTTGTTGTTAAGTCCAATGAGATGGGTGGACAGGCGGTAAACCCAATGTTGCTCTTTTTCTAAGAGCTGATTTTGTAGGTGGATGGTATCTTTGTCCAGCTGTTAATGACCTCCCAGTTCATGTCGTTGGTGGTGTGTCCAAATTCTAAGAAATGTACTGTCATCTTAGTGGTGCTGCGTTTGCAGCAAATATTGCTTCTATGCTCGCAAATTTGGATTTTAATTTTGCGGCTCGTCATCCCCACATATCGGAGTCCGCATGGACATGTGATGAGATAGATCACGCTACAGTTCATGTGTTTTCTGATCTGCCATGTTTTCCCAGCTACTAGGTTCAAAGTTTTTGTAGATCTCGTGAAGTGGTCCATGCTGCAATTGCCACAGGGAAAATGTCCCACTACATTAGGGAGACCCCTGGCATTAAGTACAGTATTAGGTGTGATGGCTTGCTGTTTGGGGCGTGTAGACACCAAGCTTTCTCCTAAGCCTTTTGCTCTCCTGTACAAAAACAACGTTTTTTCCCATTGTAATTTCCCACTTGTGAGTATTCTCCATTTCTTTTGGAGGATTCTTATTACCTTATTTGAAATGGAGTTAAAGGTTGTGACACATGTGAGCGGGATAGTAGATGTTGGCTTTTGAGTTTGTTCCAATAGGCCTTCGCGATTCTGGTTCCTGACTCTTTTTTTGTGCTTTTTTGATTATTCTCTCTGGATATCCAGGATCTTTTAGTTTGGTGGTCGAGGAGTTCGCCTGACTCTTATAGTCATTGATATTGCTACAATTTCGGCGCAGTCTTAGGTATTGCCCATTTGGCAGATTTTAACGCAAGGGTCTGGGGTGAAAGCTTACAAAGCGTAAGAGGGAGTTTTTTAGCTGTGGGCTTGAAATGTGTTTTGGTTGAGAGGCCTCCCCTTTCTGCCCTGATATCGAGGTCAAGGAAAGTGATGCTATCTCTACTCACATTGTGAGTGAACTTTAAGTTAGGGTCCTGTTCATTTTGTCCAGATTAAGAATTCTTGTAATCTGGTGTCAGTACTCTACCATATAAGGATCGCATTGTTGATGTATCTCTTATAGATTTTAATGTTGATGAAAAATGGAGAGGTAGGGTCCAGAATGTAGGTTTTTCAAAGTTATACATGTAGAGGCTTGCCACACTGGGGGCAAATGTGGTGCCCATTGAAGGGCCTTATATCTACAAGAAGAGGTCACCTTCAAATTCAAATTAATTGACTTTCAAAGCTAGGGGTTAATTTTGAAATAAAAGCGGGCAAATGGTGCATCTTCAAGCAAATTTGAGACCATGAGGCTGGACAAAGGTCCCTGCAGCAGATGCACATTGTAAGACAAATGTCTTTGGGGTCTCATAATCCCAGGTGATGGAGTGAAGTGAAGAGCATAGAACTTGTACTGTGTCATTTTGTGAAAGGCTGGTATACAAGCTTTCTATGTCTAAGCTGACAAAGAGTGAAGTGTCAGGATTGAATCTTAGGGGTTTGAGGTAACCCAGTAAGTCCTTAGTATCTTTTAGGGAAGTTGATGTTGCTTGTACTATTGGTTGTAGACAGTAGTCACAAAAGCAGGAAAGATGTAACACACATCGGACATCGGTACAGTTACCGGCCGGATCTTGGGCAGCACACTACAGTGGGAATCCATCCTTGACCACGTAAGTCATTTGGCACCACAACGATTCCACGGCAATAGCGGGTGCTTGGCCCTATTTTGTCTTTCCGCATACTTACTGTCTTTTATTTTACCACCTGCAGTGTGTGACTACAGGAGGTTCCCCATGGCAGGATCAATTTGTCTGTTTTAAAAGGGTTGAGGTAAGGCTTTTTCAAACACCTTTTTGCTATTTCATGTTTTCTACCATATTGACCAGCCCTTCGATCAACACTCTCATCCATCATATATGCTGGCTTAAAAGCGACCAATATATTGTGCTCACCACGAGCAACCCATTCGCACTTCAATCAAATAGAAGTAAAAGATGTGAGGGTTTAAAACAAACCAGCATCAGCGTGGCTGCTCCCGCACTCATAGTAGCAGACACAATAGTCTCACGTTCGTACCCCAACATAGACAAACCTAATAGAATGCCCTTAAGATCTCTGGTGCATTCTTGTGACCACGCAGGGTACCCAACAGCATTTCCAACATGCATGCCATTACCTGTCACCATGCATGATTTTCCGACTTTACCGGAAGTTCAGAGCATGATACCTCTTTGAGGAATTTGCACCACGGCAACTTCTGACTCAAGAGTACCTACAGAGCACAGCAAATAACGTGCAGCATGCAAGTAATGAAAGTCACATGCTTTATTGAATTATATTTTGTATGTCCTGTGTGTTTTTTTTTACGTTGTGTATTTTCTATTACAGATTTCAACCTTTACTGGGTCCGTAAGTATGGTCTGCCCACCACACTCACAGCACATTTTTCAGCCACCTCACTATTTACGCCATGGTCCTGATGAAAGCCTCACGACTGACGTAGGTGGCTGAAACATGTCGGCGTGTACCTAAGGGATATCCAAGCACAATTTTAACTTCACTATATCCCGCTTGTGTTTTTAATCATGTTCTAAGACCCTTCTAATAAAAAACTTTCATAGGGGCATTTCTTAGAGACATTTAAAAAAATGTTCACCTCACACTGAGTATCTTACTCACAGAGCACTCACTCCACTCATCAAAAACCAACTCCGCTGTAATCAGGCGTTGTAGCACAGCTGGGTTGCGCTCGGCAGCCCAGTTGGGACCCCAATGATGAAGCATGCAACCAACTAGGTTGGTGGGTGAGGGGTCTTCTTACACATCCACTGGATGTCTGTACTCCGTTACAGGGTATTGAGTCACTTGAAATGGTAACATCTTTGGGGGGTTTGTCCACGTTGTTTATACCATTTTCTATTTTGAACATAATTTTAAATAGTTATTATTATAGTTACACTTTCTATGTGCATGTTATTGTATTCCCAGCATGAAACCCAGAGTGATTGTACACTCTACTAAAAGAGTTAAATGCATCCAAACATACTGGAAAAAAAATCATAATCCAACAGCCAGGAACAGAAAAAATCTAATTTTTTTAATAGTTTGTCTGATCTGCGTGAACATCATTTAGGGATCACCAAGACTAGGAACTGCTACCCCTGGCTAACATCTCACCTCAGAGGTGGCAAAAACAGTGTCAAAAACAGACGGTGCACAGTGTCAGCATGAACACTTCACTTTGAGCAGCTACCACTGGGAAATAATGTTTAATACATTATGGAAAGCATAAACATTTACAACTTGTTTCCATATTTCAGTATTGTGAATTGAAGAGATGTGGACTAAGAACCAAAGCTGATGACTTTGGAACTGGGAACCAGGTTTGAGTGTCTTCCTCGGCTCAACATCCTGTGATTCAGGGTAAATCACTGAGGGCCGGATTTAGAATTCAACGGATGGGTTAATCCATTACAAATGTAATGGATATCCCGACCGCCATATTTTAAGTGCCATTGGATATAATGCACTTGTAATTCAGCGACCGAATATCCGTCACTTTTGTGATGGAGTAATCCGTCCACCGAACTCGTAATTAGGCCCTTAATCTCCCCATGTCTCTGCCCTTAAAAAGTGTCATATCATTTGGTGCTCATGTGATGTGTTTTAGTTTGTGCTATAAAAACAACAGAGAAAAAAAGGAAAAGGAAAATGATGTGCCCATGCCACCCCCTCAAATAATTAACAATGATAAAGAGTAATACATATCCAATGTGTGATACATATGAATTAATACAGCTGGATGTGACTGTAATTTTATTTTTAATTACATTTTGTGCATCTCTTTATGATTTAATAATACATTTTCTCTTTGAGTTATACACTGGGTTTCATTCATGCCAATAGTTTTGGTATCAGGATCACAGTCTTGTGAAACCACTTCTGGGAATTCAGAGTCAAAGGCCATATTCTGTCACTCCCTCTGATGTCACTGAGGTAAAAGGGTGTGTGATGTCACTTCCGCTAACCCTGGCATTTTGGTGAACTGATGTCCGTGCTGCTATGGTCTCCACAGGCCCACTCCCAAGGACAAAACCAATACCCCTGCCAGTCGCTTTATCTACACCTCTCTCAGACATTGTTCCATCCAGCACATCAATAGACCCTCAAGCAACTGAGAAAGTTATCCAGGAGGAATTCTGATTAATAAAGGAAAACATATACACATAGTCACTTTGTTCTCCAAGCTCTACACCAGGCCTCTCAATGGATTACAAATATAGTGTGAAAACATAATTATATATTCTTATGTAGTTCATCATTATTGGTTTTTCATATGCATACATTTGCATACCATTGTGTGTACTGATATACTTTATAATCAAATATGGATGGTGTCTTTTATTGATCTGAAATGTCCTTTAGCTTTATTGTGCTTGCTAAGTTGCATGACTCTAGTAGGCTCAGAACCCATTTTATTTATGGGAATACATTTGCACATTTCTGTAAGACATAACCTTGTTTTCAGTATTGGCAACTTTAACCCCTTAAGTGCTGCCGTCGGCCAACGGTCGTCACGGGCACTACCTCCCCAGTGCTGCGCACGACCGTTGGACGTCCAGTTCAGCACCGGATAATGGACAGCGCAGCACTGGGGAGGTTTGTTTACTAGCTTTAAAGGGGATAAACAGGGTTTTAGGACAGTAATAAAATATGTATCGTATTCATGAATGTTATCTTCTCTTCAAGGAGATCTTGCAGTTCCTCCAGCAGAAGATCCGATCACCTGCTCATTAGGCAGATATTTGCTGAAAGTAACACATTTCTTTTGCATGATTAGGTTCAATACACTTGTATTGAGAGAAAATATATAAATACTGCTTTAAATTCCATGTTTTCTAGCATTAGGCTTCATCTGACCCTTTTCAAGTGTGAGCTCTGGTCAGTTGAAATGGTTATTGCTTTTATATGTTATGTGATGTTATTCTGTATAGTACACAACTTATGCAGGAGGGGATCCTTCCACAGTATGGGCTAGGGGAAGAGCAAGGCGTTCAGTTCCTTACAGAATTCAAGAACTGAGGAGACAGCTTTGATGTGCAGGGACAGGTCATTTCAGGCTTTAGGAGCGAGTTAGGAGAAGGCACAACCGCCAGATCAGGTTCTGCATACGCATGGGGTGTGTTTGTGTAGAAGTCCAGCTGAGAGGAGGTATCTGGTAAGTTTCTGGAAGTCTGTGCAGTTGTTGAGGTATGTGGGGGCCAATATTCTATATGGCTTTTTGTGGATGAGGAGTTAGAAGAGTTCTTGTTTATGATGTGGCAGCCTGTGGAACTCTTTGAGGTGCTGGGCGATGTGAGTGTGGGTGGGAGATTGAGGGTGGGCCTGGCTGCTGAGTTTTGTACGGTAGGGAGTCTTCTGGTCAGTTGAGCAGTGATTTCCGCATAGAGCGTGTTGCTGTAGTCCAGTTTGCTGGTGATAAGAGCTTGAGTGATAGCTCTGTGAGTATTTGTGAAGAGACATTTGAAGAGCATCTTCTGCATCTGGAGTGTGTGAAAGCAGGAGACCGAGACTGCATTCGCTTGGCCTATTATGGCGAGTTGGTTGTCGGTACTATTCCGAGGTTCTTTGCGTGGTTTGCAGGGATGGGTGTGGGTCCGAATTCAGCAGGCCCCAGGTAAAGTCACAGAGTGAGATGTCTTTGCTGAAGATTACTACTTCTGTCTTGAGCTTGAGACAGTTGTTTTTCATCAATCTGGTGACTTTTGTCATGCAGGCAGAGAAATTGGTTTGAGAGTTTTCCGTTGTGACGGAGAGGGAGATTATGAGCTGGGCGTTGTCAATGTAAGATATGATATGGGGTGGGAAGAATTTTTAATTCCGCCAGCGGATTTGGAGGAATTTAGTAACTGTGCGGCACTCTTGCAATGCAGAATTGCTAATAAATTCCACTCCTCCACCGACGGAATTATTCATTCATCACTAATGCTAACAAGTGTTGGATACTAACTAAATAGAAACATGTATACTAGTAAATCACTTTAAAAACAAAAGAAAATCAGCTTCTAAAAGGCACCCGTCCAGAACTAGGTACAGGTGCCTGTCTGTGATAACTCTCACTGACCTCAATTGTCCTGTTGTCTGAACCACGCCCCTCTTTCCCAAGTGATAGTGGAGCTGCACTCCCAAACTGTGAAGAATTTAGTTACTCTCTCTGTCAAACACTCAGGAATCCATGCCTTCTTGCCTAAAAGGAGCTCTGCTAAGCCACCTAGTTGTCACTCGTTTAAGCAGAGTTCTAAAAGCTGTGTGGCGGACTTCCCTTGCTGAAGATGCCATCAGCGAGAGCCATGATGCTGGGTTAAGCAGAGTGCAATTGATCTTTTTACTATGCAACATGCTGAATTTGAGGCGAGAATGAAAGTTGGAAGTGTGCCTGCCTGCATACATAGGAGAGCATCCCAGCAGCATACTAGCTACTAGTAGCTAGTCTGTAAAATGTTTTCGATTCTGGTTTCTCTACTGTGTCAGTAGGAACTTGGACATGATAATTCTGCAGGAACCATTTTTAGGTCGAGCCTATAGCGGCAGCACGCATGTGCTGCTTGCTCTGCGAGGCATGCAGTAATAGAGTATGGAGTGGAAGCTCCACCCACTCTCCGCCCATGTTTTAATTGGCTTATGTCATTGTCTTTCATAAATGCTGCCTTCTGATTGATGTCAAGGCTCGTTAGTCCCTCTCATTATGGCCGTGTCATCATTTGGAATCTCCCATGGCTACTGGCCCCGTTACTTCGAGTGCTACACAGGTATGGTATGTGTTATTTAGACTGTGAGCACTACTTTTGTTGCCTTCTTGACCCCTTCTCCCCCCGCCCTTCTCCCATTGTCCGTGTTCCCCCCTCCCTCCTGTTGTCCGTGGTCCCCACCTCCCCCATTGTCCGTGATGCAATGCAATACGTCTCGCTTAAATGCGAGTCCTATAGCATTGCAAATGCTTGTTTTAACTTCGCCATTTGTTCAAACACAGTTAAGCCACGTATAAACCGCGCCGTTGATTCCCCCCTCTGTTGCCGTTTCATCTGTAGTGTAGTTTTTGAGTAATTGTGGTATGGTTGCTGATAAACTTTCGGCTTTCTCATTGGCAGGAAGGGGCTGTATTGGCCCCGGGAAAGAATACGAGGTCTTCATTCGGTACCCAAGCAAGCGCCCCTTTTTCACACTTGGTTGCTCCCACTCATTCAGATGAAATGCCTTGAAAAGGTGGCTAGGGTACACATCTTAACTACCCCCAGCAAGGGGACGCGGGCACAGAAGAAATATTGAAGCAAACATGAAAGACGACGAGCGCGCATATTTAGACAGTGATCAGTGAAAGTTTTTTTTTATTGGTTTTTAAAGCTTTGTTAAGACCAGAACACACAGATGTTGGAAGCAAATTCTGATGTAGTGACAGATGATATTTGATTTCGGAGCAGACTGTTTGTATAATACAAAGATGCTGCCGCTGCCACACGCAAGTAGCTTGCAGAGAGTGCAATTGAAAATTTGTACAGGGGGCAGGCCGTTCCAGAGGTTCTTTGTGCAGCTTATAACTTCCCCAGTTTTCCAGCGGTGCCTGGAACTGGGAGCCGTCCTGCCATCTCGTTGGCCTCTGCGCGAGCTCACTTTTATTATAATCATAGGGCAGAGCAGGGCTTTAAGTGGGGGGAAAAACGGGGGGTGCTCGAAAAGGGGCAGGGCAAACCTTTTAAAGGGGTGTGGCCTATCCAAGTAGCGGCATGGTCTCAATCAAGATAACTGGTGCTGTTAGGGCTGGGGCAGGATCACACAGACTAGGGGGCATATTACCTAGAGACGGCGATAAATAATGCAAAACGCGCTAAGCGCTGTTTTATTCGCCGTCCATCACTGGAATTTATCGCCCTGGTAGGGCGTTATTAACAACGCGTTTCTCCAGGGCGATAAAAATGTCAGCGATAGCGGGGAAATTGCCGTTTTGCAGCGGAACATTGCTGGTTTTCCAGCGATGTTCCCTGCAAAACAGCGATAACCTTGCTGATACGACCCTGTGATCTTATCAGTATAATCCACCCCAATGTTAGGGATAGGTAAGTCTGCATTTTAGCAGACGTTAGTTTATGGTGAAAACAGCAGTTTTCTCCAAAAACTAACGTCTGCTTAAATGCTGGGGCAGCCTTGTAAATATCGGGATGTGCACATCAGCGATATTTGCAAGGTTGTACTGCCCAGTGACGCCCACTTTGCATCTCATTAGAGATACAAAGCGAGGTGTCAGTAACAAGGCTGCTAACATGCTCTAATGCATGTTAGCACTGCCTTGTTAATAGGGCGAAAACATTATCGCCGCTTTTTTGGCTTTTAAAGCCAAAAAAGCGGAGCTAAGGCCCTTGATAACATGCCCCTAGTTCCTCTCTCTGCGCTTCACTTGTTGCTGGATTACACTGCAGCCTTGACGCTCAGTGTGAAAGGTCAAAGCAGGGTCGTGCTGGAGCAGGCTGCCTGCGGTCATCTCTCTCCTAATCATCCCACGATGTCAAGGCTGGCACCACAAAGACGTTGATCCTGCGCTGCAAAAAGAGAAGGGAAATCCTGAGAGAAAATGTCAATGTCAATGTCAAATGCTTTTATATAGCGCACTTATCACCAAAAGAGGTCTCAAGGCGCTTTGCATCTTTTGAAAGGTGTGCCAGGCGTAAACAATTATAATGTGTAATACGGCCCCTTATGTTTCTGCAGCAGCTGAGGCCCGTCTCCTGAAAGCACCTCCAGTCCACCTTATGTGCAATCTAATGAAGCAGTCATGAGCAGCGGTGGCAGTTACCAGTAAGCACATCTTTTAAAAGTTTGACACAGAGCTTACCTTCAGCTAAGAAGAAAAGTATAAACCAAAAGTATAACTCACTAGAGGTTAAGCAGTGGAATATTCAGCTTCTAGTAAGGTACCTATAGCTCGAGCTCCTCATGATTCGGCAGAAATAAATTTTCCTTTTAGAATTGCAATTACTCCAGGTGAGCGCAATTCTGCGGAAACTTGCTGGGTTTTTAGGTAACTGCAGAATTCTGCAGAATGAAACTCTGCGAGTTCTGCCCACCCCTTGATATGACATTGATTCGGAGAGTACGGATGATGTAGGTTGCAGGTGTCCTGTAGACGTTGAACAGGGTGGGGATGAGTGAGGATCCTTGTGGAACACCGAAGATGAGGTTGATGGCATCTGTGGTTAAGGGGACTAGGCTGACTGACTGGGTATAGCCTGTCCGGAAGGAACAAATCCAGCGAAGTGCGGGCTCTTGGACGTCTAAGCTTCATGCAGTTGTTGGATACGGCTGGGGATGGAGACTGTGGCGAAGACTGTGGAAAGGACTAGTAGAATGAAAACCGCAGTGTCACCCATGTCCATGATCTCACTGATGTTGTCTGTCACAATGATGAGGCCGGTCAGTGTACTGTGGTTGGGGCTGAATCCAGATTGGGCACTTTACAATGGGCACCACTGATACAGAATTGAACAAGCACTAGTGCAGACAGTAGGTAAACTACTCATACTCTCAACTCCTTTCCCTAAAATGACATATGGAGGCCTGTAGTCTTGACCCTAATTACCACAAACAACTGAGCGAGGAGGGATGATATTCAACTGAATGATCACTCTCTTTGGCACAGCTGACAAATAGATATTGGGGAGATATTGCATTCTTTCACATGTGGTCCTGGACATGGTGAGAAAGTGTAAGTTGGAATTCACCAAGAGCCCTCTGTCCATGTCAAGGTACTTGCTGCATGTCCTGGCTGCTGGTTCTTTTTAGAAGACTGACATCGGAATGGCAGGCCGATGTGAGTCATTCCTGCAGCAGGTTCTACATTACAGGCACAACCAAGTGCACCAGTGCATCGCCAGGATGTAGACCCAGCAGTATAGGAACGATGAGGACTGCAAGTTTGTGCTGTAGCCCATTTCCTATGTATTCTTGGATTCAAGGTCTATACGAGTTTAATATCACAGTCAGCTCGCCACACCTGTGTTGCAACTGACACCATTGTCACTCTACCGATGTACAAGGTATTTGGGATTACTGACCAGTATTTTGGAGACAAGTGTTGAATTTTGCAACGCAGCCGAAATACTAATAGGTAAAGTTGGAAAAGTCTGAATTAAAATAGGTCACAATCTGACATACCTAATTAGTATTCATTATGTAGGTTGCAAATTGCTATGATCAGGCGACCACCATGACTGTGATTGCATTTAAACAAAGAAACTTTTTTTTAAAGCAGCCCAATATCGTTAAAGGAAAATGGGCTACTTTTAAACTAAAAGGTTTTCTCTTTTAATAGTTTATCTGAGAGTTAGCTGTGGTCCCCTGAACGACTGCCTACTTCCCCAGAAACGGTGAATGAGTTACCACTAACTTGATGGCAATTAACTTTTGAATGCCTTGTGAACAGAATTACAGTTTCAAAACATTGATGCATTGAGTACAGTCTCTATTTGGAACATACACCCAAAACACTCCACTTTTGAATACGAAATCAGTATCCAGTCACTGTCCCATTTTTGGACTGGGTAACATTTCACTGACTTCTATAATGAGACTGATATACGGGAAAACCCTTTTTGCGGTCGCAAACTCTGATTCCAAGTGCAACTATAACAAGCATGTGCAATGAAATAGGTTTCGCATTATTAAAGTTTGAGTAATTGGCATTGCTAAATAACACAACACCAATAGCTCAAACTTTGAATCAGAAATGCAAAGCCAAACCCTGCCATGTGGTGAGCCTCATGTGCGAGCATGCAGCTGCACTATGTAGGTTTGATGAAGGAGGAGAGTGTAGTCTGAGTATAAGCCACCCCTGCCTGCACGCTGTACCCGGTTGGCGCGATGTATGGTGCCCGCCAGTGAGGGACACTACAGCAGCTGTCTGCCGGGAGATGATGCCGGAACACTGACGAGTGGTGTCCCCTGAAGCCAGGAAGGGACAGCTGGCTCAAGGTTCCACTGGTGAGACACACAAAAGTCAGAAAGGAGTAGACGACGTGCCCCTATATCTGCCGTGCATGAGATGAGCTAGTGGGTCCAGCTGAGCGAAGCTGGGTCGTGTTTGAGCGGTGTGAGGGGGTGGAGTGCAGCATCGAACAAAAGGCACTCTCACCGCATGAGGCATGACACCCTCACCTAAAGTGCATGGACGGAAAACAACACCATGTCTGGTTGAGGGTGGGGAAACACTGCCAGAGTGAAAGCGTAGTGTGAGGGAATCACGTGCCCCCTAGTGAAGCCCACAAACGGGAAAGAAGGCATTGTCGCAAGTGATCCTGCACGATGGTGGGGCGCCAATCTGTTGTGGCCAGGATGGTTAAAGGAAAGAGTAGCGGAAGAGCCACTGGTAGCGTTTCCCAACCCCAGCATTAGTTACCCGGTCAGAAAGTCGGAGGGCCTGAAGAAGTGCTGCCGGCCTGTGTGGGGAGGTGCAGGTGCTCTGCGGGGAGTCTTCGTCGAGTGTGCCTGCTTGCCGGTTTTTCACATGTGGCATCCCACAGGTGAGAGGGGACCAACTGCTCCCGGTGCCCGTCCCAGCAACACCCGCGAGTGGTGATGATACCCCAGAGGCTGTCCGGCCCTTCGAGAACATGCAGCGCAACGTTTTGGAATAGCCCTGCACTTTCAAGAGGGCAGACGATGTTCCTGTGAGCCCCGCTCCTGCCACCCGTAGAGTCCTTGGAGAAAGCAGAGCAGAGGGCTGAAGGTGAATGTTCTGAGTGACGAGCCTGCTGCCAGTTGTTGTTCTTCCCGCAGGGGAAAGAGGCCAGGTTTCAGGCATGGCCCTGCCAGCGTGAAGAGAGACTCCCGCAGCCTCATCAATGGAGAGCTAAAGCCAGCCACCCACCCAAAAAAAAAAGCGATCGCGAAACTGAAACCGATCGCTTTTGAAAACAAAGCCGCGAGTGGTGTGCACCAGGGCACCATATGGTTTCAATTATCGCACCTGTGTCTGGGCACGATAATTGAAACCATATGGCAGGAATGCGCGTAATAGACACCGATAGGCCATGGGCGGAGCAATGCACCCACCTTTGGCCTATTTTGTGCTATTTTAAAAACGAACACGCAGGCAAAGGCCAATAGTAGGCCACAAAAGTAAAAACACACGCACAAGCGTGTACAATTCCAGGGTTCGTTTCAGAACCCCGGAAAAAAGGAATCTCACTGCGCGAGCAGTGCTGCTCACTGCATCGCTAAGCGCGAGCCCTAAAAAGGTGAGTACATACAATGGCGGCTGATGAGATTTGAAAGTGGTGTGGCGCAACCGTTGCGGTGAGTGCACTGTGGCGAGTGAGCCCGATCAGCATAGGAGTGGTTCTGGTTGTTGCAGTGGAAAATAGTGGCTTATATATATTTAGTGGTACAAGGTTCCAGTCTGTGACAGTAAGCACTGTGAACATGTAAGTCATTATTTTAAACTTGCATTACACACAGTATAAAATAGACTGCTAGAGAATGCACAAAAAGGTTTAGGATGAAAAGTGTCTCCAAAATATAGATTTATGCAGAGAGTACGTAATGCATTTTTTTTATATCCCGTCTTAAAAGCACACATTTCACAGTTTAGCTGGTAGTGCCTTACAATAACCTTCAAAAAGAATAAAAGCGTATCAGGAAGCTTCAAGTGATTCCATCAATTAAAGTCAACACCTTCCAGGTACTGTATTTATTTGCAGATTGACCAGTTGCGCACATTTACATTTCTTTCTGGGAAGTAGGCACAGTGGCAGGAAGTCTTGGTATAGCTGTCTGCCCGTCCCTTGATTTCACAGCACAGGGAGAGTCCCTGCCTTACACTGCACCTGAAGCATTTCAAATGGCACGGTCCTGCCCTTCAGATTCCCCCGCTTCCGCATTTTGCACCCTTATGCAAATAACGATTGGTGGACTTTTGGGGCACGAAGAGAAGAGTGGGGAGACGAGACTGCTGTGATATATTGCTCGCAGTGTCCTCACTCGGCCTGTACAAATTATAACGGTATGAAGCTAAATTACTAAAGCGGGTATTTGTGCCCAAGGCACGATGCACGCACTCTGAAGCCGAAACACACGGGCATGCAGCTGTGTGTAGACAGAGAAATCAAATGTACACACCACAAGACTCACCATCAAAGGGTTCGTAGCCACAAAGCTGCAATTATAGAAACAAAAGGTTTCTGAAGCCTTTGAACCAATGAGGAAGTACTTTGGAATTTCAGCAGCTTTTCACCTCTCTGGTTAATATATAGTTTTGAACATGCTTTTAACAGTGCATAACAACCAATAGCCATGCCCTTGATATTAATTTACATCACAGAGATGCCGAAATCTAATGTTAAAGTACACTATTTACTGATTAACAAGCAAAGGCACTAGCAGTATAAATACTGTTTCGAAACAGAGCGGATAGTTCACATTTTTATTTTGCGGGCAAGACAACTGTAAAACGTTACTTTTACCGTGCAGTCTTGCTTTTCTTTTGGCTACTCAACTGTTTGAGCACGGTGATGTGCACAGCGAATTCATTCAAATGTGTATGCACTGTGCCGGCCTTAACCCAATAGCAAGTCCCAAAACATATACGCCCACATGCATCAAACTGAATTGTATTCGCAATCGGTGCGAATCGCATAATTTGCCCGTTTGCGAATGCAATTCATGTCTTTGGGATGCATCAAGTTGATAGTGTTTTTTCGTACTTTTAGGAATCGCAAATGTAATTGCGATTTCTAAAATTAATCACAAAAGTTGCGATTCGCATATTTTTGCGAAAAAATGGTATGCATGAAAAATCGCAATTTGCGATTTCTTAAGAAATCTCAAATTGGAATTCTTAAAATTAGAAGATCTCAAACCTGGTGGTAATTTTCCCAACTTTATTCACAACAGGTGTCAATCTTTAGGACTGCATATAAGGACCTCAGAAACCATTACATAGCTTTTCAGAATGGCAGCACTTTTCTTTTTGGCGCGCAGGCAGAGGTTGAGAGTAGCTGCAGGATGGAGGAGAAGGCTGATACAAGAGAGAATCTTTAGAGTGCGCATAACATTACTAGGGCAGACTGAAGCAGAGATCTATGATAGGTATAGACTCAATGCTCATTTAATATTAGATTTAATTCAAGAATTGGACCCAATCTTACAGAGGCAAACACGCAGGACACAAGCTATACCAACCCATGTTCAGGTACTGTGTTCACTGCATCTCCTTGCTTCTGGGTCATTTCAGGGTATAATAGCCATTGCTGGTGGTGTCTCCCAGAGTTCACTTTCCAGATTTTTCAATGCCTTCCTAAATGCCATGTTGCAAAGAGTAAGGTATCACATAAAATTTCATACCTCACAGCAGGACTTGCTTAAAACCAAGTTAGATTTCTATAACATGGCTCATTTCCCACATGTCATTGGCTGTGTAGATGGCACACATGTTCCCATTTGCCCACCCTCTGAAAATGAGTATATCTTCCGCAACAGGAAATGCTTCCATTCTCTTAACATTCAAGCCATTTGTAATTCTAAAACTATTATCACAGACTTAGTTGCAAGTTACCCTGGAAGTGCCCATGACTCCTATATTTTTAGACACAGTGCCATCCATGCTCGACTGCTTGCAGGTCAATTTGGAGATGGATACTTGCTTGGTAAATATAATTCTACACATAGTAACACACTTTTCCATTATTTTGAGGCAATTTTTTCCTTGCATGTTAACTGTCTTTCTCAATATTTATAGGTGATAGTGCCTATGCAGTGAGGTCTTACATTTTAACACCATACCTAAATCCAACTACCAGGAAAGAGCAGCAGTACAACCAGGCTCATATAACAACCCGCAATGTGATTGAGAGAACCTTTGGTGTGATGAAATCTCGCTTCCGCATACTTCATAAGATTGGTGGAGCATTACAATATCGTCCTGATATTTGTTGCAAAATAGTAGCTGCATGTGCAATGCTGCACAGCTTAGCAACCGAGAGAGGCATAGAACTAGATGAAGAAGATGTACTACCTCAAAATGTCAATCAGCCTCCACAACCCCAAGCAAGAGTACATGGACCAGAGGCAGCTGAGGGAAGAAGGAGAAGGGCAGAGATCACACAACATTACTTCTGAAACAGGTAGGAAGTACACAAGTCAATGTTGTGATTAATTGTAAATTATTGATTAATGTAAAGTAAAGATAAATGCATTTACTTCATGTAATGTGAATGTTTAACTATATGTTTTATAATCTTTAAGCCTGCATTTTAATATTGAAAAGCAATAAACCATACACATTTTGGTCATTTTCCTCACAAACAAGTGGCTTCACAGACATGAAGTTATTTCTTACGTCCACGTACACCTAATGCCTTTCCTGCATTTTTTAAATTGCACATGTGCTTGTTGCTGGCATCAATATGTTTTCTATTGCTACGGTGTGCGCCAGTTACACAATGCTCAAGTATGCAACTCACAGTACTTCCAGCACCACTATCCTCCATTAGTTGCTGGTGATCAGGAGCTGCATTGCTATGTGATTCATCAATAGATTCATGCAGTTTACCCATTCCCTTGGAAATCTCTGTAAATATTTTCTTCATATCTAACTGCAAGGAAAGTGTCTGTTTGCAGAGCTGAGCTGCACAATTGGAAATGCGAGACATTTGCCTGTTATGTCCCTGCATGCAGGTCAATTGTCGCAGGTGCCTTTTCCCACTTTTATTTTGCTGTTTTTGTATCACTGTGCACATGGTATCTAAACAAGTGGCAATGCGGTCCAGCTTCTCTGACGATGTTTCATGGCCTGTCTTAATTACACTTATCATTCTGTTCATACTGTTGTGCATGGCACCAATTTGTTTGCTGATATGTCCTAGTTTACCTTTCATAATTCGAATGTCTTTGCCTTGCAGGCGCTGCACCTTGAGGATTTTATCTTCTACAAGACTGCCTGTGCTGGTGCCCTCTACAAATCTGCCACTGTCTGCTACATGAGCACGGCGTCTATAAAACTGCTGAAGTCTCCTTCGCCTACTCATCCTTGTGTTACTGACTGTTGGAGTACTTTGAGGTTGCCTTTCAGAAACATTTTCAATGTGTTCCTCTTCAGATTCACTTTGCAACAGTTGACGCACTCTCTGTCTGTTACTTCTTTGAGAAAGGGATGCTGATGTGGTTGGTGTATTCCCCTCATCTGTTTCTTGTCCATCTTGGGTGTTGAAATCCCGCAAATCATGTTCAATTATGTACTGAAGTGTTTATATGGTTTAAAAAGTGCAAACATGATGTTATTTTAAAATTTGCACTTATTAAAAATCTGTCAATTAAAGGTTAAGTTGCATTACAATAACATGTTCCCTGTCTACTTCTGTGTTTGAAATGTAAATGTATTACAGTGATTTGTATTGTTTTTAGAAAAGTAAGGACTTGACAAAACTACATTTCCCATGATGCACTGCTTTCAAACTACCGACTGTTTATATCTTGGTTTGAAAACACGACAAACAAAATCTACAGTATTGTAAAAAACATTACAGCAGGTACAACTACTTTGACATCCCTCTTGAACTCTCATTACTCAATTCTGAAAATAAAAAAAAATAAATAAAAAAACAGTACACTTACCTTCACTTGGGGTAGGAATCTCTGAAGTATCAATGTCTACCACTCCAACTACAGCCTCAGTCAGCAGTGTGCCTTCCACCATGTCTTCCAGGGGGGTATTGGGTCTATCCCTGGGTGTGCCACCTCCTGTTTTTTTGGTTGTTTTAATCCTGGTTGCTAACCTCTCCTTTGCACGACTGCGCAGGTCATACCATCTTTTTTGTAAACTTATTTATGTCACGATGTGCCACACCAACTGCATTACCCTTAGCTTGGATAGCAATCCATATATTTATTTTAACAGCTTCAGGAACCTTCAAAGATTGCCTGCCAAAAAGTTGTTCCTGTCTCTCAGTCACCTCCTCAATTAGAATTTCTAACTCTTGATCAGAAAATGTAATTTTCCTTTTCCTGGCTGGCCCCTCTTCAACAGGATTTTCATTTGCCATTTCTCAACAGATTGCTCGCACACAGACTGCAGCAGCAACCTCCAGGAAAAGCTCCAAAAGCCAACTGCCAGTCCTCCACAGCAAACCAGGAAGCAGCTGCAACTAATTGCAGTACTGGCTTCCTGGCTGTTAACTTGATGAGATTCATCATGTGTGCGTTTTCGCATTTTGCGAATTCGCAAAAATGCGAATTCGCAAATAAGAATTCGCATATTTCTTGCGATTCGGTAAAAAATGCGATTTTTACTGAATCGCAAAAAATATGCGAAAAAAATGATGCATAGATATTTGCGATTCTTTATTTGCGATTCCTTATTTATCGCAAATAAGGAATCGCAAAAAAAACGTTGATGCATGTGCCCACTAGATACTACAATGAAGCTTTCTTTGCCACATTTCAAAAATGTCACATACTCGCATACCAAGCTTAAAATACTTGTGCACAAGATGCAAATCTACACTGGATGGGTTGGTGCTCACCTAAATCCCAGGCTTGTAGTAGTACATGGACTCCACTCCATAAGGGCTGAGGATCAAGCGGATCTGCATTTTGTCACACAAGGCTCGGATAGAGTCAGTAGGACAAAAATTAAGCAGAGGTCACAAAGTGTGGTCTACTGATGGTCTGTCCCACGCACTCCTTCTATACTGAATGCAGCCGAGCCTAGCAAACAGGCCAATTTATTTATTTATGTATTTATTTATTCACAGAGTTTTATATATTACTGCATGGCTTCACAATAAGCCATTCCAGTAATTGGTCATGAACCTCCCACCCTCTGCAGAGCAAAGCTGTCTTCACCAGAGGGTCTAACAATCACATCTGGCAGCCACTGCAGATGCTGCTCCCTTGATCAGAACAGCAGTGCCAGGATTGGCTAGAGCGGGCAAACTCACCGCTCATTAGGAGACTGGGGTCTGCCAATTTGATCAACACCCACTCACTAATGGTCAGTGCAGGGAAGCCTCAGTCTGGCCGGAGAAAGGCAGCCGGCCAACCTAACATTCGTACTTTGGGCCTAGGTGCCATGCGCTCGCCACTCACCCATTCCTGTATACTACTACTGGTGTGTGTGTGGCTGTAGTGTCCATCAAAATGAAACCTCACCCACCAGTAGTCATTGTTTTAAAATGTAAATTCGTATGCACATTAAAAGGTGATCCAGGAAGGCCAAAATACCAGTGGGTCAACGCCCCAACACTCCAAGGCAGCAACCATCCTTGAGTACATGTGAGACCGTATTATGGTAGGCTGCACTGGCTCAGTGCAGAGCCAAGCATCTGCTTTTATGGGCCTGCACTGAGTAAAGTGAATTAATTTCTCCTGATATTTCTTGGAGGTAGAACATTATGCTTAACAGCACAGTCAAAAAAACAAAAAGAGGCAGACCTTGCTCACTTTTTCCAAGCTGTATTGTCTGAAAAACAGGCTCTAACTCCAAGAAGTATCGAGTTACTTTAATTCACGTTACACACTAGTACCGCATAATATCAGGTGCTCAGCTTTGCGCAGATTTAGCGGAACCCATCATGAGATGGCTCCTGAACTTTAATTCCTCTTTACATCTTCCCCGTGTCATACCAAATTTACCTGTGGATCTATTAATACATACTGTTGTGATTTGACAACTATGCAGCATATACATACATCTACACAGTTGCGGCTCCTGCAGGTAAGGGCGGTGGGCAGTCGGGCAGCCTGCCTGGGGGGGTGGGGGGGTGGAAGCCGACAGACGATGGAATACGGAAAATAAATAAACAAATCCTATTCCATCGTCTGTCAGCTTCCTCCCCCGCCCCGCCCCACCCCACTGCCTCACTGCGCTTACCTACAGGAGCTGCAACTGCATCTACATAGAGTAACAATATGTGATGGGAGCATAATGGGAAATAAACAATCAAAAGTATAGCAATGTATCGCATATGACCTGCAGTTAGTTCATACATGTCCATCCTGCTTCTCCAGGGCTATCTGCAAACTAAAGAAGTGCTAAGGATGTCACTGGAACGGCCCTTAGAGATTAAAGAAATTGAGAATGTCAGCCACGAGATTCTCTCGAAATGCCCCCATGGGCATGAATCTGTGGTTAAACAGGACATCACCCAGAAGTGTACTACAGGGGATGGGTGTGGTGGAAGTGATCAAAACTGGAAACAATTGAAAACCAGGGAACATATTCCTAAGGGCATCGTGCCAAAAAGCTTCACTTTTACAAAAACGCTCTGGTGGCACAATGCCCTAGTCCATATTTACAAAGTGGCACTAAGCCACTTTGCATGGCTTAATGCCCCCTTGTAAATATTGTACCCTTTCACGCAGGTATCGACGTGAAAGGGGCGTGCAATGGGTGTTGCTGTGGGTGTTCCATTGCAACACCCATTGCTTTTTGACGCTGCCCCAGATGTACAATGATCTGAAAATCTGAGGCAGTGCCGAAAACTAACGCCACTGAAAAGCAAGGGTTAGAGTGCCACAACGAGGAGAAATACTTTTATTTCTTCCCGTTTTTAGGTCGCAGCCTAGCGATACACTGCGCAGCTGTGTTTGCGCAGCCAGAGTCCTTTTGGCAGGGTTTTGCAAATGGACCCGGAAATTCCACACGCTCGTACGTGTGATTTGACATTTGCGGCCTGCTATTGGCCTTTCACTGCGTGTTGTTTTGACAAATAGACACCAATAGGCCTGAGGCAGGCGCATAGCTCCGCCCCTGGCCTATTGGTGTCTATTACGCGCATTTCTGGCATATGGTTTCAATTATCGTGCCCACACACGGGCGCGATAATTGAAAGCACATGCTTTGCTGTGGCGCGCGCGCAGCATTGGCGGCTGTCTCGGCCTTTAAAACCTATTGCTTTCGGTTTTGTGCTGATGCTGCTCCCGCTCCCCGAGGCTAGGCTGGCTCAGCTCCCCACCTCGGCCCTCCCTTCATGCTGGATTTGCGGGCTCTGAGACCCGGTGGAGCCGCCTGCTCTGCCCCGGCCAGACCTGCGTAGGGGAGCACGGTGTGTCCGAGGATGCCCAGTGAGTGAGCCGCCGGTTTGTGTCTTTGGCTTGTGGGTGTGCTGTGGGCGCGCTCTGGGGTGCGCCGTGGTGAGGGGACGGCACGATGCGGCGGAGAGGCTTTTCTTATTTGAAGGAACCTCAGGTTAAGCAAAGACTTGTTTCATGTAAGGTTCTGCGTTATGGCTGCATGCATTTTCTGCAGATAGCATAGCTGTATGTGCCGGTGGAGTTAAGGGATCTTTACCGAATGCATCACTAACCCTCTGACCAGACCTTGGTGGACATATAGGAAGCACCCTTAGAGCAAAGACAGAAATAACAGATAACTTACTGCCCTTCTGACGCACCGTGGACTCGTTGCACAAATCCATGGCATATACATTTTGTATTGCATTGTGTAGCGCCAAGTATGACAGCGAATGAATGGCCGTCTCAGCGCTTTGTGCATAGACTTTGGCTACAATGGCGGAGTACAGATTAAAGCATGTGATGGAAGCAAGTAGCAGACATGTAGTGTGGCTTCGTCGGTGTGGTGGTGCAGTGGGGTCAGTAGCAGGGACCACACGAAGGGGCACTGGAGTAAGAGTAATTCTGGGGCATCTAATGCTCCTAGTATACCAATGCTCACAAAAACACCAGTACCCGCTTGTTGTAAATACAGTTGGGTAATGTAGGTGGCTCCAGGACATGTCACAGCGGCTTCTTTTGGCGTCTCAGGTATAATCACCCTTGGATCTCAAGAGGCTAACTCTCGGGTCTCAGCGGAGGGTCACTTTATTATCTCACATGAAGGTCATTTGGGGATATAATGTGAGGGTCATGTTATTTTATTAAATGCTTTAGATTTCAGAGGAAGGTCTCTATCAGCCAGCCAATTAATCAATGTACTGGTACCCTGCTTCTTCCCAGTGTCGATAGATGCAAAGCTGAAGTGTGCCTGGGATTTATTGAGGCTTAACAGCAGTGCAAAGTATAACTCGGACCGACCGTCAAGGGGGAGCAGGGAGTCTGGAAGCACATGCTTCAGAATATGAGCATAAACTGGGTGCTCCTCAGAGCTGAAACCATTATGCTTATCTGCCCCCTCACCCGCCCCACACACACACAACCACACACACACAACCACACACACAACCACACACACACACAACCACACACACACACACACACAACCACACACACACAGCCACACACACAACCACACACACACACACACACAACCACAGGCACTCACACAACCACCACACACATAACCACAAACACAACACACAACTACAAACACAACACACACAACCCACACAACACACACAACCACACACAACCACACACACACACACAAACACACACACAATCACACACACAACCACACACACAACCACACATACAACCACACATACAACCACACACAACCACACACACACAACCACACACAGAACCACACCATCAGTGCACACTTTCACCAAGCACAGACACCATCCGTCATCAGTGCACGCTTTTACCGTGCACAAACACCACCAGCCGTCAGTGCACACTTTCACCAAGCACACACACACACCACCAGCCGTCAGTGCACGCATTCATCAGACACACATCACCAGCCCTCAGTGCACGCTTTCACCAGGCACACACACCACCAGCCGTCAGTGCACGCTTCCACCAGGCACACACACCACCAGCCATCAGTGCACAATTTCTACAGACACACACACCACCAGCCATCTGTGCACACATCAATTGTTAACGCATCCACAATTAACTATTGTAGCAATAGCAGTGTGGCGCACTTTACTTTTGAAAATATTCATCTAAAGCGCAGCATGCCACCATTGCTACAAACTTAAATACACATTATTTTGGCCTACAATTTATAGACTTTTGTTGCAATTGGTGTTGCAATATTTAGCAATGCCAATAGCTCAAACTTAATTAATCCGAGACCTATTGCATCGAAAATGCTTGTTTCCTCTTTCTGTTTGCGCTGCATTCTGCAGCACACATCGAAGGAGCAAATCGCCTTTAATGATTGTTTATGTGCAAGAAGGAGTCCCTTCCTCCACATAAACAATCATCTGTCCAACACAGGCACCCTTGCACCATGGCACAAGGGTGTCTGCGCCTGCACTAGGTAGCTTTTTTAGTGCCTGCGCATGGGAAAACACAGGGGAGTGCCATATTCTTGTGAATATGATGCATCTGTGCGTTTTTTAAATTACGCAACCCGATGCTGCTAAATTGCTTGCAGCACCGCACTTCGTCAATTGTTTGTGAATATGCCCCATGAAAGCACTTGGAGGACCTTCGTAGAGTTGATGTCTGTGCATTGTGCCACTTTGTGGTGTGATGTACGCTCGGGGAATACTTTCATATGTTGGTGGCCTCCCAGGCCTCCTTTCTTCTGCCTAGAAGTTCTGGAGGCTTTGAAATAAAAGACCCTGAGATACCATCGACAGCACAAGACTCACACATCTAGCCACACTTTGGCTTTCCGTGAGCTCCCATCATCAGATTTAGCATGCCAAGGTGTTGCACCAACAGAGATTAAATGAGGCCGGAAGTGACCCATTTAATATCTGTAACCACTCACAGGAATTTGTTTTTTATATCGCATTTCATCCAGCTCCCTGCCATTTCTGTGCGCTGGAAAAGGCATATATTATTACCCAATTTATGATAATCAATTTACTGTACTGGTAAGGATGGACCCCCAGAACACTACATGTGTTATTGACTTATTAATACATCTTAATTTTTTATACTAGGATATAATGCATTGTTGGACCCTGTAGAATGGATAGAGCTAGTGCTATCTAAAACCGACTTCTGCATATCATTTGCCAATCCTGTGTAACCATACAAATTACACACCCAAATAAGATTTGTCATAACAAACCCTATATTCAAGAATTTCCTTGCAAGGAGTACTGCAGAAGGCAGACTGTTAGATTTGGCACTATGACTATTGTGAGGCCCATCATACTATAACATGGCATTTGAAGTCATGGGGCATGGTATAAAGACTTGTAGCACTTTGTAACTCATTTCCCTAGAAGGCAAGAGCTAGACAGAGGAGTTGGTCCAAGCACTGGCCAAGCGAGGTAGATGAGAATCTCATTTGCAGGAAACTGCAACAATAGAGTTACAAAAGAAGGGAGATGATGGAGAATAGCCTATGCGCACAGGGAGTAAAAAGAGACTGCCTGGACGTCTTGCTGAAATAAAGTTACGGTGGTCACATGATCATGGCCTCTGCTCGTGCAATGCAGAAGTAACCAAGCACCCAGTCAGCTCCAAGAGTCATAACTTCTTGGCCCCTCCGAGGGGGATCTTCTGGGAGGACCAGTAATACAGCATGCTTGAATTCTGCATTGTGGAATCTTTGCATGGTGGTCTTGTGAAAATTGTAAAGCCTATGTTTATTTATGAAGTTTTATATAGCGCTAGCCTGACCGGAGGGTATCGGAGCGCTTCACATCAGTTGCAGAGCAAAAGAGAGCAGAACATAGTACAATAAAGCGAGACATTCCAGATAAGAGTAATAGTAATGACAATGATGAAGAGTTCCATTTCAGGGTCTTGTTAACACCGCATCCGAGGGGGGTGCGGTGTCAATTTCAGCACTCCAACTGCTCCTATCTGTTCGCTAGGAATCGATCGAGGAAAAGGATTTTGAGCTGACTTTTGAATTTAGCGAAGGAGTGAATAGTTCTGATGAGTGGGGGAATAGAGTTCCAGATTTTGAGCACATTTCCGGCGAAGGACCTGGCCGTGGTTTTTTGTTTTTGTGATTTTAGCGGGATGAGAAGTAGGGTGTTAGAGCTTCTGAGGTTCCTGTTCTGACCTGCTTTTCTTAGTTTAGCCACCAGATATTCGGGTTTACCTGTGTGAATGGCTTTGTGAGTGAGGCAGGCTGTTCTGAAGTTCACCCGCATTTCTATTGGTAGCCACTTGAGTCCTTTGAGTGCAGGAGAGATGTGAGCAAATTTCTTTATTCCAGTGACCATTCTGGCAGTCACTTTGAGAGTTGTTTTCAGAGGAGCAAGATGTGTTTTAGCTATTCCCGAGAGGGTTGCATTTCCATAGTCCAGTCTTGAAAGCACCAATGCTTGGGTGGCTTGTTTTAGATCTTTGGGCGGAATGAAAGGTTTTATTTTGTTTAGTAGCTTCAGGGAGAGGAAGGCGCCGAGATCTTAATGTGTTTGGTCATGTCCATTTTTGAGTCTAGCGTGATGCCTAATGATTTAACAGAGTCGGCCAGGGTGAGGTTCTCATTGAGCGCATCGATAGCTTTTAGCCACTCGACAATTTGTGGGTTCTCTTCTTTGTTCGAAATGAGGAGTAGTTTGGTTTTGTCCGGATTCAGTTTTAAGTGGTTACTTGACAGCCAAAGTTGAACTTCCCTTAGTATTTCATTGAGTCTTTGAATGTCTTTAGCAGAGGAGATTTCCAAGTAAATTTTAAAATCATCAGCATATATATAGGTGGAAGGGGATGTTAGCTGTTCTGAGTAGGGTGTTGAGGGGTTCCATGTAAATGTTGGAGAGCACTGATCCTTGGGGCACTCCCCTATTGACTGGGAGAAGGTGGGACTCAAAGCTTTTCATTTTGATTCTCTGGTAGCGGTTGTGAAGGAATGAGGAGAACCATTTGAGGACCACCTCGTCTAGACCGGCCCTTTCTTCGATAGCCTTGAGGAGAAGTTTGTGATCTACTGTGTCGAATGCTGCTGATAGGTCTAGGAGAATGAGGAGGCAACATTGGTCTGAGTCAAGTGATTTGTGGATGTCATCGATTATGTTGAGGATCGCGGTTTCTGTGCTACAACCTTTCCTGAATCCCGACTGATGGGAGTCGAGAAGGTTGGTATTGTCCAAGTGTTGAGTTAATTGTTGGAGTACACATTTTTCTAGGATTTTGGAAAGAAGAGGAAGGTTGGAGACAGGTCTGAAGTTGTTTAAGTCATTTATGTCCAGGCCTGGTTTTTTCAGCAGTGGGGTGACTTGTCCCACTTTCAGACAATCTGGAACAAGTCTGTTTTTTTAGGGAGCTGTTTATAATCCTGCACCAGAGTGGGGATAGAGAGAGTTTCCGTTTTTTGGTGAGTTGAGCAGGTAGAGGGTCTAGGGCATAAGATGAAGTGTTGGAGGTGGAGATAAGTTTGACTATCTCTTCTTCTCGGATGGCTGGAAGAGTGCCCAGGGTTTAGTAATGGGAAAGGGAGCGCTACCAAACATTCCAACCGGGCTGCTATAGGGAAGGGAGGCGCAATTGATGTCCAGAGAACGCTCGATCTTGGAGATCTGGTTATTGAAGAAGTTGGCAAAGTTGTCGCACCATTTTTGGATGCCTGCCCTAGGGACGTATCAGGTTTGGAAGTTTGTTGTCTGGTGATATTAAAGAGCTCCTTGGGTCTGTTTTTTGCGCTATCCAGTGTGGAGCGGAATTATATTGATTTTTTGTTCTTGATATGACTGTTGTATTGCTTCCGGACTGTTCTCAGTTGATCGCGATGAATGGTAGTGTGCATGATCCTCCAGCATCTTTCTGTGGCTCTTAGTTGTCTCCTTTCTTCATTAATGTATGAGTCGAACCATGATTTGGACGGAATAGCTCAATTTTTTGTTTTGTTTCAGGGGTGCAAGTTGGTCAAGCAAGATTACCATATTCGTGTTATAGAGCGAGGTGAGATCAGTTGTGGAGAGATCATTGCCGCTGGGTAGGAACAAATTTATCCTTTATTCCATGACATCCAGGGGAATCTGGGAGAGATTTCTGGACCATTTGGGGGGTCTTGAACAGGAGGCAGGGATAGAACTCTTTGGTTGATGTGGAATAAGATCATGTGGTGATCCGACCAGTCCACTGGAAGAATGTTGTCCATCGTAATTGCGTCTTGATGGGCCATGATGGCATCCAAGGTTGCTCCTTTGTTGTGAGTTTCTTCAGAACAGTGTTGGGAAAGATTATTGTCACAGAGGAGAAAATTGAGAGATTTAATTAGTGTGTTGTTGGCTTCGTTTCATGCTTAGGTTGAGATCACCCAGGATTAGGTAGTTTGTGTCTTTGAGTGCGCAATGGGCAATCAGGTCAGATAAGTGTTGCCATATGTATGTTGCCATATAAGCTGGCAGTGAGCTGTGCTTAAAAGTGTGATGAGCTGGGAGCCCCGCCCAGCTAAACAAAAGTAAAAGAATTTATGAACACTGGGTGGGTAGTTCACCCCAGCCAAGATCCACAGGTCCCCCAAACAAAGCCAAAATGGACCCCGCCCCCCAGACAATGCTAAATGAAGTGAGCCTCAGAGTATAATGCCGGTGGGTAGAGGTTGATTACGGTCAACCCATGGGCAATGGCAAATGGGATAACTGACGACCAACATTCGTTCGGTCTCACCTTCTAGTGACACTTATTTGAAGACAAATAAAGTCAATGGTGAGAAGAAAGCGTAATATAGAATTTCTGGAACAAAGAAGTTGCAAAAAGTATGTGGGAAGGGCAGAGAGAGCTTAAAGAGAGTGAAGAAACAAAATTCCCCTCAGAAGTGAAGAACTAGCAGCAGTGAAGTTCAAGACCAAGATTGATTTGCATATGAGTGGGTCTAATCTGAGCTCGCATGGTGGGCAAAAGAACAATGGGTTGGAATGTGACCCCAAGCGATTGGCAGTGGTTGAACTCATTGCAAGCATCCTCCCATGTTTGATCCATGTTTAATTGCCATGTAAAATATGTATGGTGATTAATGTCTAATGCAAGACATATATTTATGTATGAACATGCAAGTACTAGAGGCCCATCGGGGTTAATGATTTGATTTGTTTTTAATTTTTATTCTGATAAAGCTACTGACCCAAAAAAGTTCCTCGTGCTGAAAGAACTTGTACTAACAAAGAAATATGCGTAATAGTTAAACAGGTAGGACCTAAGGGCCACATGGAAGACCATTTTAAGTGGTCACAAACGGAGATTCAGGCCGTTTGTTACCGCCAAAATGGTTGAAACATGTATCAACCCTATTTTTTGAGTCGGTAACCTGTTACCGACTTGCCAAATAGGGTTTGCGAGTCAGTATTAGGAAGGGGCGTGCCAAGGGCTTCCCTTCCTAATACCGAGTCGCAAGTGCATGTACAATTTTTTTGCAGTCAGAATGCAATTGCAAAACAATTGCCGTTTACCGCCTACTTCAAGTAGCTAGTAAGCCACTTGCGAACTCCTTCCCCTTTGTGATTGTCAGCCAAAACCTTTTTAAGAGCAGGCAGTGGTCCCACGCCTAAAAGGGTGCCTATTCTTAAAAAATAAAACTGAAACATTTCATTTTTGTTTTTGAGATGCATCCCGTTTGCCTTTAAAAAACAGGCTGCATTTTTTTTAAAGTTGCTTTATTTAAAAAGCAAACACAGACATGGGAATCTGCTGTCTCCAGCGGGCCACCATCCCTGTGTTATTGCCCGTTCCCAAGGGGTCGCAAATTGCGACCTGCCTTATGAATATTGATGAGTCCGGTCATTTACAACCCCACTGGAAATCAAAAAATGTGTCTGAGACATTTCCTTTTGCAAATCGCACATTGAAAGTCATTAATATTCGCAAATTGCAAGTCGCAAAAGGAAATGGTCGTACATGTGGCCCAGAGTGTCTTATAAAAGCAGGGAAGTGAGGAATCTGCCATAGGTATAAGGGTAATCCGTTCCTTGTTTTGGCTCCTAAAAATGTAAAGGAGTCCCCTCCTTTTCTGTTTGATTATATTACTATATGGGAAAATGGAGTTCGTAAGAAATTCCGCATAATATGTGAATGATGTAGGCTGTAGGGAGGATTCCTCTAACAGGGAGAGCGGCACAGTCACCGTTGCACAAATACTCGAGTCCGTAATATTTTAGAGTTAACGTGGAGCCCAGAGTTAACGTGGTATAAACATCTAAAAGCCTCACAGTTGAAAAATAAGGAGGATGTGGTGTGTGCGGGACAATGGAGAATCATTAACATCGTCTCCCACCTGCCATAGAAAATTGATCTTAGCTCGTTAGGTGACCTCAAGAAGTCAAGCAGAAAAATAAAATAATTGATACAGAGCCTCTGTTACACCAACTGGGGCAAATCACTGACATTATTACCCATAATCCTAAAGATGGTGCGCCAAGTTTGAACGGACTCCCGCAAGTCTTATCCAAGGTTAATCCAGGCATGTGGTCCGAGAATCTGGCTCTGCTGTATAATTCTGCTCTTGCAAATGACTCAATCCCAGACTCATGGAAAAGTGCAGTTGTGCATCCAATTTACAAAGGAGGTGATAAGGCATCTCCGGCAAATTACTGCCTAATTACACTCCTAGAAAATGATGCCAAATATTTTGCAATGCTCCTGTTGAAAGATTTGAGCGATTGAAAATCATACTAATAAACCAAATGGGTTTCAACCAAGATACAGGCACCGCTACAAACCTTTTAGCTCTATCATTACTCATCAATAAAACCCTGGTGACTAGCACCTCCCTGTATGTCTGCTTCATGGACTTGAAATCCATAGTCGATTGAGTACTCAGGAATGGATTATGAGAGAAACTGAATAATTGGGGCATCCACACGAGGCTACTCAAGCGACTCAGCTTCTATATCAAAACACCCGGATGAGAGTGAAGATCAGTGAAGGACAGAGGGTTTTGAGTAAAATTCCAGCATAAGTTGGGCTGAAACAGCGTTGTGAGCTTGGCCCGTTTCTGTTTAACCTATTCATTGTAGATCTCCCTAGCGAACTGGAGCTGGTAAATTCTCATCCACCTAAGGTTGGTGGCAAATTAATCTCTAATATGTTGGACACTGATGACGTCCTTATCAGTAGGACTCAAGTTGGCCTCCAACGCCTAATCGATAGGTTATACGATTCCACAGTCACCAAAAAATCAACAAGCGGGGGACATGGTATTAAAACAACTGTCATACTGAGGGTACCTGAGAATTTGATACTTGGGATTAATTATCGATTGCAGAAGATCATTCCTTGATCAAGAGCAGTACATCCATGCAAAGGCCCTTGTATTATTATCAGCTTTTGTAACTTTATATACAACCTTTAGGACCCACTAGTGACCCAGTGGTGAATGTAATTAAAACTAAATTGCTACCTGCTATATACTATCATTGTGAAATCTTGTGAGGCAGAGAATCACTTACACTGGATAAACTTGTTATAAGAACATGCAAACAACTATTCAGTTTACCAAGATCTGCATACCCTGCTCAGGTGGAGTGTGGCGCTGTTAAACAGGTCACTGAAAGGCAAGGGGCCTTTTTAAACTACTGCTATAAACAACAAAATATAATTGTTTGAACTTCTCCTCTGAATCCAAATGTCACATAGTAAAGCCAACTCCCCCGCACGATTCATTGTATATGCTCTTATCAACCTCAATCGCAAGAACTTTGAAACACACCGCTCACTTTACAAATTGATTGAGAAATATATTGATAAGAGTGAGTACACTGTCGCGTGACCAGGATAAATTGGTTTTAAACTAGACCACTCTTGGGTGGGTATACTACACTGCATGGCCAACTGAATTGTTCCACTATATATTTAAGTTACATAAAACATAAATTCATGCTGTATATCATAGGTTACCTGCCATCCCCTGAACAACCTCCAGGTCGGCTAGGGAGCGGTGCAGTATTTTTTTCAGACTGTGTGATAAATCGGACGTTTCTTCAATCTATTAAATTAGCATTTGCCTGGCCCTTTTGATGGGCCAGGTAAATGAGGAAGCCTGTTAAGGAAACTGTTTAACAAAATGCGATTATGAAATATGCCGCTGGAAAGCTACCATTCGCTCGCTCGATCCGAATGAACCTTTTCTGAATACACTCTTTGTAAAATTCCTGATGTTGCCTGAAAATAAACTCTGTTCAAGAATTTTTGAGCATCAAATTGTCCCTGGGAGTGTGAGTTATTTGTCCGATGAACGTGAGTTAATTGGCCTGTGATAATTTAAGTTTGTCTAACTCCTTGAAGCTATGGGATGCTAGCTGTTTTAAATGAACTCATTATGAATTAATGCACAATATTGAAGGCATTAAACTTATCATGCAAATGTTTTAAGTAATTAAGCATGTAAAAAGGAACTTGCTACTTAAAACTTACGGTCAGCCACAATTTCTCAGATGAATAAAATACTTTATTTATAATAAAAAAAACATACACTACTTGATTAATTCAGTCAATCACAATTTCTCAGGTGACTAACAGGCAGCCAATGAAAGTTTCTCCTTACTTCAGATACATGATCGTATTGCCTAATATTGCAGATGAAATGAACGGCTGCACTTTGTATTCTTAATAATTTTGCCTGAACATTCGAAGTTTGAAATTTGTGTAACAATTATGGTCATAAGGGGAGTGTTGTCCATGTCTTCTTAGATAGCGACCCCATTATCCACACACAAGACAGACCCTGGACGTTTTGTAGTAACTGCCTATTCACATGATGATGAATTCAGAGGGAGGTGGACACCCGCATGCCGAGAATCCATTGGGGCCATTGGGTCAAATGCTTTTGTCGGGAAACAGCGTTTACACCGCTGTTGTTACCACGCAAGTAGGTATACAACGCGGTCGTTACAACAACTGCATTGTTACCACGCGTGGTTTTACATCACAAGTCATTTCTACGACTTGCGCCAGGTGGCGTGCAACAACAGGGAATGTGTTGGATTTTAAGTTCAACACATTCCCTGCTGTTGCGCTAACTGGAGTAGGAATAGTAATTTGTACTATTCCTAAATCCAGCGCGCCATCTAGCGCAAGTCGTAGAAACGACTTGCGACGTAAATCAATGCGTGGTAACAACGCGGTCGTTGTAACGACCGTGTTGTAACCTACTGCGCGATATTTGCTGGCGTAGTAACGTCATATATTCACTTTTGGCACATGACATGCCAGGAGTACCTGACACATGCAGCCTGGGAACTGACAGAGTTCTGAAAAAGTATAGAACATCATTGTGCAAAAGTTTTTTCTCACTCACCTTTAAGACATTCATCTTCATTTTCTTAGCTCCAGCGTTTTTCACTGGATGCCATTTTGCTCTTGCATATGTTTGTCCATTTTGGCTAATCTAGAGTAAATTTCATGAGCAGTCAATGCAGTCTCAGCATGCCAGGCCACACAGACTCCTGCTGTTCACAAGATCCTTCCAGCCTTGGGAAAGGTCTTCCCCAGCCACCCTCGCCACTCATGCACCATGTTTGGTTGACACTTGGTTGACACTCCACGAGTATCATGGGATTGGAGGTGGAGTGGGGTCATCAGAGAGGGGGTAGATGAGGGAATGGAGCATTGGTGAAAGCCAGACCTGTCATTGAGAGTCCAGCATGGACTGCATTGAACTAAGCAGTTCACCAGCAGCGGCTCCTCTGGCCCTGCAGCGTCCCCCTCCCGTTGAGAGCCAGCTGAGGGAGAAGGGAAAAATAAAATGATAATAAAGCCATTTTATTATCATTTTTTTTCTTTCCCCGCGAGAGCCAGTCAAGTCTGGCCGGAGTCATGATGACAGCACTGTAAGTGCGCATGACGGTTTGGCTGGCTGTCTAAAACCGGCCAAACTGTCTTGCGCATTTTGAGCTCTCTCCACCCAAGCTGCGCTGCACAGCCAGGTGAAGAAGAGGCACAGGCTCCTTGGACCTGGGGGAGCATCAACCCAGCCTGCTCAAGCCAATCACGGCCATGCTGTCATGCTGGTAAACAGTATTACCAGAATGAGAGCAATGTCTTATTTGGCACCCTAGGTGCCTGTGGTGTGCACCATCCCGTGGGGAATCGAAGTTGGATCCGGAGCAAAAGAACCACGAGATGGTGGCCGACAGCGGCAGGTAAGTGCCTTTTCTTTTTTTTGTTATTTAAGCCCAGCCCCCACACCTCCCCACCCACCACTTGTTATCAAGAGCAGCCACTACTGCAGTTCACTGCTGGTGCTCTACTGTGTGGCATTTTCCAGAGCACATGCAACTTGAATCCAGTCACTGCTCACACTCTGGGCAAGATTCTCCTTTGCTAAAAGGCCAACAGCATAGATGATCTTGAGGTATTCCATCATATCACACAAACACAACCTGACAGTAAGCAGCATTTTCAGACCTGCATTCTGCAAAATCAAAGCCTGACGAATTGCCACTTATTGAAAGCTCAGTGGGTATTGCTAGCTAATCATCCCATGCTTCCTGTAAACTGCAATACCTTCACTGGGAGCTGTGTCTACTGACTAGCTGGGGGAATTTCTCCCATATGTAGGGGCCATAAAGTGTCCCCATTGTACCACATCATACCAGCTTACCAACACCGTCCTACCTGATAATAGCCATGCATTGAAATGAAATCTGTCTTTCTCCCAAAGAGGGAACATCTGGCAAAAACATTTGATTTCGTGGGATACTGGGGCACAGTTCAGCGCCTTCTTTCATATACATTTAAGGGACCCGATCCTGTATGATTATCTTCTTTAGAAGAGGGTGAGACAACAAATTAATAGACGAAGCTGAGCCAAGGGTCTGGATTGGCTTTAAGAGCCTATACACTCCAAGCCATCAACATGTTGCCAAGTAAATCATGCAGCAAACATCATGTAAAAATATCAGATACAATGTGTAAGAGTCTCACCATAGTACATTAGATTAAATCACTGCAGTGAGGGGACTTTTTGTAAATTCATAGTTTTTAATCATTAATTTAGAAACACTCCTGCCCCCTGCCCTGATGGCAATGCCTTTAGCAAACTAAGACGCATGTCAGTTGTCATGTGTGCCCCAAGTACAAGAGTAGAATAAGTTGTTATTAGGCATTTGAGCAACTTTATAGTCTATTAAAACATATGCAAGAGAGCTTTTTGTACAACGCAAACCCTGAACTCACAAATTTTAAGGTGCTCTCACTTATGATGATGCAAGAAGGAGGCAGGGTAAAAGAAATTCTTCCTTTGGATCACACACTTGAATAGCATTCGTTACTTAGCATGCGTTTAGTACGCATGCCATTACTACGCGGTCGTTCTAACGACCACGTTGTTAGTTCGCATACCTGTACTATGCAATTCGGAACAAGGAATTGCAGTAGGGGGCACTGGATGTTGGAATATTATAATTTACTATTCCAACTCCAGTCTGTGTGGACACTAGGGAAGGTGTTGGATTTAAAGTCTCCCCCTAACGCAAGTCGTTGTTCCGACTTGCGTAGTAAATGTATGCGAACTAACAACGTGGTCGTTGTAACAAACGCGTTGTAATGGCATGCGAAGTATCGCATGTGTAGTAAACGCTGTTTACCCACACACTTAGGTCTAGTGGGGAATCTGGAATTGATCCCAGGTTTTCCAGTTTCACATTGTGCAATTTAGCCACTTGGTGGGTATCTTTTTCTCTCCCCAGCTGTACACCTAAGGTTAATGGTTTCCCTCGTAATTCCTAGTGCACGAGTTAGAGCTCAAGTGGCAAGCAGAGACCACATGAAGGGTTGGATTGCTTTGGATCAGGGGTCCAAGAGGACTCCGAGCTGAGCCAGATCAGGTACCTGGCTCGAGTCTAGTTAGAATTTTCATTGGCTCCCCCACTTCTAATGCTGCATCCCTCTCTCTTATCGTACTCTTCCACATTTCTCTTCGATCTTGTAAAAATTGTCCTGCTTAGCCTATATCTCAAATTTCCAAATATTGCACCCCCATTGGTTGTTGCCCATATTCATTTAATACATTTTTCTTGCTTACCTTTTTCAAACTACATTTTTCCATTCTCCAAGGTCTGATGTCCTTAGGTGGACTCATCATCTTCACCGTCAATATCCTAATTGAATGGCCCATTTTTAGCTGTTTATATCCTCGGACTCTAAACTTAGGTTTACTGATAAATGTTTCAAATGATAACCACCCATTTACATGTTGTGATATGAATGGATCTTAGCAATTCTTTGACCCTGCTTCTAAGAGGGCTGGATGGGGACGAGGTATTTACCCCATCCGGGAAATAACAACACCGCAGGGCGATGTATATACCTGATGAGGCAAATACCTCCCATCCTAATATTTCAATCAGAAAAAGAAGCATTACACGTAGAGCTCAATGTCTACTGCATGGAGTTCCACAAGCATCTATTGAGCATGTTCTCCCACTAATTTGTGGAAGGGTTAGCCTGCTGAAATAGACTTATGAAATTGCAGGGGTGAAGTAATGACCCGAAAACTTGCAATTAAACTCGGAATTATGATATGTGGTGACACAAGTTACCACGCTTGTGGGGATTTATCACCCCAACCATTACTAGTGCCCTAGAAGTGTAAATATCCCCATATTTGTGCAGTGGACTTGCCGGGAATCACTTCATGCATGGTAAAGTAGCAACTGAAATGAAAATTCCCATTCATGAATTAAAAGGCAATTGAGCATGTGTATTTGTGCAAATACCAGATTTCCAGGCCATGCTTGAGAAATATTAATTCTCTGTGTGAGTGGCATCAAGAAAGAATCTCCTAGCCCTGATGGCTTCAATTATGGGAACATACCCTTGACGAAGCTTGTTGCTACTCGACAGGCACGGTTTTGTGCAGGAAAAAAATGTAGAACTGGAAAGAATCCAAGGGGCGTGGCATGCACGAGGACTGCAGACATGCATGAGTCAACGCCTCCATAAATGTTTGATCTAAATCACGCCGTGCCCTGCCCTAAGGAGTGTCCTTCTAGTTTTAGCCTCTCTCCCTCTCTCCCGCCTGCTAATTTATCCTGAAACCTCGAAAAATAAAAAGCTCAGCATGTTATCTGTGGCTTTGAGCCTGACCAAGTATGTCTGCCTGAGCTGGCTTTAGAGTGAAGAACCTCCATTTCAATCTCGCTTCACACTGTTCCCATTACACACCAACGCTCACATGAAACCTTGTGTCTGCAAGTCAGTTTAATGGGAAATGAGAGGGTGTGCTGCCAGCTAACGCCCATTCTGGGAGGGAGATATACTTAATCAGCCAAGAAATGCGTAGTTTTGGTTTTAATTGTGCTGTGGGTGTGTCATTTTGCAATAATTCATAATACATTTTATACTTTTTTTTGTTTGAGCATTTTGTGAATCAGAAATACTCATGGTATTTATTTCTTTGTAACATATATATGTACATATGTGTGTATATATACATGCATGTATATGTATTATGCAGTGGCAGGTGGCACCGTGGAGTTATAGTTTGATCAGAGTTTTCATGGGAAGAGCGTTTTTATTTCACTAATAACTTTGTTGCAATTTCACACATCTTCACAAAACTTTCCAAATAAAAGTTCATCTACCTCGGCTCCTTTATGGAGCATTTTGCATCTATCTGTGAAGCGGGGATCAAGACTCCCAGGTTCCAATGCATCTCCCATGTTAATTTCCTTAGGAACATTTGTTCTTCGATACAGACAAAACAGCCGAATGGAATTACACCGAAATTGGCAACAAGTTAAAACTTCACTCAGTAAGCATGTTGTTATGTTATGCTATGTTATAGGGATTTGTAGAGTGCAGGGCTGCCCCAGCAGCAGGGCTGGGAAGAAACCTAACTATAGATGATGACCAGACAGAGAGGTAACCCCACAGAGTGCTTAGATGGAAACCAGGCAGGTCTTTAGGGATTTCCTTAAGGACAGTGGTTCTTAATACTCCTAAGAGGTAAAGGTAGTGCGTTCCAGAGTGCAGGAGCTTGAACGCGGAAGGATCAGCCACCTGCTCTTACTCTTCTAATATGGGGCACCCAAGCCAGGTTAAGGTTGGCTGAGCGCAGAGGCCGTGGGGGTAGGTACGGAGACAGCAAATTGAACAAAATGGGGTGCCCCCTGGGAAAAAAAGATCTTGTGGGTCATGTGCAGAGCCTTAAATAAACACGCTTGTTCACAGGGAGCCAATGCAATCTGCTTATAAGGCCAGTGGCCGGGCAATACTTCTGAAAAGAAAACAGCATTGCTGTGGCGTTTGGGCCATCTGGATTATTCCAATCACAGCCTTATTAGAACCCAGGTATGAGATGTTGCAATAACCCAACCTGGAAAGGATTACTGCCCGAACGATGACTTGACGCGGGGGATACAAAATAAGAAGAATGAGTTTGAGCCCAAATAGAAGCCTAAAGATAGTGCCTACCACTGCTTTCACCTGGACTTCAAAACTTAAGGCACTGTCCACCAAAACTCCTAGGTTTTTGCCCATCAGCTTGGGGCAAGGACGAAACTCAAGGGAAGGAGGGCACCAGTGGTCATCCCAGGAGTGGAAGTTTTTACCAGAAGCAGAATTTCAGACGTATTTGTGTTTAGCTGCAGGCAATTAGCACCCATCCAATCTTCGAACTCCAGCATACCTTTTTGGAAATTGATCAAATCCAGAGTAGGGGTTGTTGGAAAAGGACAGCACAAGCTGGGTGTCGTCCGTATAGGACACCAGCGCGAAACCCAGGGCTTTCAAAACCTGAGCCAATGGCTGAATGTAAATGTTAAGCAAGGTTATGCCCAGGGAGGAGCCCTGGGGGATGACATGATGTATGCGATTTGGAACTATAAGGAGGAGACACAACGTAGAATGAACGATTGGCGAAAAAAGAAAGAGACAAACCAGGTTAGCAGTTACGCCTATCTTGATCTCTCGTAGGCGCTGGAGCAGAATATTGTGACATACTGTGTCCAAGGCAGCACTTAAGTCAAGCAGAATCAGCACTGAAGATCAACCTTCATCAAAAGCGCCGCAAAGTTGCTCAGTGACTGGCAAGAAAGGCTGACTCCATGCTGTGCAGTGACTTGAAACCATTCTGGGAGTTATCCAAGATAGGATTTTCTTTTAAGAACTTGGTTAAGATGGCATTAAGTTGAGTCTCTGTAACCTTTGCGATAAATGGCAAAAGTGAAATAGGAAGAACATTTTTCAGTTTTGAAGCATACAGAGCAGGTTTTTTAAAAAGAGGGATAACTTTGGTATGCTTCCAAGAACCCGGTACCACTGCCAATGGGAGATTAATCTTTTCAAGACAGACTGGAGAAAGACAGTCCTGGAGTTTGAGAAACAGGTCTCGCTTAAATGAACAGCCGGAGAGCCTGATTTAATTTTCTTCCATTAAGTGTGTAGCTCTGAAAGGGACTGTGAGGGTAAGAAATGGAGCTGTGACAGGTTAGTACTAGTAATTCCTACTGGACTGGAGGCAGTAATATTAAGCGCAAAGTTAGAAAATATGTTTTCTACTTTACTAATGAAATAGCTTGCCAACTTCCCACTTTGGTCATTGGAAGCTTCAATAAACTCCACAGCGAGTACAGATTTAGTTAGACTGTTGAGGAGGGAAAAATATTTTTGCAGGATTATTACTGTTCTTTATTTCATTGCCAAAGTGCTCAGACCTGTATTTCTTAATCAATTTATGATAAGACTTGATGGCAGCTCTATATAGTGTTTTTTTAAGAGTCATAAGAGTGCCTCCGAGAGTGTTCCAGAACCTTACTATTCTTTCCTGCCAACATCAAG
Organism: Lissotriton helveticus; assembly: GCF_964261635.1. Taxonomy (NCBI): domain Eukaryota; kingdom Metazoa; phylum Chordata; class Amphibia; order Caudata; family Salamandridae; genus Lissotriton; species Lissotriton helveticus. The sequence goes on along the minus strand of NC_136063.1, from coordinate 1,478,884,173 downwards.
GTTTCATTGAACCTGAGTGTCCCATACTTTTTCCTGCCCCGGGCCAGTCAGACAGGCACAAAAGTGTCCAGAGCAGAAGAATGCCAGTCCTGCACAGTATTATTTGCTGCCTCCACATTGGAGTCCAGCTACAGATGACGCAAATGGAGAAAGCCTGCAACATTTTGGAGTTTAAGTTTATGCATTGGGCATTTAAATAATAGGCACCAGGCATTGGGAATTAAAAAATGATATGTCCAAGTCATAGGGAGAGGGGCAAGTACCCTCAAGGTCTGAAGATTTGAAAAAAGTGGGTGGAGAAAGTGACACGCTGACAGCATGACACCAGAAACTCATTGCGTTAACTGACATGCTGCAAGATCATCTGAGAAATTAACACTATCACCATCTTGCCTGGTTTCCAAGTGGAGATTAAGGTTGCCTACTGTATTAAAGTTAGCTGGCTTAATGGTCAGTGAGGCCCTCAAGTTGGTGAATGTCTCCCTAAAAGTATTGGAAGAGCTTGGTGGGTTGTAGATTAACCCCCCAGATAAAGTGAAATTATTGTTCAGTGCAATTTAAAAAAAGGCACTTTCACACTCTGGAATATTGTCGGTTGACATCCTGCAAGTAAAGTACTCTTTATAAATCAATACCCCCGCCTCTACTGATGACTCTACTGAAATTCTTCAAATGGTAGCCCAAAGGAAGTGCAAGGGCTTGTTCCGCCACGGAGTCTTGGGTTAACCAGGTCTCCGGTTCTTCTGATTGGCCAAGGGATCCTCGACTGCCTGGGCAACTGAGAACCATGGTTCTTTTTGTGGCCCTGTGCCACCCTAGTCCCAGGAAACGCCACATGAGCTGTGGGCTTTGATTTTCGCTCACCTCGGGCAACATTTGTTCATGCTTCCAGGCTCCTAGCTGCTGATCCACTCTCCTCCAGCTCCAAAATGGCAATCACCTGCTTAAAAGTTTGCAGCTGCCTATTAAATCAGCTCAACAGCTAGTTAGTTCAGATTTTCATTCCTCTTTCTTTCCCTTTTCTATCACAGCTGTTTTCTTCATAATTCCCTCCTGGTTTCCCCAATCATATGTGTTTCCCGCAATGTGATTGTTGATGTTATTTCCTTTTACTGGTTGTTTTTTATCATATGAAGGCTTCCGTATGGCTGGAGAGTGTGTCACAACAAAGCTGTGCTCCTACGCCTGTTTCCTCACACCCTCCGATTGCTGATCTTTACTCCTCCCTCCTAAAGAATTACACTATTAGATTCCAGATTACTGATTTTCTTCAATCCTTTGAAGTCTATGTCCAGCAAGAGGGTTTTCTATCCCATTGGCCTTTTGCTCCTGAGAACTTGGCAGCTTCTACAGGATACTTGCCTACCACATTTCCAGAGTGTGGTGACATCATGCTTCCAGAAAAAGTAGCTCGTACATCAGACAGTTGAAGATCTGGACCAGGATCAGTAAGCTTCCAGATCTTAAAAAGGTATACGTGACAATTGGCTTACTGCTTAGTTCACTAAGGCCTATATTTATGACAACAGGTCACCTTGATGTGCTGTGTTACAGGGAAAGGGCATGAATGCACCACATTTATTATAATAGGGTGCATTCCTGTCCTTTTCCCAGAGCTGGGGCACAATGGGCTGGCTTAGTGCCCATGCAGGCCCCCTGGTACCATGGTGCAAGGGTGCCCACATTTCATGCAGGATTGTTTTTGTGGAGGAAGGGGCACCTTCCTGCACAAAAAGCAACCCCTTGAGGCATATTCCCCTATCTATGTATGCTGCACAATGGTAAATCTGGGAATGAGTCAAATCCATGGGAGTTCCATGAGCGGCTTGGCTCTGGCTTTGCACTTCCTATTAATTTGTTGGCTTGTTCAACTCTAGATAGTACCCACAGCCTATTGGGTAACGTCAGTATCTTCATAGAATGCTAGCCAGTAAACACTAATTGCCCCAGGGCCCAAAAGAGGGGGTGATTCCAGAGTTGGAACACTAATTAAGCATTTTATGGTGCTGCATCCTTGGTCCTGTCTTTATACTTCCTGGGCACAGATGCATCAGCATTGTAAGGAAATATCACACTATTTCTTCTTCTTCTTTGTGGGGTAAGGACTGATATAAAATCATGTACACGTGTGTCTTTTCTAAAAATTCAAAGCAGGACAGTTTACCACAGTGGTGTTTGACAAATGTTCAAACAAAAAGTGAGGTGAGTCAAGGAAGTGCCTCGTGTAAGCAACACCCTGGGAGCAGTTGGTGGGTACTCACCAATTAGCTCACTGTGACATCATCAGCACTTCCCAGACAAAAATGAAAAACAACTCCCAAAAATATGTAAGTGAGAAAGAAAGCTGTGTGTCAAGTGTGTGATATTTGTCCAAGTCCAAATAAACCACTCCCTAGAGACCCCCCCGTTTAAAGAGGAGGCCACTTGTCCTACTCCCAAAAGGTTAAGATTGTGTTACGGAAACACAAAGCATCTATCTTTAATTTTTGTTGTGGGCGTACTCTTTTAAAACAACAGTGTCATGTTTAGACCATTTAAACCTAAATGGCTGACATGTTTAACTGCTGTTAATTTTGAGGCAATTTCATTAGGGCACTGGAATCTAATTCCACCTCAAGGATGCACTGGACATGCAGATTGTAATTAAAAACAAGGAGATAATATGAGAAAAACAACAGATAGCATAGGCAAAACCCATATTTTGTTGTATCACGCCCAGTAATATTGCATCTTCTAATATTAAATGCATGGTCTATTTACCAGATAGTTGCCGGGTGGATCCTAACGGCAAGCCATCATTTAAAATCACAAGGACAAAGTAATCTCGATCGCCTGGAAATAGGTATGTGCACATTATCAACCTAAACATCCCACAATGATATTTTCGATTCAAAGACATGGGGGGACCCCTAAGTTCCAGATATAGTATATCAACACAGGGGGGGTATTTCGCAGATGAAATATGCCCCTCCGTTCGTTGCACTGCTGATTTACAATCATATAAGCCATTTAGAATTTACTTCAAGTCTCAGATGTTAACTCTTACATCAGTTATCAACCCTGTTACCCAAACGTCAGTCTCAGGTATCTGATCAGTGTATGTGACCCCGGTGTACATTTTTTTTTAAAGGTAATTATCAAGTCTAACTTACCGATGGGCTTAAAATGGTGACCCATTGGGGATAATCACAGTATCGTTTTTCCTCACGTATATATTTTTGGAAGTTGGTTTCCATTTTGGTCTGGGAAGTGCCGATGATGAGACAGTGAGCTAATTGGTGAGACCCCAGTGTGCTGCTTACGTGAAGACCTTCCTTGACTCACCTTCACTTTTTTGTTTGAACATTTGTCAAACACCACTGTGGTTTATCGGCCTGCTTTGAATTTTTAGAAAAGACACACATGGGAGGTATAAAATTAAATATCTATCCATGTCCCACGAGGAAGAAGAAATAGTGTGACATTTCCTTACAATGCTGATGTTACTGTGCTTTATATAACTAGGGCTTTGTATTTCGATTATATTGAGTGGAACCCACCTGCCAGACCTGAAAACTCTATGGTGTTGCAGAAGGCAGTGAAATAAACAAGCTAAATAACCCCACAAAGTAATTTACCAGCTAACCCAAACTTAGGTGTCGGTTAGGATGGCGGACGGACTTGCGTCCGTCCGCCACCCCCGAGGTGGAGGGACCGTCCGCAAGGGCAGTGGCGTTCCCTCCATACCAATTAGGATGTGACCGCCACCCTGGCGGTCACATCCTGTATCTTTAACATTGCGGCGGTTGCTGCTTCAAGCAGCAACCGCCGCAATGTTAAAAATGCATGCATTGCATTTGCATGCACAAAGCGGCAGGCACCGCGCCGTGCCTGCCACTGTGTGCATGCACATGCAGGGGGGTACCATAGGTACCCCCCATGTGCACCCCCACACCCCCTTCACCCTCGGGGCCTGCAAGGGCCCCCCAGAAGCAAAGGTCCACATGCTTTTCCACGGCGGAAAAACCGCCGTGGAAAAGCATGTTTACACACGCTTCCTAATTTGGCTGGCTTTGTCTTGCAGACACCGCCACCAAATATTAGTCTACACCCCGCGGATCAGTGGCGGACGGAGCTGCCGTCCGCCGCTGATCCCATTGCCATCCTAATTTGGCGGGTGGTGTTGTCAGGGACCGCGGCGGTGAATCCGCATCCCCCGGGCCGGCGGTGCCTTCCACCGGCCCGGAGGATGTGGATTCACCGCCATCATAATCGACCCCTAAATGCCAATCACAATAAAATGTGCACAATAAATAGCCGAACCTATAGGTTCAATCAATTCCTTATTTTGGGAGTGGTCATTAGCCCTGCACTTCTCCAGTAAAGTAATGAGTTATCCCCCAAAATTTTATTTTAAACATAGGTGCTAGATACAGCTACAAGAATTAGGTACATGTATTTTCTTGCAATAAATCAACAAACATTTGCAGTCGATAACAGATCAAGGATGACTTTCAAGACACGAGTAAACAAAATGAGATGTTAGGATTCAACACTGCAACCGGGGGAGCTGTATATGCAGAATATAACGGCTGAATAAAATGCGCAAACCTTCTAATGCAAATTAGGTGTTTTCATGTAGCATTTTAGTCAAAGAGCAGTGGGCAGTAGGATACACTGGTGCATGCAACAGGATGATTAGCATACATGTTGCACAAATAAAATCTAATATAACAACACAAAAGGCCGAATTCACAAAATGTCTGTTGTGAATCTGTACCCGCAGGTTTACATCCATGCCTGGGCGAAGACTTACAACTATTGGGATTTCAGAAAGGTTGCCAAGTGTACCCCTGGAAAATGTTTAAGAATCAGCAACTGTGACTATAAGAAGTCACTTCAGAATGAACAATTGTACTAAAAGCACAGTTGTACCTAGGTAAATGAAATCAAATTCATGCACTGGTGCCGAAAGAAGTGGTCCCAAGGCTTGGAAGCCAGATGAAGGGTAGTGAAATGGTTTTAAGATTATCTCAATCTTGGGTTTGTTCAAGCCGAGACGAGGTGATGTTAGCAGTGTTGGTTGTGTTGCTATCTAGCCAGAAATGGATGTGGGTTTTGTTGGTGTACATTTGGAATTTTACATGCTTGTTTGAAAACATTGTTCCAAGGGGCATGTATAGATGTACAACAGGAGGAGGGAAAGGGAAGAACATTGGAGGACACCTCAGGGAACCAGGCGAGTGCACGATTCAGCTGTTCTGATCCTGATTTTTATACTGCAGTTGAAAAGGAGGAATTGGATCCAGGGTAATTTACTGCCCAGGATTCATCCACATTTGTTCTACCCTGTACAACAAAACTGAGTCGTTGATGGTATCATGTCATAAGCTGATGACATGTCAACGGGTAAGAGGAATGCTTTCTCAATTTTGTGCATAGAGAGAAGGAGTTCCTAACTCATGTCGGCTATAACTTTTTGGTTGCCCTGCCTACGCTGTCTCATCCTTTCTTGTTCCAAGGTCTTGCTAAGAAAAGGGAAGTTAAATGTCGGCCTGCAATCTGCCAGGATTGTGCCGACTTCATTTGACTTATTCAGAAGTGGGGTGTTAATAGCATCCTTTTCAGGGTTAGGTAAGACTCTGGATCAAAGCAAGGCTTTGATTGTGTTTGTAGTATCCAGTACACTATGTAAATGGAATTGTTTAAAGCATTTGACTGAACACGTGAGTTGGACCCTTATTTTTTTGGGCAGTCTAAGCATCTTATCATTCACTAGGGTTTTGAAGTTTGTGAATGTGGATAGCAGTGAAGATGGACTCATGTATTTTAGAAATGTTGGGTTCAATGAACTCAAGCAAGGTGCACAGTGTAGTTGTGATGCAAATGAGTAGCGCTTCAGAATGATGGGGCTGACCAGCTCTTGGAAGGTGTTAAAGATCTCCTTCGATTTGTTAAATGCCTCACTATTATGCTTTGTGCTGGAATCGTTTTTGGAATTTCTAATTCCCATGTTGGAGCATTTGTTTGGTATCTGTGTATCTTCTAAGGAGTTGTGTCCTCTTTCGACTTATACTTGCGCCATTGCTCTTAAAATATTCAGTGGCATATGTCACTTCAGCAATTTCCTCATTGAAACCGCCTATAGGGTGCTCTTATGCCTTACTTGGGCAAGACTATCCAGGGCAGGAGAAATATTGATTTACATATTGTTCAGCAACTATATATGGCTGACAGTGTGAGGTTGCAAGGTTTTAAGTTCAGCTGACACAAGTACTTCTGTAGGGATATTTCTGAAGCATTTACAAACATGTGTGTTATTTGAGGTATGGGCACTGGGTGTACAGGTGTGTTTGTTCAGGTTATTCGGAATCAAGGAAGGCTCTGATCACTTCTAAGGCTTCACCACTAGATTAAAGATTTAGGGTTTGATTACAAGTTTGGCGGTGTTGCAGCGGACCACCATGCCAGCGCCTGGCTTCAACACTACTAAACCCATAGTCAGAACGCCCGCCTGATTCTGACTGGAATCCAGGTCAGGCAGTCCTGCTTTGGCAGTCTCAAGGCGGTGCCTTTCTAAGGCTAGTAACTTAGCCTTAAAAAGCCAGCGCCAAGGGAGCACCCAAGCATGTTCCTGTATGGCATGGACTGTGCAGTCCATGCTGTGAAGGAATAAGGGGTGTATACAGACAGGGAGGCACACACAGAAGGAGGTATATTCCTCAATGGATTGATTTTGTGCAGGAAGGAATCCCTTCCTGCACAAAAACAACACATGTCATAGCACAGGCACCCTAACACTATTGTGCGAGCGTACCTGCATTGACGCTAGGCAGCACACAGTAAGCCAGCGCTGGGAGAGAGCCGAAATGCTGCATATCTTTGAAAATAGGGAGCATTTCTTCTTTCTCCCTTTCACCCAACACAGAGCATCAAGTTCACTTTCTGCGCTGCATTGCGCGAAAAAATTGTAAATGTGCCCCCAAGTACTTGCAAGTTCTGTACAAAGTCTGAAGTAGGTTTAAAATCTGGCTTGTCAACCCATAATTCGCAGTCGCATATGATCACAGATTTGTTGGCCTTGCTCGCAAGTCACACCAGTTTCGGGCGCACAGCAAGCATGGCATCAATAATAAATAAATGGCCTTTATTGAAAAGGCAATGCTATGGGAATATATACAATGAAGTCTGATTTACTGCACAATGTTCATCAAGGCAATCCGAAAAAAAGCATTTGCAATGCAATAGGTCTCGCATTTACGTGAGTTTGAGCTATTGGCATTGTAAATGACAATGCCTCTTATTTATGCTTTGTTTTTGTTTTTAAAACAAATAAAAGGCATTGTCATTTACAAAGCTAATAGCTTAAACTCTCACAAATGTGAGAGCTTTTGCATTGTAAATTCTTTGTGTTATTAAATCTGTCTTTCTTTTTCAAACCAAACCCCTAATTTATTCTGCTGCTGTAAAGGCAAAAGAATATGGTGCCTTTTAGTAAAATGTAAAAATTCCATATTACTGCGTCAGACATACTGGAAGGGCTGGGACGGTGTCAGTGGCACAGGAAGACCTGCTTAACGTGCAGCTCACTGCCACTGTGGAATACGAAAAAAATATGGTGGCTTTTAAAAAAATAAAAGGAGATATAGGGCCAGATGTAGGAGCCTAAATACCGGTCGGTAACGGCCGATTTCGGCCGTTACCGACCGGTATTTAAGAATTGGCATGTAGGGGCCTTCATTTTACAGAATCGGTAAATTTACAGATTCGGTAAATTTACCGATTCTGTAAAATACCGAATCGGTATTTTTACCGATTCGGTAAATCCAAATGTAGGTGGGACTCTTCTGAGTCCCAAAGGCCTTTCAAATTCGGTATTTCACCACCCAATTCAATTGGGTGGTGAAATACCGAATCCAGGTGTGCATGCACATGTGTGCATGCACACCTATGCCATGTGACAGACAGACATGCCCTAAGGGCATGTCTGTGTGCCACATGGCACACATGCCTGTATTTGGGGTGCAAGAGGGTGTCAAAGTGACACCCCCTGCACCCTTGCAGAATTCGGTATTTACCGATTCGGTAATTACCGAATCGGTATTTCCCATTGATTCCTATGGGCTTCACAGCCCATAGGAATCAATAGGAAATACCGATTCGGTATTTACCGAATCGGTAAATACCGAATATTAACGATTCGGTATTTCAACATCTGGAAATACCTACATCTCCCCCTTCATATTTACCGATTCATAAATACCGAATCGGTAAAATTCGGTATTTATGAATCGGTAAATAACATTTACCTACATCTAGCCCATAGTGTTAGTAGCAGGGCAAGTCATACTTGACGTGCAGCTCACCACCACTTTAAAAGGTGAAAAATATTACGCTTTTTAGTAAAAATAAATAGTTCTTTGTTACTGCAACGTATATATCGGAAGACCAGGGATAGTGTCAATTGCACAGCAAGTCCTGATTTACCTGCAGCTGACATTTAATTTTTCTAACATTTGCCAAAAATAAAGAAGTTTCAAACGAAAGCATGTGTAACTGTACGCGCTTAATCCAATCAATAAAATAATCCGATTTAACACGGCCAAAAGATGTGAACAGGCAGCATGCTGGTGGACTCACAAACTTGAACACTCTCCATCCCCTTAAAATGCCACGTTACTGCATTGGAAAGACAGGAAGGGCTCGGCGATTGTCAGTGGCATGGGAGTCCTGTTTAATGTGCAGCTGACTGCCGCAGTAAAGACGAAAAATATGGTGCCTTTTAGTAAAATGTAAAGTTCCATAATACTGCATCAGATATACAGGAAGGGCTGGGGCAGTATCAATGGCTCAGGAAGTCCTGCTTTAGGTGCAGCTGATTACTACTGCCATATTTGATTTGTATAACATTTGCCCAAAAAACGAGAAATTTCGAGATAAAGCATATATAACTGCTCGCGTTTAATGAGTAGTAGAGAGTGAGTAGTAAAGAGTGAGCAGAGAGTGATTAGTAGAGAGTGAGTAGGTGAGAGTGAGAAGTAGAGAGTGAGTAGTATAAAGTAGCAGAGAGTGAGTAGTAGAGTAGTAGAGAGTGAGTAATAGAGAGTGGGCAGAGAGTGAGTAGTAGAGAGTGAGTAGGTGAGAGTGAGTAGTAGAGAGTTAGTAGAGTAAAGTAGAGAGCAGAAGTGAGTGAGTAGTGCAGAGTGCAAGTTGTGTACAGGAAGCAGCATTTTTAAAAATATAACAATAAAACGTGACGGTAGCTTGAAAGGATGTAACCATGAGAATAAGAAAGAATGCGCACCACGTTGCACGCCGAGCGTTTAAGGAGAATAAATACAGCATCAAACTACAACTAACTGTATACAGGAAGCAACATTTTTGCTACTATAACAATAAAATGCGCCGATACCTTTAAACTATATTACTAGAGGTACAACGTGCGTCTGGCATATGTGCGCGCAACCTACACCAAAAATAAATGTCCGTTTTCTTCGTACAGGAACATTTTGTTACGTTAAACATTGGAACTTATATATTACCTAATATAATATTATGTGATAAAAAGTTGCTATATAAATAAAAGTTACTTACCTTTTAGTTAGATTTAGGTGCCGCCAAGAATCTGGGCATCACTTTAGACACCAATCTCTCCTTTGACGCCCAAGCCAGCAAGTTGGCATCAACATTCTGGTTCATCCTAAAAATGATAAAGAAGATACTGCCCTACCTACCACAGGACTCGCGTAAGACAGTAGTGACAGCTTTAGCCTTGTCAAGACTGGATTACGGGAATGGCTTATATGCTGGAGCCAGGACAAAGATCTTAGCCAAACTACAATGCCTGCAGAACGCAGCAGCCAGGCTGGTACTCGGCATACCTAAGTTTCAGCCGATCAGCCATAATCTAAGAACCCTGCACTGGCTGCCAATTGCGAAAAGGGTAAAATTCAAATCATTGTGCCTGGCCTATAAGGCACTCCATGGAATAGGATCGCAATTTTTGAAGTCACATCTAAAACAATACGAACCAACCAGACTTCTTAGATCCAGCCAACTAAAACTCATTAAGGTCCCAAAATGTAATCGAGCCAACTGGGGGGGGGAGAAGTTTCCTGGTTCACGCAGCACGAACCTGGAACCAGCTGCCGCTCGCCATAAAAACCATCCCATCCTTGGCGTCCTTCACAAAGGAAGTCAAAACCTGGCTGTTCTCGGCATAGCTTTAGCTACCGTTCTCGATAGCCGAGGGTCTGTCATAGCGCCAAGACGCCTTCGGGCAATCGCGCGCTTTATAAATTGACAAATCAAATCAAATCAAATCAAATCAAATCTAATGTTCTGGAACATAACAAAAGAAAAACACATTAGGAAACGCATATATGAGAAAAATCATGCCCATAGAATGTGCAAAAGAACCCCCAAAAATAACACACCTTTATTCTGTAAACTTACCTGCGTACTGAAAGCGGCATTGATAAGAAACGGCAATTAATGACGGCAAGCTGTGTAATGAAAACGGCATTGTTAAGAAACTGCAATTAATAACGGCAAGCTGCATACTGAAAGCGGCATTGTTAAGAAACGGCAATTAATAATGGCAAGCTGCGTACTAAAAGCAGCATTTTTAAATAAGAACATGTAACCATAATAATAAATAATAACATCAAGCTGCGTAGTGAAAGCTGCACGCATCATGTTCCATGGGAAACAGCATTTTCGTTGCTAGGACACCATCCACGCTTCCATTGCTAGGACACCAAAATGCAACATGCAAAACGGCGCTGGGCTCTCCAAAGTCTCTACGGACTACGGACATGCGCATGCTGTTTGCTAGGGACAAATGGCAAGAGAAGCCATGTTTGTCCATGCAAACGCTTGCATACAAGCCCTCCGCTGAATCGATTCCAAAAGGTATACGCAATAGCGAGTCCAGGGCATGCGCTGCTTTCCCTGGGCGAGACCTAAAAACAGCAATACGATGGGCCGATGAGAAGAGAGAAATGAGAAAACCTCATTACTTTTGCATGCCTAAAAACAGTGGTGTATTTTCGTCAGTGACTGTAGTTTGGGAATGAATGTTGCCAATGTGCTATTTCAGCCAAACCTAATAACGCATGCACACTGGGAGACCTTCAAAAGGATGCAGAAATAATAAAAAGACATAAAGCATTAAACATTGCTTTGCATTGATATGTATATAAGAAGTGAAGAAATACTCAAATGCTGCTAAATTAGGAAGAGATATTAATTAGGTCTTCGGTGAATGTTAAGCGTTCACAAATTTACAGGTTTGACCTTACCAGATTGGTTATGTTTTGTATAATTCTGATACGTAAATTAATATAATTTCGGAAACTTCTTGTGCACAGTGTTGAGTCTTCCAGCGTTTGTTAACTTGTACCTCCACTCCTGTTACAACTGAGGGGTCCCTCTCTGAAGGATGTGTTATTGAGAGTAAAGCAAAGGATCTTGTAACCCTGCAGTACTTTATACAGCTGAATAATAACGATGAACACTGACTGATTCATACCTAAGCTTCTTTAATTACACTGTATAGTTTCACAGATGCTCATGTTTAACAACATTGCACCAGCCCAAGAGAGCAGTTGTTTCTGGGAGTGTTCTTGCAGGAGACCCATCTGTGAAAGAAACAATAAGGAGTCAGCTGGTTGCATGAGTAATCATCAGTTGGCACCACCCTCCGGAAGAGTTTGTGTGTGAGTAAATACATCTTAGTTGTGGGGCGTGGGGGGTGACCTGTCGTTAGGCACTGCTGTAGGATTGTCCTCTTTCATGTCACCAGTTACAATCCAGCCATTGTGGAGAGTGAGGGAAGGCTGTACCCACCTGGCAGCTGTACAGAGAGGATGTCAGGCAGGAGTATGGCTTCCACCCAGACTGCTGTTGGATCACTGAAGCTGCTAGCCTGATGGAACTCACCTTCCTGTATATTAGTGTCCCTGTTGACAGTCTCAACAGGATGGCTAAATACACACAGGCAAAGCTACAACCGAAACCTCTGCAGGGAGGACCCGTGGAGCAAGGTAGAGATTTGAGGCCAGATCACTTAAAGCTATATTAATAAATGCTACTTTAAGGCAGGGGCCTGTGACATCATTTTAGGGTGATTGGTATTGAATAAAGCAGTAGAGCTGTATCAGCGGGATGCTTCCACGTTTGGCAATGGGAAATGTGCTTTCTGTCTGGAAACAAAATAACAATTGTTCAAGTCGTTAAAGAAACGTATTACATAAAAGAACAGAGTACAATAACTTTAGAATAACACGATAAAATATAATATCACAACAAAAGAACAAAAACACAACAAAAACGCAACAGGACCCAACACCACACAATACAACAAAACGAAATAGCAAAATACAGCAAAACAACAATACACTATAAGCACATTATTACACACCAGCACCCCACCGCAACGCAATGATGCAACACAGTACAACACACACCAACAAAACGAAATACATCACAATTACATAACAGAACAACAGTGCACTACAACACAACACAAAAATAGCACAATGCAATCCAAAACATAACCCAATAGTAATAAAAAAACACCTGACAACACGATAATATTTCAACAACACTGTAATATTACATAGGATAACAAATGCACCAACATTATAACAATTTGAATACTACAAATGCAACACAAAGCAACATACAACTGCAGTATAAACCAACACAGGAGCACAAACACAGCAACAGTTCAAAAATCAACACAATATACAGGGGTGCGGTAGGTGATGCGCCACTCTCTAAGATTACCTTACAGGAAAAGGCAAATGAGCACTATATAGACCCGTACATTTTAATTGTCCATTTGTTTTTAGTTCAAAGTAGAGGTAAAATGCCAGGCAATGTTTTTGGGCAAACTGCTGTTTATTTAACATGCATATTTGTTTTAACTTCGCTTTTCCTCGATTGCATGGTCTGGTCGCTCAGTGAACTAATGCGCACAACAACATTTCAGCGATAGAACCCCTGGCTGCAGTGGCTAGAGACGAGGGGAGACAGAAAGGTATCCTGTAATGGAATGACACCCATGTCCTGCCCCTCTACACAGAGGATATACTATTTTCCATCAGAACAGGGAGTTAGATCTAAAACCACTACACCTCCTAGAAGACTTTGGACCAGCCTCTGGACCCAAGACAAACCTCTTCTAAGATGTGTTGGTTTTCCGTGTTTCCCTTACGGGGGCTAAAGCCTGACTTTAGGGGACTGGAAATGACCTAGGCCCCGCATACCCACATATTTAGGGGTTCATGTTTACCAAAACACAGCCGATCTTTGAGATTGGAGTTTGGGAACAATGTTCAGAGCATTGAAGTGACCCATAGCATTCTGGAGGACATTTAGATTACCCACCATGGCGAAGGTGGCCCTCATGAAGATGATTATCCTTCCCAGACTCTTAAAGTTCTTTGTAAATCTTCCCATTTGGGTCCCAGCCAGGTAGTTCCACCAGCTTGGCTCCCTCATCAGTGAATTGATTTAGGACACTGTGAGACAGAGAGTTGCACTGGACACACTTAAAAACCTGATCAAATTCAGTGGATTGTGCCCGGGTTGGATTGCGAAAACGTATGGGAAATGGATATTGGAATGGAAGAACCTCCGGTGGTACAATTGTTACAGTGGTACAATTGCTTATATCAATAGGGAATGGGAGACATTTAATTGCATGGCTTTAAAGGGCACTCAATGGGATGATGGAAAAAGAATAGACCAGGGCCAGGACAAAGTGGGAGGGGAATCTAGGACACGAAATAGTAGATGAACAATGGGTTAGGCTACTGACCTATGCACAAAAAGTGTCAATGAACAGCAGACTAAACTTTACTCAGTTTAGCTTCTTACACCAGGCGTACTTTTTCATGTAAAAACTAACAAACATGTATGAAGGGGTCCCAAGACCCAGCCAGAGATGCAGGGCACTGACAACAGTGTTTTTCTATATGGTATGGACATGCCCCACAATGCAAACTTTCTGGAAGCAAATCATCAGGCACTTGGCAGTACCCTAAAAAGAAAGAGAGTTCTCTGCAACACCAGAGAATTGCCTTCTGGGAGGATTCCTTTACCCACACCTAAAAAAACAGGCAATAAACTAATGGACCTGGAGTAGTAGGGGAAAACATGGCGGCCGGCTAGGAAGCGGGTCGCGGATGTCCGGAGCAGTGGTGTTGTCGATGTGAGAGGAGCGGTCGGTTGTCGGTGATTTGGAAGGCAGCACGTACCTGGATGAGAGCGGTGACTGTGTGGTGACTGTGTGGACACCACGGCGAGTTATCGGCTGATTTTGGAGGCCGTTTGTCGGCTGGATTCGAGAGACTTGCAGCGGATGGCGGAGAACTCGGCTTCGCAAACCACCGAGAGTGAGGGGGTGGAGTCGCGTCATTCGCCGGCTGGGAGCTGGGAGCGAGCAGCGCAAGGAGTCAGCAGAGGACGCCGAGTGCTGGCGAAAATCGGGACACCAACAAGTGGAGGTAGGGGGCGAGGAGTGGAAGCTCTCACGAATATTCTCCCCAGTGCACTGCAGAGGTGCAGCAGTATCCGCACCGAGGAAGCTAAACAGCAAGTTAAGGACACTGGCACAGAGCAAGTAAGCAAGGGGCTGAAAGAGGGTGGTAAAGCAAGATACCAACTGAGAAGCAGCAGACCAGAGGAACAGGGCATTTTGGGGGGGGTGAATAATTTTGATAAAACACATGGGGGCTTGATCTCTTATTCCGTAGAGTTTAAGAAAGGTGCTAAAAACGTTGTGACAAAGGGACAAGCACTCTCTAAGCCCACTTCTTGCAAACCTAAGGTCTCTCCTTCAAAGAAAGAAAGAAAAAAAAGGCAAAAAAAAGAAAAAGCTGGGTTTAAGGCCCCAATAACCCCTTAACTCAACTCATATTTTAAGTCAGTTCCTAAAGTTTTGGTGTTGAAACCTCACTCTATCCCTCAATCTCAACTTAGGGCGGAGGAGGCAGTAGAGCTGGATGAGAAAGCTGATCATTCATTGTGTATCATTGAAGAGGAACGCGAGCAGGATTGGTCAACCCTCTTAACACCAAACCCCTTTCAAGTTCTGGATATAGAGATGGAGGCAGATAAGGTCATTAGTCTGGACGCAGAGGCGTGCATTGAGCAGAAATTCCAAACTACCACATTGGACTCATTAGTGGAAAGTACAACTGTTGTCTCTGTGGAGCTGATAGAGAATGCGGGAGAAGACATATTTACAAGGCAGGATGAATCTCTGAGTAATGGAAAAACGTTGATTCCCTCAGAAGAAGTTGGCCCAAGTCAGCAAGAGAGATCTGCCTCAATAGATGTGTCTGTTATGGAACTGTTAAGGAAATTGGAACAGGATATTCATCTAGGTTTTGAAGCCTCTAAAAAGAATCAGGAGCGCATAAGTGCTACATGTACATTGTTAGAAGACAAGATCGATAAATTAACTACACGTGCAGGAGAGATGGAATCCGAGATGAAAGTTGTACAGGGGAGAGTTCTGGAGAACCGCAAAGAGATAGAGACATTGTATTCTAAAGATAGAGAATTGGATGAAAGAGTAGAAAGATTGGAAAATATGCAAAGGCGCAATAACCTAAAAATTCTTAAACTTCCAGAAGGAAAAGAGGGGACGGACATAAAGACTTTTGTTGTACAGTTGCTGAAAAAAGAGCTATCACTAGTTGAAACTGAGGAAATGTTGGCCCGAGATATTCAACGAGTACATCGTGATCCTTTTAGGCTGAATCCAGACCGTGCAAAGCCAAGAAAAATCCTGATTAATTTTGCGACATATTCGCTAAAAGAAAAAATGTTGTTGCTTGCTCTAAAGAAAAAGTCCATTACGATAGACGGAGTATCAGTAGACATTAGGTCGGATTTGTCACCAGCTACAGCAAATAGGCAATGGGAGATGGGAAAACGATTGATACCCTTAAGAGAGATAGGAGCCACGGCCCAGCTAAAATTTCCCGCCTTTCTAAAAGTTATGTGGCATAATAAGATGTATACATTTCGTACAGTTAACGAGGTAGATGCCTTTTTGGATGTGACTCAAGTTGTATAGACATAGAATACTGACCAAAGTATATATAAAATAATAATAAGAGACATCACCACTGAGACATCTACTGGCCTAGGCCATGGGAGTAATGGTTGGGTTTTCCGGGGAGGCGGAGGGAGAGGGTCAAGGGAGAAAATAAAAAAAAATATTCCTCATGAGCTGTCTTGCTGTGCCTTAATTAGAAGGGAAATTTGGTCAGTACATGATAAGCATGACAAGTAGGGTTAAAAATAAGGAGCTAAGGTTCCTTACATGGAATGTTAATGGGCTTCGGGTTAAATCAAGGAGATTACTAATTTTGAAATATTTAGAAGATTCACCAGCGCAGGTTATTATTTTGCAAGAAACACATCTAACACAAAAGGAAAGTAAAGAGATATTTAGTACTCAAAAGTGGATTACAAATGCTGTTTTCTCATCCCAAGACTTGGTTACAAAGGGAGTGGCTATTCTGATTAGAAGAGGATCTGACATAGTAGTTGAAAATAGTTCAGTAGACAGCACAGGAAGGGTGATTTGTAAGTTATGACTGTCGGGTGAAGTGCTGGTAGTAGTCGGTTATTATGGCCCAAATATAGACGATCCCGCAACTTTAGAAAAAATTGAATTGGAGTTATTGGAATTTTCAGGTAAAATTATTATGGCAGGAGATTTCAATACAGTATTATACGGTAAGCTGGATAGAACTGGTAATATTAGGGCCATAACGAACAGTAAAATGACTGCTAGAGTAAAGTCAGTGATGGTTCAGCTAGGACTCTGTGATATTTGGAGACTTAAAGCAGCACAGCAGCTAGGATTTACTTTTTATAACAAAAAATATAAACATAATTCACGGATAGATTTTTTCCTGATAGACACTAGGTTGAAAGAGCGAGTTATAAGTGTAGATCACATAGGGGCACATCTATCAGATCATTCTGCAGTGAGTTTAAACTTAAGTTTGGAGTTAGAAGAGATGAGCTCTGTTTGGAGACTAGATCGTACAATTTTAGCTGATGTAGAAGTTTTAGAACCTCTCAAAGAAGAGATACAAATTTTTTTAGAGGTAAATGTGGGTTCAGCTAAGGAGGAGACAGTGTGGGAAACGTGCAAAGCATTTATGAGAGGTAGAATGGGAGCTCAAGGTGCAAAAAAACGAAGACTGTATTACAGCAGAGTTTCAAATTTAGAAAAAGAGATTCGAGAGTGTGAAATTAGTCGAATCCTCCAGGGAGCTATTACTCCAGATGGTCCATGGGAGAAAAAACTTTTAGATTTAAAGGTTCAACTCACTGCAACACTTACTCAAAGAGTTAAAGAGAGATGGGAAGCTAGTCAGTTGGCACACTTTTCATATGGAGAGGGATGTGGCAAGTTATTGGCATAGAAAGCCAAGAAAGATGTTATACGGAATCAGATTAAAGAGATTAAGAAACCGGGCACAGGACAAGTTATAACAGATAACAAACAGATTGTAGAAGCGTTTCAGGAATACTTTGCGAATGTCTATACAGAAGACCTTTGTCCAGAAAAGGCTGAGATTGAGACTTGGTTACCTTTAATAAAACCACTTGCAGCTGAGGATATGCTGGAGTTAAATAAGGAAATCACCCAAGAAGAAGTGATGAAAGTGATTACGGAAAGTAAAAGAGGGAAAGCCCCTGGGCCAGACGGTCTACCCGCAGAAGTGTATAAAGCCCTAGGAAACACGATGGTCCCCACTTTGTGTCATCTGTATAATAAAATTTTTAAAGGAGAAGTGACAATTCCGAGCTCATGGAATGAGGCAACTATTGTCCTAATACTTAAACCAGGGAAATCTCCAAAAAACAGGGATGCGTATAGGCCGATCTCACTTTTAAATTGTGACTACAAATTCTTCTCTAAAATTCTAGCGGATAGGATCGGTAAAATCATCCATAAATTGATTCATGAAGATCAAAGAGGTTTTATTAAGATGAGGTATCTAAAAGAACTCACTTACTCTTTGATAGGGATGATAGATTTAGCCTCTAAGTATGAATATTCCTTGGCAGTGATTGCGTTAGACGCTGCCAAGGCCTTTGATCGAGTTAATTTTGTATACTTAAAAGCTCTCCTGCACTATCTCAA
Source organism: Lissotriton helveticus (assembly GCF_964261635.1). NCBI lineage: Eukaryota > Metazoa > Chordata > Amphibia > Caudata > Salamandridae > Lissotriton > Lissotriton helveticus. Next base: position 1,478,866,007 of record NC_136063.1, on the reverse strand, counting down.
TCTAGGAGATAAATTTACGCAATCTATTTTTTCTCTGTATTGTGCACCGACATCACGAGTACTGGTAAACGGAATCCTTACACTTCCTATTAGAGTAATGCGGGGCACCCGACAAGGATGCCCCTTATCACCTTTACTATTTAATTTATATATAGAGCCTCTTGCATGTAAAATTAGAGCCTCAGAAGAGATACCTCCCTTTGTTGTGATGGACTGGTCAAAGAAACTTGGGTTATATGCGGATGATATTATTGTTTATTCTTCAAATTTAGTTGGATCCTTGGAAAATTTAGTAAAGACAACAAAGGATTTTGGTAAGATTTCTGGATATCAGTTAAACCAAGAAAAAACTGAAATAATGACTTGGAATCTTAATACAGGAGGGATAAAAACTACAACAGAAATGAGGTACCTTGGAGTTAGGATCACTCAAAAAATTGAAGATTTGGCAAAAATTAATTTTGAGAGAGTGAAAAAGGAGGTTGGCGATACGCTAAAAGGCTGGATGAATTTACCCTTGTCAATATATGGAAGATCTAATCTTGTAAAAATGGTGAATGTACCTAAAATTACTTTTTTGTTTGAGACTATTCCGTTGGGTTTTAAAAAAGAATGGCTAGCGAAGCTACAGAGCATGATTACATCATTTATTTGGGCGTCAAAGGCCTCTCGAATTTCATGGAAGAAAATAAGGAGGAGAGTAAATAAAGGAGGGTTGGCGGCTCCAGATATACAAATTTATGCATGGGCTTTTTGTTTAAAAAACTGCAGGATGTTGTTAGGTACCCTTTTTAGTTCTCAGATTGGCGGACTATTTGGAATAATGCTGAAGAGATCAGGATATCATGAGTTTGGTTTTTTATATAAGTTTGCAGACCCTAAATTTTTCAAAAAGGTGAGACTCAAAACTTTGAGAGACTTGGCCGAGATATGGCACAAAATTAGAAAAATATCTAAGCTCCCTTATTTCAGCTATATGGCTCCAATATGGGAATCCCCTGGAGCTCCTTCCTGGACAAGAGATGCGCTAGCATTAAATTTGAAAAAGGAACCTGCCTTGCAGAGGTGGAAAGACTTGTTTCAAGACGGCAATTCAATTTCTTGGAGTTTTTGTCAGCAAATGTGGGGCCCAGTTTTTTCAAAATACAAATACTTACAGATTCAAAGCTGGGCAAATCATTTGGAACCGGGGATCGGAATGGAAAATGATTTTGAGTCAAAGTTGGAGTCAGAGGCTTTCAAGAAGGAAGTAGCTTTCTGGTATTGGCGAATACTAGAAATGGAGGATGGATTATTCGACCTACCAGAGACCCTGTGGAAGGATAGCTTGCCAAGGATCGCGACAGAAGACCAATGGCAAGTAACTATGTGCATGCTATATAGAATTGTTAAACCTGCAAACCTAAGGCGAAACCTTTTATTTACAATTCACAGGGCATACTGGTCTCCGTATAGACTCTCTAAATTTAAGGATGGAGGGATTGTCGGATGTCCAAAATGTAAAGCTCCAAATGTTGATGACTTACACATGTTTGTATCCTGTCCAAATATCAAGCAATTTTGGATTGACGTGAGTAATTCCCTCTCCAAATCTTTGAACCAATGCATTGAGGTAAGCCCCGAATTAATTATTACTGGGAGATATGATTTACAAAATAGATTTTTGAATAACAATGTTAGACTTATTTTTTATGCTATGTTGCTAGCACGTCGAGAGATATGTAAACTATGGGTCTCACCACTTAGTCCCATCTTAATGGATTGGATTTTAGCCATGAGGTACATGGCTAAGCTTGATATGTTAGACCGCTCTAAAAGAAACAGAGGTTTTTGGGTACCCTTCCTGCTAAATTTTGGCTAAATTATATTTATGTTAAAGTCCAATGATTAAGCCCGTGCCTGTTTCGCTGGTATATGGACTATCCTAGGACGATAAATAGAGATGGTGGAGGACTCACATGTTGGGTCAGGTGGTCAAGAAGGATAGTCTAGAGCAAGGCCAGACTCAAAATATGTGTTGTCTACGCCCCATTACTCTAACCCAGCCTTAAGAGACAATAACAGCCCAGAGGTGGATTAGAAAGAAGTTATGGGCGGCAAGACGGCAAATGAGGATTAATAAAAAAAATTTTAAATAAACTAATGGACCTCGCCTTAGCACTGGCTGGAAAACAAATACCCATGACCTGGAAGACAAGTTCTGGCTCTACATATTCCAGGTGGCAGGCTGAGGTGGAGCATTGGGCCAGGGTGGAGGAGGAGACATTAATATGAGAAAAAGCAAATGGACTCTGTAGATGACAACTCTCAGATATGTGGAAAGTGGTGGTCCAAAGTTTTATTGAATATTCTGTACCACACAGAGCCTCAGCGAGGACGTCTATAGTATCAGTTGAGGGGGCATGAGTAATAAGGGTAAATAATGGATTACCTTGCAGCAGACATGGCTGATAGTCTTATAGGAATTTACCCCTTTTGGAAGTTGCAAGGCCCTACTAACCTTTCCAGCTGATGATTTAGCAGCCTTTCTCCTTTAGGTCATTATGTGTAACCGATTCGAGATGGCCTGATGTTTGCTCATAACCGTGTTTGAATGTTTAAAAATGTATATAAAAAGAAAACGGCATTCCCTCGATGATGCAGTAACCAATTGTTTATTAATTAATGCTTTCGGTGTGTAACAATATATACTTGTCAAAAAAATGCTAAAACTAATAAAGTTTGAAAAAATACACAACATTTAAATACCTGTAAGTGAACTACAAATATTTACAAATATATCAACAACAAATAAAGTACAAATGAGGGGTATTGGTTTTTGTGATTATGAAATGTGTCAGAAACGTTTTTAATAGGATCATAACAAACCAAACTCTTTATTCATGTGATATGCAAATGATTAATGTGTGCAGAAATTAGATTTTTACAATTTAACACTTGTGCTCTATATAGAACTATTAGTAACTGCATGTCTGATGATAATTTAGTGTCGATTCCAAATGGGCATTACAACGGAAAATGTGCTGCTCTCTGTAAATCGTAGTACCCTAACACCCCATGCTTTAGTCATATTTGGGATGAAGTGTTCCAAAATGCACCACTGGTCACACACTACTCGGATTTAATAACAAATAACCCCCCCCCCCCACACCCCCACCCCACCACCACCACCACCATCCTCCTGCCGAGTAGACGAGGCTTATTGGCTACACTTCACTTGTACTTTGTGTAATGTTTCCATTTTTTATCATCACTATGAATTTAGGGCTTAACATTGATTGATGCACCCTCATTCTTAAAATTGTTCCACTACCACTGAAAATACATACCACGGACTAAAGAGAGAACACCACTACACTGTTGTACTATTGTTGTTTTTCTGTAGTGTTTTATATTTTGCTGTGTTATTTTTGGTTGCTAACTTGTTGCTGTGTTTGTTATTTTGTTGTATTTTGTTGATATGCTGTTGCGCATCTCTGTGTTGCTGCAATACACTTTATTGTGCTCTGGTCATTGTATTTTGAGATGTTTTGTAGTGTGTTATGATGTGGTTGTTATTATTTTGTATTCTATTTTGTGTGGTGCTGAGTTTGGTATATTTTGGTGGTCTATTGCAGGTTTCTCCAACGAGAAGCTCGTGATCTAATGGTAGCTCTCTAGCTACTTGTAAGTACCTCTCCTGTATGAAGCCCAACTTATTAAATACGCTTTAGCTTGGTTGAAATAATATATGTAGACGTAAATTGAGATTATATATTTCAGATGAAAATGTGTTTTTTTTCCAGAACTCATTAGCTGATATTTAAAGAAAAATTGCTGAATTTCCCAAAATATAAGTAAAGCTGATATTTGAGTGATAAATCATGTTGCATTGGGGAGACTTTTAACAAATGTATTGCCTTGGCACCAGAAGCATTGCAGCTATTGCTCCATTTTGAAAAAGCTTTTATTAGATTGCTACAAATAACCATGCCTGATGCACCAAGGTGCTCACTGATTGTAACAATACATATGGTGGCCACTAATGTATTTTTGTCTTATGTGGACACTATTACAATGCTAGTCATATTAGTAGGTCTCAATGAGCTTCAATGAACATAAGTAGCTCTCATTATAGAAAAGGATGAAGACCCCTGGTCTATTGTATGGTATTGTGTTGTGTTTCATTGTTGTGTTGTTGAGTGGTGTTGCTTTATTGTCAGGTGGCCTACTGTTGTTTTTTTCTTGTATCAGTGTTATATTTCAACTGTAGTCCTTCATCTTGAAAATGCACAAACCTTCTTATTGGAGGGTCGCAACACACTGGAATTGGGTTGCTCGTAAATGGAGAACTTAAATCTCTAGATTGCCCTAGGGAGTGTTGAATCCACATAAAGGATTTTTGTTAAACTGCTGTTGCCCAGTACCACAATTTCTCTTTCTGTGTGTTTTATACAGACCTGTCAGCATATTTAGTTCCATACAAAAGAAATGTAACATGTTGTCGCTAAAGCAATTTCAACCCTAGCCTGCTCTGAATCCTCAGTTTCAGTTTAACCAACAGAAGTTAACGTGTGTATGTCACATGTTGACGAGCCACATTTGGGCATATTAACTAAGAAAAAAACCTTTATCAGTAGTAGATTTAGACATAAATGTTTTGTTAACTTCCTCATTTTTATGATGCTCAGAGAATTCCCATTGCCTAGGCACAGAGGTCGGCAAATGCTGCCAGTGTGGTAGTAGTCAACCAAAACGTCATTGAATTTCCACTAAGTTCTGACTTTTTTTTTTTGGTTCAAGCCATTTTGGTAGCCTCCCCTGACACTCCTCTAACCTCTTTTTCCCCATCCTTATCCTTGAACGAAGGGCAGCAGAAGTCTGGAATTTGCAGGTAGTAAAGTCCACATATAGGCACACGAGCTCCAATTTTCTGTCTTTCCACACTTAAGAAGGCTTGGTCTGCCCTTTCATGTTTTTTTTAATTTTTTTTTACGTATACACATTTTTCCTATATAAAATTTCAATCAAACCCCCCCTGATACAAATCTCTTCTCTGGAACTTTCTTAAGGCTTTTCATCGCTCTCTTTTTCATATAGTATCTGTAGCCTTAGTTCGCTGCTTAAGGTCAATGAACATTTCTCTCTGTATTATTTTTGCACGTTACTAGTAAAGTGTTGTTGCTGTGCTGTGATGTACTATGCTATGTTGTAAATACATTGATACTGAGCTTTGTACCGTCATGGGGCACTGAAGCGCATTGGAGGATGGTTAGTATGCTCCACCTTTGAGTAGGGCTCAGTTGGAAGTGTGAATTTCAGTGTGGTCTTGTTATAACGTGTGTGGAATCATGATCACAGTGGTGGTTTTAGTCTGTCCAATGTTGGAACGTCCAAGTATTTGATGGAAGGAACACAAGTGAGTGATAGAATGCATGCTCTTTATATCAATGTATAGCTGTGTCTGACTGAAAGGGTTTGGCTTATGACTGTGGTATTGAAGCGTTTTGATGTCTTGCATGACGAGCAACAGAATGCATTCTCCATTCTGTGGAGATCTTGTAGCTGTGCTTATCCATCAAGTTGAATGAAGTATCGTGAGAAATAACTACGCACATGTGCCAGCCTATCATTGTGAGTAACAAAGGATTTGGGGGCATATTACCTACAAGTAGCGATAATTATCGCTAAATAGGCTTAGCGACGATTTTTTTATCGCTGCCTATCGCTGGATATGTTAGCGGAGAAAACATGCTAGTAGCAAAGTTTTTCTCCATCGTGCTAAAATATCCAGCGATAGTGGCGAAATGCGTGAATATATCGCTGAGAATACAGCGATATTCACGCATTAGCAACGAAATGCTCTTAGCCATGTTATCCACCTCCCATTGGATAACATGGCTAAGAACTGGTCTGAGCAGGCGTTAGTTTTTGGCGATAGCGGGAATATTTCCATCGCTACGCCTGCCTTGCTAATAGGCGATAGCGACGTTAGCGGCTGCTTTCAGTCGCTAACAGGTTGGGTACGCCCACTTTGCATGTCATTAGCGATAAATATTGCTGACATGCAAAGCGGGCCCCAAACCGCTCGCTATCACCTAAAAGCTGGCGCTAACATCAGTTAGCGACAGCTTGCTAATAGAGCGATAGGATTATCGCCGCTTAGCGGCCGAAAACGGCCGCTAAACTGGCAATAATTGCCTATCGCCACCCTTGGTAATATGCCCCTTGGTCCTTTGCTTGTTTAAGCGACAGAAGAACAATCGACAAGAATGCACTTCATTATAGGCAACCACAATGAAGGCTTTTTGTGGTCCACTCTGAAGTAATCAGTCCCAAAACTTCAGTGTGTGTTGAATACAGGTAGCCATGTGAAACGGTTTGAAGAGTCCACTCTGAAGTTACAGAGCAGCACTCTACAAGGATGCAGTGGATAGAAGAGTCCATAGCAGGTGATCTTTGTTGTCCACCCTGAGCAACAGGGGAGAAGTCCACAGCATGAACAGAAAAATACGACAAAGTAAATGATCTTTAGAGCCCACATAGAAGCCAAAATATTTCTATTTCTATGTATCTGATAACATTAACTACCTTCTATTTGTTTGAACATGCTATCTTGTCCAAATATATATTCAAGGTTGTTTTCTTAGACTTAATACATTATATGGCCGTAGAAAAATTATCCAAATCCTTTTCGAGAAATGAGGATTATTCCCATACCTCAAGTAGGTTAGCAAAAAATGTGCAAAAGAAAATATTAATTTATTTAAGGTTATCTTTGAAACACTACTTTAGCACTGGAAGTTTATTTCACCAATGAAATTGGATAGCAAAATTAATTCTATGTATTACACTAGGAATTTAAAACATGTTTCCAAAACATTAACAAACAATCTCCAAGGTTTTCCATGTGTTCTGCTAAAAACGTCCTGGCTGCAGGAACAAGGTATCTCAGTTGCTTAGCAAGGATGCTCTCAAACATGATGAACTTTTCCTGGATAACTTCAAAATGGGCGCCGCCATTTGCAAACATTGTGAGAGTGCTTTGTCTTAATGGGAACTGTAATTCCCTGTGTTTAACTGAGATGCCTTGCATAGTGCAGCTTTGGAGGAAACAAAGCCACTCTCCAAACGGCACAAATGCTCTGCATTAAGAGCAAGCCTTTCCTTCCTCTAAATGTGTATCAGACCTGCAAGTTTGGAGTATTGCACTTGTGTGCTTAAAAAGTGCAGAAACTTAATTGCAGGCACAGGTCATACCAGGCATGCAGTGAATACAGATAGCCATGGGAGGCGATCAATGTAGTGCACACAGGAGCTGTTGTGTTCCCCATCCCAGGAACACACGCAGGACACAATGCCGGTTACTCAGGTAACTTTATTGGGTAGTTGCATACAGGATGCAGCATGCTGCCACAGCGACCTCTCATCCCGAGGTCCTAGCCCATTCTGCCCCTGGTCCCCTCCCCTGACCGGATGTGGTGTCCGGAGTCCCCTGTCCCCAACTCTGAGTCCCCAGGGTCCTAGTGCCATCGTCTGGGCACGACATCTCCCCCCTTGTTGTGAATAAACAGTTCTTGTCAATTGTCCTATGGCTCGTGATAGTGAGAGAGAGAGAGAGAGAGAGAGAGATATAGAGAGCTAGAGAGAGAGAGAGAGAGAGAGAGAGAGAGAGAGAGAGAGATGTATATCCACTCTCTTGACATGTTGCCGTCTGCATTCCAGTCTCTTCACATCTCTTCGATCAGTCTTTTTGTCTTTTTGCATTCCCGTCTTGGTCGCTGTTCTCTGATGTCCGGTGGTGACTCTTCTGGTGATGCATCCCCTGTCAAATCTTGTTTTGGCATGTCTTCTTCTTTTGTTCTCAGTTCCCTGAAGTGGGAGCTGTTTCGTGTAATGTGGTACTGGCCTGCTGATGCTGTGATCATTGGCCCATTTACTTCCGTCACTTTCAAGGAATCTTTTGAGAAGGCGCTGTCTGATTTTCTCGCTTGTCGCTGTTTCACAAGCACTGTATCCCCTTCCTTTATTTTGGTATCTATTGCATGCCTCCTTTGATCTGCGTAGGCCTTCATCTTTGCTTTCTGTTCCGTGTCTCTTGCAGCAATGTCTTTGTGTCCAGTTTTCTCCCCTTCTTTTATTTGTGGCAATCTCGTTCTGCTTGAGCGCCCTAGTACCAGCTCGACAGGGCACCTTCCAGTGGAGCTGTGAGGGGTGTTTCGATAGTCCCTTAGTACTTGACATAGGGCTTGTCCTGCTGATATTTGTGTCAGCTTTGCCCTCTGTATCGCTTTCTTGATGGTTCCCATGAACCGTTCGGCCATTCCGTTTGCTTGCAGTCACAATGGTGTTATTCGTCTGTGGTTTATTCCCAGGTAGGCCATGAATCTCTTGAACTCCTCACCTGAGAATGGTGGGACATTATCTGTCTTGAGGGTTTGTGGTGAACCCCAGGCTGCAAAAATGTCATCTAACACTGGCAGTGTCGCATTTGCTGATGTTGATGATACTGGTCTCACTATGGGGAACCTTGAGTATTCATCTATTATGACCAACAGGTAGCTTCCTGTTTCCAGGGGCCCGTAGAAATCTGCTGCTAACTCTGTCCACACCGCCTTTGGTAGTGGGGACATTCGTAGTGGTTCCGGTTTTGAGGAAGGTCCTGTTATTTGACAGACATGACAGTGCGTCACTATTTCTTCCACCATGCTATCTAGTCCTGGGAACCACACCTTTTCCCGTAACATTTTCTTGGTGGCCACCATTCCCCGTTGCGATTCGTGTGCCAGTTCCACTGTTCTTCTTCTCAGTGTCCAGGGCATTACTATCCGAGTGCCTCTCATTATTATTCCATTTCCACACTCCGACAGTTCTTCATTTATCCTGTTGAACGCCAGCAGTTCTTCTTTGTCTACTCCTCTTTCCACGCTGGTGTTGCCGTTTACGTGTCTCCATCTTTGCTTCTGGGTGATCTTCATTGTCTCCTGCATGGTATTGTCCTTCTTTGTCTCCTTTTCCAGTTCTTCTAATGTTATTGTTGCAGGTGTGCTGAGCTTCAATGCGAAATTGAGATACTCTTCTGCCATCGTTGTCGCTTGCGAGTTTTGTGACAGGGGATGTCTCGACACATAATCTGCTGGGTTGTGCTCCTTTCCTGGCTTGTGGATTATCTTAAAATTGTAGTCCATGAGCCTGATTCCCCATCTTTCTATCCTTGGCGGTATCTTTGCGTTCTGATTGCCATATATTGTTATCAATGCCTGGTGGTCTGTTATGATTGTAAAAGGCTTTCCATATATGAACATGTGGTAGTGTTCGCAGGCCCACACTACTGCCAGACTCTCTTTTTCTGGTTGGGAATATCCCTTCTCAACGTCCGACAGGCTCTTGCTTCCATATGCCACTATGTGTCTTGAGGAGTCCCTCCCCGGCTGATGCTGCTCCAAGATCGCTCCTAGTCCGACAGGACTCGCATCTACTGTGAGCTCTGTGCACAGCTTCGGATCGAAATAGGCTAGGTGATCTACTGCTGTCACGACCTTTCTTATTCCCTCAAACCCTTTGTCGCACTCATTGGTCCACGAGAAACTCTGTCCTTGCTTTGTCAACTCTCTTAGTGGCGTGCTTACAGTGGCGAAGTCTTTGATATATCGTGCGCAGTAACTTGCTAGCCCAAGGAATGACCTCACTTCCGCCACGTCTGTTGTCTTCTTTGCCTTTTCTAGTGTTTCCACCTTGCTGTGATGCGGCCGCATTCCTCTCTTGGAGAAGATGTGGCCGAAGAATACCAGTTCACTTCGCCCTAGCTCACATTTTTCTTCATTCAGTGTCAAGCCTGCTTCTTCTAAATGCGAGCACACCTCTCTTAGGGCTTTGTCATGTTCTTCGTCTGATTTGCCGAACACAAGAATATCGTCTCTATAATTTAAGCTGTTCTTTCCTGGTCTGATGACTTGTCGTATCGTTTCTTGAAATATTTCTGCCGCTGATGAGATCCCGAAGCTCAGACGCTTGTGCCTAAAAAGGCCTAGGTGGGTGGAGAATGTCGTGATGTACCGTGATTGAGGGTCCAGTTCCACTTGGTGGTATCCCTTGCATAAATCCAGTTTTGAAAAACGCCTTGTGCCTGTGAGACAGCTTATCATGTCATCCAGATTTGGTCCAGGACGTTGTTCGCGTTCAATTGCTTTGTTTGGGATCCTCATGTCCACACATATTCTTATTTTGGACGTATCTTTCTTTGGGACAGCTACGATGGGTGATACCCACGGTGTCGGTCCTTCCGCTGGCTCTATTATGTTCTGCTTTAGTAGCGCTTCGAGTTGTTCTTCTACTTGTGGCTGCAGGTGTATGGGCACTCTTCTGTGGTGCTGTGCAACTGGCCTTACTGTTTCGTCGATGTGCAACGTTATTTGTCGTCCTTTCAGCTTTCCCAGTCCTTGTAGTAGCTTGGGATATTCTTTCAAGATGTTTTTCTATTCTGACATGTTGTATGTCATTTCCATCAGACCCATTATTTGTGCCGTGACATTGCTCAGTAGGCATGGTGCTGGGATATCTCCTTTCAGTACGTGTATTTCTTCAGTTAGTGTTTGATCCCTGTACGTTAGTTCTTCTTTGAATTTTCCCATGTTTGTCACTGGTCTTTTGGCCCCCCATGTGAACACTTCCACCCGAGATGGCTATAGAGTCGGTTTTACTTTCATTCTTTCATATTCGGAGACGCACATGATGTTGCACGTCGCGCCACTGTCCAGGACAAATTTTGTTTCGTGTGGCCCCACCTTTATGATCACCGACTCTGTCTTTTCTATCTTCTTTTTGTCCACAAGACATATTCTTTCTTCATTTTCTTCTTCTTCTCCTTCTGATTCTATGGTGACGTCTGTCATGAGATACAGTTGTTCCGTTTTTTTCTTCTTCACACTCCCCTTTCTCCTGACTCTACGGACAAGCTTCTTGCTCCTGTCTCGACATGCCTGATGTGTCTGCTGGTCGGCATTCGCGCTCTTCCTGGTCTTCCTCTGTCGTTTCTAAACTGCGTCCCTTGACATACGCTGGCATAGTGGTTCCTTCCATTGCATTTTCTGCAGGTCTGGCCAAACGCTGGGCATGGGCCTCGGTGCGGGAACTCCAGTCTGCATCTATAGCATGTTCCTTCTTGTTGTTTCTTCACCGTCTGTTCACCTCTGTCTTTTCTCCAGACTCCTGATCGGTTGTTGTTCGTCATCCGTTGAATCTGTTCTCCACCTCTTACTTTACCTCGTTCCATTTCTTTTGCATGGGCTGTTGCTCTGGCTTCCGCTCTTCCTAGTGCTAGGATGTTCTCCAGTGATATCGGTTCTTTTAGGACCCTAGCGCGGAAATCTGTGTCACGACAGCCCTCGATAATGCGTAGTCTTATTGTCTGTTCATTGTCGAATTTATCGAATTCGCAATGTGTGACTAGTTTCCGCAGCCTTGTTGCGAAATCGTCCAGCGATTCTTCTGCTTGCTGGAAGACGATCATGAAGCTGTATCGCTCGAAGTCAACGTTCCTTTGTGGATCGAATTTGTCCGTTAGGCATTTCTTTATTTTATCATAAGTGGCAATATCCTCTTTTGGCAGTGTCACTAGCAGGTCCTCAACTTCGTCTCCTACTAGATTCAGGAATAACCCTAATGTCTTGGCTGTCGTTACATCTGTTGCTTCTACATAATTTTCAAATCGTCTGACCCATTTTTCCCATCTGATTCCAGATTGTGGTTCAGATAAACTGAATGGTAGCGGGCTCCTGTACTGTGCGCTTGGTTTTGGGTCGGCCATCCTTGTCTCTTGGGCACTTTCTTTGTTTTCTTTCCTTTATTTCTTTTCGTGTTTCTTCCTCTTCTTTTTTTTTTTCTTGCCCTTTTGTTGTGTTGTCTTTCTTTACTTAACTCAGTCACTTCCTGTGACCTCTTGTGCTATCTTTCAGACTTTCCTCTTATTTTTCTTTATTGTCCTTCTTTTGTTTGTTATTGTCACTTCCTGTGACTTCCTGTGCCTTTATTCTTTGTTCGCGCTTCGTTTTGCACCTTTTTGGTGCTTCCTCGCGCTTTACCTGACCCGAAAATGGCCGCCGCGCTGATTCTCTCTTCCTATTGGCTCTCGCGCCTGTCTTCAAAATGGCCGCCGGGATTCTCGTGCTACTTCGCGGCCACTCAGGGCGATGCCTGACTTCAAAATGGCCGCCCGTGTAAGCTCTGCTCTGATTGGCTCTGGCGCCTGATCCCAATATGGCCGCCAATTTCTTCAATCTTTGCGATTTTTTTTTTCTCAGGCGCTTACCGGCTCACTTGGCTTTTCTCCTGTAGCGATCGGGGTGGGCTCCCGCGTCGCTGCGCCTTCTTGATGGCACTTCAGTCCTCTTCTCGCTCCGATCACAACGCGATCCAGGGTGGGCTCCTGGTTTAAAATCGCGATTTCTGCATGCCGGTGGGCTCCGATCCTCCTTTGTCGCCAGATGTCGTGTTCCCCATCCCAGGAACACACGCAGGACACGATGCCGGTTACTCAGGTAACTTTATTGGGTAGTTGCATACAGGATGCAGCGTGCTGCCACAGCGACCTCTCACCCTGAGGTCCTAGCCCATTCTGCCCCATGTTCCCTCCCCTGACCGGATGTGGTGTCCGGTGTCCCCTTTCCCCAACTCTGAGTCCCCAGGGTCCTACTGCCATCGTCTGGGCACGACAGGAGCGAGAGGAAGCGGCCCATGACAGGCCTTGATAAGTAAGATAAAAAGTCCACCACCCAGTAGGGAGAGCAGCTTATCATACAGGAATGTAGTTCATGTAGGTAGCCTGAATAAAATCCTTTATAATGTCAATCCAGGAGGATAGAGGAGTAAACCCTAGGCATGCACTGGGTCCAGGCAGCCATGGTAAATGATGCGAGGAGTCCACCCAGGAAAGACAGAGGGTAAATTCCCATGTGTGAACTGGTTACAAGCAGCAAGGATAGATGTTCTACTGAGTCCATCCTGTATTGATCTGGTAGTTCATTACAGCAGGTATCTGCCACTTCCGGGTAATAGTTTAATATGGTAGGGAAATACCATGGAAGGAAAACAGTCAGTTCAGTGAATTGGAAGTCAGAAAAGATTTTGAAGTGGATCGGGGTCAGAGGAAGGAAAGAATTAAGATTTCTGGCTTCAGGCCCTAACTGGCACCAAAAAAGCCCAGACAGGGAGGACACTCTTAACCTCTCCATTTTTAGGTCTCGTCCTTTACCATTCCGAAGGAATGGGAAATGGCCGAGAATTCAAGTGCTCGAACTGATTGTCAAATCACCGCTTTTTTTCGTGGCGTTTTCTTCGAGTGCACGTACAGGCACGCGCTTTTGGCCCATACACTTTCATGGCCATCTGTTCCTCAATGTCCCTCCCACCCTTCGTCAGGCTAATGGCCCTCCCCCAGCACAGAGCGCGCATCGCGGCCGCACAGCACATCAAAGGGCTTCTCCCAGCGTGTGCTGTGCTGCTTCTCCTCCCCTAATTATGTGGCCGGCCGTACTTGTGTTTCCCGGCCGCTTCCCGGCCACTCTTGTATTTAATTAGCAGCAGTAGCATTTCTCCTACGCCAGGCCACATCAAAGGCTCTGTGCCACTTTCACCCACACAGCAACACTTACAGACACGCAACGCCACTCACACCCACGCAAGCCCACTATCATCCACGCAACGCCACTCACACACGCAACGCCACTCACACATGCAACGCCACTCACACACGCAACGCCACTCACACATGCAACGCCACTCACACATGCAACGCCACTCACACACGCAACGCCACTCACACACGCAACGCCACTCACACACGCAACGCCACTCACACACGCCACTCACACACGCAACGCCACTCATCCACGCAACGCCACTCACACACGCAATGCCACTCACACACGCAACGCCACTCACACACGCAACGCCACTCACACACGCAATGCCACTCACACACGCAACGCCACTCACACACGCAACGCCACTCTCACACACGCAACGCCACTCTCACACACGCAACGCCACTCACACACGCAACGCCACTCAGCCATGCAACGCCACTCAGCCATGCAACGCCACTCAGCCACGCAACGCAACTCAGCCACGCAACGCCACTCAGCCACGCAACGCCACTCACACACGCAACGCCACTCACACACGCAACGCCACTCAGCCACGCAACGCCACTCACACACGCAACGCCACTCACACACGCAACACCACTCAGCCATGCAACGCCACTCACACACGCAACGCCACTCAGCCACAACGCCACTCACACACGCAACGCCACTCACACACGCAACGCCACTCAGCCACGCAACGCCACTCACACACGCAACGCCACTCACACACGCAACGCCACTCAGCCACGCAACGCCACTCACACACGCAACGCCACTCACACACGCAACGCCACTCACACGCAACGCCACTCACACGCAACGCCACTCAGCCACGCAACGCCACTCAGCCACGCAACGCCACTCAGCCACGCAATGCCACTCAGCCACGCAACGCCACTCAGCCACGCAACGCCACTCACACACGCAACGCCACTCACACACGCAACGCCACTCAGCCACGCAACGCCACTCACACACGCAACGCCACTCACACACGCAACGCCACTCAGCCACACAACGCCACTCACACACGCAACGCCACTCACACACGCAACGCCACTCAGCCACGCAACGCCACTCACACACGCAACGCCACTCACACACGCAACGCCACTCAGCCACGCAATGCCACTCACACACGCAACGCCACTCACACACGCAACGCCACTCAGCCACGCAACCCCACTCACACACGCAACGCCACTCACACACGCAACGCCACTCACACACGCAACGCCACTCACACGCAATGCCACACACACGCAACGCCACTCACACATTGTGGGTGCAGATTGTGGGTGCAGATTGTGGGTGCAGATTGTGGGTGCAGATTGTGGGTGCAGATTCAGAGTGCAGATTGTGGGTGCAGATTGTGGGTGCAGATTGTGGGTGCAGATTGTGGGTGCAGATTGTGGGTGCAGATTCAGAGTGCAGATTGTGGGTGCAGATTGTGGGTGCAGATTGTGGGTGCAGATTGTGGGTGCAGATTGTGGGTGCAGATTGTGGGTGCAGATTCAGAGTGCAGATTCAGAGTGCAGATTGTGGGTGCAGATTGTGGGTGCAGATTGTGGGTGCAGATTGTGGGTGCAGATTCAGAGTGCAGATTCAGAGTGCAGATTCAGAGTGCAGATTCAGAGTGCAGATTGTGGGTGCAGATTGTGGGTGCAGATTGTGGGTGCAGATTGTGGGTGCAGATTGTGAGTGCAGATTCAGAGTGCAGATTCAGAGTGCAGATTGTGGGTGCAGATTGTGGGTGCAGATTGTGGGTGCAGATTGTGGGTGCAGATTGTGGGTGCAGATTCAGAGTGCAGATTCAGGGTGCAGATTGTGGGTGCAGATTGTGGGTGCAGATTGTGGGTGCAGATTGTGGGTGCAGATTCAGAGTGCAGATTCAGAGTGCAGATTCAGGGTGCAGATTCAGGGTGCAGATTCAGGGTGCAGATTGTGGGTGCAGATTGTGGGTGCAGATTGTGGGTGCAGATTGTGGGTGCAGATTGTGGGTGCAGATTGTGGGTGCAGATTCAGGGTGCAGATTCAGAGTGCAGATTGTGGGTGCAGATTGTGGGTGCAGATTCAGAGTGCAGATTCAGAGTGCAGATTCAGAGTGCAGATTCAGAGTGCAGATTCAGAGTGCAGATTGTGGGTGCAGATTGTGGGTGCAGATTGTGGGTGCAGATTCAGAGTGCAGATTCAGAGTGCAGATTGTGGGTGCAGATTCAGAGTGCAGATTCAGAGTGCAGATTCAGAGAAAACTCAGCAGCACCACCACCATTGCAATGCAATAGTTCTCGTTTTAACGCAAATTTAAGCTATAGGCCTTGTAAATGACAAAGCCTTTTATTTATGTTCCAAAAACCAGAACGCAAAAATAAAGGGCATTATCATTTACAATGCTAATAGTTCAGACTCGCGTTATTGCGAGACCTATTGCATTTCCAATGCTTGTTTATTATGGACGCCTTGGCTAGATGCCCTGTGAGGATTGGTTACCTTTGATAGGGTATGCTAACCTGGGAGATCCCAAGAGCTATCTCATAAGCCTCGGTAACCTACAGCGGCAAGGGAAAACAGTCAGAAGTTGGAGGAGTGAGTCAGATACCAGTGAAAAGCAGCCAGAAGGAGGCAGAAGCAGTAGGTGGTCAGGATACTGCTCTGGGGAGACCATCCAAAGGTGGAGGTCTCTGACTTCAGGTCAGTTAATAGTACAGGTAACGAAAATTATAAGGGAGAGGAAAAAGATAGCATGAACTGACAGAAGCCAAAACACACAAATATCGTAAAATCAATGTAATTTTACTGACCAGCCAATGTGAGCTATAGACGATCCACAAATTCTAACCACATGGTCTCTCTCGAGTACATCTCAAGTGTCAGGTGATTCTCTGGTTTTATATTTTCCTTTAGCATTGTGAAGCAAAAACTACACCAGAAGCTGCCGTGAAATCTGCACAATTCGTTGCGTGATTTTGCCACTGGTGGATCGGCGCACTGGTGCTATTGCGCTGCTAATGCAAGTCTTTGTGTACCTTGTTTTTACCTATGGGCTGAAAAGGTTATGTGTGTCAGGCATATTAAGACTTATTTCAACTGATAGAAATCATTTAGTGCGCATGGCTTCATTCTAAGGGTGATGATCGAGATGACGATCACCAATTCAATAACTTATAGTCACCAATCATTGTAATGCAAGTGCGACTTAGGGTCTCATCATACACGCATATTTGCTGCAAAACAATGCTACAGGCTTTCCTTAAATAGTTGTGTTTGAGTTTGTGAGTCAGAAGTCTAGAACAGAGCCAACTTCTGTTTGATTGACATGCTGGTGTTATAACAGGCTGACTTACCTCTCGGTAAGTGAGTTTAGATGAAGTGTCTTGCTTTTCAGCACCTTCTGCAACGAGACATTTCCATTGTTTTCTGGGCACCAAAGTCGAGAGCTAACAGTCGATATGTGGTGAGTGTAATAGCTGTTTCAGGTGTTACATTAATGTGTTGGCTAGGCGTGTCTGAAGCTGTGCGAAGATCATGGATATTTGGAAGTATGTAGACAAGGAACAGTCCTAGAGGTAGCTGGGCCTATATGGCAACCCTCCTTCTGAAAGAAGCAAAGGAGTTTGAATTGTATCTTGTATATCATGTAGTGAGTATGGCGAGCTCTTCGATACGGATGGACACTATCTAGCAGAAGCCAGAAGTAGAAATCAACCTTCTGGAGGGCTTCCAAGGAAGACACAATGGATTGTTTTATAAGCCCTATATTGAGAACCATGCTGCAGTCTACAGAAGATACAGTTGTGGACTGTATCCACATGGTTGCTTTTTTTTGTCTAATTCCTTATTTCTTCTTAGTGTACCAACCATTGCATTAGATTGGATCAGAAGATTAGCAAAGGGCAGGAACAAGCACATCATTTAGCAGGGAGGGAAGCGGGAGGAGAGGGAAGACTGTTTGAAAGGATGGAAACGTTTGTAGCAATATTGACTTGAATCTATGTTTCTGTTATCTGGACTACTATATTTTAAGTAAAGGTAACCTACGGAAATTGTTGGTAAAACTCACGCTGGCCACAATCTGGACAATTTACAGAGTTCCCCAGAATGAAAGAGGCTGTAGACGGTGCATATCATTCCATATTTCTTTACTTATTTTTATGTTTTTTGCTAAAGTAGAAGTGTGTCTTGCAAGTATATGAGAGCACTTGGCAGTAGAATCAAAACTATTTTTAAATACCAGGATATGAAACATCACATGGTGATGTTACCACATGATTTAATAAAGAATGTACAAATAATGCAAGACAATTTACAAGCAGGCAAACCCAAACAAAACCGTGATTCCGATTAGAGTTTTAAATATTTCCTACAGGAAGGAACTCCACGGTGATCTGCAGAGGAAATAGGAATTCCACACAAAAAAGCATCTCCAGAAGACGACGCATATGAAGGTTCTCACGTTATGAAAATGTTGAACCGCCGGCGGCCTAAACCTGGCAATCATTTGTCGCCACCAAAGATTTGCAAATTTGCAGCCAGATGGAACTGACATATAGCATACACAGTTATAAGGCTGTTGTAGGAGCACAAAGTACAGTTATTTCAAAAGAGGCATAATGTGATTACTTCACTGTGACCCTGCGAGCCACCTAAAAGCAGAATGAAGTAAAGACATCAGAGGGCAAGACTGAATTTCCAGATTTAATGTGGTATAAAGCATTTTCACAGATCAAACAGAATGCAGAGACAAAATGACTGAAGCAATCTACACATGGGCATGGGTATGGAAGAACAAATATGGGTATGAAAGAACAAATGGAAGCAAAAATCCAAGAATTTAACAGTCTTTGTAAAACGAAACATTACCATCACTAGCCAATTAATGCATCCACAAACAGCAGACAGTTTAGTGTAATGATTTGAGGGGCACAGAAACTTTGTTTAAAGGTAGGGTGTCTTAGGAAATTCAGATCTCAACCAAGGCCCATTGGAATGGGGCAAAGGACAGATTATTCACCAGGCCCACACTTCTTCAGAGCCTTCGTTCATGCCGCAACACTTTATTTGTAGATTTTAAAGCCAGTCTGCACTACCTATGAATGATCAGGTAGCCACCATGTGTAACATACTGTGCTTTCTCTGTCTTGAGAACATACATTTGTTTAATTTTGAAACAGAGCCTTATTTTAGAGGACCCACTCGAGTCTGTTAATCTTGCCCCTGCAAAAATCGCTTACATGCGTGTATCAACTTTCCAAATACTGTACTAAAGCACTTGGAGATCTTCGACCTCAGACACACAATGGTGCAGCTGAGTGTTCTCCTCAGATTGGGGTGCATGGATTCCCACCTAAAAGAGCGAGAGAAAGAGCCTAAGCAGTTGGGTACTATTAATTAAGAATGGGGAAGACCAAACCAATACAGGGCACCAATACCCATTCCAGGCAGCAAGATAACAATCAGAACGCTGATGGAGCAGGGTTATCGTGAAATAAAACCTGCTCAGATTGAACCCTTCTTTATGTTAAAATACTAATCAAGAAATGTGTGAAACTAATAAAATAAGACTTAAAGGGAAAGATGAAAACTGCGCAAGCGCGTGCTGGAAGTGTTAGAGTAGGTTGCAAAGGCACATCACTTATTTAGAAAATAGGACAAAAGGCGAGAGTTTATTTTCCACTAATGAATAGAAAATAAATGTGCAGAGTGGAAAGAAAATAAAAACAAATGAAAGTGTTCAAAGTGTGTTTGATAGTAGAGTTTTATAAAGTGATGATTAATGCATGCTTTCCTAGAAGTATAGTCTGCTGCCCTGAAGAAAAGGCCCGAGAGACATTTTAGAGTTAACATGGGATATTAGAAATGTAGAAGGGGAGAAAATTAAATACTGTGAACTGTTCTTTGCGTGCCTCTGAGGATGGTCAAGTTTGTTTGGAGGAAACAATGAATACAACAAATACAGAACTTCCTTCCAGAGCGGGCATGAAGACACTTGTATCGCAGTTTGATACTGTTGCCTGAATGAGGAATATGGACGAGTCGCCGAAGACAGATATGGAAGTTTTACTATTAGAGGCTGAATGACATGTATAGTTCATAGCAAAGAACTGTTGAAATTGAAGACATGTCAAGAGTGGTGTGATTCAGATGCCCCTTGTTTTAGCCAATAACATTTTTCCTCTATGTAGGGTGGATAGAATAGAGGTTGGACTTGTAGTGA
The DNA here is from genome assembly GCF_964261635.1 of Lissotriton helveticus. Lineage (NCBI taxonomy): Eukaryota > Metazoa > Chordata > Amphibia > Caudata > Salamandridae > Lissotriton > Lissotriton helveticus. The sequence goes on along the minus strand of NC_136063.1, from coordinate 1,478,846,168 downwards.
ATTTGGAGTATAATGAACTGTACTAAGGGTTGGGATGAGCGAGCACATTTTCCTACCTTGCGAGAGTATAGAGCTGTCACGCTGTTTCCTTTATTCTATGGGCTGGCTGTTGATTAGCTGATCCTGAATCTTTGACTTTGCTCCTTAACTCTTCTTGAGGAGCCTAGCTTACTCGCATGGCCAGAGGGTAGCTTTTCAGATTTCTTGAACCTTGTAAGATCGGTTAGTATGATATTCTGACTTTGCATAACTTATTGGCAAATTACTTATTCTTTAATCTTTTGTCTCTACACCGGTCCACTCACTCATTGTGCTGACATTTGAGATGTATAAATGCTATTATATTGCTGATGTTTCTTTTATGTGATGATCCATGATTCGAGCTGTATAGTACTTGATGAACAATCACTTTATTTAGATAAAGCATTTTTAACTCACAAATGAGTTTGTCTTTATTTTTGATATAGTGATGAAAAAGGTATATTCTATGATATTTTTGAGATTTTAATATTATTTTGCCAAACCCTGTTAACCAAATAAAGATTCCATCACCAAGAAAGTGTATAACAATGATTAACCAATTGGTAAGTTTGGTTTAAACTCACTCAGCCTTAAAGGGACTGGTGGGTATTAAATTGGGTTCAGAAGTTGAAATTAGTCAGTTCCTGAAAGCTGGATAAGAATGAGGAAGACGAGGCCAATACAGGGCACCAATACCCATTCCAGGCAGCAGGATAACAATCAGCATGCCATGGTCGATTGTTGTATTAAAACCTCTAGGTAATCCAGCAGCTGGAGACAGTAGCCTTCTTACATCCGGGCCTTTGTGGGCATCATCCAGTACCTGCAGGGGAGTGGTACATGTACAATGGACAGAAAAAAAAAGATTGGTGGAGGACCAGGATAAACAAAATTGGGTCGCCAAATAGGAAGAACATGCTCCAAAGAACTGCCAGTAAAAGGAAGAGCAATGATGGCACAGTTGTATATATTTTTGCAGTGAATGTGTAAAGCACCTTGGCAAAGGCAGGCATTGATTACAGTTTAACTATTAAAAAATCTATAAATCTTGGTATGATTCCAAGAGGACAAAAACCCACACTCGCCAACCCAGGTGACATGCTTCTACATCGGATTGCTCCTCATCCCACCACCATTATGGGTGGTGCAACTGGACTCTCTAGACCAAGTTTTTTTTGCAGTTTTATATAGGGCTAACCCAACCCAAATGTATTGGATGCGCTTTATATGATCACCAATTACGTTACACTAGGACACATTCATTTTGTGGTAGGCGCAGGGAGATTAAGTGATTTGCCCTGAATAACAGGATGTTGAGCCGACACCAAGAACCTTGTTCCCCAGCTCCAAAGTCGGCAGCTCTGGCCGTTACACCACCTTTTTAGGGTGTAAGGGATTGGCATATAAACAGGTTAAAATTGCCCCATATATACCCAACAGCAATTTTATTTTAAGTGAGTCTATCACAAAATTTAAACAACCACAAAAGGTGTAACTGAGGGTGATGAGTGACCCTGTATCCCTCTGGTCAACATTCTTTATCCATGTCCTATATACCTTATGTAAGGTTCCCGGCTTTCTTCCGGACTTGGAACCTTGCTTTGCTCTGGTTTTGTCTCTAACCTATTGCCTGGCTCTTGATATAAATGGTAAATAATGAGAAAGTGCAGGTGTGCCTATCAAACGAACTGCACACATTTACATTCATGCCTTACACTGTAGTTATGAACACTCACATTAATTTTGTGTATCTTCGGAAATTAGGAACCTGTAGAGGTATATGCCAACATGTGTGAGCAACATACGTATTGGCAACTGGAACAGTCCATTTGGTCACCTGTACTGTTACTCAAATCATCACCCCACTGCAAACACATGTAAATCACCTATTCTCGATAACTGTGATACTCTTGTGAATAGGTTGTTTAAAAATATATATTTTATGATGTTAATGTTATATACTCACCAAAAATACCCCAAAAAGATATATGAAAAGAAGAGAGCACACAATAATAACTGCTAGGTACTTTTAGAAACCCCTACGAGACCACATAATGACAGACTGGCATGTGTCACTTCAATCTCATCCTGTTGCAGTCCGGTGAAGATGATCATGACACTGGGAGGACCCAAAACAACTCAGACCTAGAGTAAGACGTAGAGTAAGTCCAGCACCACACTTGGGCAACCACAGATATTGCAACACCCTTCCATAGAAAATAATGGAGGTAGAGACCTAAAGTAAAACCCTGTAGGAAATAATGTTAAGATAAATAATTTATTTTGACTTTTAAAAATATATAAATGTCATTAAATGTTAAAAATAAATATATAATTAAAAATAATTACTATATATATTGTTTAGTTTAAACATGCTTCATTGAAAACAATCAAAGGGAAATATTGCAAAATGTGTGGATAAACTTAAGATTGAGACATGTCATATGGAAAACAGTATCCATTATATGAGAAGAATAAAATATGCATGGAATTCAATTACAGAGGCTTTATAGAAGAAGGTAAATCTCATTAAGAAAATTGAAAAACAATATTGCATCTTATCAAAATGGCACTTTATTCATTTTTCATATATTTTATAAAAGGAAAGGTAAAAAAAACGGAAGAAGAGAAACTGAGTAGTATATGGCCAAATATAGAATAAAAGATGTTAAGAGAATTGAAATAATGTGATAAAAGAAGATATATAAAAAACAAAGAAAAGATTCCTTTCTGGGTGATTATTTCACAAGGTGACCATGAGGCCTATCCGTAGCAATTAGCTATATTTGACATTTGAAATTGACAAATTCAAGAAGTCAAGATTTAAGTCTCCACACTAGGTTATTTCTACTTTTTACTCAAAGTTTATTTTATAGAAATTCATATTTAGGCATACATTTTAAATACACATTGTAATTTAGCACTGTGGTGGTACTCTGGTACAGATATATATCTAATGGCTAACAATTCCGTGTTACGGTTATCTAACACAGAGTCACCACTATTATAGTATGCATTCAATATTTAAAATACAGTAATACAACGAATCAAATAAAAGACATTTTTTCACAATTTAAAATAGTCCACAGAGTCGACGCGTTTCGGTGCGTATATTATACTTGGTGCACCTTCATCAGGACAGAATAAGTTAAAAACAGGTTTACATCTTCTTTTTTAAATTTAAGAAAAGGGTGTCCTTCGAGTGGTTTTCTGGGACGTGTTGTTCTTTAGTTTGTCTGGTAGCACGTGTTTATCAATTCACGGCCGTCAGTGATTTGTATAGTTTATTAAAAGCATATAATCAATGATGCGATATTGATGATGTCATCTCCAAGTGCCGTACTTTTCGTGAGGTCTGTGCTCCTCTATGTAGTCACGTGACAATACTCGATCTTGTAAATCGTGTCAGTTTTCAAGGCTTTTTGCTCATTGAGTTGGTAGTCCTGACGTTTCTAGAGTTTGTTGTCACTGCGCTTGCTTGCCTGAGACCAGCCTCGCTCCTTTTTTGATTTTTGAGAGCTCTATTCTGGCTCGTAATCCCTTCGTGTGGTTGGCGTCCGCTTCACTGGACGCCAACCACACGAAGGGATTACGAGCCAGAATAGAGCTCTCAAAAATCAAAAAAGGAGCGAGGCTGGTCTCAGGCAAGCAAGCGCAGTGACAACAAACTCTAGAAACGTCAGGACTACCAACTCAATGAGCAAAAAGCCTTGAAAACTGACACGATTTACAAGATCGAGTATTGTCACGTGACTACATAGAGGAGCACAGACCTCACGAAAAGTACGGCACTTGGAGATGACATCATCAATATCGCATCATTGATTATATGCTTTTAATAAACTATACAAATCACTGACGGCCGTGAATTGATAAACACGTGCTACCAGACAAACTAAAGAACAACACGTCCCAGAAAACCACTCGAAGGACACCCTTTTCTTAAATTTAAAAAAGAAGATGTAAACCTGTTTTTAACTTATTCTGTCCTGATGAAGGTGCACCAAGTATAATATACGCACCGAAACGCGTCGACTCTTTGGACTATTTTAAATTGTGAAAAAATGTCTTTTATTTGATTCGTTGTATTACTGTATTTTAAATATTGAATGCATACTATAATAGTGGTGACTCTGTGTTAGATAACCGTAACACGGAATTGTTAGCCATTAGATATATATCTGTACCAGAGTACCACCACAGTGCTAAATTACAATGTGTATTTAAAATGTATGCCTAAATATGAATTTCTATAAAATAAACTTTGAGTAAAAAGTAGAAATAACCTAGTGTGGAGACTTAAATCTTGACTTCTTGAATTTGTCAATTTCAAATGTCAAATATAGCTAATTGCTACGGATAGGCCTCATGGTCACCTTGTGAAATAATCACCCAGAAAGGAATCTTTTCTTTGTTTTTTATCTATTGACCCAGTCCTTTCTGGTCCCTGGGAAACTCTCTTCTTTTGAGAAATAAAAGAAGATATATACAGAAGACTATGTAGTGAAATAGGAAGTGAATGAAAGGGATATACAGAGAAAATTGAATTTAGGGAAATTTGGAAACTTCAACATTTTTAACATTAGTAGAGAAAGGATGTGAACGGTATGAGGTCAAAGAAAGCCAAATTAAATCTCTCCTAATGGCTTCCTGTAAAGAGGATTAGTGAGAGGCATCCAATCTATGATTGTGACATATCAAGTTCCACCATGTAGGTAAGAAACCATATCAGAATTTTTCCAGTGAAAGGCAACTGCCAAGAGAAGGCCCACTAACATGTCTTTGGTCTTGTCACTTGACCATATATCTGAACAACTGCCAGTAAAAAAGACTAACTATGTGGAAAGGAGATGAAATAGAGAATAACTGAGCAATTTTATGCCACACTTGCTGCCAAAACATAGCAAGCTTGGGTAAAAGAAAGAACATGTGAAATAGGTTACCATTAGAAGAGCCACAAGACCAACAATTATTATTAGGTAGAAGATTCTTTTTGAATAAAGTGGAAGGAGTTAGAAACAACCTATTACAGAAAACAAACATAGTCTGGGTAGTACTGGCTGAACGGGAGGTATGATGAATTTTCTGCCACAGTTTGTTCCAAAAAGTAAATGAAAAAGTAGACTGAAGGTCCTGTTCTCAAGCAAGTTCAGTTTTGGTTTTAGCCCATCTTTATCTTGGAAGGAAAGTTGTTTATATGTGAAAGCAACTTTAACTTCTACAGAGAAGTCATGGGAATGTGTATGATCATTAAGGGTTTTAACTAAGCTGGGAGACAGATCTGTAATTTTATGACAAAGAGTGTGTATAAGCAAATAATATTTATGTCTATGAGAAAGAGGAATATGGAAGTGACTACAAAGCTACTCAAAAGAAATAAACTGGTTATTAGAAATGAGTTGGAAAATGGATGTAATACCAGAGGTGAGCCATGAGGACCATTTTAGAATGTTAGATCTAGTAATAGCAGGATTGTACAAAATAGGGGATAATAGCAATAGCTGAGAGGAAGAATATATCTGGGAAATGCACTTTTTGGCAATGTTACTAGAATGATTTAATTTAGGAGAAGACATATGCCTAGGCTTTGAGATATAAGGACAAATTTGAGAAAGAAAGGAAAAGGGAGAAATGAGAGAAAGTGCAAGAGATCGCCACATGGAAGAAGAAGAAGAAGGAGTAGAAGTACCTAGAAAGGACCAAATATGCTTAGGGACAAAAGCTGAATGGTAATGGTAGAAGATAGGAAAGTTAATGCCACCATTTATTTTCAGCTTCTTGAGTTTGGGTAAAGAAATTCAGGCTGGGTGCTTATTTTATAAGAATTTAGCTATTATACTATCAATAGAACCAAAAAAGAAATGAGAAAGCCGGCGAGGGAGCATTTGTAAATAAAAGTTAATAATGGGCAAGAACATAATTGTAATGGTGGCTAATCTGCCCCACCAAGAAAGATAAAGAGGGGACCATTTGGCAGAAAGGGTGGTAAGCTTCATTACTAGAGCTTCTGTATTAGCCTAAAGTGTATCTTTGAAGGATGGGAAATACAGAAATCCTAAGCATTTAATCTTGATGGAATTCCATAAGAAACCAGTATCTTTAAACATACTTTTAAGACAAAATTAATTAGGGGCTATAACTTCAGACTTGTCAATATTGAGTCACTACCCAGATACAAAAGAGCAGCGGGACAGAAGGTGGAAGAACTCAGGGATAGAGGTGAGGGGGTCAAAAAATAAAGCAATATGTTGTCAGCGTACGCCGGGAATTTAATATGCAGATCATTATGAATATAGCCAGTGAGAGATTTGGAGAGATGTAGGGATTATACAATGTTTCCAAAACAAGAATGAACAATAAAGGGGAAAGGGGGCAACCTTTTCTAGTGCCTCTGGAAAGGGAAAAATATGAAGACTGAAGACCATTAAGAAAGACGGAAATAGATGGAAAAGAGTATAACGTTTTAATGCACTGTAGGAATTTTGGACCGAATCCATGCCACCTTAGAGATCTAAAAAGAAAATCCCAATTAACTTGGTCCAGCATCCAGGGTGTCTACAGTCAAAGGAATCTTAGATTTGTTAGCTCCATGAATGATATTTAAGAAAGTACGAGAGTTAACCAATGCTTTCTTCGCCACTCTGAGGGGGCTTCTGTTGAGATGGATTTGGGCCGGTCGCAGACCACGTGTTGGCTGTCATGCGCTGACCCTCCCTTATGCAAGGGGTGGCTTCGACGTGCCCCATTTTCATGTTTATTATTTAGTAGCCAGTGCCAATATGCATACCACTGGTACCACAGGGAAGCTAGACTTCCTTACAGCCGGATCGATAGAGATCTAGCCGACTCCACATCCCTCAATGTAATTCTTCCCACTGGTCAACCCGTGAACCCTAAAGACATTCAGCCACTCTCCACCACTTGTTGGCCATGGCACCGATTGCAGCACTTTTTGGAAGTGTAGCGACTGTACTCGCCTGCACTCCCACTTGCGGGTAACTGATGGCTCCCCCGATGGTAGACTCCACTGTTAAGTGCACCCAGTTTATTTACGTTACACAGCACTAGATATCTGTTCCCCGAGGGCTTACCTTATCTCCTGGTTGGAGGACACCCGTTTTGTTGATGGCACACCGTTGGATTTATTCAGCATCATGTATAGAGTGCTCTAAGGGCTCACGTCCCAACCTACCCATTGCTCCTGAAGACTTCACTTCTCTCTCTCTCCTCATCGAGTATGACACTGGCGAACACCTGGTCACCAAACTATATCATACCTGTCTAGAATTGTTGCCCACTACCGATGACAAATTGAGGAAGGCCTGGTCGGAGGACCTTCAGCGCCCATGCCAAACGACATTTGGTATTACTGTTGTTCACAGACTAAGCTGGATTCCCCCAACCATAGACACAAACTGCTACATTTTAAATTCTTACAACGCCCATGCATGACATTTAGCCTCCAGGCGTCCATCGACCTGCCCCAAATGTCATGCTGTTGATGCAGATTTTCTGCATTTGCCTTGGTTGTGCCCCCACATAGGTAGTTACTGGACTGACAATTTTGCACACATCTCCCAGATGGTAGACACGACACCCGACCCCCTGATAGAGCTACTGGGCTATGTGCTCGATATCCCAAAGAAAACCTGATGATTTGTTGCAATCGCACTCCTTCTTGCAAAGAGTGAGGTTGCCATGCATTGGGGAAGTACACAACACCCTACTATAGCACAAAGGCTCAAGAGTCTTTTCTTTTGTGATACAACCAGTGAACTACATGCCCAGATGCAACCACCAACGTCCTGTCCTCGAGGTGTCTGGCAGCCCCTGTGCACATATCTACTCCACTCTAACACGACTGACAGTGACTAACACCATGGGACATATGTCTTTGCATTGTATAGATGTCGCCAATGCCACTATTGTGCACTTGAACAACTGGTGCAATGTCAGGAACACTCCCCCTCTGGATCTACCATGGTAGTGGCATCCTTAGATGTTTCATAAACATTACATGCAAACTCAGCCCACCGACATCCCCTCACTGCAAAGGATTTGGACCGTGTTGCATGTTATGATTTCTCATTATACTGTATAAATGTACAAGTATTTCTGTTTAATTTAGCAAGCCACAATTGCGATACGTTCGAATTGTCAATATATGTGGTGTGCATATTATACTGAATATGATAGATAAACTTTTAAAGAAGGAATCAAATCACTAGCTCTTGGAGAACATTTTCCAGTCCTTATTTATGAGGGAGATTGCTCTATAATTCTTGCATCCAGCCAAGTCTTTATCTTTCTTAGGCATCAAACAAATTATGGCTTCCGAGAAAGAGCCAACCTTGGTATCAATAGTTAAAATGTGTTGAAAGAAAGAGAACATGTGTGGGACCAAAAGAAAAGAAAATTTAGAATAGAAGTTGAATGTAAAGCCATCCGGGTCCGGAGCTTTATCTTTTGGGAGTTTCGAAATTGCCATGCGTATCTCAGCAAGGGAAATATCAACTTCAAATTAAGATAAGTCAACCAGTGGGGTCTAAAAAGATATAAACAATTCTAGAGGTAGAATGATGGGCAGGAAAAAAAAGATTACTTTCAAAGGTCAGGGTTATAAAGACACTAAGCATCCACTAGTCCTCTATGTGTTATGATTCTGAAAAAGGCACTTTGCATATTATTTGGGATATATTTAAACAGAGACTTACGATCTAAAAAAGGGTTTATGAGTTGGTTACAATCACCCCCGCAAATTAAATTATCATGCATTACAGACTGTAGTTTAGGTGAGAGTAAGTCCCCAAAACAGCCATTAATGTTAGCAAGAAGAAGTAGGCATTCTCATTGACAAATGTTTCCGTTTTTAAAATGGTAACATTTAAAGATGTATTAAACAAAATAACCACACCATTTTTATGATTAATAGCAGGAGAACAATACACGGAACCAACTCAACATTTCTTTAACATATGAATATCTTTTTCAAGACGTTGAGTTTCTTGCAACATGACAAGACAATTTAGAGAGGTGAGTAAGGACTCTCTACCTTTTAATAGGGCTTCTGATGCCCTTGACGTTTCAGGAAATAATCCAAAATTGATTCATAATAAATGCAGCAAAACATCATATATATAAAATGAATAACCTCACATGATTAATAAGAAATAGAAATATCATACCTGTATACCATCCAATATGAATAAACAAAACCTAAATAAATAAAGAAGGAAAAGAAAAAACTAAGGATCGGAGAGGCAAAAATGGAAGGGGGAGGGTATGAATGCCAAGAAGACCCGCAAGAAGAGAAGCAGTAGAAGGATGACTAAAAATCAGAAAAAACAGAGCCAGCAGAAGAAAATGAGAGAAAGACAAAAAGTGTGGAATGAAGCGCAGCGAGAAACCAAATGAGATGGACGAACCGGAGAGCCCTGTCCAGAGATAAAACATTTTTTTTTTAAAAGGAAACAGGAGAGACCGGGGAATAAGCAAATGAAGTACTACCATAAATACATAAATGAACCAAAATAAAAATGAAGATCTTACCCATTTAGAAAAAGATATATAGAATGGATTGTCGATGGGAAAAAAGACTAGACAAAGGGAGACAGCGCACAATGTAAAGATGCTAATGACCACAAACAAAGGATCTGGGGTGAAAAAAGAGATAACGTCACTATTAAAAGACTAAAATAATAATACAATAAAAACAAATAATTTGTGAATTGAAATAGGATGAGAAAGAGATTAAGAAATAGAAACAATTTCAAGTGACGCCAGTGTCCATAGAGTCATTCTTGTGGAGATGAATAAATAACTTACATTTTGCAGGAGAGTCAAATGAAGTGGTTCTGTCTTTGTAGGTAACCTTAAAAATGCAGGGGTGAAGAAGACCATACCTTGCACTCATAGCGTGTAACAAGGGACGCATGCTTAAGGATTGTTGTTATGTAAGAAACACCTTGCGAAAAAAAAACCTCTGTCCAGGCCAGATCAATTGCTTGCGCTGTTTGAAGTTTGCTAAAACCTGCATCATATACATATGTTGAAGGAAAATAATAATTATTCCTCTGGGTTTACCAATAGAGTTGATGGCGAAAGCTCTAGGGCCAAGACGGTGAGCTCTTTGGATGTTCAATGGCTTACTACTGGAAAGGCCCACTAACTTTGGTAGATTCAACTGTAAGGAGGCAATGATATCACCTACCTCCAGAATACCATAAACCCGAAGATTGTTTTGCCTATCATGATTTTGGAAGTCTTTGGCCTACCGCTTGAGGGATTCTATTTCCTGAGCCACGTGAGAAACCTTAGAGGTGACGTCTCATGTCTCCAGAATTTATATGTCACTGTCCAAAACCCTTGACTCAAGAGACAACTATTTATTCTCCAGACGTTGAAGCGTGGAAGTGGATTCCATCATAAAGGGTTTTAGCATTTTCAATTCCTCCATTAAGTCCTCCATAGTGATAGGGGGAGGAGAATTCCTTACAGAAGGTGTGCCTTTTTTTAGGCACTTGCCACTTCCCTTGGTAGTTTCCTTGCAGGAAGCAGAGGCCCCACTGTTAAAAGATACGTTTTTTTAATTGACGTTACCGCCTTCTAACATTGAGGTGGTTAAAAAAGAAGGTGCAAGACAGTTCCAGCAGTGAAGCGTAACATGAGAAGGGCTCCAAAACTGAGCAAACAGTGAAAAACAGCAATGAATAGCCTGTAGTAATGAAGAATATGTGAAAGAACGACCTGGCTCAGAAAATACTAAATACAACCAAGGGCTGAAGAAAAAGAAGCAGTTCAAGACATCATGTATTAAATTGGTGTATTTAGTAGTACAGTGACTTGAAGCAAGCCCAACAGTAAAAGGAAGCAGTTATAGCATGAACGGCCGCGCTAATAACGAGCAGGCGCTTACATTCCTGTCAGCGACTTAAAAGGCGGAGAAAAATGCCGACCGCGCCAAGTATTGGGATTTTTACGCTGAAGAACGCATTATTCCTTGAAAGAGACTCACTGCCGCAGGCCTCCATGATTCAGATACATTTAATGTGGCTTGTGAATGCGGAGAGGGTCTCCGGTCAAAGGAGAGAAAAGGAAACAGGAGCGGGATCTCTTCTTGCCGGCGGCCATCTTGCGGACGTCCCAACAGCAAATCCTTTTCATTGTATTATTTTTAAATATTTTAGTAACTTTTTCAAATGTAAAAATAAATGTAGCTTTTTAAAAATAATTAAGTTAATTTGCATTAACTCTATACATAACTTTTAGTATTTTAAACATGAGAAGTAAATATAAAACATTTACTTTTGTCTTTTTAATTTAAATTGATATATTTAAATTAAATATTTAATATTAATATAAAATTATATTAATACTGCTATAGCATTTTTTCTTTTGTTTTACATTTAAAATAAATATCTTTAATTATGTTATACTAAATTAAATTTGCATGCATTATATATTTAACATAAATATTTTTTGATTTTGTTTTCATTTCAATAAACTTTTATCTTTTCACTCTAATTTACAATACGGAGAACTCTTCCCCAGTGACTGGGAGCTCCCCAGCTAAGTGTGAAAAGTTACAAATAGTAATACTACAATCGTAAATTAGGCTCCACTTCCTAATTCTAGGGTTGAAGAAATGTAAGCCTACCCTTTGTATTAATTTTACACTTGTAAATGCTAAAAAGCCAAATGTAGTAAAGAGTAAGAGTAAACATACCCGTAGATTTACTTATACATGGGCCTGAATTACAAACTGCACTTCGTAGGAAATGTTGTAGTACTACAGACATACTACAAAGTGCTATTCATATAAACTGCACTTTTGTAGTAACTTACAATTTTAAGTAAGTTTATTACTTTTTTGTATTTACAAACTGCACTTTTGTAGTAACACGCTTTTGAAGAAATTCCCTACCTCCATTTTTTCTATGGAGGGTGTTGAAGTACCAGGGAGCAGACTCTATAATGTTCATTTCTATACCAATAGCTTTTACTTGAGTGGACTGGTCTAGTACTAAAACATTCCTCCACAAATTATTTTCTGTGGAATGTAATTATTTTAACATTTCCTGAGCCAAGCAGGTGCACCATAGTTCATCATAGGGTGTATTTTTGCCAAGAAGACTTTTTGGACCTCTACTAAACAGTGTGCGCCAAGCTTGGAAACGTTGAATACCATTAAATATATTTTTCAACCAACTACTCTGAGGGCCAAGAACTTCCTGCCAAGTCAAACTTTTTTCAATACACAAAGCAAGATACTTAAATGGCTTAACTGACTCCGTGAAATTTTCGCCCAGATGCCATAAAGCCCGGGTCCAAATTTACCAAAGTAGACTAGCTGAGTCTTGCTCAGGTTAACATTTAAGGAATTACTTTTACAGATGGTACATGCATGAGATTCCAGAGAAATGTATTGCGAGTGCTCAAGGACACTCATTGATTAGAAAGTGAAAAATACTGTAACCATACATATTAAACTCAATGAATTACGTTTTCGTTAAACATATTGTCATGACTATGAAGAGGCCAAAAAGGAATAGATTTGGTTGTGGATAAAACAGGTCTAGCAGCAAGGAACACAAACAATGTGTGGTATTTATTGAGGGTCAAAAACAGAGTTAAAGGTAATATCAACCAATACCCTCCTATTTTATCCAATGTTGTTTAGTATGATACAGGGCCACTCAGGTAGAAGCAATAATTTCAGAGTTTATTTACACTATTTTAAAGTTACGAACTATTTGTCCAGTTTAGACAGTGTGCCTTATAATCAGAATGTGGATGCTGGCAGAACATCACCAGAGCTAAAATGGTGTTTAAGCAGAAGCCAACAAAGTGGCAAGGTTGGACGTTGATTGGCCATTGCTTTTCAATGGGATAGAAAGTAAACTTAAGGAATACACTAAGGATTAGATTTACAAAGATATGCACAGCTATGAAAAAATATTCAATTGGCAAAGACTTGCATATTTACTGCAGCCATCCTTGCACTATTGCACAGTGTATGGTTGGCTGCTGCAGAGGAGGGGGACATGCAATCAGCCCTGAATATTTACTGGCCTGCCCTGTACTGGGTCGTGGGGGGGGGGGGTGTAGGTATAGAGATCTACTAAGAATAGAGGTTTCTGTCATTACGATTCAGAATCTCTGTAGGACGCACCTACTCCTAAATGTGGGTGTAAGTGTAAGAGTGTGTATCATTGCAGATCTTTATGTAGATATCTATGTGTCAGTATGTGTATGCCCATCCTCATCTGTATGAGTCGAAGCATGTGTTCTTGCATGTGTGTAATAGAGAGTTTCAAGAAAATCCTTGACGGGTCTTACTTTTTGCAGTTTTTCTGCAGATAAGTGTTGCTGTCTATGGCAAGTGATGCAGCGCTACTCCAAAAATAAACTCTGAAACCATTTCACTTATCTCTGAAACACCAGCACATACATTTACTCACCAGTGGGGCCCATATCACTGAGAGCTACTCACACACACTTTCTCTCATATTCTAGGGATCAGTGAATCTAACGGAGAGCTGCTGTATCATTTAGCGAGATGCCTAATTTAAATTAAACATTATACTATTTACATCTGCAGTTTTAGAATTTTATCATGGTTTTATCATCAGAAAATATACATTTAGACATATCGCTATATAGGTCGACGGTTCTACTAGTACGAAATTAGACGTAGGTAGACTCAAGACCAGCTTAATTTTCCATTTTATCTAATTTTATTCAAGCAGATTTTAACATGTCTAAAACTTCCCTTCTTTATTTATTTTTATTCTCAAAATTACATTTAAATGAAAGTTTGGTTCAAAACAGTTAATAGCATTTATTTTGAAAAATAACAGGAATAAAAATTCGAAATTTAGGTTCAGAACGCAAGTTTTAGCAACGACTGATAGTTCTCAAAGTCCATTTTTCCCTAACCTCACTAACTAGAGTCCCTAACTAAAGTGCATTTGCTGGAAAAGAAAAGTTAAAGTTTCCCCAAGATTCTTACGTGTCCAAATCAATCAGCAGTCCGACAGCATGCCAGCAGGAAATCAAAGAAGCGTATATTACTTGACAAAATCAGCACTTTTTATACCCTTTTTACTAGCTCTATCTACCTAACAGAGTAACTTTCGGAGAAAAGTCGAGTCTTCATTGGTCAATTAGGAGTGGATGAGCATAACCTCATCGTCAAATTAAACTTTTTCTTCCTGTCAGGGTTTTTTTTAATGTCCCCATTGTTTTTCCCAGTCCGGCCTGGTCAAGTTATTCACTTTGCAACGTTGAGCAAAATTCTCACGTTCAGAACCATTGCTCCCATCACTTGGCAGCCATCTAGACTTCCAGGCCACCGCGACCTTGAACTATCTTTCGCACAGGCACAGGCAGCTTGCATTCATTCTTGTCAGTCGTTAATGCGCATTCGTCTTGTCTTTCGCTGTCAAAGCAAGCCAGTGACTCCATTTTGTATAGGCCTCACGAGCCAGAATGAGAACTATCATAGAAACAAACACAAATAAACATTAAATTTGAGAAAAATAGCCCTTCTGTTTACCTCCCCCCTGCTAAGGTTTTCCCTATTAGTAATTACCTAGCAAAAAGCTACATATATGCATTCAATACTTACTTTTGGCCCTAATTTCAGCCACATATACATAGACAAAAGCACATTTATGCTTCATTCCATTATTGTAAAGCAGCATTTTAATACAGAACACAACAAAATTACACAGTTAGTAAATTATGATTGCAACACCAGCAGGTATTAATTTCCCACATGTTGGTTTGTGCGTGACAATTTATTCTAAGTTGATTAGTCCATGCACCACTCCATTAGTTCAGATTACACGTTATTGAAGTGTGACTTCACAAGGGGTACACAAAATGTATTTTCTCCACCTTGCTCCATCAATTCCCCCCTTTGGTGATTTTATCACCAAAATATCTCCCAAAAATGTGCAAATGTTATCAACCATGTTCCAGGTTCTTTAAATTATTAAGCCTTATAATTTAGTGTCTCTTTCTTTAATCTCCTTTCTCACGGAACTCTTCTAATTGTACATCACCTTTTTCTCTTTCCCTTTCTCTCTTTTCTCGTATTGCTTTCTTTAATGCTTTTCTGACATTCCTTCTGGTTCTACATATGCAACATAGTCTCATCATAAAATTACCAGCACTATCACTGTTATTGGTATTAGTATTTTACCTATTATTGAACTACCTATTTCTTGAAACCAATGCTTAACTGCAGTAAAACGTCTACTAAGACGTTCAAGAATACCATCAACCTGCAGTGGTTCAATCTCTTCATGCAGCTTTGTAATGTTTGTAATGTACTTTTCAATGTTCTGACTTTTATCAGGAATATAGGTGCAGCAGTGTTGCACCTTCAATATTCCACAAACTCCTTATTTTGCCAATATAATGTCAAGAGCAAGACGGTTTTGCATTACCATGGCTCTCAAAGCAACCATTTCGGTGTTTACCATTAGAAATCCACCAGCTGTGTCTGTTGACAAACGATATACTATCGTTGACAATTTCCGAATTCGATTAGCATTGAAAGATATCCCCACTGCTGGTATCAGTGCTCCAAAAACATCACCTATTATTTTTATAACACTCTCTCTTTTTCTACGGCTTAAAAGTTTACCTATCTCATGTATACCATTTGTCCCTCTATCCACATGAAAGATTTTTGGAAAGACCAAACCCACATAACATGTCCCATACCAGTGGTCCGGCAGTCTGTAATAAGCTTTGTTCCCACAAATGTAATAAACTCCAGGACATACTGGATCATCTCCTCCTTTCAATCCCCAACCCCCTATTATTCAATAGGTATCTTTACATTGACTTGCTCCCACAAAATAATTATCTTACACAGTGTTGTCTCTCCTAATACAGAATTTTCCCATCATTGGTGTATCTATATTTATAGCCACATTCATATTTCTTTCATCAATATTCTCATTGTTATATGTCCAATATTTTGATTACTCATGCTTCACCTTTTCTTTGCGTTTGTAAGTCATTCTTCTCTCCTCAACCATATCTAAAAATGCCTTCTCTTCCACTCTCATTTTACATGTCAAATTATTTTTAAAAGCATAATCGTGACTTAGTTCATCCATTTTTAAAAAGTATTCTCCCATAACTGCAGCAGGCTTTCTTTTATTCAGTGTCTTATCAATTTTTAACTTAGCAAACACTTCGGCTGAATTTGAAAAATAATACTCCAGCTTCCCAGTCTGATAAAACAAACTAGCAATCACACTACAAGTAACCCCATAGGTAAGTGGGAGATGATGATAGGTCACCCCCTCATAAACAGATGCAGGCAATTTTACACATACATAACAGTCACTTGCATCCATTGTCCTGACATATTCAGACAACAACTTTGAAAAAGTATTCTTTGAGAAGTCGCAATCTTGATGTACTTCCGGCCTATATACATGCTGCTTGTTAGACTTTGACTCTTGCTCCTGTTCACTTGAACTCACATTCTTTTTCAATTTCACTAACTTATCTTGGAAAGGAATTACAATAGCTAAAATTATCCATATCATTGTTAATAAACCTGTGCAAACCATACATAACCTACACCATTTTCTAAATATAGAACACTTCGTCTTATGATTGTTATTCACCATTTTTTTTACACAGCAAAGATTTCTAACAACTTTTCTTCGACCTTGTGTCACCTTCAAAGTTAGTTTTGTTAATTTCTAACAAAATTTCTTCAACCTAATGTCAATTACACATATATTTTTGTTCTCTCTAACAAGTTTTCTTCGACCTTTTGTCACTTACAGGTTTCACTTCCCTTTATACCACCACCTTCTTTATCAGAATTTCCAGGATGTATACTTTATCTCTTATACTTTGAGCAACCGCTTCTCTTTTCAGTAATTTGTCTCTTTACTCACTTTTCCCATTTGTCTGTGGGTAACTCAAATCTTCTTGGCTACTATTTACCTCTGCAATTGATGGCAACACAATATATGACCACTCAGGTGATTTATACTTCTGATTTGGTCTTCTCACTCTCTTTGGCCTGTGTACCACTTCAATCTTTCTTCCCAAAGACTCTCCTTGACTTGTTATCTCATGTACTTGCTCTTCATGCTCTTTTCCTCTATTAGTCAGTTTAATTTTCAGTCCGCCATTACTCTTTGGCCAATTATCTCCTTTACAGAATCTCTTCGTCTTAGGCTCTGCAGTGTTTTATTCCACTCTCCAGGCCCTTTTTCTTGGTCTTTTTCTCACTGATGTCTCATCCTCACTGTCAACAGTTTCGCTTTCAGTGTCTTCAACAGTTTCGTTTATGATGAATTTTACAATATCTTTGTCTTTTGCAGTGTCAGCCTTCGTTTCTGACAGTTCTTCTACTCTGTTAGAAACATCTCCAGAACTGGTACTTGGAATCTCATCCTTATCGTGAGTTACTTCTGCTTTTCCAGTATTTGGAATTTCGTTCCCGCCTTCAGAGTTTTCAAACTGTTCTTCAGAATTTACTTGTTCACCAGCTTTATCTCTGTTCTGCTCAGTCTCTTCACTTGTCTCTTACCAATTCTCGATCTTCAGATTGATCTTCAGAATGTAGTATTTCAACAATCTCCTCTTCTCCTTTTGATGCAGAACTAGCCTCGGATACTTCCAGATGTCGACGTTCTTGTCGAGCTTCAGAATCTCGACCTTCCTCTGGCTCACCTTCAGAATCAGAATCAGTGGTACTTTCACCTTCGTCTGGATTTTCAGGTTCAGGCACTTTGATGGCATGGCTTGCATGAACCCACCTCTTCACTCCAGCATATTTAACTGCAGTTGTGCTAATCAAGATAATCTGTCGTGGTTTTTGCCAACGAGGCACCAAGCAATTTCTTCTACGGTGTACCTTGATTCGTACCCAATCTCCAGGTACTAAGTCATGAGCTGTTTTTTTCTCTTTCGTGTCTGAATCAATTCCCATCTGATGGAACACAGAAGTCACCACATCAGACAGGTTTTTGCAGTAATCCAGAATGATGTCATCACTAATTGTCAACAACTTATCAACTGGTACATATGCCTGTCTCATCACCCTGCCCATCAGAATCTCATGCGGACTCAGTCCAGTTTTCCTGTCTGGAATACTTCTCAGAGTCATCAGAACAAGTGGCAAGGCATCTGGCCACTTCTTTCCTGTTGCCAGGCACATTTTTGCAATCCTGTTTTCAATTGTTCCATTTACCTGCTCAACTACTCCAGATGCCTCAGGCCTGTAAGCACAATGTAGTCTCTGGCGTATGTTCAGTGCTTCACAAACCATCTGTATGAGATCATTTTGAAAGTGGGGACCACGGTCTGTCTCAATTATCACTGGAAAACCAAACCTTGGTATAATTTCCCGTAGAAGCAGTTTTGCAACAGTTATTCCATCGTTCCTCCTTTTGGGGAACGTCTCCACCCACCTTGAGAACAAACAGATGACCACCAGAACATATCTGAGTCTATTACATGGTGGCAGTTCAATGAAATCTAATTGCATTCGTGTGAATGGACCTCCCTCCCGTCCTATGGTTCCCAAACTCACAATTGTTTTTCTGTTTGGATTAAACTGTTGACACACCAGACACCTCTGGCACAAACTCTCTGCAATCATCCTGAATTTTGGATTGTACCATGTCTGTCTAAACAGTCTTAGCATGACATCTCTCCCAATGTGTGCTTGACCATGATATGCTCAGGCCATGTTTGAGATCATGCTATCAGGCATTACTGGTCTTTCATCTTTGTAAACCCACATTTCATCTTCCTCTCTTTGTCTGCACCCTGCTTTCAACCAAGTATTTTTCTCTTCCTCATCTGCCTCTTCCTGCATTTGCCTCACCTCCTGCCAAGTTTCAACTACTGTTGTTAGCATTAAAGGACTTGGAACATGCTCTTTTCCATGTCCTTGTTAATTGAAGCCAAATTCTTTGCACAGTATTTTGCGATTGAGTCAACATACCGGTTACCTCGGGTGATGTAGTTATCCCCCTTTTTGTGGGCTGCACATTTCACCACAGCGATTTTGTCTGGCAATTGTATTGCATCAATCAACATCCTTACAAACTCAGCATTCCAAATGGGGGATCCTGCAGAGGTCAAATAACCTCTTTGGGACCACAGTTGCCCATAATCATGAACAACTCCAAACCCATACTGACTGTCAGTCACTATGGTGACCGTGATCTCTTTTCCCAGGTCACATGCTTGAATCAAAGCAATCAGCTCCACTACTTGAGCAGAACGAATCCCTTTCAGACAAGATGCTTCCAACACTTTGGCAACAGTACACACTGCATACGCTGCACTCAAAGCACCTTCATCCGTTCTCAGACATGAAGCTTCCACAAACATCACATAATCAGACTCAGACAATGGCTCATCTCTGATGTCTGTTCTTGGTTTGGTACAGTATTCAAGAACATGCAGGCATTTGTGATCAACTTCTCCGCTCACCTCAACTTCTTGGATGTCAGGCAACAGTGTGGATTTACATTTACACACCTTGAAATTGTCACATTCTCTGCTCCTAGAATCGTTGTTTCATACTTCGTGATCCTGCTGTTGGTCAAGTATTGTGTCTTTGTTCTAGTGAGGAGAATCTCCACTGAGTGAGGTACATACACTCTCACAGGAAATCCCATCGCTATCCCTTCACTTTGCTCTACGCTAACACTTGTAGCTGCTACTGCTTTCAGACAACCTGGCAATGCTTTTGCAACAGGGTCCAAAACAGCTGAGAAATATGCAATTGGCTTTCTCAGTTTCCCGTGTCTCTGAATCAGTACTGACAATGCACACCCCTCTCGCTCACTGTAATACAGTTCAAATTCCTTTTCGTGATTTCGCATTCCTAAAGCGGAGGCTTCGCAAATATTGTTTTTAACTGCTCGAATGCTTCCATTTCAGTTTTAGTCAGAACAATAGGGTCTCTGATGTCTGCTTTGGTCAACCTCTGCAACTGCCTTGCAATCAGTGAAAATCCACTAATCCACTGTCTACAGTAGGCTACCATTCCCAGGCACATTCTCACTTGTCTTTGAGTTTTGGGTGGTTTCATTCCCTGTATCATCCTAATCCTTTCTGCAGTCACTTGTCTGACTCCTTTGGCAATCTTATGACCTAAGTATTGCACCTCTCTCTGACAAAATTGTAATTTTGATGGGGACACTTTATGTCCATCCTCAGCCAAATGATTTAGCAATGCAACAGTGTCAGTTATGCATGCATATTTAGTCTTTGATGCTACCAGAAGGTCATCAATGTATTGAACTAATACAGATTCTCCAGGCAGGCTCAAACTCTCTAAGGATTTCTTTAGCAATTGATTAAAGATCGATGGACTTTCAGTATACCCTTGAGGAATTCGGCACCATGCCAGAATATGATCTCTGAACCAGAACGCAAATATTGGCTAGCTTTCTGGATGCAATGGAACTGCGAAGAACGCATTACATAAATCTATGACCGTGTACCATTCTGCATCATAGGGAATCTGATACAAAATCCCTGCTGGATTTGGTACAATCGGGCAACATGGGGCAACTATTTTATTGACCTTTCTCAGGTCTTGTACAATTCTAAAAGATCCATTTGGCTTTTTCAATCCCATGATCGGTGAATTACAAGGACTACTCTCTATTTCTCTCAGTATTCCCTGCTCCATCATCTTATCAATCACTGGAGTTATTCCTTCAATCACTTCTGCAGTCATTTTATACTGGGGAACATTTGGGTAATTTGCACCTTCTTTCACCGTGTCTTTTACAGGATCCACATCTCTCATTAACCCAATGTCTTTTCCCGTGAAATCCCACACCTTTTCTTTCACTGACTTTTTCAATGCATCAGGTATTTTCTCTCTATCAAACACAGGGAACAGTTTATTTTGCTCAGCCTCAACCATGAGCATAGTCATTTTATACAGGCTATCTTCATCTGGGGATTGCAATTCTATGCCATCAGGTGAACAATATATGGTACAGTTCATTTTGCACAAAATGTCTCTTCCTAACAGATTAACAGGACTACTATCGCACACCACAAATCGGTGCATATCTTTGAAATTTCCAATCTCTACTTCAACTGGTTGTGTCAAGGGAGTTTTTATCTGTCTATTAGCCACACCTACAACTTGGATTGACTCTCCCGAGAGAGGAAGATTTTGGACTTCCACTGATCTAACAGTAGAACGGGTAGTGCCAGTGTCCACTAGGAAAGTTATTTCTACATCATTCTCCTTTCCACTCACAAATGGACCAGACTGATCTACCTCGAGAGTGGCTCCAAGCACACACTCTTCTTCCTCTCTCAGGCACCATTAGAAACGTTCATCTGACTCACTGCCACCCTCTTCTTGTAACCAATACTGAGGACACGCATTCACTCTTTGCGGTCTTGTTACCTGCTCACCTCCGCTGAATCCTGTCTCTGCACTGTATCTCTGCTGGTTTACACTGTGTGGCAGTGGCGGTTGCGGCACCTGACTTTGCTGATTTACTATCTGCAGTTGCTGCGGTTGTTGTTGGTTTACCTCATACTGCACCTGCGGATTCAATTATGTATTTTCCGTATTACCTCTTGGTGGACATTTACACTCTTTCTTCCAATGCCCTAATTTGCCGCAATTAAAACAGGGGTATACTTTTTCTTCAGCTCTTCAATATTCCCTACTAATTTAGGTTTTCCGAAACAACCTTTTGATTTTGCTTCATTCGCATCGGCGCTTTTATTGTCCATTTGCACTGCTTGCTCTGCCACTTTCACTTGTGCCCACATAGCCTTTTCTTTTAATCTCTTTTTTTTGCATCAATTTCTTCACTAAAATATTTGGCTTTTCTCAAAACATCATCTACACTGCTCGATTGCCATCCTATCATGTTGTGTCGCATCATATCTCCAATCTCCGTCCTCAATCCATACACAAACCGATATATAAAGTGGCTCATATCCTTTTCACTCCATTCTTCATATCCTCTGTACTGTTTAAATACTTTAAATACTAACAACAATCTCTCATAAAACGAATGTACAGATTCTTTCGGCTCTTGTGTGGTTCTATCTATTTTAACCCAGTCTGTCTCTTTGGGGGGAATTTTGTTTTTCAGAAACACAATCACTTGCTCATATTTTCTCATTACATCTGGTGACGGAGCTCCTGTCACTTTGTCTCTAGGAAACTCCTCTCTTGGCCAATCCACAGATATTTTACATTCAGTCCATAGATCTGCTGGTACAACTATGTCAAACAATCCATCTAAATCAACCCACAGCACTTTTGAAACTTTCACAAATCGATCTACCTGTCGATACCATTCCACTAGTTTCTCTCTCAGTCTTGGGAAGTCATTTATGAATGACAATATATCCTGTCTACTCCAAGGAACATGTACATATCCTCCTCCAGGTATCTCTCTCATGGGAAACTCGGTTGTTACTGCCTCTTTTTCCCTGATTGGAAACGCTAATGTAGATTTGTCACTATTTTCCTCTTTCTTCTTTGCCCATTTAACCCTCCATTTACTCATGTCTCCCCATTTTCGCAGCAATAAAATCAACTCTTTTATCTGTGTTAACCTTCCAGCTGTATTCATGTTTTCAATATCTTTTTCTGCAAAATCTACTCTGTATGATTTCTGTAATGTCTTAATTTTGGTAAACTCTACTCCCAATTCATTTGCCAATTCCTCTAATTGCTCATGCACTGTTTTGGCCTTCTAGGTTATGCTTTTCCACATGAACATAAGTTCATCATCCTGGTACGTTTTTAGTCTGTCTGGTCCAATGGTTCCAATAACTAATTCCTCCATGTCTACTTTTAATTTCGCTTCATCCAGCACTTTTGATTCATGCTCTTTTAATTTTAAAGTTTTAATCCACTCACTCAATTCCTGATCTTTCCTGGTCTGAAGGTCTGAAGGTCCGACAGGGGTTTGCGTTAAATCTATTTTCTCTACACTCTTTTCTGGAGTGGCAGAATCAGATTCTGCTCCAGTTGCATATTTATATGGTAAACTCTGATTAAAAGTCAAGTCAGGCGGATTTACAGTGCTTACTCGTTTAACTGCTGACAAGTCTGGATAAATGCTTCTGTTCAGCTTTTGCAAGCCCTGCTGTAACGGAATTGTTAAACTTGGTTCTTTTACTCTTTGGTTTTCAAACACTGGAATTACAGGTCCTATTGTTACTGGAACTGTCTCTGCTTCTATGTTTTTGGTAAGCTCTTGTATCTTTTCTGTCAATTCATTAGTAGTTCGTATATACTCTGCAGTACTGGCTTGTTCCTCAACTCGTCTTTCTGCCCTACTTACACTTTCTCGTTCATTACTCTGTTTAGGGGTACCGGTAAGTCTTGACTCTGTTATAGAGGTGTTTGGGTGTATCTCACTTCTACTCTTTCTGGTACATCTTTTAAATTCGAATATTGTTTTGGAGTATCATTATTCCTCTCATCTGCCGATGGAGCATTTGGTGTGGTCCATAAAGAACCTGGCTGATATGGGGGTGGTCTCCTATTTAATATTTCTTCTAATACAGCTTGCTCCGATTCACTGTCACCATAACTTTGCCTTTCCTTTTCTATGTGTTTCTTCTTCTCTGTGCATTTTCGCCCTTCAAAATCATCCATTAATCTAACGGGATACAATCCATCGCACATGTTTGCATCTCTCCATCTGCGCATTCTGGTCTCATGTGTCTCACCCCATAAGCCACTGAATTTATTTTGTGATCTTATATGCTGACTCAACCGTTCGCTCTCTATATCATGCATCTCATCTTCCCATTCAACTAGTGCCTCACATTGAGTTGGTCTCGGTCTTGGCTCAAGCTGCATCATTCTGTCTCTCAAATTCCTCAAAACTGCCAAGTCGAAAGATCCTCCCTCAGGGAAAGCTAACACACACCATCATCTTTGGTATACCGTACCCAATTCTCCAACCAAACGCACGTATGGTAACCATACTTTGACAACATATAAGAAGCAGGCGTTTTCGGCGGAGGAATTATTTTTCCCTCTCTCGTGACTACCTCCTTGTCTTTTACAAACATATTTTGCAGCTTTTTAAACCATGAAGGTTTTTTCTTGTCTCCGTCATAATAATAATAAGCCATTTTCCGTGTTATCCCTGCCTTTCAAAAGATCGCGTACTATTCTGTTGCTGTCCCGTTACACCAACCTATCACAACGCGGTTCACACTAATGCACCAATTAGAACAAGATACGTCTCTTTAGTGCTCAACCAATAATTTTCGCTGCTTTCCGTGTTGCACCAATCAGCCCTTTCCCTGTGTTGGTCACAAGGACCAATCCCTGCGCGACACTTTTGACGTCACCATCGCTCCGGCTTCTGCAGCGCTGTCTGGCCCCTCCTTTACAGGATTTTCGAGAAGCCGTATTTACAAGATATTTCGACGGAATGAGTTAGTAACTTACACAAAACAATTCCATTTGCCTGTTTCGCTAAATAAAGTGATAGATTTTCTTAATCACACAAGTATTCTGTATTTCCAGTAGACAGCGCTTACCTCTTTTCCACCACGGAATTTTTACACTTGCCGACAAAGTAGCACTACTACCTCTACTTTACCCTTCACTCAAGCTCGGGTTAAGCTCTATTCAGACCCTCCAGGATATTCGCGATTTCGCGATTTCGCGGTTTGCCGCGAAATTGGCACTTTTGTAAAAATGCCACGATTTTTACAAAAGTGCCCTCGAAATCGGCACTTTTGTAAAAATCGCGGCATTTTTACCGAAGTGCCCGCGAAAATGAAGGTATGCAAGGAATGCAAGGAAGTGCTGAAGCAGCTCAGCTCAGCAGCAAAAGGATGCTCGGCTAGTCTTGTAAACAGAGCCTCGCCACTCCACAAAGAGCACACCCGTCTTTGCAAAACAGCAGTCCGCCCTCCCTCCCCCAACATAAGACTAACAACTGCCAATAATGGGCACAAATAATTAGGGAACTGCAAAATCACAACCCACAGTGTGCGCTGTTCCAGGGTGCAGCGATGCTCATTTTGTGCAGCATTTTCCAAGGAGTAGTTTTCCTGCTTTCCATATGTCCCATTACTTCCAGCATCCTACAGTCTCCTGACCTCCCTTTGCCCGTTTTATTCTCAAAACAACCCACAGCGCAGGCAAATAAAGCCGGGTGTCAAGAGCGAGGAGTGGTAGGAAGCAAAGGACGGGCCCTGTTACTACAGTGACAGTCACCCTCCAATCAAAGTCAAAGGCTTCAATTTCATTTTAGCTGTGTGTAAAGGGACCCATGGAGGCTGGAGGCGGGCCTGCTACGTGTATTCAAAGTAGGGAAGGTATTTTGTAAGTAGCTGCTACATAAAGGGTGTCACGTCATAGTACAGCCCGTTCAGGCTACGTGCTTCTAAAATTGAATGTATCTTAATTAAACACTTATACTGCCAACCCATTTTGTGGGGGAAAGTCGCACATCATGGGATTATATATTTTGTACTGATTTTCTATTTATCCTCTCAGTATCTTTTGTCATAGGTGGCACAAGTTTCATGTCCGTAAGTGTGTTTTTTTCAACCAATAGCAGGGTGCATTCTGGGACTTTAATTTTCACATTGCAAGTGTAGTGTTAAAAGATGCGAATCTATTGGCTTAAACATTGCAGTTTAGGTTTAAGACATGCCACACGGCATGTGGCACTTGGTATGTGTACATTTTGCATCCATTTCTATAGGTGATACAGTGGGCATAATGACTTCAAAAACTGGATTTCGTAAGATTGACAGGAACAGTGTTATTTAAAGAATTACAAGAGAATCACCAACAAATTGTTTTGTGCTTCACACATTTCTTTTCGGGACAATGATTTCAATCATTATACTGACAACAAAGCTGCACAGGTCCAACTTTAAAAATGTCACTGTATCACCACCACCCAGGAAGCAGGTTTCTGTGGCAAGAACCAGTCACAATGCATGTTATGTTATGTTATGTTATGTTAGGTTGGTCTTCTATAGCGCACGGCTACTCCAAAGGAGTGTCCCGGCGCTTTTTATTAGTGACCAGAAACACAAACGACACAATGAACAAACAGAACAGCTCCAAAAAGAATAAAGGAAACCCAGCAATGGAGAAAAAGCACTCTACCGGGCAAAGAGCCATGTTTTAAGGCCCTTCCTAAAAGCCAGTAGATTAGATGTGCTGCGTAGTGTCAAGGGAAGAGAGTTCCAGAGCTGCGGAGCTCGCAACCTGAAAGAGCGGCCTCCAATGCGGACCTTTTTTACTCGGGGGACCACAGCCAGGAACAAAGACTCAGATCTCAGGGAGCGGGCCGGGTGATAAAAGGCTAGCCTCCTTTGGAGATATTGAGCTCCCGAGGCATGCAAAGCCTTGTGGGCCAGTGTCAAGGCCTTAAACACTATCCGCTCCGGATAGGCAGCCAATGGAGCGACTGCAAAAGGCTAGAGGTTCTGGCCCGCCTATGGAGGCCAAAGATGGCCCGCGCGGCCGCGTTCTGTACCACCTGCATACGTTGTAGGAGATACTCCGGCAGGCCAAGATATAGTATGTTGGAGTAATCTAATCTTGAGCCGATTAAGGCCTGAACCGTGGTCCTCCTATGCTCCTCAGAAAGCAGAGGTAGGAACTTCTGGAGCATCTTGAGAAGGCCAAAACAGGTTCCCGAAAGCGCCAGAACCTGGGATCTTAAAGTCAGCCCATTGTCAATCTTAATTCCCAGATTCTTAGCTAACTGGGACGCGTGCGCTGGAGGGAACATATCAGCAGGCCACCATTCATGCCACTCTGGGTCAAGTGAGCAACCGAAGAAGAGTATCTCAGATTTATCGGAGTTGCACTTGAGGCTGTTAAGCTGGAACCATTTAAAAACAGCCCCAAGGCACTCACGGATACTCTCTCCGTCGAAATCTTCTCCTTTCCGGCAAGTAAAGAGGAGCTGGGTATCATCGTACGATCTGGGCCCCAAAGGACTCCGCCAATGTCGCCAGAGGGGTCATGAAGATGTTAAAGAGAGTCGGGCTCAACACGGAGCCCTGAGGGACTCCGACTACCAATGGCGGCATCTCGGCGGAACTAGAAGAGGCCCAGATCGTTTGTCGTCGGTCAGCTAGGAAAGATCTGAACCAGCTGAGCACCGTCCCCCTCAGACCTATCTCATAAAGTCTGGCGAGGAGACCCTCATGGGGGACGGTGTCAAAAGCCGCCGACAGATCAAGCATGACAAGCATGGCTTTGCCTCCTGAATCCAGCGACTCTTTAATGGCTTCAGACACCTCCAACAGCGCCGTCTCGGTGCTTAAATTGGGGCGGAAGCCAGATTGGGAGGAATGTAACAGATCGTGGGACTCCAAAAAATTGGAGAGCACGATATGTACATGTTTCTCCAAGATCTTAACCAGTGCGGGAAGGAGCGAGATAGGCCTGTAATTGGCAGGATCCTCAGGGGCAAGGCCGGGCTTCTTAAGGAGGGTGTCATGTATTCCTATAGGTTCTGAATCGATCCCCCTATTCCTGACCCTATTCTGGTTAAACTAACTATCAAGTTAACTAACAGTCAGCCCATGAGGCAAGAAAAGCCCCCATGATGCAGATACCGTTATCTGACGCAGTCACACTACGGCACAGGAACGTGTTATCTGATTAGGTCATAACGCTTGAGATCTAATTAGACAAGCGACATTCCTCCAGCCCCTGATAAGGCATACGACGTTCTCATAACAAATCAAACCTATGACAACCTGGAAAATCTGTGCGGCCATTGTTTTGATTTCACAGAGAACTTCAGTAAAAGAATGTGCTAACGAGCAAGTCGTATGACATCTTTATTGACGCATCTATGTCCATCCTTACGTCAATCTCGGCACCTTTAAGGTATAAATATTGCCGATCTTGCCCTATGCAAACACACGCGTGGTGACAAGACGGAGCAGCCATACTTTCCGAAGCCCAGAAGCAGAGCAGACCCCGCTGGCAGCAGCCCCGCCTTCCTGACGCGCTGAGAGACGCGCTGCTATCTCTTGCCGAGAGACCCAGCACCGGCGCTTTCGGGCAGCCCTCGCAGGCAGCCTGGAATATCGAGAGCAGAGTAAGAGATACCATTCCTCATTCATCCTAACTTCCAGGTACAGAACTGAATAACCCCTCACAGAGAATTCTTTAGTTATTCACTTGGCAAAAACAAACTTAACTTAAACTGTAACTTTCTATTCCCGCCCACGCATTAGACTTAGGTCAGGTACACGGGGTAGGCGTATTTAGAAACACCAGTTGAGTACGTTTAGTCAAATGTATATGTGTATGTAAATATATTTTAATCATTTTAAACATCATATGGCTCAGAAACCATATCAATGTTTTTACAGTATTATTTTATACTATTGCTTTTAATGTATGCACTTTACTTAACTATAAGTATTGCAATAATATCGATCCATTTCTCTTGTACGAGAAAAGAGACTGATCAATAAATAACACCTTTTTATTGAACACGCCCGTCTCTTCCTTTTCTCTACAATCTGATGAGACTAAGAATGCACGTACTGACTGAGTAAAATAATTGCCTTGTGCTCACACGACTCTGGAGATACACTCTTGATTAGGGGAGAGCAAAGTTGTCATGTTCTATGGTTGTCAGAAACTAAATCCCTTCTTGTCTAATCAGGGGAGTTAATTCTTTCCTGAACATTCGAGAAAGTTTCTAGCGAACTCTGAGCTATGCTGGCAAACCCAAAACTTAAGTCTAGTATCAACAGTAGTAGACCTAGTTAACGTCTGGCCTAGGCCTTTACTGCTGTAGGTATTATTCCAATGCGCAGAGCCTATTGGGAAGATAGGAACTACACTACATGGCGCCCAACGCGTTTGGAAAGGGCGATAAAACTAACGTAAGACATTTAGAGTAACTCAGTCGTGCTTTCTCACTCAGACCCCTTTTCCCAAATACTCCAAAGACGTCTGGAGTGGGTGAAAGGTAATATCCTCCAAAACCTCGCAGGAGGGAACTCCTATGTAAGGTTCTTGGTTTAGTCAACGTTGAAGGATACACTGTTCCAAAATATTGTGCATCTAATCTTTGTTCCATAAGAAACCTGATCTGCAAACAAACAAAATAACCATCCTGACAGTAAAATGTCAGAAAGTGATGAAGAAAGAGAGGCAGTTAGATTAGCAGCTGAAATAGCAGCAGCAGATACTGCACTAAAGGATGCAGACGCGGATATAATACTCATTCCGGTCAGCAAAAGGAAATCTATAACCTTAAAACTTATAGAAAATGGACTGACACCTAGAGGTGGCACAGTCATATTCGTAATTGAGGCACACGAATATCGGCAGACAGAGGTATACTATACATGGATACATTTTCCAGCAGCAAATGCTGTAACAAAGTACTTCCACTATTACAAAATAGAGGTTCCACCCGACATTTACACTCCTTTCGAGGAGGTGGAAGTACCACTCAAATTCCAAGAGCATTTGCTCTTATTTGATGGCGCCCTAATACATAACAATCACATTACAAGGCTCGGTCCTTTAGGTAGACCAGGAGCAACGTGGCCGGTCTTAGCCGGATACACACCACACCCAGACATCGAAGGAATGTCTACTGGAGAGCTGTTAATACAGCTAAAACAATTACTAAAAATTCATAGACAATTAGTCCAGTATGTAATGCAGACTTCAACAATTCAGCCAGCGATTAAACTTCCACAGCTGACCCCTCACCAGGGGAACACAAATAAAATCACACCACAGAACATCCAATCCTGCCTAGGTAAAGTTCCGGCTAAACGGGAACAGATACCATTCTGGTTGGCACAGAAAATCACCCAAATAGAGGCGGTGTTTCCTGACACCACCCCGCTAGAAAAACACAGGATTCTGACTATATGTCTCCCAATGGGAATCGCACCACACATAGAGGACTGTGACACTTGGGGTACAGTCTTTGCTTCAATCTACACAAAAACGCACGGTGTTCCATCCATTTCGGTAATACCAGATGTGCTAAAACAAATTCAAGATGAATACGGTCCAGAACCAGCTTTAACTCTTGGTATGAAATTACTGAAAGACTTCAAGCAGGTCTCGGCTATATTACTAGCCAATATAAAAGGTGAAGCAGCAAACGTGGCGATCCGCCAGAGGTTAAAAGAGACAGATATAGCAGACCAACCAGCTGAAATTGCCAGAATCATAGAAAAATCTTATGAAGAACTAGGTAGAGATAGTTTAGGTGGAATACCAGTAAAACCGCAACTGACTGAAAGTCCAGAAAAAATATTTTTTAATAATAATTCACCAAAAAAGAACTGGGATGGAAACAAACAATCCAATCCAAAAGAAAAGAAATTCCAGTCCCGAGGAAGGTCTCCTAGGCGAAGGGAGAAATCTCCGAACCAGAGACACAGGTCACCCCAGAGTGACCCCTCTGGGAAAAGATATAACCTTAAAAATAGGGATAATATTAAAAAACCTGATAGATATCAAGACATTGATACACGTCCCTCTCAATCTTTTCAGACTTCCTCGCAGAAATCGGAAAGAAGAGGACGATCAGAACAAAGAGAAGAGCACGCCAAGTCCAAAGACAAGGAACCTGCTCAACAAAAAAAGAAATTACAATTTCCAAAAAAGAAGGTAGCCAGTATCAAGGTAGTTAACAATGCCGAGAATACTGAGGACACAACTGAAAAACGGAGAGTGGGCTCAGACAATGCTAGACAGCGCAGCAGAAGTGAGCATAGCTCGCAAAGTCCTTATGAATCATCTGGAGACAGTGGACACGAATGAATATCTTCAAGTGGAAACTGCAGACACCAGAGTTAGCAAACCCCACAAGATATACGAGATAACATTACGTATAGAGGGAGATAAGACTAGGAAAATAAGGGGACTATTTTGGGATAACCTCTCCAAGGGCTATGACATCCTTCTAGCTGAAAAAGACTGGCCACCAGAGTTTGTCAGGGAGTGCCCTCATGGCGAAGAAGTAATTATGCCTGCCTTCTCGAATCAAATCCCGATTCATAAAAAATACACACTTGCTAGAAAGTGGGCAGTGGCCTTAGCACCTGCTTTATATAAAAATCATGTAGGATGGGATGAGGATTCTCCTCCTCACAAAATCCAGTTAAAATCACAACCTACTGCACAAAGGCAGTACCCAATTAAGCAAGAAGCTAAAAAACAGGTAAATGAAATACTAGATCAGCTAGAATACCAGGGGGTGATTGAAACTTGCACCTCACAAATGAACAATCCTTTGTTTCCGGTCTCCAAACCAGACAATTCATATCGTCTAGTTTTGGATTACCGACACCTTAACACATGTTGCAAAACCTTTGCAGTGCAAAACTCACACAGTGCTGCACTAATGAATAACATAGTGCGCAAAAAATACAAAACAACCTTGGACATCTCCAATGGATTCTTTTGTCAAAACATAGCACCAGAGAGCAGATATTTAACTGCATTCTCAGTAAATGGCACTCAAAAGCAATTTTGTCGGTTAGCCCAGGGGTAGAAGAACAGCCCGGGGGTATTCTCAGCGAGAGTAACAGAATTACTACAATTATATGATAATGAAGCATTATCTTATGTCGATGACATTTACTTAACAGATGATGACTTGGATACTCACTTGAAAAGAGTGAACACCATAATACTTGGGTTCGCAGCAGAGGGTTACAAATTCAACTTTAAAAAGTCCAGAATTGCCCATCTGACAGTCCTGTTCTTAGGATATGAGTTATCAAGTGAAGGTAAAAGCCTGGCAGACAATTTCCTAGAGAAATGTGCCGTAATCCAAGCTCCTAAAACACTAAAAAACCTACAGTCAATTCTAGGCTTCCTAAATTTCGGAAGAACATACATTGCAAATTACGCAGAAAGGGTCAAACCCCTTTATGATCTAATTAAACCAGACTTTAAAAGATCCAATTGGACTCAAACACACACAGAAATTTTGAGATCCTTACAAACAGACATGCTAATTAAAACAAAATTAGAAACACGTGATAACACACGCAATCTTGTGATTCGAGTCATCCCAGGGAGATGCGGATTCACATACCTGACCTCTAATGAGGGAGAAAAGGTACCAATTGCATTCAAATCACACTTGTACACTAAGGCTGAAATGAAATTTAGCCCAACGGAAAAAATTCTTACAGCAACACAGACAGCTATAGCAAAAGAACGAGCCCTGGCACAAGGTAAACGAATAGTAATCGTGACACCAATACCAGCCTTAGAGGCGGTAACAAAGGCAAGCATTCCAAATGCTAAAGCACTCCATCCGAGATGGATACAATGGGCTAACTCTCTTGCTGCAACAGACGTGGTGTACGAATTTGATCCTTACTTAAAAACACAAGAATTTCTCCAATATGAATTTGAATGTCCTCCGCCAACCGAAATTCTGCCTCTAGATCACTACGGCTGTATAATATATACAGACGGATCAGCACAACCCGCAGTGGGGGGTAAGCAAGCTTACAGTGCTGCGTGCGCGATTGTTAAAGGTCGTTGGCACGAAGGGAAATTTAAACCAACCCTCACTAAAACACAATCCCTAGGAGATTGTACAGCTCAGCGAGCTGAACTACTAGCATTCAAGATGGCGCTTGAAAATACCGATCGAGAATTCCCCACACTCATAGTGTGTGATTCGTATTATTGCGTTCAGTCTTACAATGAATACTTGCAGATCTGGCTTCAGAACGGTTTCAAGGATGCGAAAGGTGGCACAATCAAGCATAAAATGCTATGGGAACAAGTAGTTCTTCTGCAAAAAGAACTACCAAAGACTCACGTGATACATACGCTGAGTCATCAGCGTGATGGCGTTCACGTTGTAGGGAATTCATTGGCTGAAACAGCCGCAGCGGCAGCCACTATACCGGCTCCCGTAGATCGAAAAAAGCGTACATTAAAATACATTGACGGTGAAACAATGCTGGCGGTGAAAACGTCATCAAAAGGCGACTGCTCAGCGTTACCGATCAACTATCCACTCAATTATACATACATAATCGATGCAAACTCCGTCCCTTTTGCTCGAATCCCTGGAGTGGGGGATAGAGTGATTCCAAACATGGACAGGAGAAGCTTGTTAATCGCAGACGCACACATGGGCGAGGGTCTCAGACACCTCAAACTGAAAGATTCTCTGGAAGAATTACAATCACGGTACTGGTGGCCAGGCATGAGCCTGCATTACACCATGTTTGTAAAAAACTGCCCAAACTGCAACAGAGATCGCAGTGGGGAGAGAAACAGTTTAATACCTCATCGTATCAAGGCAAATAATATGACCAATAAAAAGCAGGGCTTGCGATTAACATATACAGGCTAGTTTCCACTTATAATGTAGATCACCAGCACTCGGCTGACGTCCGGACTGTTATACAAAGATTTGCGAGTCTAAATGGCATATACGCTAAGAGCATGTTATGTTTGACCATAGTCTTCACTCTAGCCCTCCGGCCGGGGGGGAAACATGGCCAAATGAGCACAGCCCAGCGGGAATCTTCTCACTTCCTTCCTGAGGGTACGGGATGGTGTAAAGAAAAAACCAAGGCAGAAAGCAATCTATAATGGAAAGGATATTAGGTTCGGGAGCTGGGTGGGTCAAACATCTAATAAGTGTCCAACGTAGTCTAAATAACTTGCCAAGAAATTCTCTGAAGGGATTCAGTCCGTACGAATTATTATTTGGAACTAGAATGATTATCTCTGACCTCGACAGTCAGACTTCAGTGGTTAAAGAAAAGAGCTTTGATGTCAAAGACCGTTTGGCTATTTTGCAGGACTTAAACAAAACAAGAAAAGACCTGAGCAACATACAGTTGAAACAACAGCCAACAACCACTGAAGAATCACCACCTGTCCCAGCAAGACCTGTCTGGATTCCAAAAGTCGGGGATCTAGTCAGGGAGAAGATCGCGGTAAAGAAGGAATTTGGGCCTTCTTACAGAAAAGCAGTTCCTGTCTTGTCTGTCAACGGGACAAGATCAGTTGTACTACCGCCACTTGCTGGTAAAAAGGAGAACCGAGTTGTATCCATCGACCTGGTAAAACCACAACATGTGGCCGATAACAAACAGTAGGCCAAGTGGACTCCCAATAAGTAGCAGAACACCAAGGTTTGCTACCAGTACAGAGGTCCTAACAAAGAGGCTCATCACATTCGAAACGCCTACAGAAGAACAACAAGGACTATGCAACGATGCAATAGAACTCAGACCTCTGAAAACCCAAATAAAAACATTTAGCAGAGACACACCAATCTATAATGAAGTACCAAGTGAAAATGCAAGAAACAAAAATCCTGAAGCAATTGGAACAATTGACAGAACTGCATCCGGCTACTTCATCAACTTCGATGATTCCTCTGAAAGCCTCAGTGAATCAAAGACACAGCCATCATCAAAATCCTTTAAAGACAAAGCTAAGGAACTTTTGAACCAACTGAAAGAAACATATCTGATTTCTCCATGGATTGAATTTTGGGTGGGTTTTGGTGCATTTATCCTCATACTTTGGCTCATCATGGTATTAACTTTGGGACGCTTCATTGAGGGGAAATATGCTAAAATGGACACAGCAAGTCATAACATCAACTTGGTCCTCAAACCACACACATCTTCACACGTCGAGAAAAGAGAACTTTCTTCAGCCAACTTCACAGCCAATCCTATACCTGGTGGGGTAGCCTGGGACAACACTGACTATGAAATTTATGGTCCGGTCGAGATCCTGAAATACCCACACCAAATCAAAATCTCCTTGAGTGACTTTGCAAAACCAAACTCATTTGCTGATGATTGGGACTTCGAAAGCATTAATAACATGATGTCTGACTTAGTAATGTCTGCTAAATTTACAAAACATGATTATTTGCAAGGTTCTACAAATTATGATAGTATGTATTGCTATAACCACTATGGTAACCATTTTTTACATAAATCTGCACAACCTAGAAATGTTTTAAATTATAATCAATGGGAACATTGTGCAACACCTCCAAAAGGGAGCTCAAGAACTGTTTACGACAAATATTCATATTTTTCAGGTTTTAACACAAGTAATGCTGAAACATTTTATTATAAATTGTCAAACAAGACAGGGATGAAAACCATGATAACCAACACAAAGTTGATATATTCAGATTCATTCTTCGAAGAAATGAATACTTTTGGATTTGATTATTGGGACAAAAATGTTGATTTGAAAAGTGTTTGGGGTACAAAAGAATGGCAAGTACAGGGTTTTGAAGCTTTGTTTAGAGCTTGCATGATCCCAGAACAAATGATATTTTTAAATGACACTGTTCAACAAACCACCTGTCTTGGCCTAGCCAAAATCAAAGATTTAAATAAACCGTCTATTCCAAAGCCAACAATGTTTAGCAATAACTCTGATACAGATGAAGAGATAGGCGTAAACCATATATTAAACCAAAACAGAACACATCCTAATTGGAAACAATGGTTGATCTGGCCCACAGATACAAATAACTGTCAAGACAGATTCCTGAATAAAACACAGGGGTTCAAAATGACCAGGCCAGACCCTAGATATCCCCAAAGACATCACCCAGGGATAATAACAACCTACAGTGTGGGCAAATTATGCCTTCAGTGGCTACAAACTTCCACACTGCCTGAAATTAAGCAACACTTAACTTTACTTACTGATGGTGCTGACTTGCGTGATTTCATAATGGGACCACGCAAACAGCGTCAAAAGCGTTTCATAGCAGCCTCTGTATATGCAGCATACAATGAGGCCTGGAAGGTTACTCAAATTGAAACAGCAGAGAGAATACGGGAAATTGACCGTATTAATTTGGAAAAATCACTTTCTGTAGTGGACAATGGGTTAATGACTCTGTCCTCCAGAATTTTTTCTTTGGACAGCATTGTGTCGTCAGCAATCGATATATTATCGCAAGACTTACTGTTATTACAACATGGTCAGTCACAATTGCGTTCTATTGTACAGCTTGGCTGGACGTTACAAAATCTGCGTTCAGGCTATGTGCCTTGGCGTTTAATCAACACAACGTCACTATTCCAAATCTTTAACCTTACTGATAGACAAATCGGTATGGCGCAAAAGGGTGCTGATTATACAATCTTGAGCATTGAAAAACTAGAAAGATTACCAATGACAATGTCAGAACGACCTGTCAGTGAATGGATAATCCACGGAATCATAAATATTCCAATCTCAACCTTCAGGTTTCAATACTGCCAAAAATATATACAGGCTGGCATGTACGAGAAATTGGGAAAGGGGTACCTTAAAACAACTTGGAACCTGCCCTATTCGCATGCATGTGTCAGTAATAAAGGACAGAAAGTGTTTCTTAGTGGCAACAATTGTGCTATGTCACTAAGCGGCACGCTTCTGTGTAACGGAATTAGTTTGCATGGAGCCTGTGAAGGGAATTCATACAACCTTTCATGTCACCAGCAAGGCGCACCTGCAACCGAAATAGAACCATTCTTTCAAAGACTCTATAATGGGAGTTACATTCTTATTGTAGACCGCAAATGTTGTAGTCTTATGCCCGGGACTCCTTATCTAGTCACTACGACTGCGAAGGTCAAGTGCTGTGGACGTTCTTTGTTCCCCAGCTCCTTTCCAGACAGGGAGGCAAGGGCATGGCCCAGTTTGAAAATTACTTCTATTCGAATAGATACTTTAAGCAGAATGAAAACAGTGCTTCTTCAGACGCCTACAAGGCTCACGTCATCAAAAGAAACGTATGATCTACAAGTCGCAAGGACGACTGCAGAGATACATACATTATTATCGACTAATTCCCCCGTACATTTCGCGTAAATCCTGAGCGAAATATTAAATATTTCTGATACCACTGGGGTCTCAAAGGTATTTAAGACAGTATTTTCGATGGCATTAACACCATTCAAAGCCATACTGGGTATTTTTCCAGATTTCGTCCATTCGATTTTTGGCGGACTTCCCCTGATACTGGGACTAATTGCAGGAATCCTATTCTTAGTCCTTATTTTTCGTTATGGCAACCCATGTCACAGATCAAACTCTCGCGACAATGGAAGATACAATCCTAGCCATTGGATACCGGGACCGGATATCAAAAATCCTGGGACTATCCCGGCTTAGAGACCTGAACATGACTTGGTTTCTATCATTTTGACCAATGTGGCAAAGATGTGTTTTACCTGTATTGAGATGTCTGCTATGCGGAGAAGAATGCGTGTTAGACACCTGTCTGACGCTACAATCGGATGCGCCAGTGGATGCAGATACATTGTTGGTTCCTACCAAGGTTCACGCTTTGTGCTGCCCTCAAAGGCTGCCAATCCTGATGACGGCATTCGTGGAGTCTTCACCACTACGATTGAAGAGTAGTGAAGTTCAAGATGAAAGCAGCATTAATCAGGTACGACCTTCTGTCAGCAATGCGAATCAGAATGTCAATGGAGACAATCATGCGCACGAATGCATGGTTACACCTATTTCCGACTTAGTGGAACTTTCCCATGAAGCTGTTGACAGTTTTTTCGAAAGCCTTAATGATATGATGTTCTCTCCAGAACAGAAATAGAGACTTTTGAGCAAGCTCGCACATGGCGTTCCCTGAATTCGGCCTTCAACTTTGAAAATAAAGTCACATGAACAATTTTTCCCACCAGTTCACGGACAACAATTTTTTAGCAGCCCCAAATTATTTTTTACAAAATTTTCGGGACACTTATCTTCTGCTTAAAGTAAGAAACTATTCCTAGAGAACTAAGATTTCTATTTTTAGATACTTTATAAACTTTAGTTGCCCGCTGGTATGTTCACAAATATTTTATTATGTGATGAAATGGTCTCGAACTTTCTTTCTGTATAGCCATATTAAGAGCCATTTCATGTGTATTTCTTATATACCAATTAGGCAATATTGTCTACAAATGCGTGTTTACTTTAGCGTTTAATTCATAGCTTAAGTGCATACAATATATATGACTGCAATTTTTCAGTATATTTGAACATTTCAAAATGCATTTATGTATTT
Source organism: Lissotriton helveticus (assembly GCF_964261635.1). Classification (NCBI taxonomy): domain Eukaryota; kingdom Metazoa; phylum Chordata; class Amphibia; order Caudata; family Salamandridae; genus Lissotriton; species Lissotriton helveticus. Next base: position 1,478,808,063 of record NC_136063.1, on the reverse strand, counting down.
TGGGGTGGTGAGGTATACACTATACTCTATAGTATGTTGTACTATGTTATACTATGCATAGATTAGTAAATATGACCATAGTTAGTGTGGAGTGGGTGTCATGTATTCCTATAGGTTCTGAATCGATCCCCCTATTCCTGACCCTATTCTGGTTAAACTAACTATCAAGTTAACTAACAGTCAGCCCATGAGGCAAGAAAAGCCCCCATGATGCAGATACCGTTATCTGACGCAGTCACACTACGGCACAGGAACGTGTTATCTGATTAGGTCATAACGCTTGAGATCTAATTAGACAAGCGACATTCCTCCAGCCCCTGATAAGGCATACGACGTTCTCATAACAAATCAAACCTATGACAACCTGGAAAATCCGTGCGGCCATTGTTTTGATTTCACAGAGAACTTCAGTAAAAGAATGTGCTAACGAGCAAGTCGTATGACATCTTTATTGACGCATCTATGTCCATCCTTACGTCAATCTCGGCACCTTTAAGGTATAAATATTGCCGATCTTGCCCTATGCAAACACACGCGTGGTGACAAGACGGAGCAGCCATACTTGCCGAAGCCCAGAAGCAGAGCAGACCCCGCTGGCAGCAGCCCCGCCTTCCTGACGCGCTGAGAGACGCGCTGCTATCTCTTGCCGAGAGACCCAGCACCGGCGCTTTCGGGCAGCCCTCGCAGGCAGCCTGGAATATCGAGAGCAGAGAAAGAGATACCATTCCTCATTCATCCTAACTTCCAGGTACAGAACTGAATAACCCCTCACAGAGAATTCTTTAGTTATTCACTTGGCAAAAACAAACTTAACTTAAACTGTAACTTTCTATTCCCGCCCACGCATTAGACTTAGGTCAGGTACACGGGGTAGGCGTATTTAGAAACACCAGTTGAGTACGTTTAGTCAAATGTATATGTGTATGTAAATATATTTTAATCATTTTAAACATCATATGGCTCAGAAACCATATCAATGTTTTTACAGTATTATTTTATACTATTGCTTTTAATGTATGCACTTTACTTAACTATAAGTATTGCAATAATATCGATCCATTTCTCTTGTACGAGAAAAGAGACTGATCAATAAATAACACCTTTTTATTGAACACGCCCGTCTCTTCCTTTTCTCTACAATCTGATGAGACTAAGAATGCACGTACTGACTGAGTAAAATAATTGCCTTGTGCTCACACGACTCTGGAGATACACTCTTGATTAGGGGAGAGCAAAGTTGTCATGTTCTATGGTTGTCAGAAACTAAATCCCTTCTTGTCTAATCAGGGGAGTTAATTCTTTCCTGAACATTCTAGAAAGTTTCTAGCGAACTCTGAGCTACGCTGGCAAACCCAAAACTTAAGTCTAGTATCGACAGTAGTAGACCTAGTTAACGTCTGGCCTAGGCCTTTACTGCTGTAGGTATTATTCCAATGCGCAGAGCCTATTGGGAAGATAGGAACTACACTACAAGGGGAATGACCATCGCCTGCTTCCAAGCCTGCGGGACCACCCCTCGACTCAGAGAAAGATTCAGAAGCGGGTTTGCCAAAGGATTGACGATAACCGCCATTTTCGCCAAGAATTTGGCCGGGCAAGGATCAAGGGGCGATCCAGATTTCAGATTAGCCATAAGTGCCAAAGACGAGGATGTTGAAATTGGCGGAAACACCGCCAGGACTGGACCTGAGGGAATCAATGGCGCTGGTCCATCCACGAGGCTGGGAAAAACATCAACCAGCCTCGTGGGAAAAGAGTCCTGGATCAGCTTTATCTTAGTGGTGAAAAAATTGGCGAGGGCAGACACCCATGACTCAGAGGGGGTGGCCAGAGTCGAATTAGAACGGGGGGTCGTGAATTCTCTAACGATCGTAAAGATCTCCTTACAGGAGTTGGCTGCGGCCTCAATTCTCCTGGCAAAATAGCCTTTTTTCTCCTGGAGGATTTCCCGGTGGTAGGCTTTAACCGTTGTTCTGTAGGCGAGCCTAGCCTCGGCATCATACTGTGATCGCCAAGCCCTTTTGGCCACTTTGCACTGCCTGCGGGAGAGCGACAGTGCTTCGGTGAACCAGGGGGCAGAAACCCGTTTAGATGTTAATCGGGGGGGAATCACAGGGGCTAGATCGTTCAACCTGTCCATCTGCCACATCTGCAAAGATTCTAAATCTTTGTCCAGATCACCCGTGAAAGGGAAGTGATGGTCCAGAGAGGCCTGAGCCAGCATCTCTGGGGTCACCCGATGGTATGCCCTGGATGCTGGTCCCTGATGTCTCAAAGCAGTGCTCGATGGTTTCTTGATGCACGGAACATAAAAGTTGGCCAGGTGATGATCTGACCAAAGCACCGGCAGCAATGCCGTCACTTCAATAGGGGACGTGGAGAAGATCTGATCCAGGGTATGGCCCTTGTCATGGGTCGGTCCAGAAAGATAGGGAATTAGGCCTAAGGGTGCCGTAATATCCATTAATTTAATTGTATCAGGGTCAGAACTGTCATCCATATGGAAGTTAAAATCTCCGGCCAGCAGACAGTGCTCTGCTCTTAGGTTCAGCGTCGAAATTGTCGACTGGAGTTCCTCAAAGAAAGACCCCACTGGGCCAGGGGGCCTATAGACTAGAAGCCCTTTAAGGGATTGTTGAGGTGTCAATGATATGGAGAAGGCAAGGGATTCAGAGCCCGTGATGGCATCCATAGGGATGATGGAACATGCATAGGATTTGTTCACCACGAGTGCTACACCCCCACCCCTCCCTTTCAATCTGTCTTGCCTAAAAATATTGTATTCTGGGGGAAAAGCTGTAGCAATATCGGGGTTTGACGACTCACCTAGCCAAGTCTCTGTTAGCATCAGGCATACCGTGTTTTTAGTAACAAGGAGATCAAAGATTTCCTGGGCTTGTCTGCGAACAGATCTGGTAATTAGAAGTAGGCAGAGATGCTTAACACCGACCACCTCCCTAGTTGATATAGTGGGGGGGGCACTGACCAGAGACCAGCCGCAGCCCGGACATTTCCTCTTGCCCCTATATCGACAAGGGAAAACCTTGTAACAGGCGCATGAGGCCTTTTGAAATGAGCGAAGCTCCAGTGGCGAGTAGCAAATCATAACAGCGCTAAAGAGAGTATTCGCAGAAAGACAGAGCCCTACCCGCCGCCCCGGACGCCTCCGGGATGCTGACGGGCGCAGATGGGCGCAGACGGGCAGGACTCTGGCGCGACTCTGGCGCGACTCCGGCGCAGATCCGGCGTGTCCGCTGTACGCGTCCGCTGCGCGGAGTCGTTAACGTTCTTTTTATAGCGCTGCTAGAGCGTGTAAACGGCCTGGCCCACACCCAATATGGCCGCCAAAGCAAGATCCCAGCCCTCGGCGCCGATGCTCGGCCGAGGGCGCTCCGGGGGTAGGGGAGGGGGAGGGAGCAACGAAGCGCTAAGGAGCGCTAAGGAAGTCTCAGGGCTCAAGTCTCTAGCGCTTATTAGTCAAGCGCAGAGATGCACAAACATTAAAATATCTCTGGCGCTTCTTACTCAAGCGCAGAGAAGCAGCAAGTTAAAAGTCAAACACACAATTAAAATTTAAGAAAGAAAAGAGCGAGACCTCCCGGCTTCCGCCTCAGGAGGGAAAAGGCCACAGCAGATGGTAATCCCTAGGCGAGGTATCTATTCCCTTTTTATAGCGCTGCTAGAGCGCGTAAACGGCCTGGCCCACACCCAATATGGCCGCCAAAGCAAGATCCCAGCCCTAAGCGTTGATGCTCGGCCGAGGGCGGTCCGAGGGTAGGGGAGTGGGGAGGGAGCAACGAAGCGCTAAGGAGCGCTAAGGAAGTCTCAGGGCTCAAGTCTCTAGCGCTTATTAGTCAAGCGCAGAGATGCACAAACACCAAAATATCTCTGGCGCTTCCCACTCAAGCACAGAGAAGCAGCAAGTTAAAAGTCAAACACACAATTAAAATTTAAGAAAGAAAAGAGCGAGACCTCCCGGCTTCCGCCTCAGGAGGGAAAAGGTCACAGCAGATGGTAATCCCTAGGCGAGGTATCTATTCCCTTTTTATAGCGCTGCTAGAGCGCGTAAACGGCCTGGCCCACACCCAATATGGCCGCCAAAGCAAGATCCCAGCCCTCGGCGTCGATGCTCGGCCGAGGGCGGTCCGGGGGTAGGGGAGGGGGGAGGGAGCAACGAAGCGCTAAGGAGCGCTAAGGAAGTCTCAGGGCTCAAGTCTCTAGCGCTTATTAGTCAAGCGCAGAGATGCACAAACATTAAAATATCTCTGGCGCTTCTTACTCAAGCGCAGAGAAGCAGCAAGTTAAAAGTCAAACACACAATTAAAATTTAAGAAAGAAAAGAGCGAGACCTCCCGGCTTCCGCCTCAGGAGGGAAAAGGTCACAGCAGATTCAGGGATGCAAAGGGAGCGAGCAAGTCTCTTTTCTCAAGTAGCCCTCAACCTGCCTCTCACAGACTTCTCATAAGGCCAGTGAAAGACGGATATATATGTATCCATAGTTATGTTTGAGTTAGTTATGCAAAATATTCTCGGGACGGCTAACAATATTTCACTATCTGACAAACCTGCTCTCATTTGGTTGCAAAAGCAATAGTTATGTATGTAAGAAAATAATTTGCAGGCATCAATTTAGCAATACAAATGAATTATGAATTGGTATGTTACAGACTCAAAATAGTGATTAGCCTTTTAAAAAATTGTTCATAGCGAATCACCATTCTAATGTCAATGCATTTGCAAATAGCGATTAGTTATAAGAAAAACACTGTTTTGCACATACAAATTACCACCAATTCTAAGCAGGTGGGAACTGTGTGCAACCTATAACAAATAGGCCAGAATGCATCTGTGATTTCCAAAATGGCTGCTGTATCTGGGATGGCAAGAAGAATATGTATTCTGGAATGGAATGGGCTAAGCAAATGGAGGATTGTATTTCCAAGGGATAGCAGCCTTCACCTGGGTTCTGCTTACTCTGTTCCATATCCCAGGTTGCCTATTTCAAAGTGGAATACTCTGCTTAAACAGTTTCCATTGTCTTAAAGCTGATAATGGATGATTATGAGTAAAATAAAGTGCCGCAAAAATGCCGCTAAATTTCCATATTTGTGCCGCTAAATTTCCATCTTTGTGCCGCTAAATTTGCTAATCCATGCCGCAAAATCCTGGGGGGTCTGTCTATTACTCTCCCAGCAGTAAGTTTTAAATAGGATACACAATGATCCCTGTACTTGAAGGCAAGATTTTATAGACTGTCCTCGCTATACATTTATCCTTTCACGCGTAAAATCCCTAAACTTGTGCTGTACGACGACAACAGTTGTGATATACGATGATACCACTGCAGTATACGACGATACTACCTTTGAAACAGACTAATGCACTGTGCGACTTTACTTGCCACACTTCCTTTGCCTGCAGACAGAGGCACCAGCTTCACGCAACACTTGGAAGCCTTTTTTCAGGACTACATACAACGTAATACAAACTCAACAGATATTAGTCATAATTCTGTACATCAAATCCCTATATAGTGCTTTATACATAACCCTAGCTAATTTCCATAGCAACCACTACTCTGCTACCAAGCTTATTACTGATGCAGCGCTACTCCAAAAATAAACTCTGAAACCATTTCACTTGTCCCTGAAACGCCAGAACATACATTTACTCACCAGTGGGGCCCTTATCACTGAGAGCTACTCACGCACACTTTCTCTCATATTCTAGGGATCAGTGAATCTGATGGAGAGCTGCTGTATCATTTAGCGAGATGCCTAATTTAAACTAAACATTATACTATTTGCATCTGCAGTTTTTGAATTTTACCATGGTTTTATCATCAGAAGATATACATTTAGACATATCGCCATATAGGTTGACGGTTCTGCTAGTACGAAATTAGGTGTAGGAAGACTCAAGACCAGCTTAATTTTCCATTTTATCTAATTTTATTCAAGCAGATTTTCACATGTCTAAAACTTCCCTTCTTTATTTATTTTAATTCTCAAAATGACATTTAAACGAAAGTTTGGTTCAAAACAGTTAATAGCATTTATTTAGAAAAATAACAGGAATAAACATTATAAATGTAGGTTCAGAACGCACGTTTTAGCAAAGACTGATAGTTCTCAAAGTCCCTAATTAAAGTGCATTTGCTGGAAAAAAAAAGTTAAAGTTTCCCCAAGATTCTTACGTGTCCAAATCAATCAGCAGTCCGACGGCATGCCAGCAGGAAATTGAAGAAGCGTATTTTACTTGACAAAATCAGCACTTTTTATACCCTTTGTACTAGCTCTATCTATCTAAAAGAGTAACTTTCGGAGAAAAGTTGAGTCCTCCATGGTCAATTTGGGGGTGGATGAGCATAACCTCATCATCAAATTAAACTTTTTCTTACTGTCAGGGTTTTAATGTCCCCACTGTTTTTCCCAGTCCGGCCTGGTCAAGTTATTCACTTTGCAACGTTGAGCAAAATTCTCACGTTCAGAACCATTGCTCTCAGCACTTGCCAGCCATCTAGACTTCCAGGCCACCGCGACCTTGAACTGTCTTCCGCACAGGCACAGGCAGCTCGCATTCATTCTTGTCAGTCGTTAATGCGCATGCGTCTTGTCTTTCGCTGTCAAAGCAAGCCAGTGACTCCATTTTGTATAGGCCTCACCAGCCAGACTGAGAACTATCATAGAAACAAACACAAATAAACGTTAAATTTGAGAAAAATAGCCCTTCTGTTTACCTCCCCCTGCTAAGGTTTTCCCTATTAGTAATTACCTAGCAAAAAGCTACATATATTCATTCAATACTTACTTTTGGCCCTAATTTCAGCCACATATACATAGACAAAAGCACATTTATGCTTCATTCCATTATTTTAAAGCAGCATTTTAATACAGAACACGACAAAATTACACAGTTAGTAAATTATGATTGCAACACAAGCAATTATTAATTTCCCACATGTTGGTGTGTGTGTGACAATTTATTCTAAGTTGATTAGTCCATGCACCACTCCATTAGTTCAGATTACATGTTATTGAAGTGTGACTTTACAAGGGGTACACAACATTTATTTTCTCCACCTTGCTCCATCACAAGAAGCATTGCATTCCATACTTTGCCAGTCACTTTCTCTTTTCCTAGATGATGGCTGTCTTGTAAGTGTGAAATCCTGTGCTTGTGATTTGTTGTCTCTTTGTTTCTATTGTGTTTGTCATTCCTCTAGAGCATGGTTCTTTCTCCTTGTTTGTGATTGGTTGGTGAATTTTGCAGGCTGCCCCAATTGACTTAATGGAATTACTTTTGTTTTTTTAATTATCATTCCGTTGGACACCATGGGGCATATTACCTAGAAGTGCGTTAGAAAATGCACAACGCACATTCCCATATCGCCGGCTATCGCCGGATTCCATCGCCGTGATAGCACGCAATTATCTATGCGCATCACGTAGGCGAAGTGAAATCCGGTGATAGTCGGCGATATGGCACATTAGCGCATGAAAACAAACGTTGTTTTGATGCGCTAATGTGCTCCTTGATAATATGGGGGGGGATTCAGCTTTATGATTCACACCCCCATGTTATCAATGCCTTAACACCTGGTCAGAGCAGGCGTTGGGAGACCTGCGATAAATGAGTTTATCGCAGGTCACACTCTCCCAACGCCTGCCTTTAGTAATAGGGTGTTCCCACCTCCAACCACATTTCACATGTGGTTGGACGTGGGAACGCCCACTTTGCATGTCATTAGCGATGTTTGTCGCCGACATGCAAAGTGGGCTTGAGCCAGGCGTTGAACTGCCCTTGTGGATAGGGCTCTAGAAGTGTCGCCGCTTTCTCGGCACAAATCGCCGATACTTCCCCTTGCTAATATGCCCCCATGTCTTTTTCTCAGAGCGCACTCTATAATTTAATCTCCCAATTTCTATGACCCCTACGACCCCTAGCCCTACTCTCCTGTCCTCTCCATGCCCCTTGTGAGAGTGCCAGGTGGCGGCCTTGATGATTCCTTAAATATACGCTCCTGATGCTCTTCAACTGCGAGCTGGAGTGTTAAAAGCCTAGAAAGAAAGTAAAAATTACAAAAGGACGTTGCACTGACTCAATCTGTCAGCAATCTTAAAAGTATAGAAAGACATATTTTCATTGCTTTCCTGGCTTTTAACAAAGCGGCTTAGGCAGGAACAGGATAATATCTTGACATAGCTCCCTAGAATACACATCACTAGTCGGTTGTCAGGCCAAAAATATATTTTATTTGTGCTTGACTCCAGAAAAAGAAAGGAAAACTTAATATGTTTTATTCTAACACTTGCTGAAATCTCAGACTCAGTGCTCAACTCTTCAAAGACACTTATGGATACCGCCAGGCTTTAACATTTTTGGTCAGATGTTCTGGAAAGAATTCATTTGGTAATCGATAGACATCAATCAATCAGTAGATTTCTAGAGCGCTTCTTGTCACCCGTGAGGAAATCCAGGCACTGGCAGGGTCTAGTTGGTCAGCTGAATAGCCAGGTCATCAGGGACTTTCGGAACTCTGGAAGAGATGGGGAGGTCCGTAGATGAAAGGGTAGCGCATTCCATGTCTTCTCTGCTAGGTAGAAGGATCGACCTTTGCATCTGCTACATCGGATGTGTGGGGGGTGAGGCTCAAAGAAAGGGACAGTGAGCAAAGGTGTCTGGTGGGCTGGTGGTTCAAGTATGTGAGTCCGCAGTTGTGTTTTGCAAATTGTTTCCTTAGTAGGCCTGTATACAAATGTTTATTACGCTTGTGAAATTTGCTAATTTTAAGTTACATGGCCACCTGATAAGAGCAGAAAATGCCTTGCAGGAGATGCTCTCCTTTAACCAGTCCGCTTCCTCTTGATCTGCTAAAGATTTTGAATGTGAGGTATGCATCCAAAAATTCTACTGGGTGGTGCAACTAACTGCCATCAACCACTGGGATTTCCTCCCTGCGGAGGAGCCCGCATTTCAAAGGGATAGATAAATCATGCAGCCACGGGGGAATGTAAACAGACTGAGTCGGTCAAAAAACGCTCCAACGAGGTCGAGGAGATTCCAACTGTCCGGAGGAGGCTTTCCGCCCAACATCGTAATTGGCCCCTAAGGACCTGATTTAAATCTCGGCTGACGTGTTACTTCTTCACATCGGTGATGGATATCTGTCAGCTGAAATATCAGTACCATAGTCTATAATGGAATGTATATTTCGCCAGATGGGATATCACCATGTCGCCATGACGCGTTTCAGCCAATCATCGGCCTTGATCACAAGTCAGCGCCTTTGGGCGGAGACTCCCCTTTTAAAGTGACTTTGCAAATTTAGCAGCAATAGACATAAAAAAAATACATCACTGTTTTCATTAATACATGCTTGAATGCATTTATAACAGCTATAATATCCATATTCTTTAAATACTAGGATAAAACAATATTAGATTCTTCATGGCTAAAATCCAGGATAAAATACATGTATAAATACATAAAATCCACTATTTACCACTTTTTGTTTGTGTCCTAGCAATTGTTCCGTCCATTGTTCTGATATTTCTAAAATAAAGTGATTAGTTCAAAACATACCTCCATTCCCTATGTGCAAGTCTAAGTAATATCTATATGTGCAAAATTGTGCAATTATAGTGCATACGTTCAGTGCAAAAACATCTAGCAGCAATATAGATATATATATATATATATATATATATATATATATATATATATATATATATATATATATATATATATATATTGTGGAGGGAAGTTACTGTATATATAAATATATATATATATATATATATATATATATAAATATATATATTCACTGAAAAAAACATAGGTTTCACACCAGTTATAGTTAGCTGGAAATTTTACTCACATAAAACCATTGAAATTCCCATGTTATAGTTAGTTGGACTCACTATAACTTGCGCGTGCAATGCACTGCTGATGACGTCACATATTACATCACTCATGACATGGTTAGTGACATCACTCATGACATGGTTTTTTCAGTGAATTTAATAGGTTTTTTAAATGCTAATTCCTAACTATAACTGGTGTGAAACCAATGGTTTCTTCAGTGAATTTCATAGGTGTTTTAATAGCAAATCTCTATAGGTATGAAATGTAATATTTTTTATAATGAATTTGATATAGTATAATTATGTAATAAAAAAAAATGTATGTTTATTTTTTATTTTTTTATTTTTTTTGCCCCGGAGCGCTCCCGGGGCGCGTACCGATGCGCTCACCGGTGAGTGCAGTGTTATGGCGCTCCCCGGTGCGCGTACCGGTGAGCGTCCCGTTAGCGCTATTGCCGCGAACGAAAACATCATCGTGACGTATCGCGTAGCCGCGTGATGCGTCTTATGACGTACAGCGTAAACGCACCCGGAAGCGCCCGAACGTATACGATCGCGCAACGTAAGCACCGCCGGGCGCGTCCCGACGCGCTTACGCTACGAGCCCCCGGGCGCGCCCCGGGGCGCGTAGCGTAAGCGCGTCGGGTCATGTGACCTGAAAATAACACTTATTATTGGTTCAGATCAGTTTTGGTTTCCAAATGATGAAGGCCACAGTCATGTGACCTGAAAGTAACACTTTTCATTGGTTCAGGACAATTTTGTTTTCCAAATGATGAAAGCCCCCACCTATTTTCCTCATTCTCACTTTGTACTTTGAGTGAGGAAGACCTGTTGAAAGACCTCTCTGTACCTATTTGTCTGAAAAATGGCTACAGTAGCAGCAGCTGCAGGAGCATCTGCACCACCACCACCACCACCACCACAAGGACCACCACAACACCACAGTGGTGGAGAACAAGAAGAGGAGGAGGAGGAGGAGGACGAGGGGAGTTTCCTACCAGAAGATACTACCCCATATAAGCCAAAGGAGCACTTTATCTGGCAGTTTTTTTCCATCCCAAAGGACAAGAAGAAAGTTAATGCGCCAAAGGCGACTTGTTTAATCTGTGGCTTTCAACTTTCAAGGGGGAACCCTAACAAAAAATACTCTTTTGGCAACAACACCATGATTCGGCACATGCAACGCCGGCACCCTAATAACTATGCTAGGGCAGAGGTCAGGGAACTGGCCAAAAACCCTGCCCAATCTTCTGCCAGCACCTCCCAAAGTAATCAACCCACCCCATCGGGTCCAGAGGCAAGGGAGGTGATCCCTTGCATTCAATCCAAGTTTTCCAATTTTAAAATCGTTTGCATATTTTGTGGAGTGACAATATGCTATGGTGAGCAAAGCATTACCGAAGAAACATACATTTTTTCCTGTTTTTTTTTTTGCTCCAGTTGAGCCATTTACAATTCCCTGTTTTTTGTTTCACCCCATAAAAAATAAAAAAAAATATAAAACTGTTCAGAAAAGCCAAAAAAAGTAAAAAAAATTAAAAAAAATAAAAAAATATATAAAACAACAAAAAGAATTAGAAAAACTGTTCTTTTTAGAACTACCTCTAATTTATAAAAAAAAATGCTAAATTTTTTGGAAACTCTGTCATTCTTTTTTCTCCATGGTACGCTCCCCGGTACGCTCCCCGGTGCGCGTACGGGCGAAAATCGATATTTTTTTTTTTTTTTTACCCGCAAAGCACTTTTATGGCCCCCACATCAAACCTATGAGGGTCAGGGGGGGTCTACCCTGCCCCCTTTTAGTCATTTCCCCCTTTGTTTTTGCCACCTCTTGTGTCTCGATCCTACCGACACACAAGATGGCGGCCGCTCCTGACTGTTTAGAATGTTGACAAACACCCGAGAGCCAATCAGCTTTCCGCTCGCGTACTCGCGTAGCGCGCCGGGTGCGCTCCCCGGTGCGCGTACCGGGGCGCGTTATAGATATATATTTTTTTTTTAACCTAAATTACTCAAAATTCACTGGAGCACATATCTTGAGACATAGCAAAGGCACATCGGGCTACCAGTCCCTACAATTTTGCCAAGTTTGGTGGAAATCCATTCAGCCGTTCGGGCTAAAAGTGAGTCCAACCGCCCTATGGAAATTAACATGAGAAAAACACGTTTTGGGACCCCCCTTTTATCTCGGCCCCCGCTTCACGAATCCCCCCCAAATTTTCCGGGAAGGAGCGGAGCGGAGCTGGCCACCTAATTTGAGAAATTCGCGAAAATTCGTCCACCGGCGCCAAAGTTATTCCCAATAGAATGTTGCGGATTTCCTATGGAAACTAGGTCCTAACTATAACGCCAGTAGGTAATATGTATATATATATATATATATGGGAGTGGCATAAAACATGCTAACTAAATTTCTGGGGTTCACACAGCATGCCACATGACCACTACTTGGGTACCTGTGAGTTTTCTGTTATGTTATTGCATCTAGATGAATCACACAACTGCCAATGGATATACCTTACAAAAAGACAGACATATTGGCTATGCCAATGCTTGTTAACTGTGTATGATAAATGAACAACAATGATTTTGTTGTTAGTAATCAGTATTGGAAAAGTCTCACTTCTGATCTGAACATATGAGACTGTGAGTTAAACATTACTAACTTCTGTGGAGGAGGTTGTGGCCTTTGGAGTATCCTAGACACTCCTGTTCACTTCTTCATACAAGTTTCTACTGTCTTTGACTACGATAGTCGCTTGCGTCCTTTTTCTTCTCCACATCTCTCTGAAATCAGATATCTGCATATTTCACTCTTTCCCACAATTGGCACACATGGGTCCATCGCCCTGTGCGCTCTGCAGAGAGGCCAAGGACTGAATATGCCTGTAGTCTGCACACCCTTAAGACCCATTGACAAGCAATGTAAGCAACCTACACTGCCGCAGCTTCAGAGCTCTCAATCACTCACTGTCATATTCACCCACAACCTGAACTCACTCAGACACTTGGAGGCAACTCAGTTCAAAGTATTTACTATACAAGAGTCATATGTTGTCTAAAAAAGAAGCTACAGAAAATCACCTTTTATAAAAGCAAATACCACCAGGTATTACATCGCTGATATGGAATACGTTAAGGGTGTTTACGGCCATTGTTGAAACATACATGAGAGGTTTTGTCAGTGAAGCTAAGGTCCTGAAGAGAGGGCCCGGTAGGAGCCCATTTCGCACTGGGGTTTCAATTACCCAGCAGGACCCGGCCCACTTAATTCCCTCCTACTACTTCTTATTGGCCTTAACAAATGCCTGCATTTCTTAGAAAGAAAACATCCAAGTCATTCGTTTTAATGCTTTTTCTGGAACAAATCACGAGCAGGCTCTCCCATCATATATTGCCTCTGAGTCTGAAGTTCAAACTTTGAAGTTTTATTGACAGCAGCTCAGATTTTTTCAGATTAGTCGCATCCGCGCTCATGTGAAATGGCTGTAGGGGAAGCAGTCACTCTCCTCTCCCATTCAGAGTGGTGTCAAGACATCGCCTTTGAGAAGACACGCCCCTGCCAAAGGGCAGGGAGTAACCTCCTGAGGCCTAGTCTGTTTCACAGGATCCAGCTCATCAGAATGTAACTCACAAATGAGTCATGGGCTGAGGTGGCATCGCAGGTAACACCCAAGGGGGGTCAGACTGGTAAAGGCAGCAAGGTGTGCACTGTAAGAACAAGTGCTCACAAGGTTTATGTGTCTGGATATAATGTGCTCTAGTACACTCGAGCGAAACACATAGGTTGAGCTAGCAGAGAGGCCTAAAGTTGTAAAGTAGTCCCTGATGCAGTTTAAAGCAAGCATTCGAGAGGGAGCAGAAGGATACATCCAAAAAGCCAATAGCATTAGTAAAGCGGTGAATACTTCAAACTAAACCAAGATGTACCTGACAAAGTCTCAATCCAATGGTTGAAAGGGGTAGATCAATCAATCAATCAGGTGTTATATAGCGCTGCTAATCACCCAATAGGGTATCCAGGTGCTTGCATGTCCCGGAGGCTCATTGAAACAGCCAGGTTCTTAGGGCCCCTCAGAATTCCGGAAAAGAGGTGATGGTTCAGAGCTGCATGGGCTGGCTGTTCCAGGCCTTTGCTGCGATGTAGGAAAAGGAGCATCCTCCACTTCTGCTTAGGTGGATACGGGGCATGTGGGCACGTGAAAGTGAGGCGGAGCGTAAACTTCTCAACAGGAAGTGGAAGTTCATCTGGTGGTTGATGTAGGAGGGTCCTCAGTTGTGTAGAGCATTAGTGCGTGGGTCCGCATCTTCAATTGGCCTCTCTTTTGTACAGGGAGCCAGTGGAGTTGTCTGAGGTGGCGTGTGATGTGGGTACGTCGGGGGAGGACGGGGGAGGTTGAGGACGAGTGTGGCTGCGGCATTCTGAATGGTTTGAAGTCTCTGTAGGAGGTGTGAGGTGATTCCTTCATAGAGCTCGATGCCATAGTCCAGTAGGCTGGTGATAAGTGCCTGTGTCACAATACATCTCGTGTTCAGGGATAGTCACTTCAAGATCTTCTGTAGCATGCGCAGAGTGAGGAAGCAGGCAGAGCTGACTGCATTAATCTATGATGTCATGGTGAGTTGCTAGCAATGTTGGTTCGAGGTTTCTGGTGTGCTCGGTGGATATGGGATCAGGTCCCAGGTCTGTGGCCACCAGGAGTAGTTCAGGGGCTGCTGTTGTTGCCGAAGATTAGTACTTCTGTCTTGCCCGTGTTCGGCTTCAGGCAGTTCTAAAGCCAAATCTATGAATATCGCTAGCAACAGGTCTGTTTGCCATCTGCACTGACAAAATTCAGACCTAAAAAGCCTCCATCTAGAGCTGGTGGCCAATCCATAGCATTATCCCCATTGTGGCAATGACGTCACTGGGGTTGGGATTTGCACTATTAACTAGGATTTAACATGTTTTGATGCATAAATAACGTAGTAATTGAATTTACCATTCGTTTTCAGCATTTGTAAGTGGATGAATTAGCCACTGTCTTTATTTTTTTATTTTGTTGCATAGCATGATCTAGACCAAGCCAGTGACGGCAGTGCCCTAATTTATTTACAAAAGCAGATTGTAAATATTTACAAACAAAGATTGCCCACAACAGAGAAACCTTCAGAGAAAGTGTGTCTCCAGTTTGCGTTACAGGAATATGTGTTGGACAAACACACTGGAGTATAATTCCAGGATATAGACAGTAGGTAATTGTTCATACAGTTCTTGAACATTGTGAAATATATGTCCATACAATGGGGTTTCTGGGGGGGGCGGCCGACCAGCGGGAGGCCTGCCACCCCCGGGGGTTTTTGGGGCCGGAAGGGAGGGGGTGGGGGGGCTACGAGCCACAGGTCCTGGGTAGCGTTGGGCTTCTTGGGCTGGTTCTGGATTTTTTGGGCTAATTTTGGGCTGGGTTTTGGGCTTGTTGGGCTGGGGAGGTACATAACCAGCCATTTTGGGTCACTTGTCACCATTTTGGTGGCAGTGACCCAGCAGCCTGAGGGGACCCTGGTCGTGAGTTTTTTCGCGTGTTTTTGTCCTGCGCGTGGGCTTTGGTGTCTGGCGTTTGGTGGCGGTGATATCGGTGGTGCGCTGGTGGAGCGGTTTACGGGCGTTTTTGTTGGAGGCTGCACGTGGGTGCGCTGGTGCGGAGGAATGGTGCACGGAAATGACCCCCGAGTCCTGGAGGCCTTGCGACTGCTGCGGGATGCGGGACGGCTTGACCTGGTTCGGCCGAAGGTCGAGGTGAGGCCGCCGCGGCCCGCTGCCAATGGCGCCGCGGCAGCTGTCATAGCATGCGAGCCCCCGCGGTCTCGACCGCGGAGGGCTCGCGGTTCTGGGGGGAGGCGCGGGGGTGGCCCTGAGGGTAGCGGGCGAGGTCGGGCGGGCCAGGCGGTGGGTGGGAGGAAGAGAGGGGCGAGGGGAAATAAGGCGACGTTGCCGTTTGTGGCGGTCACTGGCAACCGGGAGGCTGGCGCAGTGGTGCTGCAGGGTGGGGTGGGGGGAGAAGTGGCGCAGGATAGGGTGGAGGGGCGGGATGGAGGTAGGCCGAGGGAGAACCTGGGAGCTGGGGTGTCAGCAGGGGGAGGGCATGGGGAGCTCGGGGGGTGGGCTGTCCCCTGTCCTGATTGAAGAGTCCGACCTGGAGGGGGCAGGGGAGGAGGTGGGGGGCGGGGGGGAATGACTTGGACTGGAGTACATCGTCGGGGGAGGAGGGGGACATGGTGGGCCCTAGCAGGTCACCGTCCCCAGCGAGGAGGCGAGGAGAGCAAGGGAGAGGGGGTGGGGGGAGGGGTATGTGGTGGTGGCAAGTAGGGGGAGGGGTAGGGGGAGGGGGCCCCCCTTGGGTAGGGGTTGGGCGAGAGCAGGGGATTGGGGGGGGCGGGGTGCTTTGGGGTGGGGCTTGGGGATGTGGGGTGGGGGGCCGAGTTGGGGGGGCCCGGCCTGGGAGGGGATGGGGGGTTCGCAACAGGCGCCCTGGGGGGTCTGGGGAGGGCCGGGGTGAATGGCAGGAGAGGCCGGCGAATAGGGGGGGAGGGGGGTTGTTGGGGGCGTCAGGGGGGATGGTTTTTCCCTGGCTTGCTGGAATCCACGTTTTTCTCTTGGAAGGAGCAGTGGGAGAGGCACTCGGGTGAGCAGCTTGCGGCTCCAGTCCACCGAGCGGATGAGCCGGCTCGGCCTGGTACGGGCGGTCAGGCTCCAGCGAGGGACACGGCAGGAGAGCGCGGCCGATGGCGGGGTGACAGGTCCCCGCCCACACCCCCCCACAGGGTCGAGACAGCCGCCGGGAGTGGAGGGGCGCGCAGCGAGGTGGACATCACAGCACATGGGTCATGCTTGACGGATGACAGGAGAGTGAGTGTGGATTTGGGTGTGTTGATGCGGGTGTGTAGAGAAAAGGCGGGTTTGAGTCAGGTGGAGGTCATGGAGAGCGAGCAGGAATGGCCTGGGGATGGGGATGGAGAGTCTGAGGAGGAGGGGGAAACTAGGGATGGGGGGTCAGTAATGCTGTTGGCAGTGTATTACAGGTGCAACCGCGGCTGGACGCACCCAGGGTGACGGCCCCCTCAGCTCCACTAGTTAGGCGGTGGGATCCAGTTCGGATGCCGGCCTTGACGCCAGGTAAGGAGGGACACGGAGCGGGGAGTGGTTTGGGCAGGAAGCGCAGCGCGCAGGTCTCGATGGGGACTGAGGCGAGGGGTGAGGACTGTGTGCGGCTGGTAAAGGGGCGCTATGTGACTGATGCGGGGGTGGGAACGGATGGGGCAGCTCCGGCGGGGACGGCGGATGCGACGGGCGCCGGAACAACCGGCACGGGAGACGTGGCGGCGGGGAGTGCATCGGCAGACGGGGCGGTCGCCGGGGGCAAGGAGAGTTGCGTTGTGCCGGTGTGTAAGCTACCTTATATGAGGGTGACCAAGCCGCTGGGGGCACACCTCTCACTCGCAACGAAAGAGAAGATATGGAAGGGAGAGTACGTGGAGATGTTGAAGCTCCTGCATCGGGAGCTCACGGCCAAGGAGGGGTCAAAAGAGGAGGAACAGAAATTGGCCAGGCGCCCCAAGGTTCCAATGACGATTAACAATTGGTCGGTGGCTTTCCTTATATACGCTAGCGTATACTGCGAGAAGTATCTGGACAGGTCCGTTGCGTTGTTCAAATATATGGATGTGGTCCGGAGGGCGCAGGTGATGTATGGTGGCTACGCTTGGTCCCATTATGATGAGGAGTTCCGGGCACGGATGGCGGCGGACCCGGACGCAAAGTGGGGTGAACTGGACTCTGATTTGTATCAGCAGACGATGGGCGGGGCGACGTTCGGCCGCATGGTGTATACGGCGAGCGGTTTGCCGCTCGCGCCAGCCCCCTTTCCGGCTTGCCCCACCCGCGGGGGGGGTGGGGCAGGGTGAGAGTTCCGGACAGAACACAGTCGTGGCTTGTTGGGACTTCAACAAGGGGTCATGTGGCCGGCAGGTGTGCCGCTTTCGGCATGAATGCTCCAAATGCGGCAGGTGGTACCCAGTGGTGCGCTGCTGGGGAGTCGGCGGTCCGCCGGGGCAACAACACGCGGCGACGGGAATGCAGCACTCTGCGTCGGGCACCCAGGCTGGGGGACGGGGGGAGGTAGGAGAGGGGCAGGGGTTATGGGAAAAGGGTCGTACGCCGGTTAGGCTGGACAGGCTGGAGCCATTGCTGGCGGCGTACCCACGGGCGGACGATGCGGCCGTGTTGCGTCGGGGTTTCAGCGAAGGGTTTCGGTTGGGGTACGAGGGCCCGTGGATTGCGTTGCGTTGGGCGGACAACTCGAAGTCGGTGCGTGAGCGGAAAGGTGTGGTGCGGGAGAAATTGTTTAAGGAAGTGAAGGAGGGCCGGATGGTCGGCCCCTTCAGGGAGCCGCCGTTGTCGAACCTGATCATATCCCCGATTGGGGTGGTTCCCAAGAAGGAGACGGGACAGTTTCGGCTGATACAACACCTGTCGTGGCCTGAGGGGTCGTCGGTGAACGATTTTATCTCGGCGGATCTCGCATCGGTGTCATATTCGTCGGTGGATGTGGCGCGAAAGATTGTGGCGGCGGTCAGGTTGCTCCCGGTGCACCCAGAGGATTACTAGTTGTTGGGTATCCAATTTGACGGGTGCATATTTGTGGACAAGGCGCTGCTGATGGGGTGCTCGAGTTCATGCGCATTGTTCGAGCGTTTCAGCTCCTTCCTGCAGTGGGCTTTTTCCTGGCTGACAGGCTCTGAGACGGTGACGCACTATTTGGATGATTTCTTTTTGGTGGGACGGCCCGGTTCGACGGATTGTCAGCAGCAGCTGCGCAATTTCCAGGAATTAATGGGTCACCTGGGGGTTCCCCTGGCGCCAGAGAAGACGTACGGTCCCAGTACGGTGCTGTCATTTTTAGGCATAGAGCTCAACTCCGCGGCCATGGAAGCACGGCTACCGGAAGAAAAAAGGGCGACAATGCTGGCGTTGGTGAGCGGCATGTTGGACAGGCGGAAGGTGACGGTGCGGGAGGTGCAAGTGTTGTAGTATTTATCATCTGCTGGCTCTGGGCATTGAGGCAATGCTCCTTCCCCATTACGCCCTGGCAGAGAAAGGGCAGTAGAAGATGGTTATCTGTAAAGGCATTGACTCCAGTTGGCACCCTGCCATGACAGGAAAGTGGGCAAGAAAATAACAGAAGCTTTGAGCTATGGCCCAAAGAGCGCAGCTGGATCGAGAACAAGTAGTCACCAAGACCCCAAGGAGGGAGAAAGAAACAGGAGAAAGAGGCTCAAGGGGGTAGTATGGCAAGGCTGTTTCAGTATGTGACATAACAGGTGTTGGACAGGCCGCATGTTCGAGCTGTCCCCCCTCCCCGCAATGGGACCAGGACCCTGGCTCTCCCTGCATCCCCAGCCAGAGTCCACAAACGACCACCAGAAGTACCCTGCAATCCCTCCACTACAAGACACCAGCTCCGGACCCAGCTGGCCCGGGTCACCATCTACCCCACCACATCGACCCGGCCGCCATCTTGGGGCACTGCAGCACGAGGCCGCGTGGCCTCAACTCGACCCTAACCCCGGGCCCGGCCGGCCCCGACATCGAGGCCCCACCATCCTCCCAGGAGGCAGAGTGACCACTTGGCGAGTCAATGGGAGAAGGAATCGTCAACGGCTCTCCTCCGCCAGGTGTCGATCACCCCAGGCCGCCTGGGCGCTGGCTCCACCCCCCTGCTGGGTGTCTGGACTCCCTCATCCCGGACCTCCCGGCCCCCAGGCGCGAGGGTCCGGACATCAAAGGGGACCAGACCTATAACTGGGGCAGGGCCAGACCAGGAAGGCAGTTGTATCCTGGAGTCGAGAGACCCGAGAAGAACTCATCCGTGACTTGGCCTGCTGGCGCTGCCGCGGCCCTCGGCCTCGTGAAACCATCGTCTTGGCCTGCTGGCGCTGCCGCGGCCCTCTGCCTCGTGAAACCATCGACTTGGCCTGCTGGCGCTGCCGCGGCCCTCTGCTTTATGAGACTTTCACCTTGGCCTGCTGGCGCTGCCGCGGCCCGATCCACAGACCCTCCAGCTCGAGGATTGTGAGCTCGCCTTTTACCACTACCTGTACCGATCCGGTACCAAGACTGTCCCGCTACCCCCTTTCCCTACAGAGACTAGAAGTGAGAGGACCCCCGGGTCCAAGTTATCCTGTATCGCTGATATCCTTGCCTTAAGAACCTTATATAAAGCCTTGAACTCGACTTGGTGTGGTGCCTGTTTGTGGGGAGGGAGGGTACTTGTCTGTACGATCGCCGGAGACGGTCCCCCTCGGGGATCTCTCCCTCGGTATCCGGCCGACCCTCAGGGTCCCCGTCTAACATTGGTGGCCAGCGACGGGATCCGAACCTACGCATAATCGTACAGAAAGTCACTCGCCCCACCACACACAACAACCATGTCAATAGAGAGCGGAACAACGGAAAAATTTCAGATGGAAAAATTGGAAGACTACAACCACCGGGAACTGAAGCAATATTGCATAGAACTTGGACTTCCAACCACAGGTCTTAGCACAAAGGAAGACTTCAAACGAGCCCTAGAAGCTTGGGCAGAAACGGGTACGGCCGTACCCCGAACACAAACAACCGAAACGAGCCCCGCACCAACTAAAGAAAGAGCGGATCTCTCCCTGGAAGAGATCCGAGAAAGAGAAAAAACCAGACTCCACGAATTAGAACTAGCCCGACTTCGCTTGGATGGGGAACTCAAGCTGGCAGAACAAAAAATAACCCTGGAACACTTACGGCTCAGGGAAGAGCGGGAAGACAAGCAAAGACAGAGGGAGCTAGAGGAAAAGAGACTAGAGTACGAACATGAGCGCAATCTCAAAGCACTGGAGATTCAGAAACAGAATAAAGACCTCGGGCTCCCCGAACGACCGACCCCGTCTGCCTCGACCGAGCCCAAGGTTCACATCCCCAAAGATGTCATCCGGGAATACCACAAGAACGATGATATCCAGCAGTGGTTTAAAGCCTATGAGGTGGCAATGACCTCCCACCGGATTCCCCGAAGCGATTGGGGAGCCGGATTATGGGGGAGGTTTGTCAACGAAGGGCGGGACGCCCTGCTGCAACTCCCGGACCAGCTAATGACCTCCTACGACCACATGAAGGCCGCCCTCCTCACTCGATACGGGCTCACACCTGAGATGTACCGCCAACGGTTCCGCGACTGCAAACGGATTCCGGGTACAACTTGGGTGGAGTACGTGAACTTTTTTAGCCGAGCCTTCGAGGGGTGGATCAAGGGCAACAAAGTAACCACCTACGAACAACTCTTTGACCTTATCGTATGGGAACACCTGTCGAACAACTGCTTCGTGGAGCTCCGGCAACACCTCCTGGACAGCAAGCTAACCGACCCTCGACAACTCGCCGCCGAAGCCGACCGGTGGGAAAGCACCCGAGTTGGACGGAGCGCACCCAGCGAAGTATCCAGATCGTATCGCCCCCGAGGGGGAGGAGGAAGTCAGGGTCGGGGGAGAGACCCCGGCCCCTCGTCACCCCCCAGAAACCCCTCGACCCCGGTTGGCCGGGGAAGCCCTGCCGTCCGGGCCGGTTTCCGGGCCAACATTACGTGCCACAGGTGCCAGCGACCCGGCCACTACGCCAGTGATCCCAACTGCCCAAAGAATCCGAACACGACTCCCCGCCAAGTTGCAGCGGCGGCCCTAGGGGAAGAAATAATCCCGGAAGACCAAGAGGAGTACGAGACCGATCCCTCGGAATGGGCACCCGCCGCCATGGCACTGGTCTGCTTAGGGGAGAGAGACATGATTCCGCGGGCCCCCCTTCCCGCCAACACACAGAAGTACGGTCAATGGGTTAACATCAATGGTCGCCGGGCGGAAGCCCTCCGCGACACCGGGGCCAGTGTAACGGCGGTCCGACGCCACCTCGTCACTCCAGACCAAATCTTGCCGAACATTCTTTGCCCTGTTCGATCAGCCGACAACTCCGAAAGCCTATGCCACATGGCCTGCGTCCCCTTCGAGTGGGGAGGAGTAACAGGGATGTTAAAAGTAACTGTCCGCGATGATGCCCCCGTGGACTGCCTCCTAGGAAACGACCTTGAAAGCTCTCCCTGGGCAGCTGTCGAACGGAGGGAGCACCTGGGGATGCTTGGCCTCCCCGAATGGGTCTGCGTCACGACCCGGTCCATGACCGCCCGCGCGGTCCCCAGCCCAGAAGAGCCCGAGTGGCCAGAACCTCCTCCCGCGCTCATCCCAGAGGAGGCCGCCCCAGAAGCCATTCCCTTGACCCAAACTGAAGAAGGACCCGACCAGCTTCGGGACGTCCCTGACCTGGCACAATGGCGGCAGGAGGGAGGCCCCACGCAGGAACAATTCCGGGCCGAACAGAAAACATGTCCCTCTCTCGAAGGACTCCGGCAGCAAGCCCTGGCCCAGAGCACCGGGGATACCTCGGGGGCCCACTGGATCTACTGGGACCAAGACCTGCTCTACAGCGAGCAGAAAATTGCAGAACTAGGGGCCAGTCGGGTGCTGGTGGTGCCCCTTCGCTTCCGAGACTTCCTCCTGAACTTAGCCCACGATGTCCCCCTTGCCGGACACCTGGGGCAGGATAAAACCTACGACCGCCTGGTGACCCATTTTTTCTGGCCCCACATGCGGAAGGATGTCACCAACCACTGCAAGGCCTGCCCCACCTGCCAGGCCAGCGGAAAAAGTGGCCGAAAAATCAAAGCACCATTACAACCCTTTCCTGTCGTCACCACCCCGTTTGAACGAGTGGGAATAGACATTGTGGGGCCCCTCGACCCTCAAACAGCCCAAGGACACCGGTTCATCCTGGTCCTTGTAGACCACGCCACCCGCTATCCCGAGGCCATCCCTCTTCGGACTGTGACGGCCCCCGTGGTGGGCCGGGCCCTGATGGGGATCTTCTCCCGGGTGGGGTTCCCCCGGGAGGTCGTCAGTGACAGGGGCACGAACTTTATCTCCAGATATATGAAGTCCCTCTGGCAGCAATGCGGGGTCACCTACAAATTCACGACCCCCTATCACCCGCAAGGAAACGGACTGGTCGAGAGATTCAACCGCACCCTCAAGGGGATGATTATGGGTCTAGAAGAACCCCTTCGACGCCAGTGGGACGTACTGCTTCCATGCCTCCTGTTTGCCTATCGGGAGGTCCCGCAGAAGTCCCTCGGCTTCAGCCCCTTTGAACTACTGTACGGGCACCCCGTCCGGGGCCCCCTCAGCCTAGTCAAGGAAGGTTGGGAGCAGCCTCCCCAGAAAACTCCCCCGGACATCTACCGGTATCTCCTGGCTCTCCGCAACCAGACCCGGCGGTTCCGAGACACCGCCAAAGCCAACCTCGAGGCCAGTCAGGAGGACATGAAGAGGTGGTACGATCAGCACACGTCCTCCATTGAGTTCGAACCTGGACAACAGGTCTGGGTGATGTCCCCGGTTGAGCCCTGTGCCCTCCAAGACAGATGGTCCGGGCCCTTCAAGGTAATCGAACGCAAGGGGCCCGTCACCTATTTAATCGACATGGAGACTGCCCGGAACCCCCTACGGGTCCTCCATGCCAACAGGCTCAAACCCCATTTTGTGCGATCCGAACTCAGCCTCCTGATGGCTACCGATACT
Organism: Lissotriton helveticus; assembly: GCF_964261635.1. NCBI lineage: Eukaryota > Metazoa > Chordata > Amphibia > Caudata > Salamandridae > Lissotriton > Lissotriton helveticus. The sequence continues at coordinate 1,478,784,505 of NC_136063.1, read as the reverse complement.
GGGACAGAAGAAGACTCCGAACCCCTTCCGGACTTACTGAGGGCCCTCGAGCAGGATGGCTCAGTGGAAGGGGTCCAGCTCTCCGAGGCCCTGTCCCCGGAGCAACGCCAAGACTGCCAAACGCTCCTGAGGCAGTTCGCCTCCCTGTTCTCCCTCACCCCCAGAGTCACCCCCTGGTGCCTCCACGATGTGGACACCGGGGACAGCCCTCCTATTCGACACCGAGCATACCGCGTACCAGACCGGGTACGAGCCTGCATCCAGACCGAGGTGTCCAAGATGCTGACCCTAGGAGTGATCGAACCCTCAGACAGTCCCTGGGCGAGCCCGGTCGTCCTGGTTCCCAAGGCAGCTGCCCCGGGCGTTGCCCCTGAGCTCCGGTTCTGCGTGGACTATCGAGGGCTGAATGCAGTTACCCGGACCGACGCTCATCCCATCCCCCGGGCAGACGAGCTAATTGACCGGATGGGGGCCGCCCGCTACCTGAGCATCTTCGACCTAACAGCGGGTTACTGGCAGATCGGCCTCACCCCTAGGGCCCAAGAACGATCCGCCTTCTCTACCCCAGACGGGCACTACCACTTTAAAGTCATGCCCTTCGGCATGAAAAACGCCCCGGCAACGTTCCAACGGCTGGTAAACCAGGTACTGGCGGGCCTGGAAGACTTCAGCGCCGCCTACCTGGACGACATTGCTGTGTACAGCCACCAGTGGACCGACCACCTCCGCCACCTGCGGGAGGTTCTACACGCCCTCCAGCAAGCCGGGCTCACCATCAAGGCCAGCAAGTGCCAAGTTGGCCAAGGGTCCGTGACCTACCTGGGACACCAAGTAGGAAGCGGGCTGGTGGCCCCTCTCCAACTCAAGATTGCTGCCATCCAGGCCTGGCAACCCCCTACGAGCCAAACGGAGGTCCGGGCCTTCCTGGGGCTCACCGGATACTACCGGCGGTTCGTGAAAGACTATGGCAGCATCGTGGGGCCCCTCACAGAGCTCACCTCCAAAAAGAGCCCCAAAACCGTCAACTGGACCCCGGACTGCCAATCAGCCTTCGAGAAGCTAAAGACCGCCATGTGCACGGCCCCCGTGCTCCAGGCTCCCGACTACAGCCGGGAATTCATTGTGCAGACGGACGCCTCCGATCACGGTGTGGGGGCCGTCCTCTCCCAACTCAACACCGAAGGGGTCGACCATCCGGTGGTCTTCATCAGCAGACGCCTCTTGCCCCGAGAACAGCGCTGGAGCACCATTGAGAGGGAGGCCTTCGCCGTAGTCTGGGCACTCAAGAAGCTCCGGCCATACCTCTTCGGCACCCACTTCCGGGTGCAAACAGACCACCGACCCCTGCAATGGCTGATGCAAATGCGGGGGGAGAACCCGAAGCTGTTGCGCTGGTCCATCTCCCTGCAGGGGATGGACTTCACGGTGGAACATCGTCCAGGCCAGGACCACGCCAACGCCGACGGCCTGTCACGCTTTTTCCGCCTCAGCGAGGAGAGTCCCCAGGAAGATGGCTGACTCTCCCCGCCTTCAGCTGGGGGGGACGCATGTTGGACAGGCCGCATGTTCGAGCTGTCCCCCCTCCCCGCAATGGGACCAGGACCCTGGCTCTCCCTGCATCCCCAGCCAGAGTCCACAAACGACCACCAGAAGTACCCTGCAATCCCTCCACTACAAGACACCAGCTCCGGACCCAGCTGGCCCGGGTCACCATCTACCCCACCACATCGACCCGGCCGCCATCTTGGGGCACTGCAGCACGAGGCCGCGTGGCCTCAACTCGACCCTAACCCCGGGCCCGGCCGGCCCCGACATCGAGGCCCCACCATCCTCCCAGGAGGCAGAGTGACCACTTGGCGAGTCAATGGGAGAAGGAATCGTCAACGGCTCTCCTCCGCCAGGTGTCGATCACCCCAGGCCGCCTGGGCGCTGGCTCCACCCCCCTGCTGGGTGTCTGGACTCCCTCATCCCGGACCTCCCGGCCCCCAGGCGCGAGGGTCCGGACATCAAAGGGGACCAGACCTATAACTGGGGCAGGGCCAGACCAGGAAGGCAGTTGTATCCTGGAGTCGAGAGACCCGAGAAGAACTCATCCGTGACTTGGCCTGCTGGCGCTGCCGCGGCCCTCTGCCTCGTGAAACCATCGTCTTGGCCTGCTGGCGCTGCCGCGGCCCTCTGCCTCGTGAAACCATCGACTTGGCCTGCTGGCGCTGCCGCGGCCCTCTGCTTTATGAGACTTTCACCTTGGCCTGCTGGCGCTGCCGCGGCCCGATCCACAGACCCTCCAGCTCGAGGATTGTGAGCTCGCCTTTTACCACTACCTGTACCGATCCGGTACCAAGACTGTCCCGCTACCCCCTTTCCCTACAGAGACTAGAAGTGAGAGGACCCCCGGGTCCAAGTTATCCTGTATCGCTGATATCCTTGCCTTAAGAACCTTATATAAAGCCTTGAACTCGACTTGGTGTGGTGCCTGTTTGTGGGGAGGGAGGGTACTTGTCTGTACGATCGCCGGAGACGGTCCCCCTCGGGGATCTCTCCCTCGGTATCCGGCCGACCCTCAGGGTCCCCGTCTAACAACAGGATTAAATAGTTTTACCTTTTGGCATGTGCCCAAGAAGGTGGTAGGAGAGTATATGCCTCTATTTCATTTGTGGTCTGAGAGAGCACCAATCAAATGATTACATTAATAAGAGATTGTATTCTACAAGCACAGATATGGTAAAATGCAATATACAATCTGCCTTTCATTCTTTGCCCGTATACTTGGGGATTTTTAATTTTTGGGAATTTCATTTGAGTTTAGTTTGAGGATAGAAATAATGTTCACTAAAAAATGCCTAAATGGTTGTCTGTGGCTTGTACAATAGTGAAGATATTTAAAACATTCTCAGAATGGGTAGGAAGTGGAAAGTTTGGGGTATGGGCACCTGCTACACTACCAAAGGGGGATATTGGCTTAAAAACAAGCCTTGGCAGAGCCATGAGGTTTATCCCATGCAAGATCTCTTGACTTTGTCAATGTTTCTTAGACATGTTGCACAGCAACGCAAGCTGCTGTGCAACATGGTTTAAAGTAAAGTTAAAAAAAGCAGTATGATGTGGCTAGTGTTGACCGCGCCATCACACTTTTTTTTTTTTTAATCCCTGTTGCACAGCAGCCCACGCTAATGTGCAATAAAAATGTGGATGGTCAAGCAACCCGAGGGAGGTGCAGGGTAGCAGGGAGGGACTACCAACACAAAAAAAACAGGAGAAGGTCCGGCGAAAGCAACAAGAGGGAGGTGTGGGAGAGGAAAGAGGGAGAAACAACACAATGGACAGTGGGAGGATGGGGGTCAAGAAAAATAAGGGAGAAGCAGGAGAGGGTGATTGGGGCAAGAGCCCATATGGTGGGAGGGAGACTGGAAAATGGGGAAGGACTGCAGACACATGCACTATTATAGATTGCATGTAAAAAAGTTTTTAAAAAGTGCATGTAGGAGCACATGGCTAGTGGAAGGACACTGGTCGCAGACAGGAAGCTGTACTTGATCCATGCTCCACAGCAGAGTCAAACACTGCAAGCACCTGAAGGATGCAGGAGGCGAGCAGGAGGCCCTGACCAATAAGAAACAAGGAAATGAGAGTGACTTTGAAGCCTACCAATGGGAAGTAATGAGCATTCTCCAAGCCCGCTTTAAGCTTTTTTACTTTTTCACGAATTATTTTGCAGACAGAGCATGTGCTGTCTGAGGAGAAAACTAAACAGACCGATCGGATTAGAAAGAATGCAATCTTCAAAAGAATGAGCGCCTGTGCACGAAGCTCTACTCAGAAGCCCGCAAACGGCACTATTGCATGTCAGCGTGCGTAACACCAAGGCTGCGTAGCCTCGAACCCATCTCATGCCTCCTTAATCCCCAACCAGAGACTCCCGGCCCCTTCACATCACCTATACAGGTTTTCCATTTCTCACCTCTTCCTTTCCAGCCGCGGTCGGTAGTGGGTGTACCTGCCAGGCGGTGATGTGGGGAGGGGCAGGGTGGGGGGTAGTAATCTATTGATTACCGAGCTTTACAGGTAAGTAAACATATAAATAAATAAAATCAATTTTATTGCGCGCACTACATCGCATTTGGGGATGCAGTGCAAGTAACGAAATTCGTTTTATTTATTTATATGTTTACTTACCTGTAAAGCACCCTGCCCCTGCCCTGTCACCGCTGGCAGGTACACCCACTACCCATTCCTTTCTCATTTCTTTGTTCCCCCTCTCTTGTGAAGTGTCCATCAAGGAGCGAGGCAGACAACAAAGTAGATATGATGAAGGTGATTTATTTCAGAGAAGAGATAGCGTTAACCAGAGCCCACGCCAACCGCTGCACAGGAATGACTGGAATGCTTGGGCACAGGATTCCACATTCCAATGCATGCGGCGAGGTGAGCACAGCAGGGAGAGCGAGGAAGCACGAGGATACAACACATCCTCCTTTCTAGCAAAGAAAGAATTAATCTTAACAGAATATACATACAGGCAAAATAATATATGCAGACATATAACATTGAGATCAATCTGGAAAGGAAAAAAAAAGTTATTTACCAACAATGTAATCTTTATGCCACACAGGAGGTTTTCTCGGACGGGAGGAAATTGGATGAGAGGAGTGGAGGGGAGTGGACCTAATAGAAGGTGAAGAAACAGGAGAATGACTTGAATTGAAACCAGTAGAAAAGGTCCTAGTGTGGTTGGGAGCAAAAGAACTGCTAAGAGAAAAAGGAACTTTGACAACCTTAGAAAGGCTCCACACATTGCCGTCTGACAACTCCACAACCTGCTTACCCACTCTAACAACTAACAACGGGTCAGAAAAACGTGACACACCAGATCTAAGAAAACCAGACTTTTTCACACGTACCCAATCACCAACCTTACAGGGATTGCTGGAAAAGGAAGGCACTAAAGGGGAACGACGATTAGCACACTTGCCCTCGACAAGGTCATGCATCCAGGGTTGGCTCAAATTACACACACCTTTCCTCCCCCGCATTATTTCAAAAGGAGAAAGTTCACCATAGGCCTTAGGTGTATTCCGATAGCTCCACAAAAGCTTTCTAACAGTCTCGTAACAATTCTCACCATTGCACACAGCTAGCTGTAGACCTTCTTTGAGCACCCTGATCCATCTTTCAACCATGCCATTCCCTTGAGGGTAATAAACAGAGGAACGTTTGTGTCGAATACCATGATTGCTACAGAAAAATTTCATCTCGGAAGAAGTAAACTGAGGGCCATTATCAGAGAGTAAGGAAGAGGGAAAACCTTCTTTTTCAAAAATCGAATTTAGGAAATCGATAACCACCCTAGAAGATACAACAGAAACGAACTGGACTTCTGGCCAACTAGAGAACTGGTCTATCAGGACAATGGCGTACACAGGACCCTGACCAAAAGACATAGGACCAGCAATGTCTACAGAAACGCATTCCCATGGTTTTGACGGTCTTGAGATGGGATCGTGGAGGTACTTAACAGGCTTTTGAGATTTGTCACTCACACAACATTCAACACACGATCGTACTTTTCTCTCGATCAGTTTGTCGACTCCAGGCCACCAAAATTCACTCCTAATCCTTTTTTTCATACTGGACATGCCTGGATGACCCTCATGAGCCATGTCCAAAACAGTGTTTCTTAAGTTATCAGGAACTACCAACAGTAAACCTCTCAAGAGGGTTTCCCCTTGGACTGAGAGTTCAGGAGCCACATGAGAATAAGGCAAAACATTAGGGGATAGACTATTTTTAGGAGGCCAACCATTTTTGACAAAAGATATGACATCTAAATAAACTTGGTCACCGGCACAAGCAGAATTCCAAACATCTTCACTAATGCATCCATTGGATACCTCACAAATAGATACAACTTTGTCAGGGTCATCATCAGGTGCAACAAGATTATCATCATCGATGGGAAGTCTTGAAAGAAAGTCAGCAAGGACATTCTTAGCACCGGGAATGTACTCAAGAGAAAAATGAAAATCTTGAAGTTTATACTGCCACCTAGCAATTCTAGAAGTGGCTTTACCGCAACCTTTGGTTGTGAAAAGATCTACAAGGGGCCGATGGTCTGAGCGTACTACAAAGTCAGTGCCATATACATATCTACGAAAGTATTCAATACCCCACCAGCAGGCTAATGTCTCCTTCTCAAGAGTGGAATATTTCGTCTCAGCACCCCGTAAAGGCCTTGATGCAAAAGCAATGGTAACAAGGCCTCTGTGTTGCTTTTGCATCAGAACCGCACCAATGCCAACATTGCTGGCGTCAGTCACAATAAAGGATTTACAATTAGTGTCGAAAGGTGCCAAAGCAGGAGCAGAAATGATACATTTTTTGATAAAATTGAATTGACATTTACAGTTATCGTCCCAAACAAATTCCTGATGGTTCTTCATTAAGTTGCGAAGGTGAGATGTTTTATCAGAAAAAGATGGAATGAATTTGGCATAATACTCGGCTAAACCGAGGAAAGATCTCAGTTGATCTTTGTTGCCAGGTTCAGGTGCATTTTCAATTGCTTTGACCTGACTGAATTTGGGAGAAATGCCTTGTTTGCTAATGGAATGACCAAGATAATCTACAGAGTTTTTTCCAAATTTACACTTTTCTTTGGTGAGAGTGAGACCGTTGTCCTGAAGGATGGAAAGAATTTTAAACAAAATTTCAGAATGTTCACGTTCGTCCTTACCAAAAACAAGGATGTCGTCCTGAAAATATAACACATTGGGTACATTCTTAAACATGTTGTGCATTACACGCTGAAACACTGAGGATGCGGATACTAACCCAAAAGGCATTCTTTTATAACGGTATGCGCCCTCAGTGGTAATGAATGAAGTCAAATGTCTACTATCTTCATGCAGAGCAATCTGGTGATATGCGTTAGATAAATCCAAAGTGGTGAAAATGGATGCATCCTTCAGCTTAGCAAACATTTCACCAATATTGGGTAAAGGATGCCTATCCACCCACACGCTTGAATTTAAATCGCGCATATCAACACATAAACGAATTTTACCGTTAGGCTTGTGGGCAACAACTACTGGCGAAAGCCACTCGGAGGATTCAATTTCCTCGATTACATCTAAGTCACATAACCTTTGAAGTTCAACTTTTACAGATTCACGTAAGGCTAAAGGTATGTTGCGTACCTTATGTACTTTTGGAACAGCATTGTGTTTGAGAATAATTTTATGTTTGAAATTTTTGAGTAAACCCAAGGTAGGGGAAAAAACTTGGGGAAAGATAGTTTCCCATTTGTTGTCAGGAACTATATCAATAGAATTGATGAAGTCAGAATACCCTAAAACTTGATCAGGGTGATTGGGATCAAGTTTTATCATCAATTCTTTTTGTTGTGGCCAACCAAGTAAACATGACCCATCTTTGGCAACATAAACCTTAGCCTGAATCGATTTGCCCTTGAACGATAAAGTGGATGGAAAATATCCAAAAACATCGATAGGTTTTTTCCCATATCCCCTTAATTTTATGTCAGAGGGAAATAATGAAACAACATCAGGAAATTCATTTAGTAATACGTCATCGCCTATTAAAGTATACTTTGCACCAGAGTCGGCCATGACTTTTATCGACTTGGACCCAATTTGAAGCATACAGAAGGGTGAGTCTTTCTTTTCCCCTCCAACTTCGTAGACAGTACTGATGTCGTCGTATTCATCGTCATCAATGTCCACAGGTTGGACTTCAGAGAACCTGGGGCGTCTGGGGTCAGAACTTGAATATCTTGATTTGTTGCGATTCTTACACATCCTAGAGAAATGGCCTCTAGACTTACAATAGTTGCAAAATTGTCCAATAGCGGGACATCTCTTATCCGTAGCTACATGGCCGGGAAAACCACATTTGAAACAGATAACATCTTTTCTGAAGTTTTGATGAGATGTAGAAGTGAACATAGGTTTGTTGGAAGCAAAAGAGGTTGGATTCTTTTTGACGTTTTGGACAACTGATATACTTTGATTTTCCAACGGAAGTTCTTTAGATTTCTTTTCAGATAGTTCTTTTATTCCAAGCTTCATATCCTCAAATCGGTGAGCGATGTCAATTGCTTTTGAAAGAGATAGATCCTTCGCGTCAAGTAACTTTTCTTGAAGTTTCACATCAGAGACGTTGTGCACGAGTTGGTCCCTTAGCATTTGATCTTGAAATTGTTGATAGTTGCACTTGGCTGCAAGGATCCTTAAATCTTTGATAAAGGAATCAACTGGTTCCACTGGAAGTTGTTTTCTGCTAAGGAACTTGTGACGTGCCACGACTTCATTAACTTTCTTTATGAATTGTTTGTCGAGTTGCATAATTGCATTTTCGTAGACATCCGCTTCTTCTTCCTCTTCATCGTCTACTGTGATAGGAGGGAGATGAGAGAGTATTTGTCTCCCTTCTGCGCCGAGTGAATGCTTAAGAATTGCGAATTTGCGTTTGTCTGTGAAATTCTCGCCTCCTATAGCTTCAAGATAGGCCTCAAATCCTTCACGCCATTGTTTCCATTCCAATGGTGGTTCACCGGGACTTGCCAAAAATGGCGGAGGAGCATTAAAGCTTTCCATAGAGATGTAAAGAATATGACAAGAGAAAAAAAAAAATTTTTTTTTTTTTTTTATAGAGAAAGAATTCCAATAGCGTGTAAAAAAAAAATTTTTTTTTCACTTGGACATTGTGATGTCATAAATATGGTGAACCATTCCTTGAAGAGTAAATGAGTAAAGATTTTCTGTCGTCACAATGGCAGCTAGAGCAATTACTTTGAGGAAACCCTTTGTGATGTCACAATAGCAGCATGTGGAGCGCTGATGCTGTGCGATTGCTAGTGCTGACAGATTGGAATGCTGAGAACGAGGTGCGCGTGAACTTGCTCGCGCAAAACTACGAAGGCGCGTGGTGGAGTGTACGCGTCAATTAGTACAGTCAAAATTAAACGAAAGTCATTGAAATTGAAAATAATCTCACCGCTTGGGTTGAAGAAAGCGGGATTTTCACCAAATGAGCGTTGCTACGGCAATGAAGACTCGAAAGGGGTAGACGAAGAAATTCAACACTTTTGAACAGCAACGGTAATCGTGGTCCGGGAAAACCGGGGCTGCAGGCTCTGGAGTCGCGTAGGTTCGTTCACCTCAAGTCGCCAGTGAAGTGTCCATCAAGGAGCGAGGCAGACAACAAAGTAGATATGATGAAGGTGATTTATTTCAGAGAAGAGATAGCGTTAACCAGAGCCCACGCCAACCGCTGCACAGGAATGACTGGAATGCTTGGGCACAGGATTCCACATTCCAATGCATGCGGCGAGGTGAGCACAGCAGGGAGAGCGAGGAAGCACGAGGATACAACATCTTGCTCTTGGGAAATGTCTGATGAGGAAAAATAAGTGCAGAGCCCCAAAAACCACCATCAGCTAAAATTAAGCACGGACTGTAAATCTTTTGTAAGTGAATTAGATTGAATACGTCACATCCCAATGCTCACGATTTTGTAGCTGTTTGTTTCCGTGTACTGCGAGTAAGTGAACATAAACATAGCTGACTAATGGCGACTTAATCAGGAGCTGTTACGTCGGAGGAAAAAGCCAAATCCGCACTAAAGTTCTTATCAGCGACATGTTTTATTTGTTCCAGTTTTTTTCTCCACTCCTAGCAAAACCCCCTTTGAGTAAAATTATGCAACACAGTGAAAATTTGTTTTTTAATATTTTATGTTAGGGTTGAGCATGGATACAGTCAGTTATATCAGACATTATACATACATCTCAGTGATATGTCTTCATAGCAGTCTGGAAACGGTACATCACTGTCTGAAAATGCAAGCAGAAGCCCACGCCGCAGCCTGAGGAATTGGCGGGAGCGACTGGCACTAAAGTGAGCAATGTCGGTGTCAGCCGCAAATAAAATATTTAAAGTTGGCTTTGAATCGCCGTAAACAAAGGTGCCTTTTCTCTTTGCTCTCCCCCTCCCTCCTCAGCCCACGCCCTTCTGCCGCACGAACACAAAGAAGCTCTCCCTGGACTCCAGATAAAGCACAATCACTGCTGAATCAGGGAGCCATCATGAGAAACGGTGAATGGGCCTGAGAGAAAAGACTACGAGCGCTGGAGGGCAGGGTGACTGGCAGGTCACCGGGCTTCGCAGAAGGGTGAAATCGCTGCTATGACGAAGGCAGCACTCGGGTGGAAAAGATTGCTTAAGTCTATTGCTTAAACTTTCGCTATTAGGAAAATCACTCTAAAACGTCCCTGAATAGATCAAACACCGACAAATTGCAAGTTTTCGATTCAGTTTAATTTCGCATCAACTTAATTCCGGTATTTAATATTTGTCTAGGATGTATTTGTTTTACCTATCCATTAATTTATTTTCATTTAGCATGAGCTCAGCCCCTGTGGGACATCCCAACACCATAGAAGTATGAGAGTATGTAGCTACCATTATTCCATTAAATGTCTTCATTAATGCATATTTTTCTAACTATCCCAAGAGAAAGTCTCAAGTCAAGTATTATACTTCCCAGTCTCTCTTTATTAAAATAGCAGCAAGGAAAGTACACTTTCTAAGATTGCCTGTTAAGAAAATGCATCCAATAGAAAAGGAATCTAATGTTCAGAACGAATCCAGGCTAAGTAGATGCCATAAAAGCCTCCCCTCTGCTAGCCAGTCACTTTTTTACTTAGTCAGAAATACTAGTGCGAGACACAGAGAAGGGAAGACTATATTCCATCAATCCGCAAGATAACACGAAAAAAAAAATTGCTAGCATTCAAGCCAAGATTATTGTTTCTCTTTCTTTCACTGCAAAAAACATAGCAGCCAATGGAAAACATTTTAACAACATACAAATTACATTTCCCATGATACTTTATATATAACCACCAATCATGGTCCAGCAGTCCATATAAATGTCACCATTGACATTTTAAGAGCCTCTTTCTTTGCTCCAAACAGTCTAACAATCCAACTGTGATAACAACGAACAGCACTTGTATGGCTGACTCCAATGGTCCTCCAACAACAGCTCTTCTCAGAACCGGAACACAAAATGTCACCCACGACATGAACACTGGACAGAATCATACTTTTTCTGATCCGAACCTGGGATAAAAAGGAAGACCCGTAAAATACATAACTTAGACTATAATTATGGGTGGTTCACCAAGTTATAATAATGACATAGTGGGCGGGATAATCCTCACCTCTGTGTCCTTAATAGAATTATAAGTTCTTGGGGCAAATGCTAGCAAATGTTGTATTCTATTACAGGACCGGAGGATCAGATAATTGCTAATTTAACGCTTATGAAAAACCTCAGAAGTAATATTGCCAACAGATTTATAATTAAACAGTTTGAAGGTAGACTCAGACAACCAGTCTGCTGATTTCATAAGATCTTGAATGGTAGAACCTACATAAATGATTTAGAGGCCATCGCCCCTCGAACACCAAAGTGAGCACCAAAGACTTGAGTATCAAAACCCGCTTCCGCCATGATTGATCTTAACCATCTAGCAAATGTGACAGAGGAAACAGGTTTGAAAGGCTTTTGCAAAGCAATCAACAATTGTGTACAGTGTTCAGGTCACAAAGAATGAGTACATTCTTCATAAGCTTTTGAGCATTGAACCAACACACAGTTTAATATTAGCAGGAAATGCATTACACTCTATACAATAATAAAACGTTATAGTTTTGCCAGTGATGGTAAAAGAAATTCCTTCCGGAGTAAATACTCTACATGTTAGGTCGAGAACTCTCACATCCGACATACGTCTATAGGCGGATAAACATAACAGCATAGCCAGTTTAGCCGCAACTGATTTCTAGACAAATGAGAATTGTCCTGCCATCGTTCAAAAAGAGCCAGGACCAATGACACAACCCACCAAAATGAATACTTGGCCTTGGGAGGACTAGCCACCCAGTTCCCCTTAAGAAGTTTACAAACCATTGGGTGCATACCTACCAGCTTGCCATCCACCTGCGTATGGCCGGCAGGAATGGCAGATCGAAAATTATTCACTGACCTGTAAGACAAAACCGCAGAAGCTTTATCAGAAAGAAAACTAGCAACATGGGGTAATTCTTCCACCACGGGATCCAAGTGCTGTTCCAAGCACCAACTCACACTGCAGCGCCACGCTGAACAACATTGCTTGCGGGTGGAGGGAGCCCAGGCCTGTTGAATAAAATATGAAGCCTTTTGCAAAATGCCTTGCAAATCCCACAGTTGCCTAAAAGCATCCAGATCATCAAAGACAATTGCCCCAACATTATCATCCGATGCAGTTCTCCGGGAGGGTCCTGGAGCATCATCTGAGGCCAAGGCAATACACGTAGATAATCGCACGCTCTCCCCAACAGAATCAGGAACCAAGGCTGGGATTTTCAAAGAGGTGTTACCAACACTACCATCACCATTTGGCGATTGATCTGTGTTGCCACTCTAGAAAAGAGAATGAATGGGGGAGACGCATAGTTCAGATTCATTGACCAGTATTGTGAAAAAGCATCTATTGCTTTTGCAAGCAGGTATGGCCCCAGCTGAAGAACGTCCCTAGCTGGGGATTCAATCTGGAGGAGAATCTGGAGGAGAAAAGATCTATCGTGCACAAACCCCAGATCCCCTGTATCCACTGGAACAAATGCAGGTGAAGCCGCCAATTGCTGTAATCTGTCAAATACCTGGAGTTCCAGTCCGCCAGAGCATTGGACTGACCCAGAATGTACTGCGTTATCCTTGATATCTGTTGACTCAGGCAGTAGTGCCAAAGGTCCTTGGCTATCTCTACCAAAAGTGACGATCTCGTACCCCCCAACTTGTTAATGTATCGCACTGTTGATATGTTGCCCATCCTGAGAAGGATGCAACCAGGCATCTTCTTGGGGGAGAGTATTTTGCAAAAGTATTGCAAAGGACCCTGCCAACAACTCTAGGCAGTTGATATGAAGGGACAATTCTTGGACAGACCGCCTTCCGCCTTTGAAAATATCTCTGCAACAAGCTCCCCAGCCCCACCGGATGGCATCTGACTCTATTATCATCTCTGGTTGGGATCCGGAGATGGCCCTGCCATTCTAGGCATCCACGTTTTCCAACCATCAGCTAATTTCCTCCCGTATTTCCTCTGTCAGGGGAATCTGATCTGTGTAAGACATACCTTTCTGAAGATGCAGAATTTTAAACTGTTGAAGAGCCCGGTAATGGAGAGGACCCGGGAAAATGGCTTAGGTCGAGGATGCCAACAGTCCCACTAAGCGTGCAGTCATCCATAAAGAGACAATTTGTTCAGGAAGAACCGATTTCATTTATTTCTTCAGATCGCACAATTTCATTTTGGGAAGCTTCAGCTGCGCCAACTGGGAGTTGATCACAAACCCTAGAAAGTCTATCATCTGAGACAGACAAAGAACGGATTTGGTCCAGTTGATGACAAACCCAAATCCTGAAGAAGTGACATTGTCATCTGTAAATGCAGATTGGCTAAGGATTGTGATTGGGCCATGATGAGAATATCGTCCAAGTAGACTATCATGTTCATTCCCTGCTCCCTGAGATGAGTTATCACTGGCTTCATCACCTTGGTGAAACAACATGGTGCCGAAGAAAGCTCAAAAGGAAGGACCAAATATTCCAACAACCTTCCCTTCCACCAGAATTGAAGAAATCGCCAGTGAGGAGGAAAAATGGGAATAGTCAGATATGCATCCTTATGGTCCAGCCGGACCATTCAGTCTCCCTTCCGTAGCAGGTCTGTTAACAGTTGGATGCCCTACATATTGAAATGTTTGTACACTATGAAGTGATTGAAATCTCTCAAATTCAGACCCAATCTGTGACCACCGCACTGTTTCTGAACCAAGAAGACGTTGCTGCAGAAACCACAGGCACTGTCATCGCAATACACCACTGCATGTTTCTGCAGCAGATCCTATTTTTTTACATCTATAAAAGCGCACTCTTGTTGGAAAAAAATACCTGCTGAGGGGGAGACACTTCTTGAGGGTCTGATAAAACTCTAGATGAAACCCCTGAAAAGTCAGCAAAATCCATTTTGTACTGAAAAAGTGCCCTACAATTGTGGAGGAGGAACAGAATACGACCCCCAATGGCATCCCTGAGGTTTCGAGAACTCTAACCTGCTGAATTCTGGGAATGAAATCCCGCTCTATGGCCGCCTCGATTTGAAACGACGTCTGGAGAATCTTTGCCTGGTTGGGTAGAATGTGCCACCTTTGGTGGAGTTCCAATCTCATCTACCTCAAGCGTATCCACCTCTGGGAGGGGCTTGACAGTAGTAACAGCCTGGTGAGCGGTCCCTGCCTCGCCAGGCAAGTTAAAAAGGCCTGCTTGAAAGACCCATTTGGTGTTGGATTGGACTTTATCCAGTGATGTAAAGGCACCCACATATTTAGATACATCTTTAACAAATGTATTTCCAAAGAGGTTGCCCTCCACCAAGGGACCAACTTCAGCTGAAGCGAGCTTGGTAAGAGTCCATTCGCATAAGGAGCGACTTATGCTGTTCAGTTGATACAGACCAATTCATGTTCCCCAATTGACATATAGCTCCTTAGGTTCAGCCAGCTAATAAATTGGGATCCACAGGAATGGCCGTCTCCTTAGCCACAAAGGCCATTTCTAAAATCTTTGCAAAAGGGCCAGCCAAGTCCAGCAACTTATCCAGACACTCACACAAAGCGCGGTCAATACCATTTTTAGGATCCTTCGCACATTTTTTTCAGGAAGGTTCGCATGCTCGGGTCTATTTCTGAGGTTTCTGCCACATGATCAGGGATGTTGGGTCTGGGACATTCCGCCCAATGGCGGTTACTTACCTCCTTATCAAAACCTTGTTTCTAATTGTCGTGAAGATATTCCAACACTTTGGGATCAGGAGCCCAATCTGAAGAACGAGGATGGACTATATCTTGAGGATTGAACGTAAAGGTATTGGATGGACCCAGTTCAGGGACGCTTGGCTTAGCTGAGGCAGATTTCTTCGATTTTTTCTTCTTAGGATGGGTACCATGATCTGAATTGGCTGAGTCAGTATTAGGAATGTCAGTATCGGTATTATTCCTATCCGTGCACTTGGGCGGTGCACTTGTGGAAGCCGATGGTACTGAATAGCCATGATCACTCAAAAGGACCTTTAGCCAGAATGCAAGCGTGAGACCACTCAGTGGATTTGGCTTTAGGTTTACCGGAACCCTCCGAAGAGCCTGGTTGAGGATCCGGTGTTGTTGGATTTTGAAAGCCATGACATTTCACAAAACTCTCCTATCGTGCAGTGATAGGTTTAATGGCAGCAGCAAAGACCTGATTCACTGCAATGGGGACAGCAGTCTCAATTGCCCTGTTGACTGACTTCTGGACTGAAGGATCCTGAGCGTCAACTAAGTTATCCTCTAATAGGGGCCCCTGCTGTTCGTCATACAGGACTCAAATTCTTCCTCCTCAAAGGGGGCCCAATATTTTTGGCAAATTTTTTCTTCGAACACAGAATAACTGCCAAGTGTATCCTCAAAGGACACTCGGGGAAGCCAACCCTCGTGCACAACAGAAAAGAAAACAAGCAGCCTTAAACTTAGCTCCTCTGCAAAGCTGTAATCACAATGCAGCCACAGGACAGCCAGGGCGGCAGGAGCCAGAAGATACAAATGAGCGTGCACTCGCTCAAGCAGGGCTGGCCAATTATTTCAATCAACAGCTGTCGGAACACCTTGCTGCAATTAATCAGAAGGAACTAAGCGGTAATAGAACGCTATGGCAGGAGGACACAATTGGCAGGATTGTGCTTAGCTCAAACCCCCCCAAAATAGGCCAATTGGGCTACGCACATCCAAGGCTCTAAATAGACATTGGGCCCGATCTGGGAAGGCACTGATCAGTCCGCGGAGGCCACGGTGAAAAACACTGCTCTAAGGAGTGAGGGAAGTGTGAAATAAGGGAAAAAATATTTCCGAAGACGGGACGGGTCACACAAAGAATGGAGCAATGACTATGGATCGGAGCGCAAATTACAGGTAATGAAAATGAAACCCCAGAAGTCGGGATTATTAAACGCCCTGCTCGTTCACCCAAGACACAAGCGCGCTGGGAAGGAGCTCATCATAGGACAATGAACCACAATATAAAACAATGTACCAATTACATTACAAGTAATAACTTAGACATGTGGTTCTGAAGATTCTGGATTCATGTAATCGTTCTGGACTCGAGAATTAAAACTTCGTCGAAACATGACGAATTTGGTATCAAAAGACCGAGAATGACAAGCATACCATGTACAAATATTTTCAGCATATTCGGGTGACGATTTCACCTCGAAATCGTCATTTATGTCCTGAACCCTTGGCCTCCATTTATGTGTTGCCCTTTACATAGGCCTTAATCCAGCTGAATTCAATTCCACAAGGACACATACTCCTTAATCCACTTTCCTATGACCTGTGCAAGTTGGAACCATTGCCCCAGGCCGAACTCGTTAGGTCAGTTCCCCTCCCAGTGGCCGAACAAGATAGCATCAAGGCTCAACAAGCCATAAAACCATTTCAGCGCGCACAACTGCCGTATCTCACTCACATCTGTCTCTACTCTTTTTGCTTCACTTACTTTATGGTGGGGAGGTGCCTGTTTTATTGGGGGTCCACCGATATCTGATGAAATGTTGGGCCTTGCCGGGTGATTTGTTATGGGCAGCACGACGTGAAATATGTACATGTCATCACGACTCTGCTTTTTCTTTGTAACCAATAACTGTAATGACATACTACAAATTCGAAGAATGTTTGCCTGAAGCTGAATATTCTGTATAAAGAGAGAAGCCTGACTTTGTAAATTCGAGCAGTCTCCTGAGAATATACTTCCCCGTGTGTTGTACTTCTAGGACACTTGTTACCTTGGTTGCAGCCAATAAATCGATCTTTGACTTCACCTAGAAGACTCTGAGTTTCTGTGGTCTGGATCAGGGAAGAACCCGAGGTCTCTGGGTGTACCCTGACACCGCTGGGTTGCCGGTTCTGTGCCGGTTCTTAAAAACCCAGTACCTCAGCTGGCGCCCAGCGTTTGGGGCGATTCCAGTGGTAGTAGTCAGCCAGAGGTTCGTGAGGAGCTTCGTGTGAAAATTCCGGAAGACGGCCAACCACCTCATCGACCCCTGCATGTCGACGTGGTCCGAAGGTCTTTGCTGCGAGGTTCCCCGCTTCCCGACGGCTACAAGGACTGCTGCCCTGGCTATCGCCCTGATTTGGACCCTTGAAGTTTGGTAGAGCGAAACACTAAGACGAGTCTTCTGGTGACGTCATCGATATCTCAGTTAAGTATAAGTGGAGCGTCTCCCAGTCCTTCGTTGGTCTTAATCTTGGGTATCCTTTGGGATAATTGTTGGTACTTGCAAGCACCAAAACCGAAGGACTCGTGTATTCACGAGAAAAATCGTAATCGATAATCCTTTGAAGTTTGGAACTAGACTAGAGAGAAAAGATGCCTAGTCTTAGACTTGGAAATTTGTTTTGTCTTGGTTGTAATAATAGGGACTACCGATTGGAGGACTCATGTCCGGTTCCTCCGGTTGGAACTCCAACTTACGAGTTATATGTGAAACATGGGGTAGGCCCCATCGCATACAATGAAGTGTGGATCAAATACACCAGACAAGATAGTGTTTTAAAATGGCCCCAATATGGTAGTTTTGATACCGAAATTTTAGATAACCTTGAAGTTAAACTGTTCAAAAAGAAAGCCCGGCCGGCAATGTTTGACTCTTTTCGCCTATGGCGTAAGGAGGCCAAACAGAAGGAAATCAAATTAGCTAAGAAAAATAAGAGAGAAGGGGGAATTTCAGTAATGCAAGCTGCTATGCAGTTTAAAGACAATAAAGAAGAGCATATGAGTGAGCAGTTGCACAGGCAACGTAAAATGGCGATAGAAAAATGTTATCCAGTTTTGCCGTCTCTTCAGCAAGAGGCAGCAAAAGAGCGTGAAAAAGATCCATTAATGTCGCATTTATTAAGTTCTCCACCCCCCTATGCACAAAATGCCACGGCACCTCCACAACCCTTAGTTGCGCAACCTGTGGTTGTTATGCCTCCTGCTCCTCCACAGCACCCACCAGCTACTCTTCAGCTGGCTCCTACTCCTTTGGTGCAGCCTCTCAAGGCCCACCGATCACACCTGTTTCTACGATTTTGCCTACTGTACTCTCTACTTCTCCTAATGCTCCCTCTACGATTTTGCCTAGTGCTCCTTCTATTTCTCCTGATGCCTCCTCTGCTATTGTCTCTGCTCCTGCCTTATCTCCCCCCGTTTTTCCACCCGTTCTTCCTTCAGTTTCACCTTCCATTCGGCAGAAAATGGCCAGCACTGTCACTAACCGTTTCTCACCTCTTTTCGGGTCGCCTACTACGACCCCTAAAATGGAACGAAGACAGTTGCGAAGTCGACTGCCTGACTATCAAGAGAGAGACTCACTGAATCGTTTGGCACGGAAATGGGTGATGGACACTGTGAAGTATGATGTAGAGTCTGTCATGGAAGTCTTCCATCAATGGGAAGCACCGACGCAGAGATATGTTTTTGAACAGATGTGTGTTTTCCTTTGCGAGGATTTGGAAGACAATGATCTGGAATGCAACCAGCAAGAATTGTGTCGTGTACGGTTTAGGTTTGGAGAGGGCATGATTGTAGGTCCCGATGTAGAGAAAGCGGTTGAAATATTGTTATCATATCGGAGTAAGGGGAGCAGTTCTGGGTCACAATCTGAACCTAGCGCATCTAGTAGGAAAAAGGCGCGACAATACCCGATGAGAGAAGTTCCCCCACAATGGAGAGAGGGCGACACAACTGTTAACCCCCCTATTTTACCACACTTTCAGCGTGTATGGGTACATGTCCCATGGAAGCGAGCTGAAGTTTTAGCACTTAAACAGACATTACCTGATCCACGTAAAAATCCTGCAGGATATTACAAGGAGTTGTCACAGACTGCTGGATCCTGTATAATGAATTTAGCTGATATCGATATGTTATTTGGGAATGTAGTTCCACAGCCTTTATGGGGTAAAATTCGTCATACAGATCATGATCAGGAGTTAGGTGACTCATGGGCTAATATTGCTGCTGCAGATGCCCGACAAGTTGGTGGTGCTAAGCCTGAGCCTTTGATAGCAGAACTCCCTGGTAGAATAGTGGATTACATGAAAACGATAATGCCTGCAATACGTGTAAATTGGGATAAGTTGTCTGCATGCAAGCAAAAGAAAGAAGAAACTGTCTCAGATTTCTTCACCAGGTTTGAGGAGACATTTGTCGACCACAGCGGTCAAGATATGACCACAGAAGGTGGTCAGAGATTGTTTGTCGATAAATTCGTGCACAATCTGCTTCCAGAATTGTGTAAAAAGTTAAAGGATTCGGAAAGTTCTTGGGCAGTCTCATCTTCAGCCCAGATATTGGCTACTGCACAATATTACGAAAATAGAGACAAGGACGAGAAGGATAGAGTAGAAAAGAAAACTAAAGAATTAAAAACGAAGGTTTTATTACAGCAAGCATATCCGCCACATGGTGGTGGTAATCAGAATAATAATGGTCAGAATAACTATCAGTAATTTTCAGCAGCCTCAACAGTATCAGAGGAACTCGCAAAGAGTCGAGTACACTCAGCCACGTGTCCCTATAGGCCCCAACCAGTGTTCGTATTGCAAGGAAGAAGGTCATTTCAAATATAGTTGTCCTATTTTGTTACAACGTGCAAATGGTGTTTCTGGTGTAAGAGGTTGTGGTGTTCAGCAAGCGCCTAGAGGTAGAGGACGTGGAAACGTCCCCCAGAACACACGTCCCCTTCCACCACAAAATTCTATGAATAGGTTCGATCAGCAGAACAACGTTTCTGACAGGACAGCTCAATACTATGTTGATGATTACTATACAGAAGATGAGTATTTGGAGGGTAATGATTGCTAGGACAGCCATAGACAAAGAGAGGGAGTTGTTTCAGTTCCAGTAGATCAGAATGGACCTTACGTTGAGGTGATTACATCAGGTGTGTCAGAACCTTTTCTGTTGGATACTGGTGCTACAAAGAGTTCTATTATCCACTCCAAACTCCCTGGCGCAACTTTGTCTGGCGAAATGAACGTTTCTGTAGGTTTTTCTGGCGCCCCAGTTAGAAATCCGATTTCTGACCCTTTGTCTCTTTCTGTTGGTCCTTGCGAATTCGAAGCACCCCTCATTCTGACAACAGGTTGTGGTGAAAACTTGCTAGGATTGGATTTGTTAAAAAGATTGCAAGCGACTTTGTACTGTTCTCCTTCAGGAGTACACCTTACTTTAGGTAAGAAAGTGGTTTCTGCCATGTATTTGTCGAGGGACAAACTTCCAGCAGAATTGTCGTTTCTTCCAGATATTCTTTGGGCCGCTGGTCCTAATGATGTAGGCCTTTTAGAAATTCCACCATATGTTGTAACATTGAAAGCCAACGTTAAAATGCCACGAATTCCCCAATACAAAATCTCGAGTGAAGGTGAAAAAGCTTTGCTAGCGATCGTTTACGAATTGATTGAAAAGGATGTGATTGAAGAAACACGAGGCAACGTTTGCAATAGTCCTGTTCTGCCTGTTTTAAAACGAACTGACCCTTCTCAGCCACCTGTGTACAGATTCGTGATTGATCTTAGAGAGGTGAATAAAATAGTTGTGCCACAATTCCCAGTTGTCCCCGACATTACCACATTATTGACTATGATTCCAGCATCTGCCTCTTGGTTTTCAGTGATTGACCTGAAGAATGCCTTCTTCAGCATCCCGATTGCTGAAGAAAGCAGGGATATTTTTTCCTTCAGTTTAGGAGGTCGCAGCTTCCACTTTAAACGCGCTCCTCGGGGCTACTGTGAAAGTCCATCAATATACAATCAAGCTCTAAAAACACAGCTTGATACGATTGTTTTACCTGAAGGTGCTACTCTTGTACAGTATGTGGATGATTTGCTCATTGCTGCAGACACTGAGGAAATTTGTAAAAAGGCCACGCTGTCATTATTGCGTCATCTGTGTGATCTTCATCACAAGGTGTCACTTTCCAAACTGCAGTATTGCCGACAAGAAGTGACCTACTTAGGTCACCTCTTATCGAAGGAGGGAAGTAAACTGACCCCAGAAAGAATTCAGGCAATAGCGAAATTGAATGTGCCAAGAACACAGAGAGAAGTGCGTGCTTTCTTGGGCATTACATCGTACTGTAGACAATGGATTCCAAATTTTTCGTTATTAGCCAAACCCTTGGTGGCATTAACGTGTAAAAATACACCCAATCCCATTCCTTGGTCTGAAGAGTGTCAGAAAAGTTTTCTCGAATTACGCACAGCATTATGTTCGGATCCTGTGTTAGGTACCCCCGACTACAGTAAGCCTTTCACAATGTATGTCCACGAGAAAGAGGGCTGTGCATTGTCAGTGTTGACTCAGTTGTTTGGAGGTAGGCAGCGTCCATGTGCCTATTTTTCGTCGACCTTGGATCTGGTAGCACAAGCATTGCCGAGTTGTTTAAGAGCCACAGCAGCAGCAGCTGTCTCTATTCGACAGTCTGCTGGTCTAGTAATGAATAATACACTAGTCGTGATGGTCCCACATGCAGTAGACAGTTTGTCAAATAGAACCAAGACACAGCACTTAACTAGTGCTCGACTGTCCAGTTACGAATTGACATTACTAGCGAGTCATGTGCACATAAAAAGGTGCAGTACCTTAAACCTAGCTACGTTGTTGCCAATTGCAGAGGAATCAGATGTTACAGAACAGCATGATTGCTTTCTCAGAACAGAGGAAGAGACGAAAGGGAGAGTAGATCTATCCGATACTCCTCTTGCTGAATGTGATGGTACATTATGGGTGGATGGTTCATGCTTCAAGCTCCCGAGTGGTGACGCGACTACAGCATATGCTGTTACGACTTTGCATACAATTGTTGAAGCTGCACGTGTGCCACATAATTCAGCTCAAGCGGCAGAATTGATTGCACTCACGAGAGCATGTGTGTTGTCTAAGGGAATGAAAGTGACTACACTGATAGTCAGTATGCATTTGGAGTGGCTCACAGTTTTGGGCGATTGTGGAGAGAATGTGGGTTCCTGACTTCGCATGGAGGTAAGATTCAGCATGGTCAGTTGGTGAATGAGCTTCTTGAATCACTGACCTTGCCCCTGCAAATGGCGATTGTGAAATGTAGTGCTCACAAGAAGGTGACTGATGATGTTGGTCGTGGAAATGCATTTGCTGATGAGATCGCGAAAGAAACGGCAAAGAATGTAATGAGCCGAATGTATGTTGCAGGTCCTGCAAGATGGACTGGTGATGTTGGAATGTGTGAAGACACAATAGAGAGTGTGAAGTCCATCCAAGCTGAGGCCACAGAGAAAGAGTTGAGCACGTGGAGAGAAAGTACGGGTAGAATGGATGCAAATGGTTGCTGGATTGAATTAACAGAGCATCAGAGATGGTTGTTACCCGATGCATATGTGCTTGCAGTGGTTACAATGGCTCATATCAGCGTGAAAGGGATTTGCGAGTTGTTGGCCCCAGTATGGAAGAATTCAGGGATTCACAAATGTGCAGAGAATGTTGTCAAGAATTGCATGGTATGTTTGAAACACAATCCTGGTAGGGGAACCCCAACTCCAGCTGGTCATTTTGCACCTCCTACGTACCCGTTCGAGGTTTTGCAGCTAGATTTCATTCACATGGAGAGGTGCAACAATTTAAAATACGTACTCGTTGTTGTTTGTGCCTTCTCAAGATGGGTAGAAGCCTATCCCCTAAAAGACAATACTGCCTTGTCCACAGCAAAAGCCCTTGTGAAAGAGTACTTCCCCAGGTTTGGAATGCCTACAATGGTCTGGTCTGATAATGGAAGTGAATTTGTGGGTCGTGTGATGAAGAGAGTGTGTGAAGGGCTAGGTATCCGGCAGAAGTTCCACGCTGCAAATCACCCCCAATCAGCTGGATTAGTAGAATGTTACAATGGCACTTTAAAACTTAAACTGGCCAAAATCCAAGCGAGCACAGGTCTTAAATGGCCTGACGCTCTACCCTTAGCACTCCTGTCCAGTAGAATGACTGTGCATTCACGAGTGAAACTTAGTCCATATGAGATAGTTTTTGGCCGGCCAGCCAACATATGGGGAGTGCCTAGACCCACTAAGTTCAGCGAGCTTGAACACCCTATTTTGCTTAATTATCTGTATGAATTGACGGCTAAATTGCGTGTTTTGCATCAACAGGTCCACAACACCCTGCCTCCGGTCTCTGAGACTCCAGCTCACGCCATTGACCCCGGTTCCTGGATTCTTGTCAGGAACTTCCAAAGAACGTAGAACGACCAGCCAAGGTGGACCGGGCCTCATCTCGTCCTTCTTTCTACAAGATCAGCCGTTCGGGTGGAGGGGAAGGCCAACTGGGTCCACGGGATCCATTGTAAGAAAATCCCTTTTCCTCTGCCCTATGACCATTGGGTCCAGAAGGGTGTCGCTGACCCAGAACCTGATACCGTGTCACATGCCGTCCCTTTTAATGACTTGCATGTAAAAAGAACTGACTCTGAACGAGAAAATGAAAACATTTTGCACAAGGCTGTGCCGCCATCCAATCGGTTGAACACTACAGAGCCTGACCTCTTGTTCCAGGATCAGACAATACCTGGAAAACAACGATATAATTTGAGACCGAGGAAAACAAACTAATAAAACACTTTCTTTTTGCAATTTGAGACCAAGATCCATGGACTAATAAATAGATATTTCTTTTTCCTCCCAAGTACTATTTTTGAAAGTGCAGCTCTCCCATCTAAGAAACTTGCTTATTTTTGTTTTTCGAACCGCCATCCGGGTTCTGCTGCTAGGGCCGCGGTTGATTAAAGTCTTTGGGGTGCAGCTGACGACGTTAGGTCGGTAGTTCTGGTTGGTCCAAGGGAGTTGCCCTAGACTGACAGAAGCATCCCTTAGCAGAGGCAACCTACCACTGCGGGCAGCACTTTAGAGAGGATGGAGTTTCCCGATGCGGAGAGACCTGCCAAACGAACGAACTTAAAGCACAAATTGTGCAACGTGATGACAAGGAAAAGTTTTATAATATTGTGTATTATTATTTATTTATTATTATTATTATTTTATATTTTATAGAGCGCCTGGTGACCCGAGGGCATCCCCGCGCTATAGAGTTGTGAGATCCAGGAGAAGGGAGACCGGGGGAACTATTTGGGGAAAAGGAAGGTTTTAAGTTTTTTACGGAAGAGGGGGAGACAGGGTTCAAGACGCAGATTGCGAGGGAGAGCGTTCCATTTTAAGGAGGCATTGACCGAGAAGCGGCGGCCACCGGTGCGCGACTTCTTGAATTTAGGAACTGTAGCCAGATGTTCGCTGTCAGAGCGAAGGTTTCTGGGGGCTTTGTAGGGGATGACCATGTCTTTAAGGGCGGCAGGGCCAGCCCCATTGATAAGTTTATGCGTGGTGCACAGGGCCTTGAACTCTACTCGCTGGCGCACAGGAAGCCAGTGCAGAGCTTTGAGGGCCGGTTTGGTCAAGGCTCTGGGAGGGAGGTTCAAAATGAGCCTCGCCGCAGCGTTTTGTGCACGTTGGAGCTTGGCCAGGGTGAATTCAGGGGCTCCGAGGTACGCGGCGTTCCCATAGTCAAGCCGAGCTAATATAAGCCCTTGAACCAATAGTTTCCTGGATAGGGGGGGAAGAAGCGGGAGAATCTTACGAATTGACCGCAGAAGGCCAAAGCATGTTCCAGCGGTCTTGGCTGCCTGGGTCCTCATGGAGAGGTCCTGCTCCAGCCAGAATCCTAGTGTTTTAATTTCTTTCTTAGGCGTGGGGATAATCCCGAAGGCATCCGGCCAAACTGATGGAGGGATGGAAGACCATTTGTTGCCTAGGAGCATGATTTCGGTTTTTGCACCGTTCAGCTTCAGGGAAGATTCGCACATCCAGGTGTGGATATCCTGCAAACAATTCAGTAGATTATCTGGGTGCTTGTCCAGGTGCGAAAGAGAGACGACAAGTTGCGTGTCGTCAGCATAGTTTACTATTTTTATCCCGTAAGGGGTCACAACATCTTCCAAGGGGGCCATGTAAACATTAAACAGGGTGGGACTAAGCGATGACCCCTGGGGCACTCCACATGTGAGAGGGAAGGGGTCTGAGCGAGAATTGCCGTCCCACACTTGAAATGAACGACCGGAAAGGAAGGAGTCGATCCATGCATATGCAGTTCCCACAATTCCTGCCCTGGCCAGGCGATGAAGGAGGACACGGTGATCCACCGTATCAAAGGCGGCACTGAGATCCAGGAGGATCACTGCCACTGATCCTCCTGAATCCAGGATACATCTTGCCTCCTCGATGACGGAGAGGAGGGCAGTGTCCGTGCCCTGGCCCGACCGGAATCCTGTTTGAGACTGACGCAGAATTTTGTTAGTCTCAAGGAATTGGGAAAGTTGCACGTTAGCCAATTTCTCAGCCATCTTGCTGATACAGGGAAGCAGCGAGATGGGTCTGTAATTGGCCATGTCGTCCGGGTTCAATTGAGGTTTTTTCAACAGGGCCTTGACGACAGCGCTCTTCCAGTTGGGAGGGACTGAGCCTTGGTAAAGAGAGGTGTTAATGAGATCCCTGATGATGGGGGTTATGCTGGGCGACACAGTTTTTAAGAATCTGACAGGGGCCGGGTGAAGGGGGGATCCGCTTTTCATTTTGGCCATTGTGGCGGTGACCTCAGTGAGGGAGACTACTCTGAAGGAGGTCAACCGCGGGCTGTTAGTGCAGATGACTGTATCAGCCTGATTGAGCGGGCTGATCGAGGGGAGGGAGTCCAAAATACGCGAAATTTTGGAGTCGAAGTAAGTGGCTAGGTCCTTGCTTCTATCCGGGGGAGAGGAAAGAGCAGCAGATGCTGTAGGGATGTTAAGTAGTTCCTTGACTATCAGGTAAGATTCTTTAGCAGAATTGGTCGCATTTTTTATTCTATTATCATAGAATGTGGCCTTAGCTAGTTTTATAGCTGATTTGTATCGTTTTACCGAGCTATTGTAGGTGTCCTTATTACTATGGAGCCAGTCTTTTCTCCAGCCTTTTTGCAATCTTTGCGGAGGTCTCGGTGGTCCGAGGTGTACCATAGGGCATGGCCCTTTATCCTATTTTTGATCTCACGATTTTTTAGAGGAATGATACTGTCAAGGGAAGAGGATATCCAATCTCTGAATTGGGTGTCAGCCTCGGACGGGTCCTCCACGAGGCTAGGGGTAGAGGAGTCCAGTGCTTTGGACCAATCCTCCGCCGAGAGTCTGGCCCACGATCTATCTCTGGTTAAGATGGGGGATTATAATGTTTCTTGTAAGCCCCAGGGAGGTGGAATGTGACCAGAAAGTGGTCCGTCCATGGGAGGGGTAGGGAATTGATGTATTGGAGGGAGGGGATGTTAGAAAACACCGGGTCGAGTAGGTGCCCTTTTATATGAGTTGGGCCGGTGTTGGCAAGAAGAAGGCCATGAGCCGCCAGGTCGCAGATTAGGTCAGCTGCTCCTGTGTCCAGGGGATCGTTGAAATGGATATTTAGGTCTCCTGTTATTAGGAAGTTCGATGTCAGATGGGCCGAGGAAGAAACAGTTTCCAAAAGAGTCGCTGCAAAGGGGGCGAAATGACCGGGAGGTCGGTAGACCAAAAGGCCTGACAGGGAGCTGGTCGGAGTTTGCTGGATCGTGAAGAGGCAGCTCTCTGATTCCCGCGTAGCAATCTCATTGATTCGACAGACGAGGTGGTCCCTGTGGATGATAGCTAATCCGCCTCCTCTACCTGAGGGGCGTGGTTGAGACATGATAAGGAAGCCCGGGGGCAGAGCCAGTACTATGTCCGAATTAGAATGCTCAGTAATCCACGTTTCTGTCAGGAAAAGTATGTCCAGGTTGAGATCGACAATGAGATGATTAATACGCAGGGCATGCTTGGGGAGCGATCTGCAATTGAGTGTCGCAATTTTGAGGACAGGGGGTGGAACCGGGGGTTTAGAAAGAAGTAACTTACCCGGTTTGCAGTTGTTACAGCTAGAATAGGAAACATTAGGATCCTGCATGACATGACATGTGTTGTTTTTACTGGGCCTTAGGCTGAGGAGCTCTCTGCGTGAGTAGCTTACCTTTGTGCTGACAGGGGCGGGCATAGAGTCTGGCCCTGGGCCCGGTCGTGCGCGGACGGGCGCAGACGGGCTTGCCTTAGGCGCGCCTTCGGCGCGCAAACGGCGCTCCCGCTGCGCTCATCCACTGCGCTGGTATGGCCGGCACATTTGTAATCTATGGGGTGGGCGTGGCCTCGGTGTGGGCGTGGCTATCGCCTTTGGGCGTTTCCTGATTCAGCGAGGGGTCGCTGTGTCAGGGGGTCGAAGAGGGAGGTTAGAGCGCGTTCAGGTCGGCGCTTTTGAGCAAGAGTGCACGGTGGTATTAAAAGTTCGAACACAGAAGAAATAGTGCAATTTTTTAAAACAGAAACAAACACAGTCCTCCGGCTTCCGCCTCAGAGGATGACAACAATCAATTACAATCCGCTTTAAGTCAGCGTATTTGTAGTCTCTGGGGTGGGCGTGGCCTCGGTGTGGGCGTGGCTATCGCCTTTGGGCGTTTCCTGATTCAGCGAGGGGTCGCTGTGTCAGGGGGTCGAAGAGGGAGGTAAGAGCGCGTTCAGGTCGGCGCTTTTGAGCAAGTGTGCACGGTGGTATTAAAAGTTCGAACACAGAAGAAATAGTGCAATTTTTAAAAACAGAAACAAACACAGTCCTCCGGCTTCCGCCTCAGAGGATGACAACAATCAATTACAATCCGCTTTAAGTCAGCGTATTTGTAGTCTCTGGGGTGGGCGTGGCCTCGGTGTGGGCGTGGCTATCGCCTTTGGGCGTTTCCTGATTCAGCGAGGGGTCGCTGTGTCAGGGGGTCGAAGAGGGAGGTAAGAGCGCGTTCAGGTCGGCGCTTTTGAGCAAGTGTGCACGGTGGTATTAAAAGTTCGAACACAGAAGAAATAGTGCAATTTTTAAAAACAGAAACAAACACAGTCCTCCGGCTTCCGCCTCAGAGGATGACAACAATCAATTACAATCCGCTTTAGGTCAGCGTATTTGTAGTCTCTGGGGTGGGCGTGGCCTCGGTGTGGGCGTGGCTATCGCCTTTGGGCGTTTCCTGATTCAGCGAGGGGTCGCTGTGTCAGGGGGTCGAAGAGGGAGGTAAGAGCGCGTTCAGGTCGGCGCTTTTGAGCAAGTGTGCACGGTGGTATTAAAAGTTCGAACACAGAAGAAATAGTGCAATTTTTAAAAACAGAAACAAACACAGTCCTCCGGCTTCCGCCTCAGAGGATGACAACAATCAATCTATATTATATATATTATAATATTTATATTTCTATGCTATTCAGTGTAATGATATTTCTGATAAGTTATATTTTACTTTCTTTTCGTGTAACATTTGCACCCACTGCATCACCCATACCTCCTCCCACTGTTTCCTCTCATTCTTTCCACCCTCTGCCTGACCACGAATCAAATAGGAGATTGGAGTTCATTAATAACTCCTTTGTTCAGTTGTTACACCAACTTGTAATGAACACAACTAACTGTTGGGTGTGCGGTCTTATGCCTCACACAACGGATAACGGTATCCCTTATTTGGTCCTGCCATTTAGTCACAATGGTCCGTATGGGCATATAGGACAATGTTCATATATGCACACGAAATCTACCCCCTGCGTTCTATAACAGACAATCCTAGAAAAAGTGCTCTAGTCAAAGGTATAGTAGACATGATTAAGGAAGGTATTTCTTATGAGTCTATCCCTAGAGATGAGACACTATTATACATAGGATGGAACATGACTGGATATGGAGCTACTCTGAGTGAGAAACAGCAAGCTAAGAGATCGTCCCCGATTTGGATTGTACCCCATCAGGGTCATCTGTGTCTGCAAGGTAATGGCACGAATCCCAGGGCTCAGTTAGGGAAGAGTGTCTGTACTGAAACGTATGCTTTTGGATCTCAGACTTCCCCTGCGTTTTTAGCAGCTAAGGGTACTTATTTCATCTGCCACGATAGAGCCTATACATGGTTGCCCCCTGATTTTTCGGGCTCATGTTTTGTTTCCTTCCTGTTGCCTCCCACCTACACAGCAGCGGCAGACTACCACAGGACAAGGATAGTTAGAGGTGTTTTGAGTGAAGAAGACACTGCAGGTCAAGAATTTGGAGACTTTGCAAAGGGTTTTCTGCCGTTCTGGGGATCCATGGCTAACAGCAGGAACATTAGGCAATTGACAAGGGTAGTTGAGTCCACCGTGATTGAAACTGCTGGTGCCCTTAGTAACTTGACTGCTGAGCTCCAGTCGGATCGACTTATGACCCTTCAGAACAGGGTCGCTTTAGATGTCATACTTGCAGACTAAGGCAGGGTATGCAGATTGATCCAATCAAGTTGCTGCGTTTTCATCCCAGATAACGCTCCAACGGTGTACCAGGCCATCTCCAAACTACATAAGATTTCCGAATCTATCCATGTGGATAAAGGAGATTGGTCATTAATGGGATGGTTCTGGGACCTGATATCTGCCTGGGGATGGAAAATTCTAATGGTCATTGGGATGGTCTTAGTCATTCTTTTCCTGTTCTGTCTATGCATACAGTGTGCTCCTGCAATATGTGGCCTTTGCATCACATCATGTATAAGGAAGCCTGTATCAAGAGATGAACTGAGTACTAAAATGATGTTACAGCAACATCTCAATGACTTTAGGATTATAGATCTGGACTCAGATTAGCATGAGGATAGATTAATTGCCTATGTAAGGGCAAAAGGAGGGTTTGTGGTTCTGAAGATTCTGGATTCATGTAATCGTTCTGGACTTGAGAATTAAAACTTCGTCGAAACATGACGAATTTGGCATCAAAAGACCGAGAATGACAAGCATACCATGTACAAATATTTTCAGCATATTCGGGTGACGATTTCACCTCGAAATCTTCATTTACGTCCTGAACCCTTGGCCTCCATTTATGTGTTGCCCTTTACATAGGCCTTAATCCAGCTGAATTCAATTCCACAAGGACACATACTCCTTAATCGACTTTCCTATGACCTGTGCAAGTTGGAACCATTGCCCCAGGCCGAACTCGTTAGGTCAGTTCCCCTCCCAGTGGCCGAACAAGATAGCATCAAGGCTCAACAAGCCATAAAACCATTTCAGCGCGCACACCTGCCGTATCTCGCTCACATCTGTCTCTACTCTTTTTGCTTCACTTACTTTATGGTGGGGAGGTGCCTGTTTTATTGTGGGTCCACCGATATCTGATGAAATGTTGGGCCTTGCCAGGTGATTTGTTATGGGCAGCACGACGTGAAATATGTACATGTCATCACATAACTGTAATGACATACTACAAATTCGAAGAATGTTTGCCTGAAGCGGAATATTCTGTATAAAGAGAGAAGCCTGACTTTGTAAATTCGAGCAGTCTCCTGAGAATATACTTCCCCGTGTGTTGTACTTCTAGGACACTTGTTACCTTGGTTGCAGCCAATAAATCGATCTTTGACTTCACCTAGAAGACTCTGAGTTTCTGTGGTCTGGATCAGGGAAGAACCCGAGGTCTCTGGGTTTACCCTGACACCGCTGGGTTGCCGGTTCTGTGCCGGTTCTTAAAAACCCAGTACCTCAGACAGAGACACTTATCTCAGCTGCGAGCAGCAAAGAAAGAGGCTCTTAAAAAGGCGATGGTGACTCTTATATGGAATGCTTGACCATGATTAGTGGTTATATGCAAATATCATGGGAAATCTAGTTTGTATAATGTTAAAACGTTTGTCATTGGCCTGCTATGTTTTTTGAAGTAAAAGAAAGAGAAGGAATAATCTGAGCCTCCGGTCCTGTAATAGAATCTGGATACTATCATGGACATCAGATTGAAAAAGCCCATTGATGACAGAACTGCATTGTCACTGCAGAGCAGACGATGCAATGAAAACCATAACTTACATAAAGGTAGGGTGTGCAGATTACCCCAAAACTCAGGGATAAAACATGTGGTCGTGCTTTTAATAAAATCAACAATATTTTCCACAATAGGAAAATACTAATTTGTTTGGCAGAATCAAAGACTCATACTATGCTTATTTATTTTTTTCTAACATTGTTATTGCCATTTTTGCATAAAACGAACGTGAACTGAAAAAAAGCAGCTCACTAGGCATATCATCAGCTACACCGTGATTAATTACAGTAGGCAATATGAGGCAGCATATCAATTCAATTCAAGTATCTTTATTTAGATATAAAAACAATATCTTTAAAAGTTTTTCCCAAATCACATTATGTACAGTTTTGTGAGAAAAAAAGATTTAAAAGAGAAACCCATACCGTCATAAATAGCATAAAAAGAAATAACAATTTAAACTGTTTTAAAAAAGATGACCTGACATGTCACAAGCATCTCCCATCGTATTCACTTGTAAGATCAAACCGTGCGACAGGGTTTCGATTGGTCTTATTACCCCCCTGGTCGATGGAGATTATGTTACGGAACATTGGTCAGTCTAAAAGGTCAGTGGCAATGCCATGGCGATTTTCTTGGTGTTAAGGCAGCATATAACTACATGCTGGGACAGGAACATCTCAGCATAAATCATAAACAATTACCCTTCCCATCTCCGGATACCATAAAACGTTTGTCACTGTTCCTAAATTCTATGATGCTTCAGAGGCATCCATATAGAACTTAAAGGAAGTTCACTTAATCAACAGATATCCATATCCGGTATCTACTTACTAATGGTCAGATCTTCCAACTGTCTCCAATTGTGCGCTATCAACAGACCCAGTTCAAGGAATGATTTCTCATACCAGTTGGCCCCAGAAATGTCCATGAGATTCTGCAGAGCTATCTGAAGGTTTCAAGTGATGAGGACCCGAGAGTATCTATACTGCTATCCAGAACCTGTTGCATATTCTACAGATCCACACTGTACCTAATAAGTCCCCCTCTTCCCCTAGCATTGCATACATAATGGGGAAGATTCTCTGTCCATCCTCCACAACCTTTATCTAGTACAGTATATGTGGGTGACCCTCTAAAAGATTGAGCAAGGCTCCAGTAGGAGCAGGGTCGGACTGAGAACCCAAAGAAGCCCTGGGGGTGAGAGGATGGGGCAGGGGGGAGAGGGGTTTTGCAAGCGTGAAGCTCCCTGCAGGAAACTGGGCTTTTGTTGCAGCCCCCCCTACTTTTGGCCCCCTTTTTAGCTACTGAACGCTGGTTTTAAACTCTGACAGTTCACTAAGACCTGAAAATAAGACCTCAGTGCCAGTGCTCCTTCCCTAAAACAAGGTGAATTCTAATTGTACTACAATTGACTAAGGACTTTAGCACACCTATACGTCTCTAGTAAATGGTACCCAAGGTGCCTAAGGCATGGGTGTTAAAAAGGGTCCCTAATTGCTGAAGCATATGTTATGCCACCCTAAGGGACCCACATACAAATTCCACAGAGACTGCCATTGCAGGCTGCATGACATGGTGCAAACCATGAGTGAAAACATGACATGACACACCCTGTGTGTCATGCAAAAGTAATTGCATCTAATATATGTAAGTCAATCCTACAGCAGGCCTTTGAGCCCTAAGGCAGGGTGCATTATATTTTATGTGAGGACATATCTGCATGAGCAGATATGCTCCTGTGCCGTCTAGTACTATTACTAGATCTTGCAAGTGAGCAGGGAAGCCATCTTAAGGTTTGTACTTGGCACTGGCCAAAACAAGTTACCCAGCTACATAATGGCTTCACTGAAACCTATGGTATTTGGTATCAAACACCTTGTATTAATAAACCCACACTGATCCCAGTGATGGATTTAATAATACTTGCACCCTGAGGGTACCTTAGAGGTACCCCCTGAAGCCTACTATTCCTCTAGTATACTGGCTGACTGGTCCAGTCTAGCCTAGATAAGTTCCTGACCCCTTAGAAGGTGAGAGACCCGCTCTCAGAGGACAGAAACAATCCCCGCCCTGGAAAGAGGTGTTTTACACCTCCTCCATGAAGGCTGGTAAATCAGCATATTAAGGTAGAAAGCTTCAAAGACTTTTGCTGCCTTTGATGTGTGACCCAAGGCTCCCCCAGACAGGAGAGATGCCACTCACTGCCCTGGACCCATCTGGCGGAAAATTAGCCCTGCAGGAGGGGTATTGCACTGCCAGGCCGGACACACCTTTAGGGTGAACAGCCTGCAGTGAACACAAAGTTAGGAATTCCACCATCTTGTGTGTGGCGGAATTAGAAATTCTGGGACAGGGTGAGGCCCACTCCCCAAGGGAAGTGGTCATCCAGGGGGTGTAGTGACCCAGGGTTAAGTAGCCCATTGGCTACTACCTCTCACCACCATTATCACCCCTAAATATAGTATTTAGGAGATCCCCTGATACCAGGACTTTAGATTTCGATGGAAATAGAAGGAGTCGATGAAGAAGAGTGCTGATCCGAGAACAGAGGAGAAAAGTCCTCATCCAGGGCTCCTCCTCCCCTTCCTGGGATGACTCTTGGTGACCTGCAGCACTCAGAATGCCCCATACACACCCACAGACCACGCATGAAACCTCAGCATCATCCTGGACTCCTTGCTCTTAATGAACTGCCAAATCAACACAGTTTCGTCCACCTGCTCCACACGTTCTGCCTCCTTTATAAGATCTTAAAGTGGATCCCCACTGAGTCCAGGAAAACGGTCACCCATGTGCTCGTCAGCAGCAGTCTTGACTACAGCAACGCACGCAACGCACTACGCAAGCACCACCCAGAAACACAACAAAACCTGCAGACCATCCAGAACGACGGTGCCGGACTCACCCTGAACATCCCACGCCACAACAACATCACCGGTCACCTGAGAGACCTTAATGGCTACTTGCCAACAAAAGAATCAACTTCAAGCTTCTCATGCATGCCTACAAAGCCCTCAACAACAGCAGACCTGTATACCTCAAGCACCGCCTCACCTTCTACACTGCCACCAGGCAGCTATGCTCCTACCAACTGGCCCTGGCCAATATCCCACGGATCCGCAAGGCCACGGCTGGAGAAAGGATCCTTTCCTACCTCGGTGTGAAGACCTGGAACTCCCTACCTTTGCACCTCAGGCAATCACCATCGCTGACGAAATTCAGGAAAGATCTCAAGACCTGGTTCTTCAACAGAACCGCAAACCCCCCTGCACATTGAGACCCTCACAGGTGAGTAGTCGTGCTTTATAAGATTACTGATTGAATGATTGACTTGGCACCAACTCTGCCAGCCTGCCTGCCGCCCTCGACAATCGTGTAAGAAACAGACTTGTCCTGCCACTGTGCAGAATCCAAGAAACCTGAAGTGCTGTCAGTGTGCCTCGCCAATAACCTGAGAAACTCCCTTCGAGTAGAAGAGCTACTCCCCTGCGACCAAAGAAGCAAAGTATTGGTTCACTGTCCTGCCATTTACAGGGACTATTGATGCTCCCGCTGCTCAGGAAAAGGTCGCCATTCTCCTACAAGTCAGATCCATCCTCCCTTCAAGTGTGGGGATACCAGGACTGACCAAAGCCGCACAGCCCCAAAACCTGGGTTCCTGGACTTCTTGCAGCAACCAAGACTTGTTGTGTGCAGACCAGACACCAACACCGAGCATGACTGACCTGCACATTGAGGGACTTCAGGGACAGTGAGACCCCATCAAGAGTGGCCCAGCTTTCCTGTTTACCCCTCTTCTGCAGAAACTAGACAAAATGAGAGCCTCTGACCCCCACCACCCAACACCTCAAAGCACCTCTGCCCGGCACCCCCACAGCCCGAGTACGAGAAGAGTGACTGTGCCAACAGGGTCCTGAGATCCTCAAAGGCTAAGCCCTCCATAGGGTTTGCCTAGACTGGACTTCCAGTCACTGCCTCCAGTCTCTTTCTGCAGGCCCCTTCCAGCCGAAGCCGGTGCCAAAAGACACCCTTGTACCCGAGACCCTAAGCCCGAGGAGAAGTATACCAATGGAATCCCTATGTGCCCAAGCATATCGAGGGTCGTGCCCCCCTGTGGGTTCCCCCGGACTGGCCCCTCAGCTTTCAGCCTCCTTCTGACTGGACCGTTCCCTATTAAAATGAATGAAACCCTGACGCCATAACACACCTCTGCACCCGGACGCCCAATAGCCTCCCGAGATGACCTGTTGGTGTGGCCTTATACCTTGCCCCATATTCACCCTAAGTCCAGGAGAACAGTCCCTTAAGTCATTGTTCAGTGCCCGAATGCGTACATGTTTTTCCCCCATATTATAAAATTACCGCTTGTAAAAATTGCATTGAAAAATGTGTTTAAAGCCACTAAAGGCATTATTGATGAATTTGGATTAGTGGATGTAGGGTACGTAAAGGGTGGGGGTACTCCTGGGAGCACTTTCTTTTCTGCTCCACATCAGAAGCATTTCCGGCTAGACTATTTTTTTATGTCGGCCGGACTTATTAATACTGCTGCAAACCTCGGATTTGAAATTATCCCTAAATTGATCTCCGATCATAACCCCATTACTCTCAGTATAGGTATTAACTTTACACAATCTCCGAAGTCCTGGTCTTTCGAACGGAAGCTTCTCTATGACCCCCTTTATATTGAACATATGGGCAAGTGGATCCCTGAGTTTTTTGACAATAATAGAGGGTCAGCCTCATTTGGGCTTATATGGGATGCGTTTAAACAGGGGTTCGTGGTGAAACTGTTATTCAATTAAGAAGCAGAGGGATATTAGGAAGGTGGGTGAAGGAGAGATGACCATTGCGAGATATTGAGGTTAAATTAATGATGGCATGTAGTCGAGGGACTAGTACTGAGAAAATTTCAAGGGATTTAGCTGTTCAGAAAGCCCGGATTCATCAGGATTTCGCGACGAAACTGGCTCAGCAAATTGCAGCCGACAGATCGGAGGTGTGCGAAGTGGGCGAAAATTCGGGCAAGCTGTTAGCCAAAAGACTTACAGCCTGATTCATCAAGCTAAATTGCACTTGCAAAGGGCAAGATTCTCAGAATCTTGCCTTTTGCGAGTGCAATTTTTGCATTTGGGATTCATCATCCCAAATGCAAAATTCGCTATTTAAGAATTCGCACATTTGCGAAGAATTGAATTTAAGGAATCTCTATTTGAGATTCCTTAAATGCAATTCATGAAGCATTTTAAAATTGCGAAAATGCAATTTTGGGCTGCTATTTACCGAGAGGTCAGACCTCTCGGTAAATAGCAAAAACTTAGAAAAATGCTTTTAAAAGCATTTTTCTAAGTTGCATGTTGCACACACACATGTCCTTTGGACATGTGTGTGCGCAACACCTGTTTCAATTTGCATTTAAGGGGTGCTACAGGGTGTCCTTTGGACACCCCTGGCGTCCTTTAAATCGCTATCTTATTTGCGATTAGCTAATTGCTAATCGCAAATAAGGAATACTCCCCATTCATTCCTATGGGCCTTTTGGCAAATAAGGAACGTGTAGGAATCGCTATTTATTTAGCAATTCCTACATGAATACCGTTTTGCGAGTCCTTAATAGCGATTCGCTATGAATCGCTATTAGGGGCTCGCAAAACGGCCCGTGGATGAATAAGGCTGTTAGACAGAAGGTGGTTTCTGCTAATAGAGATAAGATAATGGATGATACAGGGAAGCTACATGATAACCCAGCAGAGATACTGGGGGCCTTTCGAGAATTCTATTGTAATTTATACACGGATGACGTTTCCAGAGATATTGAAGGAAAGGTAATTGATCCACCATCTAATCCCACTATATCATTAGAAGAGGCAGAACTATTGGACTCACCCATTACTTGGGAAGAAATAGAAACATCCCTATTGTCATTAGCTTCTGGTAAAGCTGTCGGACCCGATGTTATCCCTCTTGAGTTTTTTAGGCTTTTTTGCCATACTTTAAAACAAGAGCTAATCACTTTGTTTACAGCTGCCCAAAAAGGAACGGCTCCACCAACCTGGCAAGAATCAATAATTACTGTCTTTCTCAAAAAGGACAAATCCCCTCTGTCTCCTTCCTCATTTCGCCCTATTTCACTGATCAACGCAGACAGTAACGTTTATTCT
Source organism: Lissotriton helveticus (assembly GCF_964261635.1). Lineage (NCBI taxonomy): Eukaryota > Metazoa > Chordata > Amphibia > Caudata > Salamandridae > Lissotriton > Lissotriton helveticus. The sequence goes on along the minus strand of NC_136063.1, from coordinate 1,478,747,286 downwards.
AAGATTTTAGCCTCACGACTTTCTAGTATTATTACCCCACTTGTGTCGAAATTTCAGCACGGGTTTATCCCGGCACGTGATACAGCGGATCATACCCGCCATCTGATCACTTTTCTGGATTGGGCTCAGGCAACCCGCTCGAATATTGGCATAACCCTGTCGGATGCTGAGAAAGCATTCGACAGGGTGGCCTGGCCGTATATGTGGGATATCTTATCTAGAAAGGGACTGGGGCCGGGTATCCTAACTGCTTTGAGGACTATGTATGGTGCCCCCGTCGCATTTATTCGTCTAAATGCTCAAACTTTGGCCCCATTTTCAATTACCTGTGGCACGCGACAAGGGTGTCCGTGCTCCCCACTACTTTTTGCATTGTATATTGATCCTTTTGTTAATCGTTTAAACTCGGAAGAAAAAATAAAACCAATTCATTTAGCCCATACAAGTTATCGTGCTTTAGCGTATGCTGACGACATTGTGGTCGTAACAACAGACATTGAAACTGCATTGCCGGCTATTAATGATTTAGCTCAGCAGTTTGGGCTCTTCTCTAGGTATAAGCTAAGGGCCAGATGTAGGTAGCCAAATACCGGTCGGTAACGGCCGAATTTACCGAATTTCAGCCCTTACCGACCGGTATTTAGACATTGAGATGTAGGGCGTCCAAAAACTCCAGATTCGGTAAAATCTCTGAATCGGTAGATTTACCGTATCGGAAAATATTCCGAATCGGTAAATGTACCGAATCGGTGAATTTACCGATTCGGAAAATAGTCCGATTCGGTAAAAGTTCCGAATCGGTAAATTTACCGATTCGGAAAATATTCAGAGTCGGTAAATGTACCGAATCGGTAAATATATCGAATCGCAAAATAAGAAATGGAAAAAGTAACACCCTTGAGATGTAGGTGACCCCTAAAATACCGATTTTGTTGAAAAATCGGCATTTAAGAGTCGGTATTTAGCATGGATTGAAAGCAGGTGGTAACCAGGTGCAGGCTATAAAATAGGTCCCCAAAATGCAACAGTGTAACCAGAATGGCGGCATTCTACGTCATAGCAAGGCGGCTACGGCTACAGGCAGCAGGAGAGAGGGAATGGAGAAGGGAGGAGCAGGTCTACAGGCAGAGGATTACACTCTTCCAACTGACAGAGCCAGAGATACTGCAAAGGTACAGACTGCACACCCAAACCATCCTGGACCTGATCAGGGACCTGCACCCACTCCTGGAGCACCCAAAATCAAGGGCCCATGCCATCCCATCCCATGTGCAGGTGCTCTGTAGCATACACCTGCTTGCATCTGGGAGTTACCAGAGTGTTGTTGCTGCGGTAGGTGGGGTGTTCAAGAGCTGCCTGTCCCGTTTCTTCAGGAAGTTCCTGGATGCCATGATGCAAAGAATGGAGCATTACATCCACTTCCCAGACACTGATGCGGACCTGCTCAGGACCAAGACTGACTTTTACCTAATGGCAAATTTCCCACACGTGATTGGCTGCATTGATGGCACCCACATCCCAATATGCCCACCTGCTGCCACTAAGCACATATACAGGAACAGGAAGTCATCACACACAATAAATGTACAAGTAATCTGTGATGCCAAGTACATGATCACAGATATAGTGGCCAGGTACCCAGGAAGCACCCACGACTCCTACATCTTCCAAAACAGTGGGATCTACACCCGCCTGACAGCGGGGGAATTTGGGGAAGGATACCTGCTAGGTAAATTACTGTGTGACACTCCCTTGATAGATGATGCAGACGTATGTTAATGTGTGCCTGTGAGTAATGGTTTTCTCATTTCACATTAGGGGATAGTGCATATGCACTCCGTTCCTTCGTCCTGACACACTACCTCAACCCCACGACCCCCAGCCAAAGACGATACAATGTGGCACATAAATCAACCCGGAACATCGTGGAGCGCACCTTTGGCCTCCTGAAGAGCCAGTTCCGCTGCCTCCACAAAAGTGGGGGGGCACGGCAGTACTCACCAGTAATATGCTGTAAAATCATTGCAACCTGTGCAATGTTGCACAACCTCGCAACTAAGAAGGGCACAGAGGTGGAATTGGAGGACTTTGAAGACCATGACGATGAGCAGGCACTACCAGCAGCCAACACAGTAGGAGTACCAACACCCACAGACGGAAGACAGAGACGGGCAGATATCACACACAACTACTTTTGAGTAAGTATAGAGTGAGGTTACGTAGTTTTCAGCCTCGCTTTGCTACAGCCGCCATTTTGCTTTTAGTCGCCATTTTATGTTGCCTCACTCAGGCAGCACGGCTAACGCGGAAAAATGGTCTTTCTGCCACTTTCTGCTGCTCGATGTTTTTCTCGTCAAGGAACAACCTTTGTCCTTGTGTGCGATACTGATGTCAGGGTCCGGACGAGTTCGCAAAGCCATGTCTAGACTGATTAATCCATGACTTACTCCACTGTTTGGGTCCCACCATTCTTCTCTACCTTATCTTATTTAACTGGCCTTCACTATTCTCTTTGTGTGTTCTCTTGTTACATAGCTCTTCTTTTTGAAGCATCCTACACATGTTTTGCCACCTGCAAATTGAATTACGGGCACCAGTGTTGATTAACCAGATGGGAGGAGAGCACACGGGGTCTGAAAGGAGGGTGTGTTTAAGACATCTGATAGCTTGTTTTCGATCCAATCCTATTTGTCAGTTTTGTATATATTGGGAGTTGTCATTGTAAACTTGTGTTGTATAATAGACTGTGCGCCACAGATTGAAGTGGCAGTCTCTTGAGAACCTACCTGTGTGGTACTTCTTAGATAACTGTGCTTAGCTTCAGCTAATAAAACTACTTTTCTACGCCAAACAGAGTGTCCCGTGTCTCTGTCGGTCGAGGCAGGTGAACTCGGAGATCTCAGGCGTGCCCTGCGCCGCTCAGCCCATAAGGCCGGGTTCTACAATTGGCGGCCCAATGTGTGGGCGACTTCAGCGGTAGTAGTTTTGCCCGAGAGTCGTGAGGAGCTTCGCAGGAAAATTCCGGAGGATTTCGCGAACCACGTGAGCGACCCCTGCATGTCGAAGTGGACCGAAGGTCTTTTGAAGCGTGGCTACTCCTTCCCGACGGCTGCTGACGACTGCTGCCCTGACTGTCGCCCTGCCTTGGCCCTTTGGTGATGATTGATATCGCGAGACGATAGACGGACATCTGTTGGCGTGAGAAAAGCATTTAGTTTTGTATTTTGTTATTCGATTAGCGCGCTAACCGAAGCCAAGGGGTAAGTACGTTTGTGCTGTGACTCTATTGTCTGAAAATCCCTTGACGTTTGTAAGGACAAAATGCCTGGATTTAGTAAGTTTAAGAAATTTTGTTGTTTTGGTTGTTTTACGGATTCCCGACTAGAGGATTCTTGTCCAATTCCTCCAGTTGGAACTCCTACTTACGAACTTTACTCAAAGCACGGTCTGGGTCCTATCGTTTCTAATGAAACATGGACCCGTTACACTAAGAAAGATGGTGTTTTGCAATGGCCACAAAATGTGTCTTTTGAGTCAGATATATTAGATAATTTGGAAGCGATTTTATTCAAGAGAAAAGCCCGGCCGGCAATGTTCGACTCCTTTCGCCTATGGCGCAAGGAAGCCAAACAGAAAGAAATTAAGCAAATGAAGAAAGATAAGAAAGAACAGAGTATGTCGATTCTACAGGCTGCCCAACAATTTAAAAATGATGAAGCTGATCAGGCGATTGAGGTGTCAGAAAGACAACATCGTATGGCCATAGATAGATGCTATCCTGTATTACCCATTGTATCAAAGAATAAAAATCCTGATGACGATTCTTTTATGTCCCATTTGTTGACATTACCTCCGCCTTATGTGTTAGGTGCTAATGCACCGCCATTACAGCCCGCTGTCAATCCAGCCGCTGTAATTCCTGCACAGTTGCCTGTCCCTGTGATTCCGCCTCAACCCCTTTTGCCAGCAATATCGGTACCCCAATCTCCTGTGCCACAGCCTTCTCCATCTGTCGTTTCTTTTGCTACAGATTCCTCTTCTGTCTTGCAGAATACATTGTCCCCCGTTTTAGTGTCAGATTCCCCTGCAGCTCGACGGCGTTTAGTCGACACTGTCTTGGGTCTTTTGTCGCCTTTTCTTGGACCTCTTTTCTTCTCTCCTGCCTCGTCTAGGAGGCAATCTCGTAGTCAGTTTCCAGATTTGGAAGAACGGACTAAATTAGATTCCCTTGCTTATAATTGGATCATGAGTAGTGTACAGTATAGTACACGTGATATCTTAGATACTTTCCTTCAATGGAACGCGCCCACACAGAGATACGTATTCGATGTTATGTGTAATACTCTGATTAAAGAATGGGGAAACGTAGATCTAGACTCGCCTCCTCAGGATTTATTCGAAATACAGGACAATTTGATAAGGGACTTATTGTGGGTCCTGCTGTAGAGCATGCTGTTCAGAAACTTGTTGCTTTTCGATCCACCCGTTTCTCTCAAAATTCTCTTGAGCCTGATCCCGCGGTTCATCGTAAGACGGCGCAAACCCAATGCGAGAAGTCCCTCCAATATGGAGAGATGCGGTTCCACAAGCAGGTAATGTTCCCGGTGTTCCTGCTCATTTTCAGCGTATATGGGTACACGATCCTTGGAAAAGGTCAGAAGTATTGGCACTCAAACAGTCTTTACCGGACCCTCGTATGAATCCTGCGGGATATTATAAAGAGCTGTCTCAGACTGTTGACGCTTGTGTTATGAATTTGGCAGATATTGACTTACTCATGGGGAATGTAGTCCCACAAGCAATATGGGCCAAGATTCGTAGGCAGGATCATGCGGCAGCTTTAGGTGGTGATTGGGCTGCCATTACAGCTGCGGATGCAGGTCAAGTAGGTGGGGCCAAACCGGATGTCCTGATCACAGACTTGCCTGGAAAAATAATAGATTTCATGAAAACCTTAATGCCTGCAATGCGTGTTAATTGGGATAAGTTAGCGGCGTGTAAGCAAAAGACGGATGAAAGTGTCTCCGACTTCTTTACTCGGTTTGAGGAGACTTTCATCGACCATAGTGGGCAAGATATGAGTACTGAAGGTGGACAACGATTGTTCGTAGACAAATTTGTTTTTAATTTACTTCCAGAATTATCGAATAAATTAAAACAATCGGAGAGTTCTTGGGCTGTCTCTTCCACTGCTCAGATATTGGCTACTGCTCAATATTACGAGAATAGGGATAAGGAAGACAAGGAGAAAGCGGAGAAAAAGACTAAAGACTTGAAAACAAAAGTCCTTCTGCAACAGGCTTATCCCCCTCGTTCTGCTCAACACTCATTTTCACAGCCCCCACAGTTTCAGAGGTTGTTGCAGAAGCCAGTTCCCTCAGTTCCACGAGCTCCATTGGGCCCCAACCAGTGTGCTTACTGTAAGGAAGATGGTCATTTTAAGAATACTTGTCCAATTTTATTACAACGGTATGGTGGATCATTGGCGCCACGGGGTCGTGGTGATTCTCGATCCATATCCAGAGGTAGGGGTCGTGGTGCGCCAACTCAGAAACGACATCCCTCTCCCTCTCAAGACTCTACGAATTATTTTGATCAGCAGAATTCTCAATCTGCACAATACTACAATGATGACTATTGTTTATTGTTTCGATAATGAGGACGTTGCATTCCATACTAGCTAGGACAGCCATAGGCAAAGTAAGGGAGTCGTATCAGTTCCAGTAGATCAGGAAGGACCTTATGTTAATGTTGTGGCATTAGGTGTTACAGAACCATTTCTCTTGGATACTGGTTCTATGAGAAGTTCCATAATGTATTCTAAACTCCCTGGGGCACCTTTGTCTGGCTTAACAAATGTTTCTGTAGGATTGTCTGGCGCCCCAGTTTCAAATCCTATCTCTTGTCCTTTGCCCATTTCTATTGGTCCATACGATTTGGAAGCTCCACTCCTTTTAACAACAGGATGCGGAGAAAATTTATTGGGTTTGGACCTACTGAAACGTTTACATGCTACACTGTATTGTTCGCCCTCTGGTGTGCACCTCACTTTAGGTGATAAGTTGACTTCTCCAATGTATGTATCTAAAGAACAGCTACCACCCGAGTTGCGTTCACTTCCCGCTACACTTTGGGCTGTGGGTCCAAATGATGTTGGCTTGTTGCAAATTCCACCATATGTAATTACTGTTAAAGACAATGTTAAGATGCCATGTGTTCCCCAATATAAAATATCCAGTGATGGTGAGAGAGCCTTGTTGGCCATTGTTCATGATTTGGTTCAAAAGGGTGTGGTTGAAGAGACTAGAGGAAACGTTTGCAATAGTCCTGTTTTGCCTATTCTTAAACGTACTGATCCCTCTCAGCCACCTGTGTACCGTTTTGTAATTGATCTTCGAGAGGTCAACAAAATTGTTGTCCCTCAATTTCCTGTTGTGCCAGGTATCACAGCTTTGCTTACCATGATTCCTGCTTCAGCAGTTTGGTTCTCAGTGGTCGATCTTAAAAATGCTTTCTTTAGCATTCCCATTGCTGAAGAAAGTAGGGATCTCTTTGGCTTCTCTCTTGGAGGTCGAAGCTTCCGATTTAAGCGCGCACCCCAAGGCTATTGTGAAAGTCCTTCAATATACAGTCAAGCTTTGAAGTCACAACTTGATACCTTTTCTTTGCCCTCAGGTGCCACTCTTATCCAATATGTGGATGATTTGTTGATCGCTGCTGATTCTGAAAATGTTTGTAAAGCAGCAACTGTATCGCTCTTACAGCATTTGTCTGATTCACATCATAAAGTATCGTCTTCCAAGTTACAATATTGCCGACAAGAAGTTACCTATTTAGGTCATCTCTTGTCGAAGGAGGGAAGGCGGTTGACTCCAGAACGTCTTTATGCAATTGCACGAATGCCTGTACCGTCCACACAAAGAGAAGTGTGTGCTTTCTTAGGCATTACCTCTTACTGTAGACAGTGGATTCCAATTTTTTCCCTTCTTGCTAAACCTCTGTTGGCACTTACACTTAAAGATACGCCCCAGCCTTTGCCTTGGACTGATGAATGCCAAAAGAGTTTTACAGATTTACGTATTGCCTTGTTGCTCCTGTGTTGGGTACTCCAGATTACAGTAAACCTTTCACACTCTATGTGCATGAAAGGGAAGGTTGCGCATTATCAATATTGACGCAACGATTCGGCGACAAACAAAGGCCGTGTGCCTATTTTTCTGCAACATTAGATCCAGTAGCTAAGGCATTACCTAGTTGCCTTAGAGCAACAGCAGCAGCGGCAATTTCTATTCGTCAATCCGCTGGACTAGTGCTAGATCATACTCTTAATGTTATGGTGCCACATGCAGTAGACACTCTTCTTAACAGGACGAAAACTCAGCATTTAACGAGTGCTCGCTTGTCCGGATACGAGTTGACACTTCTAGCTAGTCACATACACATAAAAAGATGTAATGTTCGAAATCCAGCAACATTGTTGCCTGCTTTGGATGTTAACCATGTACAAGATCAGCAGGATTGTTTTCTTCGCACTGAAGAAGAAACGAAGGGTCGAATAGACCTCAAGGATACACCACTTGTGGATCCGGATGGGATCCTATACGTAGATGGGTCATATTTCAAGCTTCCTAATGGTGAAACGACAGCTGCTTATGCAGTAACGACGTTGTATACAGTGGTAGAAACTGCACGCATTCCGCATAATTCAGCGCAAGCTGCAGAATTGATTGCGTTGACAAGAGCATGTGTGTTGGCGAACGGGAAGAGAGTGACTGTCTATACCGACAGCCAGTATGCATTTGGCGTTGCCCATAGTTTTGGTCGTTTGTGGAGGGAAAGAGGATTCTTTACCTCCCACGGCACCAAGATACAGCATGGTCAGTTGGTAACTGACCTTCTTGAATCACTTGCCCTGCCTACTTAAATAGCAATTGTGAAGTGCAGTGCGCATAAAAAGATTACTGATGACGTGGGTCGAGGAAATGCATTTGCAGATGAGACAGCGAAGGAAACAGCGAGGAATGTTGAAAGTCGCATGTATGTTGCAGGGCCTGCTAGATGGGTTGCAGAAGCTGGTATGTGTGAAGACACAGTGGAAAGTGTGAAAGCGATCCAGAAGGAGGCCACTGAGAAAGAATTAAGTACGTGGAGAGAAAGTACGGGAATGTTGGATAGTACGGGATGTTGGACGGAATTGTCAGAGCATCAACGATGGTTGTTACCTGATGCGTATGTACTGCCTGTAGTTACTATGGCCCATGGACCAGCCCATATTAATGCACGGGGTATATGTAAGCTTTTAGCTCCAGTATGGCAGAATGTTGGCATTCCTAAATGTGCAGAAAATGTGTTGAAACATTGCATTGTTTGTTTGATGCACAATCCAGGAAAGGGAACTCCAACTCCAGCAGGTCACTTTGCACCCCCTACGTACCCATTCGAGGTACTGCAAATAGACTACATCCATATGGAACGTTTCAATAATCTCAAGTATGTCCTGGTGGTGGTTTGTGCCTTTTCCAGATGGATAGAGGCCTACCCCCTAAAGGACAACACTGCCTTGTCCACTGCAAAAATACTCTTGAAAGAATTCTTCCCGAGGTTTGGTTTGCCGCGCATTGTCTAGAGTGACAATGGAAGTGAATTTGTAGGTCAAATCATGCAAAAGGTGTGTGTAGGTCTAGGCATTAGACAAAAATTCCATGCGGCAAACCATCCTCAGTCAGCAGGTCTGGTAGAGTGGTAAAATGGCACTCTTAAACTTAAGCTAGCAAAGATTCAGGCCAGCACGGGCCTTTCTTGGCCTGATGCTTTGCCTTTGGCACTCCTTTCTACTAGAACAACTGTTCATTCTCGTTTGGGGCTTAGCCCACACGAGATTGTGTTCGGACGCCCAGCTAATGTCTGGGGAGTCCCCAGACCTAAAAAGTACTCAGATATTTCCTACCCACTGTTGGTTGACTATTTGCATGATCTCACCACTAAATTGCATGTTATTCGTCAACAGGTCCAAAACGCTTTACCAGAGGCCTCTTCAGAATCCAGCCTGGGGATTGGGTGTGCCTGAAAAATTTCCAGAGAAAAAGGAACTTGGAACCTCGCTGGGGGCCTCCGAGACAAGTCCTACTTACAACTCGTACAGCTGTCAAGATCCTGGGAAAAAGACACTGGATCCACGGTGTGCACTGCAAAAGGGTACCATTGCCTTTGCCTTATGACCAGTGGGTCCGAGAAGGTATCGGTGACAGTGAGTGTGAGCAGGTACCCAGTTTCGTGCCGTTCAGCAGTGCACACCTGGATTGGACTAGCTCAGAGAAAGAGGACGATGATGTTCTACAGGAAGCTGTACCCGTTCATCTGGGACTCAATACCACAGATCATGAACATTTGTTCCAGGACCAGACAACGCTTGGAAAGAGACGATATAATTTGAGGAAAAGATCCCCTAAAGACAATTAATTTTGACTTTCCTTTTTTTTAATTCTGTTAATAAAGAAAAGTTTTTCCTTCCCTTATCCATCAAGTTGCAGGGTCACGGTAGGAGTCTTGAGCTGTGACCTGAATAGTGACTAGGTCAACAGGACTTGCAGTGTCATAGGACGGCTAACAATCACAGCCAAGTGATTAAGGAAGATTATCGTGAGCAACGCCTTTAGAGTAATGGATAGTGCAGGGAAAGGAAGTGATATTAAAATAATGAAGAGAGCTCATTATAAGAAATTATTATTTGGTCATTGTGGCGTAGCACTATGTGTTTTAGTAGGTTTGAGTAGTGTATTAGCATGCATAGGATGGCTTATTCATGTCCTACAGTTAGTACCTGTTCCCGTTTCTGTCCCTCTAACTCCCTCTACTACTGTTTCACCGCATACATTTTACTCACTCCCAGATCACGAGCAAATGAGAAGAATGGAATATCTTAACAATTAGTTTATTCAACTGTTACACCAGCATCAATTGATAGTAAATGTTACTGACTGTTGGGTATGTGGTCTCATACCACATAATACACAAAGAGGAATGCCGTATCTAGTCCTCCCCTTTTCATATGAAGGTTCTGCTTGGGCCTATCTGGCTATGTTTTCCAATGCATACCAGAATTTACTTTGATACCCTTCTGGTGGATCCTATAATGGTGGAGTGGATTTCAGTCACAGTTCTTTGATAAAGGGCATTGTAACTATGGCAAAGATTGCTGATATCATCAAGATTCCCAAAGACGAAAAGAGAGTGTATGATGGGTGGAATATAACTCGCTATACTCTTAGCCTTACTGACAAGCTCAAGCAACAGAGTTCTGCACCGATTTGGGTACTACCCCAACAAGGTCGTTTGTGCTTGCAAATAAATGGCCAAAATACCAAAACTAAGCAAGAGAGGAGCAACTGTTCCCACACTTATGTCTATGCTCCTTCTGCACCCGCACCATTAGTGGCATCACAAGGTACATATTTCATCTGTCATGATAAAGCTTATACATGGCTTCCCACACACTTCTCGGGAACATATTATGTAGCTTTTCTCCTCCCTCCTACATACACCGCTCCTGCTGATTATCACAGGAAGAGAGTTGCTAGAGGAGTAGTAGATTCAGAAGATACAGCAGGGCAAGAAGGAGGGGATTTTCTGAAAGGGTTTCTTCCCTTTTGGGGTCCGATGGCCAATAGCAAAAATATCAGACAGTTGATCCGTGTGGTTGATGCCACAATCAATGTAACTTCTGGAGCATTGAAAAATTTGACTGCTGAGCTTCAGGCGGATCGACTTATGACTTTACAGAATAGAATGGTGTTAGACATAATACTTGCAGATAAAGGAGGAGTTTGCAAATTGATTGGGTCTAGTTGTTGCATTTATATTCCTGACAACGTTCCTACAGTATACCAAGCCATATCTAAGCTACATGTCATCTCTGAATCTATCCACCAAGATACTGGAGATTGGTCTGTGATGGGATGGTTTTGGGGACTACTGTCCACTTGGGGTTGGAAGGTGCTAACTTTCCTTGGACTGATTCTAGCACTCGTCTTTTCTTGTTGTCTTTGTCTACAGTGTGGTCCAGCCATTTGTGGACTTTGTGCCACAATCTGTGTCTCCAAACCAGTAGCACAACAGACAGAACACATTAAGATGATGGTGCAACAACATCTTAGTGACCTCATGACCATTAATATCGACTCAGATTGAAATGGGTTCCTTTGTGCTTTGCCTGAGTATGGCAAAAGGAGGGTCTGAGGTTACGTAGTTTTCAGCCTCGCTTTGCTACAGCCGCCATTTTGCGTTTAGTCGCCATTTTATGTTGCCTCACTCAGGCAGCACGGCTAACGCGGAAAAATGGTCTTTCTGCCACTTTCTGCTGCTCGATGTTTTTCTCGTCAAGGAACAACCTTTGTCCTTGTGTGCGATACTGATGTCAGGGTCCGGCCGAGTTCGCAAAGCCATGTCTAGACTGATTAATCCATGACTTACTCCACTGTTTGGGTCCCACCATTCTTCTCTACCTTATCTTATTTAACTGGCCTTCACTATTCTCTTCGTGTGTTCTCTTGTTACATAGCTCTTCTTTTTGAAGCATTCTACACATGTTTTGCCACCTGCAAATTGAATTACGGGCACCAGTGTTGATTAACCTGATGGGAGGAGAGCACACAGGGTCTGAAAGGAGGGTGTGTTTTAGACATCTGATAGCTTGTTTTCGAACTATTCCTATTTGTCAGTTTTGTGTATATTGGGAGTTGTCATTATAAACTTGTGTTGTATAATAGACTGTGCGGTATAGAGTCAAAATATCGAGTTTTTAATATCGACTAGACATAATATCGAGTAAAAAATATAGAATGGACATATTATCGACTAGACATAATATAGACTACCAACATATCGACTAGAACATTTTAATATCGAATAAAATGGACATAATATCGAATCAAAAATATAGAATGGACATAATATCGACTAGACATAATATAGACAACAAAAATATCGAAATTTAGGTAAGTTAATATTAATTTTTATTTTTGTGTAATATAAATCTGTAGCGGGTTGTGGGTTTATAGGGGAATAGGGTGGGAAGTAATTTAATTATAATTAATTAAATATGTTAATTTATTTTTTGTTATTTATTTAGAATTAATTGTTAATTAATTATTAATTGGTAATTAATTAAAATATAATTGGTAATTAATTTTAATTGATTAATTGATAATTATTTTAATTTTAGTCATTTATTTTCTGTAGCGGGTTGTGGGCTTATAGGGGAATAGGGTGGGAAGTAATTTAATTATAATTAATTAAATATGTTAATTTATTTTTTGTTATTTATTTAGATTTAATTGTTAATTAATTATTAATTGGTAATTAATTAAAATATAATTGGTAATTAATTTTAATTAATTTTTTAATTATTAATTATGTGAATAATAATATTTTACTTGTAGTAGCGGGTTGTGGGTTTATAGGGGAATAGGGTGGGAAGTAATTTAATATAATTAATTAAACATGATAATTAATTAATTGGTATGTATTTTAAATAAATTGTTAATTCATGTTTAATTGGTAATTAAAATGTATTAATTGATTAATTTATAATTATGTGACTTAGATTAATTTATTTTCACTAGAGTAGGGATATTAAAATTTACCCCTATGCTATCCAACGCTTTCCTTACTGTTGCACTCTCTGGAGTGGGAATAGTAATTTTTACCCCTACGCTATCCAACGTCTTCCCTACTGTTGCACTCTCTGGAGTGGGAATAGTAATTTTTATCCCTACGCTATCCAACGCTTTCCCTACTGTTACACTCTCTGGAGTGGGAATAGTATTTTTTACCCCTACGCTATCCAACGCTTTCCCTACTGTTGCACTCGCTGGAGTTGGAATAGTTATTTTTACCCCTACGCAATCCAACACTTTCTCTACCGCTTTACTCTCTGGAGTGGGAATAGTAATTTTTACCCCTATGCTATCCAACGCTTTCCCTACTGTTGCACATACTGGAGTGTGAATAGTAAGTTTTTACCCCTACGCTATCCAACGCTTTCCCTACTGTTGCACTCGCTGGAGTTGGAATAGTAATTTTTACCCCTACGCTATCCAACGTCTTCCCTACTGTTGCACTGTCTGGAGTGGGAATAGTAATTTTTACCACTACGCTATCCAACGATTTCCCTACTATTGCACTCGCTGGAGTGGGAATAGTAATTTGTACCCCTACGCTATCCAACGATTTCCCTACAGTTGCACTCTCTGGAGTGGGAATAGTAATTTTTACCCCTACTCTATCCAACGCTTTCCCTACTGTTGCACTCGCTGGAGTTGGAATAGTAATTTTTACCCCTACGCCATCCAACGCATTCCCTACTGTTGCACTCTCTGGAGTGGGAATAGTAATTTTTACCCCTAAGCTATCCAACGCTTTCCCTACTGTTGCACTCTCTGGAGTCGGAATAGTAATATTTACCCCTACACTATCCAACGCTTTCTCTACTGTTGCACTCTCTGGAGTGGGAATAGTAATTGTTACCCCTACGCTATCCAACGTCTTCCCTACTGTTGCACTCTCTGGAGTGGGAATAGTAATTTTTATCCCTACGCTATCCAACGCTTTCCCTACTGTTGCACTCTCTGGAGTGGGAATAGTAATTTTTACCCCTACTCTATCCAACGCTTTCCCTACTGTTGCACTCTCTGGAGTGGGAATAGTAATTTTTACCCCTACGCTATCCAACGTCTTCCCTACTGTTGCACTCTCTGGAGTGGGAATAGTAATTTTTACCCCTACTCTATCCAACGCTTTCCCTACTGTTGCACTCTCTGGAGTGGGAATAGTAATTTTTACCCCTACGCTATCCAACGCTTTCCCTACTGTTGCACTTGCTGGAGTTGGAATAGTTATTTTTACCCCTACGCCATCCAAAACTTTCTCTACTGTTGTACTCTCTGGAGTGGGAATAGTAATGTTTACCCCTACGCTATCCAACGATTTCCCTACTGTTGCACTCTCTGGAGTGGGAATAGTAATTTTTACCCCTACTCTATCCAACGCTTTCCCTACTGTTGCACTCTCTGGAGTGGGAATAGTAATTTTTACCCCTACGCTATCCAACGTCTTCCCTACTGTTGCACTCTCTGGAGTGGGAATAGTAATTTTTATCCCTACGCTATCCAACGCTTTCCCTACTGTTGCACTCATTGGAGTTGGAATAGTAATTTTTACCCTTACGCCATCCAACGCTTTCCCTACTGTTGCACTCTCTGGAGTGGGAATAGTAATTTTTACCCCTACGCTATCCAACGCTTTCCCTACAGTTGCATTCGCTGGAGTTGGAATAGTAATTTTTACCCCTACGCTATCCAACGTCTTCCCTACTGTTGCACTGTCTGGAGTGGGAATAGTAATTTTTACCACTACACTATCCAACGCTTTCCCTACTATTGCACTCTCTGGAGTGGGAATAGTAATTTTTACCCCTACGCTATCCAACGATTTCCCTACTGTTGCACTCTCTGGAATGGGAATAGTAATTTTTACCCCTACTCTATCCAACGCTTTCCAAACTGTTGCACTCGCTGGAGTTGGAATAGTAATTTTTACCCCTACGCAATCCAACGCTTTCCCTACTGTTGCACTCTCTGGAGTGGGAATAGTAATTTTTACCCCTACGCTATCCAACGCTTTCCCTACTGTTGCACTCTCTGGAGTGGGAATAGTAATATTTACCCCTACGCTATCCAACGCTTTCTCTACTGTTGCACTCTCTGGAGTGGGAATAGTAATTTTTACCCCTACGCTATCCAACGCTTTCCCTACAGTTGCATTCGCTGGAGTTGGAATAGTAATTTTTACCCCTACGCTATCCAACGTCTTCCCTACTGTTGCACTGTCTGGAGTGGGAATAGTAATTTTTACCACTACACTATCCAACGCTTTCCCTACTATTGCACTCTCTGGAGTGGGAATAGTAATTTTTACCCCTACGCTATCCAACGATTTCCCTACTGTTGCACTCTCTGGAATGGGAATAGTAATTTTTACCCCTACTCTATCCAACGCTTTCCAAACTGTTGCACTCGCTGGAGTTGGAATAGTAATTTTTACCCCTACGCAATCCAACGCTTTCCCTACTGTTGCACTCTCTGGAGTGGGAATAGTAATTTTTACCCCTACGCTATCCAACGCTTTCCCTACTGTTGCACTCTCTGGAGTGGGAATAGTAATATTTACCCCTACGCTATCCAACGCTTTCTCTACTGTTGCACTCTCTGGAGTGGGAATAGTAATTTTTACCCCTACGCTATCCAACGCTTTCCCTACTGTTGCACTCTCTGGAGTGGGAATAGTAATTTTTACCCCTACGCTATCCAACGCTTTCCCTACTGTTGCACTCGCTGGAGTTGGAATAGTAATTTTTACCCCTACGCTATCCAATAATATGTATATATATATATATATATATTAGATCCACAAGTTGCTTAAAAAGCACACAGGACGCACTCAGGAAATTGCAGCAATAACGGATTTAATATCCAAACAACACGCTACGCGTTTCGACAAATGTTTGTCTTGATCACATGTGAAAACCCCCTGCTGGTCACAATGAATTATACATTTTGATCTTGACATTTCATCAACATAGAGGAAGGACAATTGAGTAGTTCCACCATCCGTGCAGAGTGGTCGCCATCATGGAATGGTAAAGAATAACCAAAACACCCCGTAATAGGACAGTACCTACTATACAAGGCAATGCAGTACAAATATTAATGCAACATAATTCAAAGTAGTTTAGAGGAATAGTGCCCATACGACTAAACACCTATTGAGTCATAAATGTAGTCGAATACGACCAAGCAACTTCACTAAGTCAATTTCGGCGGTTGGAACAACAGAATGTAGGCAGGTCTAGTGCCATGCCTGAACAATCCAAAGAAAGGTCCTTCCAAACAAAATTAATAATGATCAATTGTATATACAACAGTCAGCAGGGAGAGTGCAAGAAATCAAAAGTGAAAACTCTACTTTCATTCTCGTGGTAGTGTCATTCATCCAACTTACCATGTGGTAGAAAACCGTGACTATAAAGGTGACAGGATTGAACACAGGAAATCTTCATAATATCCTGAAAAATACACATAAAACATACAATTAAAATCAGTTAAAATCAATGTAAACCTGTAAAGGAAAACATAAATCATTCTGTTTTAACTTATTCGTTTTACACAGCATATTCTAAGGTAATAGTATCAATTCTAGACAAAGGAAATGCCAGGGAGAAAAAGGAAAGGGAATCTATCCCTCATGCAAGTGAATAGCAAGCTCCTCATCCCAATTATGTCCTCCAGGAAATTTTACCTCGAGGTCCATGATATAGCGTGATTCCTTCTTCCTCAACGCTAACTCACGGTTACCTCCTCTTCTTCCAATATTAACCTGCTCTACCAAGAAAAATCTAAGCAAAGAGTTGTCTGAGTGGTGGAATTCCCTGAAGTGCCTGGCAATAGGATAATGACTGTCAATGTGGGTAATGGCCCTGAGATGTTCCATTACTCTCTTTTTGGCAGTACATGTGGTACTTCCCACATACCTTTTATTGCACGGGCACTCAAGTATGTAGACAACATACGTGGTAGTACAAGTGAGGAATTGCTGAATAGGTTTGGGTTCCCTTCTCCCTGGTATATTGATGTACTTAACCATGGTACTGTTAGTGCACGCTTTACAATGCCCGCAAGGGTAAAACCCCTTAAGGCCTTGAGCGTGCTTTTTGGTTTCAGTTATGTCACCCTTGATGAGCATATCTCTAAGATTTCTCCCTCGTCTGTAGGTGATTTGGGGTCTAACAGTCAGAAGGGGACCTACAATATTGTCACTACGCAGGATTTTCCAATTATTGGCTAGTATTTTGCGTACTTTATCAGATTTCTGATTGAAGGTGGTTATAACTCTCACGTTGTTTTGGGTATCGCTGTCTGTACCCAAAGATGTGGAATCGAGAGCTTTCAATCTATCCACACCAGAGACTTTTTGGACAGCTTTATTGAGTACACCTTCGGGGTACCCTCTTTCTCTAAATCTATTCAACATACAATCTCTTTCAGCTAAGAAACTGGACTCATCGCTACAATTTCTCTTTGCCCTAAGGAGCTCACCATACGGAAAGCTCGATTTAAGAGGGTCCGGGTGTGCGCTTAGGGCGTGGAGGAGGGTGTTCCCTGCGGTGTCCTTTCTATGTAATTTGGACGTGAGATTACCATTGATAACTTCTATTTCTGTATCGAGAAATTCCACATGTTTCTCACTAATGTTGCAAGTGAGACGTATGTTGTAAGGATTCCGATTCAGTTTGTCAATAAACGTGAGGGCTTCTTCACGCGTACCTTGCCAAATGACGAAAAGATCGTCGATATATCTTATCCAGGTGGTGACTTTTTAAAAAGATTCCTTGAGGTCATTGTCCGCTCTAATTTCTTCCTCCCACTTCCCTAGGAACAGATTCGCAAAGCTCGGCGCAAATGCTGAACCCATGGCCGCACCACGTACTTGCTTGTATATAGCTCCATCGAACATGAAGATATTGTTCCGTAAACAAATCTTCATCATATCGATGAGCATATGGGTATGGTCAAGGAAACAATTATCCCTCTGTCTAAGAAAATGCAAACTAGCTTCCATGCCTTGTATATGATCAATGATCGTATACAGTGCATTGACATCCATAGTGATGAGGAGAGAGCCCTCTACCCATTGTAAATTACCAATCTTTTTTAGAAAATCAGTGGTATCTTTAATATACGCAGGAAGCCTGAAAACATACTCTCTAAGGAAATGGTCAATGTACTGCGAAAGATTCTCGTTAACACTACCTATGCATGAAGTAATAGGTCTACCCGGGGGGGGTAAAAACATCTTTGTGGACCTTGGGGAGCAGATAAAATATGGGAAGCTTGGGATAATCTTTTTTCAAGAAACAAAATTCTTGCCACGTCAATAATCCCTTGTTTTGCCATTCAGCCATTCAGTTAGTGATTCCCAAGTTTCAAGTATACTTTCATTGTACTGAGCCATAGAACTCTTAACATAGAAATCACTACTGTTTAGTTGTCTCAATGCTTCATTTACATACATATCCCTACCCCATAGGACAATGTTACCCCCTTTATCAGCAGGTCGCAGAACAATACTTTTGTCTTCTGCTAACGAGAGAATGAATTCCCTCTGATTTTTGGTGAGATTGAAATCACCCTTTCTGCTTCCTCCTGGTATATGTTTGAGAGTCTTGAGTTCTCTGGTAACCACTTCATGGAATGTATCGATAGAATCATGGGGCATAATGGGGCAAAAGACAGATTTAGGTTTAAAGGAAGAACCTGCTGCTTTGTCCGTTCTATTTTCTTCTCTACTACTATTGCAGGTATCCTCTTGACTTTCCCAAATAGTTAAGTCCATGATATCAGTGGATACTTCCTCAGGAATAATGTCCAAAGGGTCACCTCCACCTGCCGAGTATACCACTCCCTGAGTCTGTTTGAGATAAGGCCATTTCATAAGTTTCAATTTCCTGGTAAATTTAAAAATATCCACTCTTGTGTCAGTGTAATTAAACAATTCCGTGGGACAAAAAGTGAGACCTAAGCACACAGTTTGTTTCTCAGAGTATGTGAGGGTTCTGGCAGAGAGATTAATTATAGTTTTATTTACCATTTGTGCATCCATGGTTATTTTCTGTTTTTGTAACCACTTCTTTTGTTTCCCACTGGTTTTTGTTGTTTCTTTTCGTCTCCTCTGCTGGAGCTTGAGTCGTCGTCTGAAAGACCTCCCCTTCCTTTTCCTCTGCCCCTTGGGCGCCCTCGTGTTGGTTTCTTCTGGAATGTTGGGGTTGGGTCCTGGACTTTCTTGTGTCGTGTCCTCAATACCCTGAACTCGTCTAAAAAATTAGCCTGCTTGGTGATTAGTTCCATCTCAGATGCCGTATTTGTGCTTTGTCCAGATGTCTCGCTATCTGATTCCGTGCGTACACTGGACGTGCCTGCTTCAGCCGATGTTGTACTAGTGACTATATTCTGCTTAGTAAGACCAGTTTGGTTGTATAAATAGTCATATTTGGGGCTATATGTAAGAATTCGCCCGCTTTCATAATCCCCACAGTCTCTGTGTAACTTGCGTTTTTTCCGATATTTGATATCGTCTTCGTATTTCTTAAGACGGGTTTTCAATTCCTCTTTAAATTTTGTAATAGTCTCCTGATCAGAGTTACGAGTAAATTCATCATCCAATTCTTTTAGTTGTTTTAAGATGTCATCTCGTTCCTCCCATGCATATTTTATGAGTATCAGAAGCATATTTTTGCTACTTGTTGCAGAGTTCAATGCCCAATCTTGTAGCATTTGCGGGTTAGGGTATTCATGAGTCGGGGTTATATAAATTCTAAGCCCTCGTGGCACCATTTCTTTGTCCACGTAGTCCTGCAAGGAGGTGGTTGTTCCAACCGCCGAAATTGACTTAGTGAAGTTGCTTGGTCGTATTCGACTACATTTATGACTCAATAGGTGTTTAGTCGTATGGGCACTAGTCCTCTAAACTACTTTGAATTATGTTGCATTAATATTTGTACTGCATTGCCTTGTATAGTAGGTACTGTCCTATTACGGGGTGTTTTGGTTATTCTTTACCATTCCATGATGGCGACCACTCTGCACGGATGGTGGAACTACTCAATTGTCCTTCCTCTATGTTGATGAAATGTCAAGATCAAAATGTATAATTCATTGTGACCAGCAGGGGGTTTTCACGTGTGATCAAGACAAACATTTGTCGAAACGCGTAGCGTGTTGTTTGGATAATAAATCCATTATTGCTGCAATTTCCTGAGTGCGTCCTGTGTGCTTTTTAAGCAACTTGTGGATCTAATTTGATTTTCGGCTTGTGTGGTTCGCCGAATTCTGGACGCCACCTGACTCGGGAGGAAGGATCCCGGAAGAACCCCTTGTGTTATTAATTTCATATGAGGGATCCAGAGCCGGCCGCCGAGTGTTACCTGGATACGGAAGAGGGAGTTTTACTTCATAGATTCTACACCCCGACTCTCACGGTGAGCCTCTTATCTTGTGCTGATACGGTGGTAGGAAGGGGGGGAAAGGCACAGGAGTGTGCTCTTTCTTGCTCCCTTTTGAAGCCGTTGCTGCAATGGGGTCGGAAGTGTTCCCGTGAGAGCGGGTGGGCGTGAGGACGGGTTGGGACTTCCCGAAAGTGAACGAGTGCGTTTACTATTTGTCCGTATTTCCCACTGCCCAGGTGGTTATCTTTTTTAACTTCTCGTGCGGCATCAGGAACCGCTAACTGTAGTGGGGGAGATTGCAGCAGCATATAACGTAGAAATCAAACTTATAAGACGGTATTATACCGCTGCATTATCCAAACAAACCAAGAGTGCGGAAATACAATTTCTTTTACACAGTGCTTCCAAGCAATGCACTGAGAACATTCTGATTTCCAAATGGATGCCGACGGAGAGAGGAGACGCAAAGCAGCGACGCTGTTCGCCAGGGCTCCTGGAAAAGCCTATACTGCGCCTACTAACAATGAAACTGTGGACAATAAATCCTTATCAATACAGCTGAGGAAATATGAGAAACTTCTCAAGCATGAAAGCTCTCGATGGTGGGAGGCCACCTCCTTGCAGGACTACGTGGACAAAGAAATGGTGCTACGAGGGCTTAGAATTTATATAACCCCGACTCATGAATCCCCTAACCCGCAAATGCTACAAGATTGGGCATTGAACTCTGCAACAAGTAGCAAAAATATGCTTCTGATACTCATAAAATATGCATGGGAGGAACGAGATGACATCTTAAAACAACTAAAAGAATTGGATGATGAATTTACTCGTAACTCTGATCAGGAGACTATTACAAAATTTAAAGAGGAATTGAAAACCCGTCTTAAGAAATACGAAGACGATATCAAATATCGGAAACAACGCAAGTTACACAGAGACTGCGGGGATTATGAAAGCGGGCGAATTCTAACATATAGCCCCAAATATGACTATTTATACAACCAAACTGGTCTTACTAAGCAGAATATAGTCACTAGTACAACATCGGCTGAAGCAGGCACGTCCAGTGTACGCACGGAATCAGATAGCGAGACATCTGGACAAAGCACAAGTACGGCATCTGAGATGGAACTAATCACCAAGCAGGCTAATTTTTTAGACGAGTTCAGGGTATTGAGGACACGACACAAGAAAGTCCAGGACCCAACCCCAACATTCCAGAAGAAACCAACACGAGGGCGCCCAAGGGGCAGAGGAAAAGGAAGGGGAGGTCTTTCAGACGACGACTCAAGCTCCAGCAGAGGAGACGAAAAGAAACAACAAAAACCAGTGGGAAACAAAAGAAGTGGTTACAAAAACAGAAAATAACCATGGATGCACAAATGGTAAATAAAACTATAATTAATCTCTCTGCCAGAACCCTCACATACTCTGAGAAACAAACTCTGTGCTTAGGTCTCACTTTTTGTCCCACGGAATTGTTTAATTACACTGACACAAGAGTGGATATTTTTAAATTTACCAGGAAATTGAAACTTATGAAATGGCATTATCTCAAACAGAATCAGGGAGTGGTATACTCGGCAGGTGGAGGTGACCCTTTGGACATTATTCCTGAGGAAGTATCCACTGATATCATGGACTTAACTATTTGGGAAAGTCAAGAGGATACCTGCAATAGTAGTAGAGAAGAAAATAGAACGGACAAAGCAGCAGGTTCTTCCTTTAAACCTAAATCTGTCTTTTGCCCCATTATGCCCCATGATTCTATCGATACATTCCATGAAGTGGTTACCAGAGAACTCAAGACTCTCAAACATATACCAGGAGAAAGCAGAAAGGGTGATTTCAATCTCACCAAAAATCAGAGGGAATTCATTCTCTCGTTAGCAGAAGACAAAAGTATTGTTCTGCGACCTGCTGATAAAGGGGGTAACATTGTCCTATGGGGTAGGGATATGTATGTAAACGAAGCATTGAGACAACTAAACAGTAGTGATTTCTATGTTAAGAGTTCTATGGCTCAGTACAATGAAAGTATACTTGAAACTTGGGAATCGCTAACTGAATGGCAAAACAAGGGATTATTGACGTGGCAAGAATTTTGTTTCTTGAAAAAAGATTATCCCAAGCTTCCCTTATTTTATCTGCTCCCCAAGGTCCACAAAGATGTTTTTACCCCCCCGGGTAGACCTAATACTTCATGCATAGGTAGTGTTAACGAGAATCTTTCGCAGTACTTTGACCATTTCCTTAGAGAGTATGTTTTCAGGCTTCCTGCGTATATTAAAGATACCACTGATTTTCTAAAAAAGATTGGTAATTTACAATGGGTAGAGGGCTCTCTCCTCATCACTATGGATGTCAATGCACTGTATACGATCATTGATCATATACAAGGCATGGAAGCTAGTTTGCATTTTCTTAGACAGAGGGATAATTGTTTCCTTGACCATACCCATATGCTCATCGATATGATGAAGATTTGTTTACGGAACAATATCTTCATGTTCGATGGAGCTATATACAAGCAAGTACGTGGTGCGGCCATGGGTTCAGCATTCGCGCCGAGCTTTGCAAATCTGTTCCTAGGGAAGTGGGAGGAAGAAATTAGAGCGGACAATGACCTCAAGGAATCTTTTGAAAAAGTCACCACCTGGATAAGATATATCGACGATCTTTTCGTCATTTGGCAAGGTACGCGTGAAGAAGCCCTCACGTTTATTGACAAACTGAATCGGAATCCTTACAACATACGTCTCACTTGCAACATTAGTGAGAAACATGTGGAATTTCTCGATACAGAAATAGAAGTTATCAATGGGAATCTCACGTCCAAATTACATAGAAAGGACACCGGAGGGAACACCCTCCTCCACGCCCTAAGCGCACACCCGGACCCTCTTAAATGGAGAATTCCGTATGGTGAGCTCCTTAGGGCAAAGAGAAATTGTAGCGATGAGTCCAGTTTCTTAGCTGAAAGAGATTGTATGTTGAATAGATGTAGAGAAAGAGGGTACCCCGAAGGTGTACTCAATAAAGCTGTCCAAAAAGTCTCTGGTGTGGATAGATTGAAAGCTCTCGATTCCACATCTTTGGGTACAGACAGCGATACCCAAAACAACGTGAGAGTTATAACCACCTTCAATCAGAAATCTGATAAAGTACGCAAAATACTAGCCAATAATTGGAAAATCCTGCGCAGTGACAATATTGTAGGTCCCCTTCTGACTGTTAGACCCCAAATCACCTACAGACGAGGGAGAAATCTTAGAGATATGCTCATCAAGGGTGACATAACTGAAACCAAAAAGCACGCTCAAGGCCTTAAGGGGTTTTACCCTTGCGGGCATTGTAAAGCGTGCACTAACAGTACCATGGTTAAGTACATCAATATACCAGGGAGAAGGGAACCCAAACCTATTCAGCAATTCCTCACTTGTACTACCACGTATGTTGTCTATATACTTGAGTGCCCGTGCAATAAAAGGTATGTGGGAAGTACCACATGTACTGCCAAAAAGAGAGTAATGGAACATCTCAGGGCCATTACCCACATTGACAGTCATTATCCTATTGCCAGGCACTTCAGGGAATTCCACCACTCAGACAACTCTTTGCTTAGATTTTTCTTGGTAGAGCAGGTTAATATTGGAAGAAGAGGAGGTAACCGTGAGTTAGCGTTGAGGAAGAAGGAATCACGCTGGATCATGGACCTCGAGGTAAAATTTCCTGGAGGACATAATTGGGATGAGGAGCTTGCTATTCACTTGCATGAGGGATAGATTCCCTTTCCTTTTTCTCCCTGGCCTTCCCTTTGTCTAGAATTGATACGAATACCTTAGAATATGCTGTGTAAAACGAATAAGTTAAAACAGAATGATTTATGTTTTCCTTTACAGGTTTACATTGATTTTAACTGATTTTAATTGTATGTTTTATGTGTATTTTTCAGTATATTATGAAGATTTCCTGTGTTCAATCCTGTCACCTTTATAGTCACGGTTTTCTACCACATGGAAAGTTGGATGAATGACACTACCACGAGAATGAAAGTAGAGTTTCCACTTTTGATTTCTTGCACTCTCCCTGCTGACTGATGTATATACAATTGATCATTATTAATTTTGTTTGGATTGTTCAGGCATGGCACTAGACCTGCCTACGTTCTGTTGTTCCAACCGCCGAAATTGACTTAGTGAAGTTGCTTGGTCGTATTCGACTACATTTATGACTCAATAGGGGTTTAGTCGTATGGGCACTAGTCCTCTAAACTACTTTGAATTATGTTGCATTAATATTTGTACTGCATTGCCTTGTATAGTAGGTACTGTCCTATTACGGGGTGTTTTGGTTATTCTTTACCATTCCATGATGGCGACCACTCTGCACGGATGGTGGAACTACTCAATTGTCCTTCCTCTATGTTGATGAAATGTCAAGATGAAAATGTATAATTCATTGTGACCAGCAGGGGGTTTTCACGTGTGATCAAGACAAACATTTGTCGAAACGCGTAGCGTGTTGTTTGGATATTAAATCCGTTATTGCTGCAATTTCCTGAGTGCGTCCTGTGTGCTTTTTAAGCAACTTGTGTATCTAATTTGATTTTCGGCTTGTGTGGTTCGCCGAATTCTGGACGCCACCTGACTCGGGAGAAAGGATCCCGGAAGAACCCCTTGTGTTAGTAAAAGTAATATATATATATATATATATATATATATATATATATATATGTTTTAAAAATATATTTTTTTTTAAGTTACAATAATTATTTATTAATTTTAAGTTTATTTAAGTATTTTAAGTATGTTTAAAATAGTTATATTTATTATTATAGTACTTTAAAATTACTTTTAAGATATTTTAAATAATCGATATTTTGACTGTCTATATTTTTTCCTATCGATATTTTGGAGTCGATATTTTTGTACTTACCAGTTTGTAGATAGGAGGTCGATATTCTGGCATTCTATATTTTTACTTCGATATTTTGACTGTCGATATTTTGACAGTCGATATACTGTCAGTGAATCAGACTGTGCTCCACAGATTGAAGTGGCAGTCTCTTGAGAACCTACCTGTGTGGTACTTCTTAGATAACTGTGCTTAGCTGCAGCTAATAAAACTACTTTTCTATGCCAAACAGAGTGTCCCGTGTCTCTGTCGGTCGAGGCAGGTGAACTCGGAGATCTCAGGCGTGCCCTGCGCCGCTCGGCCCATAAGGCCGGGTTCTCCAATAGACAAAGCAAGTGTTCAAATGCAATGAAGGTAGTTTATTTGGCACTACGTGAAATGTCTGAAGACACAATTGTTACATCCTAAGTGTGCCTAGCACAACTGGGTGGACGGAGGTTACCTCACCCTCACATGTCCGACTGAATTTGGCAGCCTCACTGCCTGCGCCCATGCACTGCACTGCGTGATGCCTGAGGTTGGCTTTGTTCTATGTCTGCTGTGCCAGCGCCGGTACTCTGGTGTCTGCTGCTCCTCCGAATTTCAGTGATAGGGGTGCTGCTCCTGCTACTGGTGTTGTCTGTGTCCCCTAAACCTTCACCTCCTGCGGTGGCTGACTGGTTTGTCAGCAGCACTTCCATTGCTGTAGTGACTCTCCCCATCCCCCTTGGGAGATCAGTGCAGCAGTGCACCAGCCCCTCCTGCATCGCAACAGAACGGCGACACAGCAGTGAAGTCGCTGTTGCAAGACGGTGCATGCCCCTTGTCTGCTGCTGCATGCACTGCCTCTCCCTGCGCCTTTGGGCGCGGTCCTCATGTAGTTCGTCACACAGTGACATCACACACTGTGACATGTCCCTGACTCCATCGGCCATGTCCCTCATGCTGTCCGCCATTGATGTTATCCCCTGGTTCATGTTTTCAAAGTTTTTGTTCATATGGCGCATTTGTCTGTGCACTGCACTAATAGCTTTTGCCTGCAGGCGCTGCACCTTGACCATTGTGGTCTCAAGGCCACGGAAGACACCCTCATCATGGCCACTCAAGCTTGCCTCCCGGACCCTACGACGTCTTGTGCCTCCGGATAGAGTGACAGGAGTGGATGGAAGACCAGCTGTATTTCCTGCCATTGACTCCATTGGGTTCTCACCCTCCCTTTCCTCATCTGAGGATGTTTGTAAGATCCTTAGCGGGGGAACGTCATGCCTCCTGGGCCTGCAGATGTCTGACACCTCTGAGTCTGCTGGTGTGGCAAGTTGTTGTGACTCATGTTGTGGTGAGTCAAGGAGCAGAGGAGATGCTTCAAGTAGCATGGTGGCTGCCTATGGTGTGGCAGCTGCTTGTGTGCAGGTGCTGGAGGTGTTGCAGTGCTGGGCCCTGCATCCCTGGCTTCTTCCTCACTCCTCTCCCTTTGGGGATGTGTCTTCTCCCTCTCCTGCATTGTCTTGCGCGAAGTCTCTCCTGTGGACAGATATGGACAGTGTCTTAGTGGTGCTTTCACCGTGTATTTCACAATTAAATCACATGTCATTTGCACTAGTTCCTGCTCCTCCCCTGTCTCTAATTGTATTGTGTGGCATGCCTGACATTATTTCATGTTGACTGCTCTGATGTGTATTCTTATGACTACCACTCTCATAATGCATTGCAGGTGGATACTGAAGCCTGTACTGGAGTTCTTCAACACACAGCCACATTGGGGGAGGGAGACAGGCAAGGGGTGAGGAATGATGGACATGTCCCTTACCTTTCTTTGATGCAGCTCGGGCTGAGCTGTCTGCATCACCAATCCCTACAACACACTCTGGCTCCAGTGTGGACTCCACCAGCTCTTCCAGATCCGTGAGAGCAGGTGCCCTGTTCTTTCCTCCACCTGTAGCATTGGCCTCTTTCATTCTTGCTGCCAATTTCTTTTTGGTAATGATCCTCAGATCATACCATCTCTTCTTCAGATCGTCCACTTCCCTGGTTGTCACTCCTATTGCGCTCACTTTTGTTTGGATCCCCAGCCAGGTGTTCCTCTTCACAGCCTCTGCTACCTGCAGAGACTGCTTTCCAAATATCTTGGAGTAGTGCTTTACCACCTCCTCCACCAGCACCTGAAGTTCACCTGTGCTGAACTTCATCTTCCTCTTCCTCTCTGCACCTTCCCTCTGGGAGTCTTGGGAATCCATTTGTTAGTCCTGCACAGCTCAGCTTCACAACAGCCTGTCACTGTGTAACTGCTCTCCTGTGTGATCAGTTACTCTGCACATACATGGGTGTGGCCACTTCCTGGTTGTGGGGTGCGGTTGATGCACAGGATTGGTTGCTTGCTCTGTTGGTTGGCCGAGGGGTGGGGTGGAGGCAAGTGATTGGTTGGTAGCTCAACTGCCTGCTATTTTGTATCCCCGAGTTGGTATTTACCGAATCGGTATTTACCGATTCGGTAAATCCCATTCATTCCTAAGGGCATCCAGGCCCATAGGAATGAATGGGATTTGCCGAATCGGTATTTGCCGAATCGGTATATACCGATTCGGTAAATACCGACTTGGGGTTTCCGAATTTTACCGAATCGGTATTTTTTACCGATTTTTTTCTTACATCTCATTTCCCTTTTCTAAAATACCGATTCGGTAAAAATCGGTATTTTAGAATCGGTAAAAACGAGTTACCTACATCTGGCCCTAAATCTTTCAAAAACTCAGGTTTTATATTCCGGGGATGATCCACCCGTTAATATTCCACTTGTCTCAGAAGTCATTTACCTGGGAATTAAGATCTCGCTCCCAGTCTCCAATATACTTGAATTGAATATTAATCCAGCACTGGCTAAAACCAATGCTTTATTAGAAAGATTAGATCATTTTCATTTATCATTACATGGGAGAGCTAATGTGTTAAAAATGTTAATTTTACCAAAATGTTTGTATATGTTTCGTACAATACCCATTGAATTTCCCCCTGTGTGTTATAAAAATCTAGAAAGGGCAACCTCGAGATTCCTATGGGATTATAAAAGACAGCAAAAAGCTTATAAAAAGATGATACTTCCTAAAGAGTGTGGTGGGTGGAATGTCCCTTATCTCTTTTTTTATTATATTGCGGCGATGCTCCAGTCTGTTAGTCCACTTATAATAGGGGATAGAGCTTGCATTCCTTTTTGCAACACCCCGTCCATTTATGAGCTAGTTATGGGCGAAGAGGTGAAAGCGAAGGTAATCGAACCCAGCTATTTCAAGAAGAATACATTTAAGATTGTAAAAGCAGCGTATGGTATTTGGCAAATTGTTCGGCGACATCTGGGCATTGCAAAATTGAATATATATACACCATTAACAGCACCTGGCTTATTACCACCTATTTATTGTGATTTGGTTGCT
Source organism: Lissotriton helveticus (assembly GCF_964261635.1). Taxonomy (NCBI): domain Eukaryota; kingdom Metazoa; phylum Chordata; class Amphibia; order Caudata; family Salamandridae; genus Lissotriton; species Lissotriton helveticus. The sequence goes on along the minus strand of NC_136063.1, from coordinate 1,478,718,906 downwards.
TTCATATGGGGCACTAAAGGAATACGCCATTTGGGGGACTTGTTTATAGAAGGTCATTTAGCTTCCTTTAATGAATTACAGATTAAGTTTGCTCTAACAAAAAAGGATTTTTTAAGTATTTGCAAATTTGTAGCTTCTTACAGAATATAGGGCCATCAACAGACCTCCTAATGAGTAAAATCCCCCTTATTGAGCATTTGGCAAAAAAGACATCAATTGGTACACTATATTCGTGTCTGATGCAGGAATTTCCTGACGATCTGGATAATTGCCAACTAAACTGGATAAATAAGCTGGGGATACCTGAAATTGATATACTTGAGTCAGTCATGCTAGCCAACCAAATTCTTATTACTGTGATGATGAAATCACAATACTTTATGTGCATACATGATTTATATTATACCCCTAGCAAGATTTCTAAATGGAACACGACAACGGGGACTAAATGTAGTAGATGTGGCGCTCATGCCGGTGACGCGGTACATATGTTTTTTCAGTGCCCTAGGCTCGATGAATTTTCTCAACAAATTGAACTTTTTCTGGGGGCAATTCTTAATCGTACCATTAGTATAACAGCTGAGATGGTATTGATTGGTTGTAGTTCAGGAAGTGTGGATCACCAAGATTAAAAGCTACAATTTGCTTTCTTTTTATTTGCATGGCTGTATTACGAGTTTGTATTACAAGAGACTGGATTAATCCTGACCCCCCTCTTTTTTCAGTTGGCGGGAAAGATTATTGTCAATGTATAATATAGAATTGGCTATTTATAAAACTAAGGGGCTGAAAAGGAGGGATATTGGAGCAAAGATATGGGCACCAATTACTGAATGGATTTAGGTTTTGGCGATGTTCCTGATAGGATCTGTTTTGTTTTTTCTTTTCATTTATGATCTGAAGCACGATAATCATGTCTAATGAGCTCAGGCATTAGATTGTATTATTGTGTAATACTTGATTTGTATTATTCTGTTTTCTCCTTGCATAAAATAAAAAAAAATTAAAAACATAAAAGAAAAAATTGCATTGTCAACTTTTGAAATCTGTAAAAGTTCATAACTCGAAAAGTACTTATCTGATTTCAATGCTCTTGGTATCTAAATTCAAATAAAAATGCATGTTATTTGTATGAATTGTTGAATTTCTTTATTGAGTGTGTCTCACTGCATTTGTGTGTGCAATAAATGATTGGCACTATCCTCTGATATGCTAAACTAGTCACCCACAACATTTTGGAGTGTTATTTGTGCCTCTGTAAATCATTTGGGGTTTGCTTGGACTTTTTACACAGTGTACCTCATTTTGGTCCAATATATAAAGAACCAGCTTCCTACAGGCCCACCTCTGGACCACCTAATTCACTAGTCAGGCATGAATGATACCTCATACAGGTTCCCTTATTGTCTTCTCTAGACAGAGTATCTGCTGTGCCAGGCTGAACGGAGCGATGCCATCCCCCACACCCCCTTTAGAACCTCCCAGGGAGTAGACGGCTTCCGACGTCCACTCCCAGTGGTTTTGGAATGGAGGAGGACCTTCCTCTTGGCAGGATACAGCAGTATATAGTGGATGTGTAGTGCTCTAAGCTTCTACATGACTCTTCAAATGACTTTCACTGCTGTTGCATTAATCTTGTGTGGTCATCAAAGGTTAGGGTGTAGTGGATTTCGGATTGGATTCTGTGCAGCCCCCCACCTTCAGTATGTCATCCCTATCTTTATAATTTAAGATTAATGCTTTCATGGGGCAGGGTGGGGCCCTAGGCAGCAGTCTCTGGGAAACAGCTCAATGCACCCTTTCTATCACAAATGAGAGAGGCAATCTGCAGACACAATTCATTTACAAAGCGATCATGAGCAGCATCCCTGCTTATCTTGCCAGCGAGCTCACCATATCTGGTGGCTCCCGCCACACCCAGAGCCAGGTAACCATCAGACTGGAGACAAAAAAAAGTGTAAAAATGTCAAACCAAGGCAGCGGTCTTTCCATCTATGCATCTAGGATCTGGTACAATATACCCATATCCATATGGAACACACCAATTCTGCTAGAATTTTAGGAAAGAGTCACAATATAGTAATAATAAAATATTCAGCTACCTCTCCTATCACTAGTTGACCGCATGCTTGCCTTTGAACCTATGCAATGCACTACTACCTTTATGGCTAGGTTCGTACTACACAGATGCCAAATACATACATACATACATACATACATACATTCATACATACATACATACATACATACATACATACATACACACATAAATGTATGATCCCCAGCAGCTTGTTTTGGAGGAAGTCTTCTGGGTAGCACTCCTCAACACCCTTCAGAAACTCTGATAACAGTAGATTGTTCCTTCTTGCTCTATATTCTGCAACTTCTACAAGGTCTTCAAATATTTCTGTAGTTGTCTTCAGGCGAGTGACCATTGCCTGCATCTCCCTCATTGTGTCTTTCAATTCAGAAATGCGGCCTTTGACCTATACCAACCTATCGACTGCATACCTTCGTTCTCGCCAGAGTTGCACGACATCTAATCTCACCTCTTATTATTTTTTCCATTGATGTTTTGGAAGACTGAATGACTTGTAAAATGAAAGTTACTAGTATCCCCTTGAACTCATAATTTAGTCCCAGAGATCGCCTTTGCACCTAGGAGGCTCTCTGCAGCTCTGTGTTTTTAGGGGATTTTCCCTGGCTGGGAATCTGTCCCGTCTGTCTTTCAGCATTCTGCGTGTTAATGCTTCTCCCCATGGGAAGATACTATTGACGTCAGGTATGGGAAACCACATATCTCAATATTCCAGAGTTCATACACATCTGATCAAGGCGAAGAACAGATTCAGATTCAAAGTGTCAGCTTTAAAGCTTATGTATGGTGTTGGGATGGAAATATTCCCTGTGTGAAAAAATGGACGTGTACCCCTGCTCTGAGGGCCAGACTGCAAGTGAAACTGGTGTTCTGACTTTTAGTTTGGTCCTGGCATCACATTAATTTAGCGTGGGTGCAGAGGCCTAGACCAGTCTCTGGAAATGTGAAGTCCAGAACCTGTTCTGTGACCTGAAGGGTTGGACCAAATGTGCACTCATAGTGGGAGTAGGATTACTTCCTTAGCTTGAGTAAGCCACATAGATCGGAGGTGTCAGAATGGGCAGTTGCATGAAAAAGCCTCCTGCAACTTGGTGTGTCCCTGTAACTTTAACAGTAGGTCAGCCTTGTGACCCTTAGAGACCACTTCTTCGTCCTGGGTATGAGAGAGTGAGAGCAGATCCAGTTCTCCAGGGCTCTTGTCAGGTTGCAGACTGCAGGTTCAGTCCTCCTATGATCTTTCGCAGACCCAGAGGTGTTCTGAAGCTAGTGTCTGGAGATGGTACATTTGCTTGGCACAAGCTTGTGAGTGGAAGTTGCCCCTGAGGACACCATAACCAATGGGATAAGTTTCCCAGGGCTACCACTACCCACTTTTGTCATTTTCAAAATAGCCACACTAAACTTTGGTTCTTTGGAATAGGGGTGTGTGAGGGGCATACATAAGGCTCCCTGTTTTCATGGATTTTTACAGATGTATACAGCCAGAAAACACTGTGTTTTCTGGCTGCATTTGTTTTTAAAAGTGGATACATTCAGAAAATGTTGCTCCTTTTAAGTGACTTTCCGTCCTGTATTTCATGAATTGTAGCCCAACAGCTGAGCAGATGGACAGCATGAGAAATTAAAAAACAGGATGAATTTTCTATAAATAATGGCATATGTCAACATACATTTGTGGTATAATGCTAATATTTAGTGAATGTATTGTTGCATAATATTTGGCAGCTTAAATACCTAAATCATGACAGATATCAAAGTATGAGGGTGTGTCCATCAGTTAAATAAATATGGAAATGTAAAGTTTTACAACTTCATTTATACACAAAGCACAAAATAAATATGGATAAATACAGATGAAATAGCCCATAAATAAATATGTATAAATACAGACGGAAATGTTAAAAAATATAAACACCATAAAACCGGGAGCCCCTAGTATTATTCCACATCCAGCACTAAAATCACATTTAGGGTTGTCTCTGTACACCCAACAAACTTAGAGACAGTATTCCCTACTTACAGACTCTTTTCCTGAGGATTATGTTTGCACCAAAATTCTGGATTTGTTTTGGGAGATTCATTTAGGCTTTGTATGCAAAAGATTGTTTGGTCAAGAAATACTTACCATGAAGTTCAAATGCCAAAGAGTCGGATGATCAATTGTCTGGAAGCTTTTCGTTGCTCTTTCCACTGGTCATGAAATCCAGAAACCTCTATAAGGAAAGAAGCACTCCGAAACCACATGGATAGCTAGTGCTCGGGTCAGGTAGTGGCCACTATTTACAGCAGAGCATGCCAAAATGGCAGCGCAGACTTGAGGAAACCCCAAAAGATCTCACTGTGATGTTTTCCAACAAGAACTTTGCTTTGGAAAAGGAAATGCCATGGACAAAGAGAGAGTGCTGTACAAGTAGGGAAGCACCTTAACTAAAATAGCATATAAACAATAGTCTCTAAAATAAATAAGAACTAAAAGAACTAACCAACTTGATGTCAGTTGGGACCATTCCTTTAGATGCAAACTGGTTATAAAGTGTTTATTAATTAAGCGCCAGAAACAGTGCTTATGAGATGGGCTTTTCCAGAAAAAACTACGAGCGGCACAACTCAAATATGCCCTATTGTTCCCTGCTAGGCTCAAAGTCATGCACGACAAGAAATCTTATTTCTTTGACAGTCCCAATGATGTGGAAGAATGGCTCAAGGTAATGGACTTAGGACACAGCCAGGAGAGTCTGTCTGGTTCGGTGAGACATAACCCTGTACAGTCACAACACCAGCTCCCCGAGGCTCGGGTGGAGGCTCGAGGAATTCAGTAAGACTGGGTCCGACTCCGGCCCAGAAGGTGGCGGACAAGGCGGAGGCATTGGGGGTCGCCAGATCCTTCCGAGAAGACAACACGAAGATCTCGACAGACACGGAGGACAGCACTATACATTCGGACTCGGAACATAGCATCACCCTCTCCCCCTCGGCGACCCCCCAAACGGGAGATGGCCTGTTTGACAACTGAGAGACGGTCATAAAATATCCCCACACTAGGATTGCATGGGGCAGACTGCTTGAGCATGGTCACGATACCGAACATTGAACAGTATCCTTTTTCCTGTTTCTTGCATGGATCGGGCTGGGTGTATCACAATGTATATACTGTTCGTATTATGATCCGTTCTGTTATGATCATGTATTACTTACACATCGGTTACTAATCTATTCCGAGGAGATATTAAAAGCCCGAAACTACACCCAGGTAACAATAGTCAGAATACTATAGCAGCCCCATTGTCCTGCATATGGTAACCCTAACTATAATGCACACTGATAAGTATAAATTACCAATTATTTCAAAATAAATACCAATAAATAAATTAAAATATTTAATTAATTACAATTAAGTAACTTCCCACCCTATTCCCCTATAAACCCACAACCCGCTATGGAAAATAAATTAATAAAATCCACATATTTATCAATTAATCAATTAATAAAAATGAATTACCTATTAAAATTAATTAATTACCAATTAAAAATTAATTAACAATGTATTCAAAATAAATACCAATAAATAAATTAAAATATTTAATTAATTACAATTAAATTACTTCCCACCCTATTCCCCAATAAACCCACAACCCGCTACATAACTAAAACACAAAATTATTTCAAAAATAATTAATAATTTCTAAAAATGAATATTGTATTTAAGATAATTAAATTACTTCCCACCCTATTCCCCTATAAACCCACAACCCGCTACAGAATTAAATTACGCAAAAATTAAATAACATAAAATTAATTACTTAAAATAAATGCCAAAAAAATATACACTTTTCACACATATACTAACATACAAAACACTTTAAAAAATTCGATATATTTTATTAACCTATATGATATACTTCGATATTTTGACTTTCTATATTTATAAAAATCGATATTACATTACTTACCTTAAATTCGATATTTTTGTTGACTATATTCTGTCCATTCGATATTTTGTCCATTCTATATTTTAAAGTCGATATTTATGTAAGTCGATATTTTTTACTCGATATTTTGTGTAGTTACCGTATGGACGACAACACACTGACAGACTACTTACAATTAAATTACTTCCCACCCTATTCCCCAATAAACCCACAACCCGCTACATAACTAAAACACAAAATTAAATTAAAAATAATTATTAATTTCTAAAAATGAATATTTTATTTAAGATAATTAAATAACTTCCCACCCTATTCCCCTATAAACCCACAACCCGCTACAGAATTAAATTACGCAAAAATTAAATAACATAAAATTCATTACTTAAAATAAATGACAACAAAAATATACACTTTTCACAGATATACTAACATACAAAACACTTTAAAAAAATCTATATTATTAAAAATTCGATATATTTTAATAACCTATATGATATACTTTGATATTTTGACTTTCTATATTTATAAAAATCGATATTACATTACTTACCTTAAATTCGATATTTTTTTTACTATATTCTGTCCATTCGATATTTTGTCCATTCTATATTTTGAAGTCGATATTTATGTAAGTCGATATTTTTTACTCGATATTTTGTGTAGTTACCGTATGGACGACAACACACTGACAGACTAGGAAGGTGGGAGGGGGAGGGAGGGGGTAGTTAACTTAGTTTAGGGATGAGAAAATACAAATTTCTGTCACGACACGTTAGTGACATTAGTCATTAATATGGATGAGTCCACATGCCGTATTTGCTACTTTGTACGTTTAATGTTGTAAAACTGATGGATACAAAGATTGAAGTATGTACACTTATTTATAGTGAATGATGGGTCATGTTACACCACAATAAAAAACGTAAAATGCCAAGAACGTTTACTATGATGTAACGCACCCTGAATAAAGACTCAATAAAGTTTGTTAAAAAATATTTTTTTTAATGAGATGGACTTTTCTCACACAATATTTTCTTAAGGACTGATGTTTATATTTTAAATTATACACGATACATGCTTGTATATTATAGTCTATGTGTTCAATTTGCTACTAAAGGAGTTCTCACCAAGAGTGTACATGAGGCATAAACAATCTTATGCATGACCAAAAGATAGTGCCTCTTACACTAGACTTTTAAATACACACAACTATTGTTTCAAAAGATGGTTTGGGTCTATCAGTAGATGTAAGGAGCTGGCCATGACCGAAATACTGCAACATGGAATGGAGCATTATTTATGTTCCAAACACATTTTCATTCATGAGTGTGCTACACTCTTGAGAGCCATGGATATCTGAAGAAACTTTGGGCAAAAAGGTAGGAGCCAGGCAAAGGACTACCTTTTTTGGGAAAAAAATCATAGAAAAGGAAGAGTACAAAGTAAAGTACTCTCTTACCCTATTTAATCGCAGGACAAATGGCAACCAGAAAACATACCTTAGCTGACAGAAATTATAAATCTAATAGAGCAAAGAGTACAAATGCATCTTTCTGAAGGCTCTTCAGAACTAGTGATAGGCCCCACAGTAGGACTGCAAATGATTCACCGGACAACAATGAAAAAACCTCTTAAGGGGATGAGTGACCAACCCAGTTACTGGCTGATCATTAGAAGCCCTGAAACTGAATTGCTGCTCTTAGAATCCTGGTGGTGAATGCTGCTAAACCCAGCAGGAAGCAATCCTTATAGTAATCCAGGATCTTTACATGATCCCAACTAGATCCCTGTTTTCCTTTGGAGGAACACCAGATGTCAAAATTATGCCAACTACAAGAATATACCTTAGGTGTTCCAGGATGCCGGAATTGTTGGATTCAGAGAACAAGGTCCAGTAGAACAACCCTGTGCTGGATGCTTTAGCCTTTCAAACTCCAAATCTCCAGACAGAAGTGAATAGGCGTGATTTCTGTAAGAAATACCCACGAGGGAGAAGGAGTTATGGGAAACATTAAGTATGTTGTGTTGAGAGTCAGAAGCAGAAACAAATGGCATCTAGGCAACCCTGGATCTACTAACAGGGCTTCCAAGTCCTCTTCCTGGATCTTCCGGAGGACATGGTGAAGTAAGGGAAACAGAGAGAAAGTATTAATCAGACCCCCCTGGCCAAAGAAGAGGTAATGTGCATATTCCCGAAGGCAAATATGAAGAGTACACACATCTGAAAGAAGCACTTTCTCTATTGAAGGATATAATTCTAGCCATGGATGATCAAACCTGGCTTTCATCTTCAGAAATTGACTGACACATGCAAAGACATGCTGAGTCTGAAAAGATCAGACTCAAGCAATGTGCAGGCATATTCTCCTTTGATAGCACACAGATTTTTTTAGCTAAAGCAGCAAACTTCAGAAACCAAAGCCTTCTTGTTGAGTTATATATGTATGTATCACTTGGATGTCTGTTCTTCACATGGACTGATTGATTCAGAACAAGAGGGACAAAATCCTGTAGAGCCTAATGGACAGCGTTCAGTACCTTGCACCTGGAACAATTCAGAGTCTCTTCGAAAGTCCAAAGTTCCTGGATTGAATTCACATCCAGGGTTCCCCCAGAGCTCCGCACTGGTATCTGTAGTTAGAGCCAGGTAGATACCCCTGTCCAGATTTTCTTGCATTAATCACCACCGAAGGGCCTGATGGATCTGAGACGTTACATATACCAGGGTCTCATAATCGTCCTAGGCAGAATTTTAATGAGCAAAAGCTATAGAAGTGAAGTCCAGGAACACTGGGAAAATAGGCTACCATCTTCCCCTGAATGGTTAAACGTCTCAAGTTATTGCATTGGTGTGGACCCCAGAGGTGATAGATGGGCAAGCAGATTTAGTTTTATTGGGGTGGGGAGAACAACATGAACAGAAGATGTTGGGAATGCACTATATAAGAATGCCACATTTGACCTGATGAACATACTCACAATCCAGGGCAAATATTAAGAAGAATGTAGCAATGGGAATATCTGTATGCCCTTAGAATGCAGGATACCAATTACCGCGGATAAGATCTTTGTAAATACTATTGAAGCAGAAATTAGACTAAAGGGGAGCACTTGTAACTGATAGCGTTGATCCATATCACTGAAGCAAAAAACCTCTAGTGGTCTGTAGTCATCATATTCATATATGCAGGTATGCGGCCAAGAGTTCTACTGATGCCAGGAAATATCCCAGGGATTTGAGGGGCAGGATGGACTGCAGAATTGTCATCTTGACTGGCAGTGCACAACATAACAAAATACTCAAAAAGGAACGCAGCACAACAAACAGTACAATACAACAGAAACACAATGTAATAATGCAGAACATGAACAGAAAAATTCAAAACCAACACATCATAACCACAACAAAATTCAACACAAGAAATGTAAACAAAATTCTTCTTATTTATTATCACCTTTACAAATCTACTTCTATCACACAGTGGTATAAGGTGTTTGAATTAAGGAAGCTAAGAAACCCGATGTTGTGTGATTGGTGATGCTCAGGCATAGTGCCCCCATCTGACCATGATGAAGTAGAAATGGAAAAGTCTACTGCAAACTTGCAAAGTTACGAGAGGGAAATGGGTGTGCCAGTCACAAAGCTAGTGACAGGGATGGGATAACCAATTTGGTCAGTGGTCATATATATAAGTATATGCAACGGATAGTTTAAAAGGGGCACGAATTGTGTATAAATCTCTGCAGCATAGTCATTACACAGGAACCAGTGAACTAGAGCTACATAAAAGGTAGGATTGCAGCGTGCAATGTACAAAAAACATCAATTATGCTTAAACTCTGACACAAAAGAGCCCAGCGTGGTTACACCCACTGCCCAAAGCACCAGCCCGGTATTTCTAGAGAGAAATATGCTGATGTAGCAGCAATAGGGAGATTAAAGTAATTGTTAGTATGTGGAACATTCCCTTTGACACTTAGAAAAACAGTAAGCCGTATCTTGGCTACAACTTTTATACAAAGTGTGAGATTGCTGGAAGGTGACAACTCCCAGTAATGTTTCACAAAAAAAATTTGTAACTTCAAAAATATATAATGTCAATATATCACAGAGCTAATCACTGTTGTGGCGCCAGGTTCTGAAAAACGTACTGGCACTGGGTTGGACGTACTGACTTATTGAACCAATGATCAGAATGGGAAAATCTGCATGGCTTTTTATTTACAAATAGGTTCATTAATCAAACTGATGAAAAAATTGTTTCTGAAGTGACACTATTTAATAGTTAACAGTTAATTTTAATTGCAACTGGCATCCATTTTTGATGGATCAAAAGAGACTGCTCGGATTTAGTTCACCTTAAACCCAAAGGCTCTAAAGTTTTTGGGCACAGTCTATGTGCACAGTTTGCCACCATGTGCCAGCCCATGCCTATCAGTGGATTTCAGCCCTCAGTGCTGTGTTGTTCAAACATACTCAGACTAAGGAACATAATAAATGTAACAAAGGCAACAAATGAGATCTTTCAACATCTGAAGAGGTTACCACAGACACTCATGGCAGTAAAACAGAGAGACGTGGTGTGAGCACATGAAGGGAGGAGGGTGACACAAATGATGTATCATGGTGTGGGCAGACATGAGAAAGTGACTTGCCTGTGCCTGCCCCACAGAAACCTACACCGATCAGAAGGCAGATGGATCCCAGAGGGCGGCTCCCTGGAAGAGCACCTCACACCCATCTGGAGGAGGTGGAAAATGCTCATGAGCCAGGCAGCCAAAATAGGTTGTGAATAAAAGATCAAAAGCTTATTCATCCCAACCCATGGGAATGGAGACTGCTTCTGAGCACACTAAAAGAATAACGCCCAAAGGCGAGGTGTCTTTGCCAGCTGTGTTTTCTTAGGATGCAAAGCAGTGATGCTCCTCCCTGTTTTAGGCAAGTGTGCCCTGGCAATTGTATTAAAGTATACAATGCTTTATCAACTTCCAACCCAACAACATTACCACTGCCACTACAAGTGCTTGGATTCCTTAAAACTAATAAACAAAGTGGATTCTGGCACCCAGCACTAGCTCACCTGCTGAGTGAGGGCAAACTCAGTTTAAGGAGACTGCACTTGCTGTGTCCAGGTTGTGTATGGCGACATTCAGCTATTATTCATAATACTGCTTCGATTTACTCATTTTCTCCACTTCTCTCTCCTCTCAATGGGATCCCTAATGAGAGAGACTTCAGCTTCATTGAATGCAGCGGCGAATGCATCTTCTTGTTAGGGCTCCATGGCCTTGTGAAGAGCAGTGAGTACATCCATGGACTGTACTGGGTACAGTGAGATTTGCACTGCGGCCAACACAGTACAAGGATGGATGCCCCATTATGTATAGTGCAACTGAAGAATATTTTTTGAGTGGTGTTCCATACTGGGGTTGTATGTTAGAACCGTAGGGGTTGTATGTCACAAAACTGAGCACACAATTATTGTGATAAACTTTCATAGCCAAAATATCGACTACCAAATATTGTGAAAATAACTCCACCTCTAACTAAATAGACCATGTATATAACATCAAAGTACTTACAGGTGGAATTACATCTAGTAACCTTAAAGACATATATATACATACGCGTTTCGGAGATCTAGTCTCCTTGGTCACTCGTGAACAAGGAGACTAGATCTCCGAAACACGTCGAGTGAGCTGCATGAAATAAACGCACGCCGAACTAAGGATTTTGTGCCTGAACTTCGGTTTTTTTTCATTATCATTTGGGACGAACACTGTTGGATGTGTGGGAGTTGCGTCCCCGGCCCGCCGCTGAGTGTGGCTGTGGGCTTCCACGCTGAAATCGAGTTGATATATATATATATATATATATATATATATATATATATATATATATATATATATACATATATATATTTATATATATATATATATATATATTATATATATATATATTTATATATAAATGTGTGTGTGTGTGTGTGTGTGTGTGTGTGTGTACAGTGTGCAAAAGGGGGCAGAGGACTCTGGGTAGTACCCACATTTACGTGGAGAGCAGCTCCTATATAGAGCATCCTGCAACACCAGTTAAACTCTAAATCTGCTCATCTCAAATGTCTGTTTTTCTAGCAATGTTTTTAATCATAGAATTAGCACAGTGCCATCCATGCTGAGCTAAAAAGGGACAAAGCCTTTTGCCATTTATACAGCAAAATATTTAAACATCGGAACAGCAAAGTGCTAGCCATGCCGAGCTGTAAAATGGCAAAAGCCTTTTACCACTCGAGGCAAAGTATTACAGCTTTAGGTTGGTAAAATACCATCCAAGGCAATCTGTAATGCATAAAAGCAACCCCTGACATGTGATTCACTCTTATTAGAGCTCTGCAGAGATGTATAGTTGTGTATAGACACAAGGGAGCACCCAGAATAAGTCAAAACAATATTGTTTCAGGCTAAGAGTGCTGAATACATTATGCAAAAGAGGAAGTAGAGAACTTTGGGTAGGTCCCAAATTTAGGTGGAGAGCAGTTCCTATATACAGTACCTTGCAACACCAGCGACGCTCTAAATCTGCTCATCTTAAATGTTTGTTTTTGTAGTAATGTTTTTAAGCATAGGATTAGCATAGTGCCATTCAATTGAGCTAGAAAGGGACAAAGCATTTTGACATTTATACAGCAAAATCTGGAAGCATACGATCAGCAAGGGCTATCCATGCCGAGCTGTAATATAATAAATGCCTTTTACCTCTCCAGGCACAGTATTATAGCTTTGGGTTTGTCAAATATCATCCAACCCAACCCGGAATGCATAAAATCCATCCCTGACTCATGTTTCACTTTCATTAGTGTAATTCAGAGAGGTATAGTTTTGTCCAGACACAAGGGAGCACCCAGTATAAGTCAAAACAACACCCTTTCAGGCTTTGAGTGCTGAATAAATTATACAAAACAGGAAGCAGAGAGCTCTGGCAGTTCCTAAATTGAGGTTGAGAGCAGCCCCTATATAGAGCACCCTGCAACACCTGTGATACTCTAAATCTGCTCAACTCAAATGGCTGTTTTTCTAGCAATGATTTAAAGCATATGATTAGCATAGTACCATCCACGCCAAGCTCGAAAGTGACAAAGCCTTTTGCCATTTATACAGCAAATCCTTTATGCATAGGATCAGCAAAGTGCTATCCATGCTGAGCTGTAAAATGACAAAAGCAACTATGCACAACATGGGTCAAATACCAACTGATGGTGGAAACTGTCCAGGACACATATGTTTGGCAACACACTACAATGGTGATAAAAAAAACAGGCATTTCGAAAGGAAGTCCTCTTTCTATGTGCACAAATTAATTCGTACTTAAAAGGTTACAGGAAAACAAAAATCACAAAACCAGAGAAATTCAGCAGTTGTACGGCCCACATTGCGCTGCTTATGACTTCACTTATTACATCATTCATGACATGGTCAGTGACTTCACTGAAGACATATCAAAGGACATCACTGATGACATCTCAAATGAAATCACTGATGACATCATCCCATGATTGTGAGTGTTTCCTGAAAGTTACTGAGTGTTAAACATATGTACTAAAGTAAGTGGCTATGTGAGTGCCTATATGGGTGAGTGAGTAGGTGTGTGAGTAGCTGTATGGCAGACTGGTTCAGTGTGTGTGTATGTGTCTATGTCTAAATGTCTGTGTTTGCGATTGGCTTTATTCGTCAGTAAGTAGGTGCATGAGGGGCTGTATATGTGAATTAGTGGTTGTATTAGTAGCTGTATGGGTGAGTTGATTTGTGAGCGGCTCTTAGGATCAGTGAGTAGGTGTGTGAGTGTTTGTAAGGGTCTGTGAATGGGAATGTCAGTGGTTGTGTAGGACTGGGTGTATGAGATAACTTATGGGGATGTAAGTCGGCATGTGAGTGGTTCTGTGGATGATGTCATCAGTAATGTCATTTGAGATGTCATCTGTGATACCATCAGGGATGCCACTGCCCATGTCATGAGTGATGTAATATGAGAACTCATAGTAGTGCATGGTGGGGGTGTAAGCTAGAGTTATCCCAGCTAACTAAAACTGCTGAATTTCTCTGGTTTTGTATGAGTGAAATGTGAGCCAAACTATAAAAGCCTTGTAACCTTCGTTTTTTTCAGCAAATATTTAAGTTTTTTTGTAAAATTCTAATTCCTAACTATAACGTCCCTGTAACCTTTGGTTTTGCCTGTGACTTTCTAAGGTTTTTTAAAATTCTATTTCATAACTTTAAAGACTCTGTTAGCTATGTTTTTTTCAGTCAATTTCACAGTTTTAAAATTGTACCTGTTGAGGTTTAATTTCTGTAAAATGGCCATCGTGTCAGAATGAATCCTGACATGCATATTTATCCAAGAAGAGGTCAGCGGTTTTGTGCAACAACTCTACGCAACTGGAGTACTTTCTACTGGCTAATTAGTAAGTGCTATCTCCTTGGATAAATGTATAGTGCATCGCTTACAGTACAACTACGTACAGGACGCTTAGAAACTTTCTCCAGTGACCTTCTGTGTCTGTAACTTTGCCAATGTGATTGTTCTTCAAGCGTCTTGGTCAGATAACTTTACAAGGTGAAACTGCAGACAAAACACACTTGGATGATTTGTAATTTGCAGAAGTAAGTGTTTCTTTGTTTGGGGAAGATGCAATCATATTCCTAGGCATGAGGAATGCGTATCCAAAATAGGTGGGAAACTGGCTGGGGGTTTCTTTTAGTGAGCTGTCCATCAGCCTGGGAAAAGGGCGGGGAGATATTGCATACCGCTAATATATATGGGACGGGACCAAATCGGCAGGGCTTGCATGGGCGTCCGCAGGGGGGGGGCAAGGAGGGGCGCTTGCCCCCCCCTGGAGCACCCCTCCTTGCCCCCTGCCAGGGCTGGCTCTAGGGCGTGCGATGCTGGCTTCCTGGGGGCGCCGTGTTTACAAATTAATTATGATTTTAAAGCACCTACTGAGCGTTCCTTTCCTCCTACAATTGCGGGGCCTAACAAAAATGTCAAGATAACTCCTGTGATTGATGTTCTTCCTGGTCAGAGATCAGAGTTTTGTGTAGTTGAGGTTTAATTTCGACTTATGTTAAGGTAGCTCAGAGGGTTAATATGCCTACTGCAAAGAAGGTGTACCAAGTAGATTAGAGTGCATTTAATGTAAATAGATCAGCAGGTTACTGCTTTTAAAAGAGCCATCGTTTTGTTACTTGCAATTTATAACGTAAAGTCCTAATATAGAATAGTGAGGTATTAACTTTCATCATAGAAGTGCATACACTCTGCTAAGTACAGAACATTGATTAATGTTGCAAAAATGTTTAATTTGGGTAGAAATTGATTCTTATTATTAATGAAAACTCCCAACTATGCTGCTTCTTTTTCGACTCTGAGTTTGCGCTTCTCCACACCAAGCACTCCTAAACTATACTGCCTACCAGTATGGATGTCATATGACTCCTACACTTTTAGTCCTGTGGCTTATGTAACATTTCCTACACACTGATTTACACATGTATGATTGATTGTCTGTGTAATGTGTTTGTGATGCAAAGTGCTCTGACATACTTTAATGGTATGAGTAGCGCTGTATAACAAATTCAATGCATCTGAGAGAGAGTGGTTATGGAGACTTGGTCACTGTTAACTCCTTGGATGCTCATGACTAGCTCAGCTCGTCATGAGCGATGGCGCTCCGGTGCTCATGACGAGCTGAGCTCGTCATGACCGCGCCCGTCCCGTGGAACGCTCGCACGCTGGGCTAATTTCCCCGCTGTGCTGAACGTTCCATTGGAACGGGCGCGGTCATGACGAGCTCAGCTCGTCATGAGCACCGGAGCGCCGTGGCTCATGACGAGCTGACCTTGTCATGAGCATGGGGGCGCTGTACGCGCCCCCCCGACCCCCAGCACAGCTGGAAAATACCGCGAGCAGTGAAGGGGTTAAAGGGTGCTAGTGAGAGAATCCGTGGTGGAGGTGGTCATTGGGGGCGCGAAATAACATTGTCACACTGGGTGCCACTAGCGCTAAAGCCGGCCTGCCCCCTGCGGACGCCCATGCCACTATGCATTACACATGGTGCTCCAGCCACTGTTCCTCTCCAGCTCGCACTCTCTGTTCTAGTCTGAAGCTCCTCTGCATCTCAGGGCTCAGTAGGACAAGACGCGGGCTTCATTTTCCTGCACCGTCCCTTTGGCACTCTCTTCTAGGTGAACTCCTGTGCATCTCATCGCACGTCACATCTAGACAACACCTGGAGACTCTGCTCTTTTCTAGATCCTTCTGAGTACCCTCTGCCCCCTCCCCCTCCATCTTATAATTTAGTCAGAAGCACCAGGAGACCTCAGACTTTATAGCGTGCTCTGACACAATAACAAGATTGAGGCAAAGTCTTTTCAAATAATTATTGGATTATAGTGATTGACTGCCTAGAACAGTTGCTGTTAAGTAAATTACTAAGCAGAAAGAAAAGTCACATTTGAATAAAAGAGTATATTTTAAGGGAGACACCGCTCTGACATAAAATGGTGGACATCAATGGATGATTTTTGATTTAATAAGTTGCATTTATCAAGGAAGATAACACAAACAGAAAACAAATGTAAATGAAGTCTTAGACATAAGTCAGTACAGAGGAGGATATCCAGATGGGCTAGGAAGCGTGGATGCTAAGAGTAGAGGGGCTGAGTCCATGTGTAGTCACCACTGTAGTCCAGAGCAGGGAGGAGGCACAACGAGCAGGCAAGTGTAAGATTTATCCATGACTAGAAATGATCATACAGCCCTTCCGAGTCTTTCTCATTGAGTGTAAGAGCAACTTCAGAGAAGTGAGACCTGTGTCCTAACTCCGCCAGTGAAGACAGCGGGTCCAAAGGTGAAAGAACCAGGCCAGACAGAGTAGGTCCAGGTAGTGTGCACGGAGGCAGGCTCGGTGGGTCCGGAAGAGGGACAGGGAAGGCAGAACAGCTCCAGAGAAGGGTGAGCAGAACCGGACCAGGGCGAGCCGATCCGGACCAGCAGATCCACCCTGAACAGGGAGGCGGTACGATACACAATCAGAATTCAGTGTTCAGCTTTGGGGTTCCAGGGGGTAACTTTAGGGATCAGGGTGGGTGTGGGTTTTAATGTGCCAGGGAGTAATTTTAAGGTTCACGGTGGGTCAGGGATTGGGGTGCCAGGGGGATAATTTTAGGGTTCAGGGTGGGTATGGGTTTTAGGGTACCAGGGGGTAATTTTAGGGTTCAGTGCGGGTACGGGTTTTGGGGTGCAAGGGGGAAATTTTAGGGTTCAGGGCGGGTATTGGATTTGGGGTGCCAGGGGGGTAATTTTAGGGTTCAGGGTGGGTATGGGTTTTGGGGTGCCAGGGGGACAATTTTAGGGGTCAGGTTGGGTATGGGTTATGGGTGCCAGGGGGGTAATTTAGGGTTCAGGGTGGGTATGAGTTTTGGGGGGGCAGGGGTAATTTTAGGGTTCAGGGTGGGTATGGGTTTGGGGTGCTAGAAGGTAATTTTAGGGTTCAGGTTGGGTATGGGTTTTGGGGCGCCAGGGGCATAATTTTAGGGTTCAGGGAGGGTATGAGTTTTGGGGGGGTGGGATCATTTTAGGGTTCAGGATGGATATGGGTTTTGGGGTGCTAGTGGGTAATTTTAGGGACCAGGGCAGGTATGGATTTTGGGGTGCCACAAAAGAAAGAGATGGCTGTGGCACAACAACCCCATGGTGTATGAGATCATATGCGGCCTGCTTCCTGCCCCCCATGGCTCCTCCTGCGCCCCAGTGTTTCTTGTGCCCCACCTGGCACACATCATGTCGGAGGATGGTGATGACATTAACATTTTGCCCCCCCCTGGAAAAATCTCTGCGGACGCCCATGAGGGCTTGCATCCAAGTTTACATACTTCTAGTTTGTAAAAGTTTAGAGCACAAGCTCTGGTCTCAGCAGCAGATAACAAGAAAGAACCCCCTCATCACAGACACCATATGAGATTTTGCAGTCGAGAAAAGCAAGGATGCAAACATCGCCATTAGGGATTACAGATAACTTTTACAGTGGCAATGGAGACAAAACGCACTTGCTTTGCCTTGGCCATGCCCTCGAAGTTAGGATGATTAGTACTCTACAGAAGTGGGGCATCAATTTGGGCACCTGCTTTATAATAATATAGGGATTATATATAGGCTGATTATAATCCCTGGGACCCCAGGGCCTGGCCTTTCAAATTCTTTTTGGTTTATTAGGGATGGGGAGCAACGCAGCCGCTCTCCCCTGGCTGATTTAAGCCCCGTGAGCCTCATCCCCCAGGGCCTAGCCTTTTTGCAATGAGGGAGGGGCCGCATTGGAACCTCGGGCGGAGCCTCAAGGCCCAAACAATCCTTGCCTGCTTCCTGCCTCTTGCGGGAGCAGGCATTGCTTTCGCACACAGGGAGCTGCTAAACATGCAGTTCCCTGTGTGTGAAAGCAATTCGCCTGTTTCCCTGCTCTCTTGAGATTGGGCAGGAAAACAGTTGATGCTCCACTTCAAGCAAGCAAGAGCATTTTCACTGCTCTCACTTGCTGAAAGTGTTTGCTGTGGCTAGGTGGGAGTGGTTAAAGCTCCCGCCAAGCCAAAACAAACAGATATGTCCCGAGGGTAGACACCCTTGTACATAGCAGCAACCAGCCCAGGGGAAGTGGGGGTCCCCAGGGCTCTCTCCTTATTCCATGAGGGGGCCATGTGGCCTCCTCCATTGCAATACATAGCCCCAGGGAGGTGGTGGTTTCCAGGGCAGAGGGGCTCACGTTCCCTTATATTGAATGAATAGCTCCTGGGAGGTGGCGGTCCCTTGGGCACGGGTGGGCCCAACGTGCCCACCCACATACATATTTAACAACTACCCCAAGGAGATGGCGATCCCCCGCATTCTTTTCTAAACAATTGCACTGGAGAGGTGGAGGTCCCCAGGGTGCTGTGTGGGCACCCATCGCATTCATAATAAGCAATGCCCCAGGGAGGTGGCAATCCCCGGGTCTTTCATAAACCCTAGGAGGGGGGCCCCTGCACCCCCCACCTATACCCCTGGGACATGGCCCACCCAGGGGTTAATTAAAAACAAGCGTGGGAGCCAAATAAATGTTTTTGGGGCCTCTCTGGGTCCCTCTGGGACCCTAGGACCAACTTTATGGGGGGTCAGGTAGTCCTACCCTGCCCCCATTTCTTTTCTTAAAATTTTTTTAGGGGACTCTGCTCAAGCTGAGTCCCAAGATGGCTGCCAACACTTCCTGGTTGAAGTGTTGGCAGCCAATCAGAGCTCTACATTTCCTGGCACGAGCTTGTTATTATTTGCAAAGTCCCTGTGGCCACAGATATCACTACCTACATTTTCTTACATTTCTCAATGTCTGCTGAATGGCTTCACACCAAATAACTGAAAGCATGATCTGAGTAACCAAATGTTACATTTTTAGCAAATTTGGTGCAATTCTGTTTAGTGCTTCGGGTTGCAGCTTGGACTAAATGTCCTAGGGGTATTAACATGGGAAACACACCGTTTTATGACGACCCCCTTTTTTCTTGACCCCCACTTGACGGATCACCCCGAAACTTTCCAGCCGCAACAAGAATCAATTAAAATAAATCTGGGGAAAATGTCATGAAGATTCGTCAAACGTCCCCAAAGATATAGGCAAGCCAAAAACGCTTTCCTATGGAAACATGGTCCTAATTATATACACCTTTTTTTAAACTGGAAGCCAAACCCAATGCTTTGATTTCAGGTGCCTTAGGTACAGTGATATTTTGCTGCCCGTTCCCTACTTCTTCAACACCTGCCTAGAGTTCCCTTGCTGTAAGACCATACGTGGCAGAAACCACAAATCCTTCTGCAAAGGCCTGAGAGGATGCACCAATGGGAACAATTTAAACAGAGGCCCAGCAGTTTTCTATTGTGCGTGCCATGGGACATCATCAGTCTACCTTTAAGACAGGACCTGAGAGACCTTCCTGCCGAAGAGCCTGCTTTGGAGGGCGTACATTGGTGATCAACCCCGGTGGTTGCCTACAAATTGCGTTCCTTGAAATATAAGCAGTAGCAAACCTGCGTCCAAGGCATTGTGGTAGGACGCTTTCCCCTGGTTTGTGTAAGAAACAGTCCAGGCAAACTTTCATGAAATTCAATGCAGCAAGCCATGTTGCTGCACTGTGTTGCGTGAAAGGGACAGGGCAGGAATGTGCCGTAATGTCATACGGCACATTCCTGTCCTTTCCATGCACTGGTGCACTTTTGGCAGTATAGCGCCAACGCAGGCACCCTTGCACCATGGTGCAAGGGTGCCTGCGTTGTGAGCAGGATTGTTTTTGGGGAGGAAGGGTTACTTTCCTGCACAAAACCAATCCTGAGAGGAATTTTCCTCTTTCGGTGTGTGCTGCAGAATGCAGCACACATAGAAAGGGGAAACAATAAGGAGAAATAAAGATATTTCTCCTCATTACGCCTGCCCTGGGGAGGTGTAGCATTTTCATTCATTGCCTGGTCTATCACTATTGGTGAATCTGGGCATGTGCCAAAATCCGTGGGTGGATGCTTGGGAACACCCATGCTCCACCCATGTGACGCCTCCATGGGCCGAGTAATGCACTGCAGCAAATTTCGCTGCCTTGAGTTACTCCAGATTTATCAAGCCATGCAGAGCCAAGCAAGGTGGTCTTCCGTGACTTGATAAATCTGAGTTTCTTGTTGCAGCACCCTTGTACCCCCTTGCGAGGAACAATGGAAATGTAACACAATGATAAAAAATGCCCCCAAGGGTTCTGGCACATTCAGATTTACAAAAGGGGGCCTGTGCCAATTTCTGTGGTACTGAAATGTGACTGATGTGCATAAGCTAAATAGATATTGCAGGGGAGTGACTCGATTAAGGGGAACAGAGGCTGGAATCGATAACGTAATGATATATAAACAGAGTACCTCTGACACCATAGATTGAGTAATAATTTGTTTACCACAATAGTCTCTTTATTTGACTCTGGGTCTGGAAATTTTCTTTTTATATTACTTTCACTTTTTTAGATATATACACTTGAAAGTCCTTCATTGAAAAGTTTTAAGTCACCTCTCTTACATGTACATTTTCTCTATTAATGCAACACATTCAATTATATACAACATCTCTATACACAACACATATACATCTGTACACCTTATGTACATGCAATTTGTCATTTGATGCAGTATAGAATGGACAGAATGTAGAACAATGTCATACATTCACCCCAGTACAGAGATCTGGGCCTGTCCATCACCTGTTGTTTTTGCACTATATAACTAGGTCACACGATTCAGACTTATTTTCCTCCTTCCTTCCTTCACGATCTGTGGATGCGTATTCAGACAAGATGTGCTGTAGCTTCACTGAAAAGCAATGCACAGTAATTAACATTGGCTCACAGAAGGAGAGTCCCATTTGTAAGTGTGTACAATCTTGATAACATTCATTGATCCTAAACTACAGTCAGTACTTGCTCATATTACTTTTGGACTCTTCAAGCACAATATTGAGGTTTAGACCTTGAAGGTATTGTATATGCTGGAAACGTGATATTTGCTTACTATATTCTTTATAATTTCATCTCTTCCCTCATCATGGCTGTAGACATGGCCTACTGAAAGGTTTCCCTTGCATGAAGAGCACACTACACAACAGTGCTCCGTCTACGAACTGCATTTCCTAGCAGGCCATAAACTCACACATTTTAGAGAAGCATAGCATTCCCTCATGGCAAACAGTGTCTGTGCTAGGCAATTCTGAAACTATGTTGCCACAAATGGAACCATGCTCCATAGATCTAGGATTTCCTTACAAAGAACTGTTGTTTTTCATCAGTGTTTTGTGAAGGACATTTTGTAATTCAGAGACGCATTTTCAGAATTAAGTCATGTTGGGAAAATTAACTTGAACTGTTTTTGAACATTTAACTTGACATTTTCTAAAGAGTGTAGGATTGTTCTTGCACGTGATGTTATCTGGTGAAGAAACAGGAAGGACTTTTAAGCCAGAACTATCATGCACATGCTATTTATTTGAAATTATGCATAAAGTATGTAGAGTTCCCGTATTGTTATAAGAATTTCTAAATTAGGAATCACAGGATATTAATGTTTGTTAATTACTTTGCAGTGGTACACAAGTCAGGTAGACTCAATAACTCATTTTCTACAAGAGAGCACATAGTAACCAAGATTCAGGTAGTTATTCTATTTATAGGGATCCTTTATGTGTTTAGTTTAAGGAATAACAATTACAGAGATCTGGTTACACAGAGATATCATTAAGGTATATCTATTGACTGTTTTGGCCACTTACTAAAATGTATGTCTTATAACCATTGTACATCCACTACGTCCTACGGACCTCAGTGCCTCAGCACAAGTGATAAATCAAAGTGGTGGAGTGATGTGTCTCTGTATTGTATCTTACCCCATTTACCTTTCTCTGCTTTTACAATTGGCCCACATTGTTGGGACGCAAAGTCCATTGGATGGTGACGGACATGTACTCTTGCCCTGAGCGCCCCAGGTGCAGTCATATCTATATACTTGGTAATCATTTTCGGTCATGAGTGAACACATATCATACGTGTGTGCCATGACTTAGGCCTGTCTCATAAACTGCCGCCTCCTTAAACCAAGAGAGGCACCCAAAGCATTACCTTTAGGAGGTGTAAGGCTACTGCCTTCACCTAGAGTTAAGTAGCATGGTGGTGGTAGCATACCATGTTTTTAGTGATCAGTAGAGTGAACAGTCCGTTTTCTCTAAGTCAATACAGTGGTTACTCCCGGCCCACACTAGTAAAGTTCTGCTACTCTGTGCTTAACTGAACCCTTGGCCTGCATTGGGTTTTGTGCAGGACAAAGATGTTTGTGTGCATGAGAGATGGTACAGTGCAGTACAAACAGTGTGAGCAGTTACGTGTGCACACAAGGATGTACAAGTGCCTGAGAGGTAGTACAGTGCAGGAGAAATAGCGCATGCAGCTGTGTGTGCTCACTAGGAGGTGCATGTGTGTACGTGAAGGTACAGCTCGTAGGAGATTGTGTTTGAGGTTGCACCAGCACTCTAGGATGCATGTGAGCAGGGAAGAGGTGCAGTACAATGCAAACTGCGCAAGTGTGATTGCATGTGTGCGCAGGGTTATGTGGGCTGTTGTAAAGAGCACAATGCACGAAAGACACCATGGTCGATTTTGAGAAACCCAGGGCTTTCTGGAGAAGCTGGGAGAGGTTTCCTCAAGACAGATTTGTGGATTGCTGCATTCCTGAGAGCTGAGTTGGAAGAACATTGGAGGAAGGAAGAACCAGGCTCTTTTGTGGTTCGGAAAATCTGGATTCATATAATTATACTGGACTCGAGAAATAAAACTTCGTCGAAATATGACGAGTTTGGTATCAAAAGACCGAGAATGACGAGTACATCATGTACATGTATTTTCGGCGTGTTCGAGTGACGATTTCACCTCGAAATCGTCACTTACATTCTGAACCCTTGGCTCCCATTTATATGTTGCCCTTTACATAGGCCTTAATCCAGTTGAATTTGATTCCACAAGGACACATACTCCTTAATCGACTTTTCCCTGACCTCAGTACAAGTTAGAACCATTGCCCCAGGCCGAACTCGTTAGGTCAGTTCCCTCCCAGTGGCCGAGCAAGATAGCATCTAGGCTCAACCAGCCATAAAACCATTTCAGCGCGCACACCTGCCATATCTCGCTCACATCTTTCTCCACTCCTTTGCTTCACTTACTTTATGGTGGGGAGGTGCCCGTTTTTATTAGGGGTCCAGTGATATCTGATAAAATGTTGGGCCTTGCCAAATGATTTGTTGTCGGCAGCACGAAGTGAAATATGGACATGTCATCATGACTCTGCTTTTTCTTTGAACCAGAATATGTTAACTATTTACTTTACAACCAAGAATGTTTTGCCTAGGGCCTAAAACTGTGTATAAGAAGAGAAGCCTGACTTCACGAAAGTGTGCAGTCTCCTGAGAACATACCCGTATTGTACTTCTAGGACACCTGTTACCTTGGTTGCAGCCAATAAACTAATCTTTGACTTCACCTAGAAGACTCCGAGTTTCTGTAGGTCTGGATCAGGAGAACCCGAGGTCTCTGGGTGTTGATTCCCTGGCACCGCTGGGTTACCGGTTCTGTGCCGGTTCTTAAAAACCCAGTACCTCAGTTGGCGCCCAACGTTTGGGGCGATTCCAGTGGTACCAGTCAGCCAGAAGATCGTGAGGAGCTTCGTGTGGAAATTCTGGAGGACGGCCAACCACCTCATCGACCCCTGCATGTCGACGTGGTCCGAAGGTCTTTGCTGCGAGGTTCCCTGCTTCCCGACGGCTACAAGGACTGCTGCGCTGGCTATCGCCCTGATTTGGACCCTTGAAGTTTTTGGTAGAGCGAAACACTGAGACGAGTCTTCTGGTGACGTCATCGAGAGAGATATATTTCAGTTAAGTATAAGTGGAGCATCTCCCAGTCCTTAGTTGGACTTACTTTGTGGTATCTTTGGGATACAAAAGGTTTTGTATTGGTACTTGCAAGCACCATAACCGAAGGACTCGTGTATTCACGAGAAATATCGTAAT
The DNA here is from genome assembly GCF_964261635.1 of Lissotriton helveticus. Taxonomy (NCBI): domain Eukaryota; kingdom Metazoa; phylum Chordata; class Amphibia; order Caudata; family Salamandridae; genus Lissotriton; species Lissotriton helveticus. Next base: position 1,478,694,223 of record NC_136063.1, on the reverse strand, counting down.
CGATAATCCTTTGAAGTTTGGAACTAGACTAGAGAGCGAGGATGCCTAGTCTTAGACTTGGGAATTTATTTTGTCTTGGTGGTAATAATAGGGACTCCCGATTGGAGGACTCATGTCCGGTTCCTCCAGTTGGAACTCCGACTTACGAACTGTATGTAAAACATGGGGTAGGCCCCATCACCTACAACAAAGTATGGATTAAATACACCAGGAAAGATGGTGTTCTAAAATGGCCCCAATATGGTAGCTTTGACTCTGAAATCTTAGACAACCTTGAAGTTAAACTCTTCAAAAAGAAAGCCCGGCCGGCAATGTTTGACTCCTTCCGCTTATGGCGTAAAGAAGCCAAACAAAAAGAAATTAAATTAGCTAAGAAAAATAAGAGAGAAGGGGGACTTTCAGTAATGCAAGCTGCTGTGCAGTTTAAAGATAATGAGGAAGAGCAGATGAATGAGCAGTTGCACAGGCAACGTAAAATGGCAATAGATAAGTGTTATCCAGTTTTGCCGTCTCTTCAGCAAGAGGCAGCAAAAGAGCGTGAAAAAGACCCATTAATGTCACATTTGCTAAATTCACCACCCCCCTATGCGCAGAATGCCACAGCACCCCTGCAACCTTTAGTTGCACAAGCTGCGCCTCCTGCTCCTCAACAGCACCCACCAGCTGTTCTTCAGCTGGTTCCTACTTCTTCGGTGCAGCCTCCTTCAGGCCCACCGACCACTTCTGTTTCACCTGTGTTTTCTACGATTTTGCCTACTGTACTTTTTACATCTCCTAATGCTCCCTCTACGATTCTGCCTAGTACCCCCTCTATTTTCCCTGATACCTCTTCTGCTATCTCTACCCCCGCCTTATCTCACCCTGTTTTTTCCATCTGTTTGTCCTTCAGTTTCACCTTCCATTCGGCAGAAAATGGCCAGCACTGTTACTAATCTTCTTTTACCTCTTTTCGGGTCGCCTGCTACGACCCCTAACATAGGAAGAAGACAGTTGCGAAGTCAACTGCCTGATTATCAAGAGAGAGATTCCCTGAATAGTTTAGCTCGGAAATGGGTCATGGACAGTGCAAAATATGATGTACAGTCAGTCATGGAAGTCTTCCATCAATGGGAAGCAGCGACACAGAGATATGTTTTCGAACAGATGTGTGTCTTTCTTGGCGAGGATTTAGAAGATAATGATCAAGACTGCATCCCTCAAGAGATGTGTCGTGTACGGTTTAAGTTTGGAGAGGGTATGATTGTAGGTCCAGATGTGGAAAAAGCAGTTGAAATGTTGTTATCATATCGGAGTAAGGGAGGCAGTTCAGGGTCACCATCTGAATCTAACACATCCAGTAGGAAAAAGGTGCGACAATACCCTATGAGAGAAGTTCCCCCACAGTGGAGAGAGGGTGACACGACTGCTGTCCCACCTATTCTGCCACACTTCCACCGTGTATGGGTACATGTCCCATGGAAGCGAGCTGAAGTTTTAGCACTCAAACAAACGTTACCAGATCCACGTAAAAATCCTGCAGGGTACTATAAAGAAATGTCACAAACTGCTGGGTCATGTATAATGAATTTAGCCGATATCGATATGCTATTTGGGAATGTCGTTCCACAGCCTTTATGGGGAAAAATTCGTCATGTAGATCATGACCAGGAATTAGGTGATACGTGGGCTAATATTACTGCTGCAGATGCCCGCCAAGTTGGTGGTGCCAAGCCTGAGCCTTTGATAGCAGAACTCCCTGGTAGAATAGTAGATTACATGAAAACGATAATGCCTGCAATACGCGTAAATTGGGATAAGTTGTCTGCATGCAAGCAAAAGAAAGAAGAAACCGTTTCAGATTTCTTCACCAGATTTGAAGAAACATTCATTGACCACAGCGGTCAAGATATGACCACAGAAGGTGGTCAGAGATTGTTTGTCGATAAATTCGTGCACAATCTGCTTCCAGAATTGTGTAGAAAACTAAAAGATTCAGAAAGTTCTTGGGCAGTCTCATCTTCAGCGCAGATATTAGCTACTGCACAATACTACGAGAATAGAGACAAAGATGAGAAAGATAAAGTAGAAAAGAAAACTAGAGAACTCAAAATGAAGGTTTTGCTACAGCAAGCCTATCCGCCACGTGGTGGCGGTAATCAACATAATAATGGCCAGAATCACTACCAGAATACTTTTTCTGGCGAAATGAACGTTTCTGTAGGTTTTTCTGGCGCCTCGGTTAGAAATCCGATTTCTGACCCTTTATCTCTTTCTGTTGGTCCTTGTGAATTCGAAGCACCCCTTATTCTGACAACAGGTTGTGGTGAAAATTTGCTAGGATTAGATTTGCTAAAAAGATTGTATGCGACTTTGTATTGTTCTCCTTCAGGAATACAACTCACTTTAGGTAAGAAAGTGGTTTCTCCCATGTATTTGTCGAGAGATGCACTTCCAGCAGAATTAGCACTTCTCCCAGATATTCTTTGGGCTACTGGTCCTAATGATGTAGGTCTTTTAGAAATTCCACCATATGTTGTAACATTGAAGTCGAATGTTAAAATGCCACGAATTCCACAATACAGAATATCTGATGAGGGTGAAAAAGCTTTGCTAGCGATTGTTTACGAATTGATTGAAAAGGATGTGATTGAGGAAACACGAGGCAATGTTTGCAATAGTCCTGTTCTGCCTGTTTTAAAACGAACTGACCCTTCTCAGCCACCTGTGTACAGATTCGTGATTGATCTTCGAGAAGTAAATAAGATAGTCGTGCCACAATTCCCAGTTGTGCCCGACATTACCACATTATTGACTATGATTCCAGCTTTTGCTTCATGGTTTTCAGTGATTGACTGAAGAATGCTTTCTTCAGCATCCCAATTGCTGAGGAGAGCAGGGATATTTTTTCCTTTAGTTTAGGAGGTCGAAGCTTCCGCTTTAAACGCGCTCCTCAAGGCTACTGTGAAAGCCCCTCAATATACAGTCAGGCTCTGAAAAATCAGCTTGACACGATTGTTTTGCCAAAAGGTGCCACTCTTGTACAGTATGTGGACGATTTGCTCATTGCTGTAGATAATGAGAAAATTTGTAAACAGGCCACATTGACATTGTTGCGTCATCTGTGTGATCTGCATCACAAGGTGTCACTTTCCAAGCTTCAATATTGCCGACAAGAAGTGACCTACTTAGGTCACCTCTTATCGAAGGAGGGAAGGAAACTGACCCCAGAAAGAATTCAGGCAATAGCGAAATTGAGTGTGCCAAGAACACAGAGAGAAGTACGTGCTTTCTTGGGCATTACATCGTACTGTAGACAGTGGATTCTAAATTTTTCGTTATTGGCCAAACCCTTGGTGGCATTAACGTGTAAAAATACACCCAATCCCATCCCTTGGTCTGAAGAGTGTCAGAAAAGTTTTCTCGAATTACGCACAGCATTATGTTCGGCTCCTGTGTTAGGTACCCCCAACTACAGTAAGCCTTTCACATTGTATGTCCACGAGAAAGAGGGCTGTGCATTGTCTGTGCTGACTCAGTTATTCGGAGATAGACAGCGGCCATGCGCCTATTTTTCGGCCACTTTGGATCCGGTAGCACGAGCATTGCCGAGTTGTTTAAGGGCCACAGCAGCAGCAGCTGTTTCTATTCGACAGTCTGATGGTCTAGTAATGAATAATACACTAATCGTGATGGTCCTGCATGCAGTAGACACATTGTTAAATAGGACCAAGACACAGCACTTAACTAGTGCTCGACTGTCCAGTTACGAATTGACGCTGCTAGCGAGCCATGTGCACATAAAAAGGTGCAGTACCCTGAATCTAGCCACGTTGTTACCAATTACAGAAGAATCAGATGCTTTAGAACAGCACGATTGTTTCCTCACAACAGAGGAAGAGACAAAAGGGAGAGTGGATTTATTTGACACTCCTCTTGCTGAATGTGATGGTACGTTATGGGTAGATGGTTCATGCTTTAAACTCCCAAATGGGAACGTGACTACAGCATATGCTGTCACAACTTTGCACACAGTCGTTGAAACTGCACGAATACCACATGGTTCAGCTCAAGCCGCAGAACTAGTAGCACTTACGAGAGCATGTGTGTTGTCTAAAGGAATGAGAGTGACTGTCTACACTGATAGTCAGTATGCGTTTGGAGTGGCTCACAGTTTTGGACGATTGTGGAGAGAACGTGGATTCCTGACTTCGCATGGAGCTAAGATTCAGCATGGTCAGTTGGTGAATGAGCTTCTTGAATCACTGACCTTGCCCCTGCAAATGGCGATTGTGAAATGTAGTGCTCACAAGAAGGTGACTGATGATGTTGGTCGTGGAAATGCATTTGCTGATGAGACCGCTAAGGAAACGGCAAAGAATGTGATGAGCCGAATGTATGTTGCAGGCCCTGAAAGATGGACTGGTGAGGTTGGAATATGTGAGGACACGATAGAGAGTGTGAAGTCCATCCAAGCTGAGGCCACAGAGAAAGAGTTAAGCACGTGGAGAGAAAGTACAGGAAGAATGGATGCAAATGGTTGTTGGGTTGAATTGACAGAGCATCAGAGATGGTTGTTACCCGATGCATATGTACTTGCAGTAGTTACAATGGCTCATGGAATGGCTCATATCAGCGCGAAAGGGATTTGCGAGTTGTTGGCCCCAGTGTGGAAGAATTCAGGGATTCCCAAGTGTGCAGAGAATGTCGTCAAGAATTGCATGGTATGTCTGAAGCACAATCCTGGTAGGGGAACCCCAACTCCAGCTGGTCATTTTGCACCTCCTACGTATCCGTTCGAGGTTTTGCAGCTAGATTTCATACACATGGAGAGGTGCAACAACTTAAAATACGTGCTCGTTTGTGCCTTCTCAAGATGGGTAGAAGCCTATCCCCTAAAAGACAATACTGCCTTGTCCACAGCAAAAGCCCTTGTAAAAGAGTACTTCCCCAGGTTCGGAATGCCTAGAATGGTCTGGTCTGATAACGGAAGTGAATTTGTGGGTCGTGTGATGAAAAGAGTGTGTGAAGGGCTAGGCATTAGGCAGAAGTTCCACGCTGCAAATCACCCCCAATCAGCTGGATTAGTGGAATGTTACAATGGCACGTTAAAACTTAAATTGGCCAAAATCCAAGCGAGCACAGGTCTTAAATGGCCTGACGCTCTACCCTTAGCACTCCTATCCACCAGAATGACTGTGCATTCGCGAGTGAAACTCAGCCCCTACGAAATCGTCTTTGGCCGGCCAGCCAACATATGGGGAGTGCTTAGGCCCACGAAGTTCAGCGAGCTGCAACACCCTATTTTGCTTGATTACTTGTATGAATTGACGGCTAAATTGCGTGTTTTACTTCAACAGGTCCACAACACCTTGCCACCAGTCTCTGAGACTCCGGGTCACTCCATTGACCCCGGCTCCTGGGTTCTCGTCCGGAACTTTCAAAGAACAAGAAACGACCAGCCCAGGTGGACCGGGCCTCACCTCGTCCTTCTGTCCACGAGGTCAGCCGTCCGGGTGGAGGGGAAGGCCAACTGGGTCCACGGGATCCATTGTAAAAAAGTACCCTTCCCTCTGCCCTATGACCAATGGATCCAGAAGGGTGTCACTGACTCAGAGCTCACAACTGATGACCGTGTAAAAGAAACTAACCCTGATTGTGAAAGCGAGAACATTTCTCAAGGAACTGTGCCACCACCAGAACAATCAAACTTTTTGGAACCTGAACTGCTGTTTCAGGACCAGACAGTACCAGGAAAAAGACGCTACAATCTAAGACCGAGAAAAACAGACTAATAAAGTGATTCCTTTTTATGATTTTGAGACCAAGACCTATGGACTAATAAATTCCTTTTTTCTCCCAAATACTTTTGTGCAGCTCTCCCATTTAGGAAACTTGCTTATTTTTGTTTTTCGAACCGCCATCCGGGTTCCGCTGCTAGGGCCGCGATTGGTTAAAGTCTTCGGAAGTGCAGCCAACGACGTTAGGTCGGTGGTTCTGGTCGGTCCAAGGGAGTTGCCCTAGACTGACAGAAGCACTCCTTAGCAGAAACAACCTCCTCGTCGCGGGCAGCACCTTAGAGAGGATGGAGTTTCCTGATGTGGAGAGACCTGCCAAACAAATGAACTTTAAGCAGAGCAAGTGAAGAAATTGATGGCTGGGTTACAGTTGCGCTGGGTACCAGTGATAATAATAAAGATAAGAACAAGTAAAGAAGCTCCAAGGATAAGGTTTAGGCCACCAATCTAAACATAACAGGCATGAACCGGTCAATGCCCTAATACACAACACAACATTTATCCTGAGCTAACACAAAAAATCCACTTTGCAACCAATGAACAAATCACAAGTCGCTGTTTGTTTTCTTCTTTTCTTTCTTTTATTTCATACGTAGATTGTTCATAAAACCTCCTAGCCGACACGTGTTTCGTCTGATGTGGTGTTAATCCACAGACTTCTTCAAGGCTTAATTAATTAAGTTCAACCTCTAGTCTCTTGCTCAACACCCCTGCCACACCGTCATTGGGGTTCAATTGTCCTCTGAACGCCAGGAACTGTTTCATAGGAGACGAGATATCGTCACAGGAGGAAAATACCCGAATTACACAGTATGGAGAGAGACTGATTTTAAACGCTATCTACGGGCCAAAATAACGTGAAAAATAGACTAAGAGGACAATTGAACCCCAATGACGGTGTGGCAGGGGTGTTGAGCAAGAGACTAGAGGTTGAACTTAATTAATTAAGCCTTGAAGAAGTCTGTGGATTAACACCACATCAGATAAAAACACGTGTCGGCTAGGAGGTTTTATGAACAATCAACGTATGAAATAAAAGAAAGAAAAGAAGAAAACAAACAGCGACTTGTGATTTGTTCATTGGTTGCAAAGTGGATTTTTTGTGTTAGCTCAGGATAAATGTTGTGTTGTGTATTAGAACTTTAAGCAGAGACTATGTAACACGATGACAAAGAAAAGTTTTATCATATTGTGTATTTTTATGCTATCAAGCGTAATGATCTTTTTGATAAGTTATGTTTTATTCTCTTTCCATGTAACATTTGCGCCTACTACATCACCCATACCTCCTCCTACTATTTCCTCTCATTCTTTCCACCCTCTGCCTGACCACGAATCAAATAGGAGATTAGAGTTCATTAATAACTCCTTTGTTCAGTTATTACACCAACACCAACTTGTAATGAACACAACTAACTGTTGGGTGTGTGGTCTCATGCCTCACACAACGGATAAAGGTATCCCCTATTTGGTCATGCTATTTAGTCACAATGGTTCAGTATGGGCATATAGGACAATGTTCATATATGCACGAGAAATCCAACCCCTACGTTCTGTAAAAGACAACCTCAAGACTAGCGCCCTAGTCAAAGGTATAGTTGACATGATCAAGGAAGTAACTTCTTATGAAGATACCCCGGATGATGAGATACTTGCATATGTAGGTTAGAACGTGACCGGATATGGCACTACGTTAAGTGAGAAACAGCAAGCCAAAAGATCGTCCCCTATCTGGATCGTACCCCATCAAGGTCACCTGTGTCTGCAAGGTATTGGCAAGAATCCCAGAGCTCAGCTAGGGAAGAGTATCTGTACAGAAACGTATGTTTTTGGATCTCAGACTTCCCCTGCGTTTTTAGCCGCTAAGGGTACTTATTTCATCTGCCATGATAGAGCCTATACATGGTTGCCCCCTGACTTCTCGGGCTCATGTTTTGTTTCATTCCTGTTACCTCCCACCTACACAGCAGCGGCGGATTACCATCGGACAAGGGTAGTTAGAGGTGTTTTGAGTAAAGAAGACACTGCAGGTCAAGAATTTGGGGACTTTGCAAAGGGTTTTCTGCCGTTCTGGGGATCCATGGCTAACAGCAGAAACATAAGGCAATTAACAAGGGTAGTTGAATCCACCGTGATTGAAACTGCTGGTGCCCTTAGTAACCTGACTGCTGAGCTCCAGTCGGATCGACTTATGACCCTTCAGAACCGGGTCGCTTTGGATGTAACACTTGCGGACCGAGGTGGAGTATGCAAATTGATCCAGTCTAGTTGTTGCATTTTCATCCCAGATAATGCTCCAACAGTATACAGGGCCATCTCCAAACTGCATAAGATTTCCGAATCTATTCATGTGGATAAAGGAGATTGGTCATTAATGGGATGGTTCTGGAAACTGATATCTGCCTGGGGATGGAAAATTCTGATGGTCATTGGGATGGTCTTAGCCATTCTTTTCCTGTTCTGTCTGTGCATACAGTGTGCTCCTGCAATATGTGGCCTCTGTGTTACATCATGTGTAAGGAAGCCTGTGTCAAGAGATGAACTAAGTACTAGAATGATGTTACAGCAACATCTCAATGACTTTAGGAATATAGATCTGGACTCAGACTAACATGAGGATAGATTAATTGCCTATGTAAGGGCAAAAGGAGGGTTTGTGGTTCGGAAAATCTGGATTCATATAATTATACTGGACTCGAGAAATAAAACTTCGTTGAAATATGACGAGTTTGGTATCAAAAGACCGAGAATGACAAGTACATCATGTACATGTATTTTCGGCGTGTTCGAGTGACTATTTCACCTCTCTCATGACATGCCAAATAAAAACCTTCCCCGCTCTCCTTCCAGGGCATTATGCCTATACTTCTCACCTGATCTTAGCTCCCATCTGCAAGCATTAAAAGTATGTCAGACTATGAAACGGTTGTAAATATTGTACATATGTATATAAAAAATCTTTTTTGTTGTTTTAAGAATTACATAGATGAGAAAATTGTATAAATTGTATATAAATGCATAGTTTTATAGATCAACACACACAAATGTATGGAGTGTAATTTGGCCCAGTAGGTAAAGATCTCTGGATAGTAGGAAATGATTACATGATATAGATAAGATGTAGATAAATAAGAAGTAAAGTAATTGCTAGACGTTGTTAGTAGATTGAAATTCTACAGATGAATTACTAAACTACTATCTTTCATTATTGTAGCATGAAGTTCTTGCAATAATTGAAAATACAGATTTCCTGAGGAAGGCGACTAGCCGAAACGCGTTGGAAGGGAATATATGCTGTATTTATAAATGGAAATCATGATTTGTTAATTGTTGTATATTGTCATATCAGTTGTTATATCTTTTTTGAACTTTTTTAAATAATAATCATATTCTATGATATAAATGTGTGATTGAAATACAAAAACGAATTTAAAATATATCAACGCACTTTTTTTGTACTGAGGAAAAAAGAGGGGAAAAAAAAGGAAAAAATATTTATGGAATATAAATAAAAAAATAATAACCTCAAACAAAGCTACTCCGGGAAATTTAATGTATCATATCACAACGTCTTGCTCACTTTAGAGTAAAAGTACACGTAACCCGGTGTGTGCGGTTCAGTTTTTCTAAATAGTATTCTACCTTGCTAGGGTTTATCCGTTAAGGCAGGGGCCCCGATTTTTCTAAATAATGACAAGTACATCATGTACATGTATTTTCGGCGTGTTCGAGTGACGATTTCACCTCGAAATCGTCACTTACATTCTGAACCCTTGGCTCCCATTTATATGTTGCCCTTTACATAGGCCTTAATCCAGTTGAATTTGATTCCACAAGGACACATACTCCTTAATCGACTTTTCCCTGACCTCAGTACAAGTTAGAACCATTGCCCCAGGCCGAACTCGTTAGGTCAGTTCCCTCCCAGTGGCCGAGCAAGATAGCATCTAGGCTCAACCAGCCATAAAACCATTTCAGCGCGCACACCTGCCATATCCCGCTCACATCTTTCTCCACTCCTTTGCTTCACTTACTTTATGGTGGGGAGGTGCCCGTTTTTATTAGGGGTCCAGTGATATCTGATGAAATGTTGGGCCTTGCCGGATGATTTGTTATGGGCAGCACGACGTGAAATATGTACATGTCATCATGACTCTGCTTTTTCTTTGAACCAGAATATGTTAACTATTTACTTTACAACCAAGAATGTTTTGCCTAGGGCCTAAAACTGTGTATAAGAAGAGAAGCCTGACTTCACGAAAGTGTGCAGTCTCCTGAGAACATACCCGTATTGTACTTCTAGGACACCTGTTACCTTGGTTGCAACCAATAAACTAATCTTTGACTTCACCTAGAAGACTCCGAGTTTCTGTAGGTCTGGATCAGGAGAACCCGAGGTCTCTGGGTGTTGATTCCCTGGCACCGCTGGGTTACCGGTTCTGTGCCGGTTCTTAAAAACCCAGTACCTCACTTTGGTGAGCTTCAATAGGAGCTCTTGGATTCCGAAAAGAGTTCACCGGTCAAAGGGGCCTGGGCACATCTTTGGAAGAAGAGAATGCTGATAAGAGAGTCATAAAGTGTATGTCTTGGAGTCTTTGGTTACGGTTTGAAGCACATATCACTGGGCCCGACACCCAGGTATGAACCTCTAGTCACTACCTTGGCCTGTCTTTGGATCTATCAAGACTGGAGGCTGTCCTGCCTGATAGACTACTCTCCTGACAAATAGCCCAACAAAAGAGTGGGTGCTTCAAAGTGAGCTACTCCCAGAACACCAACCTCAAATAGAGAGACACTAACTTATTAGTGTGTCTGGAAATCTATACTACTATTATAAAGAGAGAACTGTGTCCTTTGAGCCAGGTGAACTCGAAAAGTACACCACCAATCCAAACACCCAAGACATCTTTGAAAACCTCAGGGCAAGCAGAAGGACGTAGGCTATATATAAAAAAATATATACGTTCTTTAAAAAATTTAGGAATAAAAAAAAGTAGTCCCTTGCAAGTAGCGCCGGCCGCGACGTGCGTGATGACTTCGGGAGCGCGGGTAGGAGCGGCGTTCAGGAGCAACAGGAAGAGCAGCGGGGAGGAGCGGCGAGCGGTGGACAAGCGGTGAGGAGCGGCGAGAAGCGGAGGAGCAGTGGAGCGGTAAACTCAGCAGCGCGGGGAGGAGAGGCGGCTGAGGTAAGTCAAGCAGCCGCGGGTGCGCACCTAGGGACGGGCAGAGGGACGGGCGGGGCCATGAGTGCTCGCAAGCCTTTTACTCAAAGTCGGCACATCGGGGGAAACAGCGGACAAGAGCCGCGGGTGCGCACCATGGGACGGGTGGAGGGACGGGCGGGGGCCATAAGTACTCGCAAGCCTTTTACTCAAAGTCGGGACATCGGGGGAGTCAGCGGACAAAAGCCGCGGGTGCGCACCGAGGGACGGGCGGGCAGGGGCCATGAGTGCTCGCAAGCCTTTTCCTCAAAGTCGGGACGTCGGGGGAAACAGCGGACAAGAGCGTGGGCAGAAGCGGCCAGGACCAACAAAACCGGAGCAAGGGAACACTGTAAGTACGCTCTGCTGCTCCCGGCCGCTCTGCTGCGCCTCTCCTGCTGCGATGCTGCCCCCAGCCCCCTTCTGCCCCGGGCAACGCTGGGGCGGGCTGCTAGTGGAATATAAAACAGGGCGTTGAGACTCCCAAATTATCATACTGAAGCTATACATCTGCCTGGAGAATCTCAGAACAAGTTCTGCCCGTTATGATCAGGATTGGGGACTAAGGATTTGCCAGTCTACAATGCTGGGTGAGGGGACATCACCAAGAACGATCACGAATGTTCTCCAGGTGCCGGTACCACCAGCTTCTGCCTGGAGGGCTGTTGCCAGATACAGTGCAGTGACCCTAAGAGAGCCATCACCATGTTTGTGCCACCCACGACCTGTGAATGCCAGGTGGGGGCTGCAGTGAAGAGAGAGAGCTGTAGCCCTGAATGTGCTACGGTGACCCTAAGTTCATGTCAGGTGGAAGGGCCGCAAAGGAGGAAATGGTCTTTACATTGAACTCATGTGCAGTGAAGAAGACAACATGGGTCATAACATCTGGAGAGTGAGAGCAATGCATCTTCAACTCCCCACGTTCTGGAGCATCGGCGACCTGCCCCTGATCCCAGGAGGAACTTACCACATCAGAGGAACACCACGGAAGGTGGAGCGCTGAGGACGATGACATTTGGGACTGCAAATTCCCACCATTTGGATACAGCCAGGCTTCCGTGGGTCGCCAGAGGACTTTAAGCCGCCACTGTGAGGGAGCGTGTGCGGTTTTTGTATTGGCCCCTGCCCAAGGGGACTTACTTTGAATTAACAGTTTCCAGTGCTGAGACTCTGGGATCTTACTGAAGAGCCCCCATAGAACTTCTGAGACTTGAACGCATTAGCAGGCCTAGCTTGCATGTCGCCACATTTGAATGGAGAATACCCATCAGCCATATATAGGGAAGTGGGATTGGAAAGCTGACCCAGGTAACACTAGTGGGCTTTTCAAGAAGGCTGTGTATATTGTTTTCAGTGTGTTGTATTTTACTTTGTGTTGGTAAATAAATACTTCTTTCACATAAAAACAAGTATTTTACTGGACAATCATATATTGGTGTTGCTGGAACGATTTTGAGTTGTGAGTCTCTGCTTGCCTTATACCTTCCTTCTCTCCAAGAAGCCTTGGAGTGCTCGAGGCACACCACCATGGAGAGTAAAGTGCTGAAGGGGTACTTGAGCAGGTTGCTCAGAGCCCATAGTAGGCCGGGCGCTGGGACATCAGGAGTAAAAGGCCTCAGCCACTACTGTTGGTCCCACTAACTCCTGCTTGCCCTGTTGCCCCTGGAAAGCGGTTCTGACACACAGTCAATGGTGAAGTCAGGAAGACACAGAAAGTGCATCATTCCGGCTGGATCTCAAGTACAAGGGTAGTACTCTTTACCATAAGTGTTTTCACAAGTACCTGGAAACTACAAATACGTTTCACCTAAACAATGCCAGATTTACAAAAAAAAATTCACAATCTGGGCTGTTGTAGGGAAAGGTATAATGCTGACAGAAAATAAAAACATCAACTGTTTGCAAGAAAGTCTGTGAACTCCACCCCTCACAAAATGCATCAGGTCATGCTACATATTCCAGGAGGGTGGTCCTATCGCTACGACCATGGTTTGTTTTAAAATATTGGCTTACATTGTATTATACAGTTAATCATTAGGTTAACACAATCAACTGGTTTGTCAGCCGGGTGAGGTGCTGTGGAATTTCTTTCTTGGTATGCTGGTGGAGGTTGCAAACTTTCATTACTCTAGTCTTTGAGGTTTGAGCTTCTCATTGCCAAAGAAGCCTCTGGTGTATGGAGTCCAGCAATCTGGCCACTTGTGATGGGCCGTCCATGACCCTCCGATATGAATTTTGTTATACCCTACTTACTTGTATGACATGTACTCTAGCCCTGCTGCCACTAGCTGCTCAGCCAGAGTGTGAGTTGGTTATGGAATGTTGTTGTGCCTGTGATGCGTGGAATGTCTGGGTGTCTGAGTGGATGAGTGGTGACAGTTTGACCAGTGTCCTTCCAACGGACAGCCCCATCAACCAGTGTCAGCTTCAACTGACACCACAGCCTGGGAATACTACAGCCATCTAAAGGATTACAGTGAGTTGGAGGAGTAGTTCAACTACAACCGCATTTGGTGTTCCAGCCACAAAAGGATTACAGTGAGTTGGAGGAGTAGTTCAACTACAACCACATTTGGTGTTCCAGCCACAAAAGGGAAGAAAAAGACAATTTTGAAAAAGACAATTTTCATTTCAAAGATGGTAAAACTAACAGTGTACAGTCGTTGAACAGAAGGAGATTGCAGCAGAAGAAGGTTTATAGAAACGTGGGACCTGCCCCAGGTTTGTCTACCTCTGGATTTCTGTTCTAGAGGCGAGGTGCCAGCTCAATGTCTTTGGGCACCCTTTGGCTTCTTCACGTTTGTTCCTGTCTACATGGGTATAGAGATCCCCACACAAGCTTTCCTCTGGTCTTCGCCTGCACAAGGTTAGCACATGCTGTCGTAAAGCAATGTCTGATGCCTGTCAAGTATTTGCAACAAAGTTAGTGACTTGATTTTCAAATGGGGACAGTGCATCCACTGTGGACTACGTGCTAATTTCAGAAATGCTGTTTGTGGAAATGGGGGGTCAGCCTCTTGGCACTTAAGGGAAGATAACATGGTTTCTATCTGCACTGGGACAAGCTCAAAGACTGGTCCGTGTGATTCCGGAGCCCAGGGTTAACAGTGGACTTGTTCGACGTTTTTCTGCCATTTGAGGCGGTCATTCATTCAACATTCCCCAGCCAAGCAATTTACGTGTGCGAGTATGGGGGTAAGCACATTTCTCAATTTTTGCGGTTCGTGGCAGCCCCTTTGACTCTCAGCAGTTTAACTGCAGTCTTCATTTTAAAAATAGCCATGTCACGATACAAACCATGTATGCGCTTACCTTTGTCCAGCAACAGGGTCGCGTGCAGTCCTCCTGCGAAGTTCACTGTGTTCCTGCATTTTCTTTGTGATGCGCATGGCTGCTTCAACTACGTTGTCAGGCTCTTGTGGATGTTTAATGCAGCGACGTCGAGAGTGTGACGCCATCTTGTGGTTGGCGGCCGCTACGGCCTTTTTCTTTTGGTAGTTCCTGTTTTCTCCACAATTGCCTTCCACGCTGCTTCCTTTTGCCAACCACGGTGTTCGTGTTTATTTTCAATAAAGTTTTCTGGATGTCGACATGAGGACCGGGGACAACGCGGAGTCTTCTCAACTTTAACATCATTTGTATTAGTCGATTTTGGAATCTTCTTTTAAGAACCTCCATTTCATTTATGTCGGAGGTATTGTACTTGGATGATTGTTTCCACTGTGGAGTGAATGCATGCTGCACGTCGCAACCACAATCCCTGCTATGAGTTGTTTTATTCTTATTCCGGCTACTGGTTGTCTTTCTGCCTTCAGTTAATTCGTTTTTTTCTAGCAGTGTAACCGTTTTGAAGGTTACTCCCACTGCTGACACGTGACACTGGTTGGACATGGTGTTGTTCCCAACAAGGCATTTCTGTGTACTTTGCCTTAGTTACACTTCTTCGTGGTGAGGTATTGAAGAATTAACCTCACCTTAGACTGAAGCCTTCATGTTGCATTATTGTTACTTAAGTTCATGATATGTCTATGTCATAATGTATTTTACTTGGGTGTGAGATCTCTCACCAGAGTGTCGCATTGGGGCATACCAGTTTTCAGAGGGGCATGTTTTATTACTTTGCCTAGTGTGTTATATCTAGTAGATTTTCTTCTACAGCATTTTTGTTGTCGTGATGCCACAGTCTATATATTCCCTTAAATGGTGGGTCCTGTACCCATAGCATGGGTGTGTGTAACAGATCTTTTCACAGTTATGTTTTGTTACCCATACAGGGCGGTATGTGATCTCCTCAAGGGGGTTGGGACGTGGGTTAGTTCCCATATTGCATCCAGGTTAATCCTTACAATGGGTCTGTTTGTTACTCCTACGTGGGGGTATGTAACCTCAAAAAGGGGGTTGGGCATTGGTTAGTTCCCGTATTAGATATAGGTCAACCCTTACACTGGGTTGGGATATGGACTTAGTTTCCATTTACAGTTGCGCGCAGTTCCAAGGTACATCCCTACACGGGTGTTTCTATGGGTGATGACCCATATACATTTTGTTTCAGTGTTTACTTCGAATGTTGCATTTTATATTCTTACAGTATTGCACTATTTGCTCACTCTTCAAATAGTTTTCATATCTTTGCATGGGGGAGGGTGGTGGATATTGTTGCTCAATCTTATGATGCTGTATTGTAACTATCCTTTCTTGTCTTAATGGTTCTCTTTTCTTTGATGTTCTGTCCTTTTGGCTGCATCTTTGAGATTCGTTCCATTACTTACTTTACTTGTGTATAGTTCTCCCATTGTTTTATTTTGTTTCCTTTTGCTTTTGTTTGAAGAAAAAGGGATAATGTTATACCCTACTTACTTGTATGACATGTACTCTAGCCCTGCTGCCTCTAGCTGCTCAGCCAGAGTGTGAGCTGGTCATGGAATGTTGGTGTGCCTGTGGTGCTTGGAATGCCTGGGTGTCTGAGTGGATGAGTGGTGACAGTTTGAGATGGGCTGAGCAGCTAGGCAGGCTGCTCCTGGTGGGGCGGGTACCACACTAGGCTGGCTGGAGTCAAGACTGATGAAACCTGATCTGAAGACTTAATAAAGAAGACTTAAATATACTTCCTGGCTCCTGGTGTCTATCTACATAGGACACAACATTATTTGTTCAATCTGGACCACATTTCTCCCATTTTCAAACCTTACATTTCTACCAGTATGCAGTGGAGTACTCTTCAAGACCATCATGATAACCAACAGGAGCGTCTGACTGAAAATACTAGGAGACTTATTTTCAAGCACCTTGTGCTGCCGGTGCATCACTTTTAATATGGGAAAAAGTGACGTACCGGTGGCGAAAGGGACTTGTAAATAAGCCCCTAGTTCTTTCTCGCTTCTAAATTCAGCGGACATAAACCAGGGTGAATGCTGCACTCTTCTCACTTGGCACTATTCCATTTCCTCAGCAGTGGCCCGTGCAGGTAGGAGCAGTGGGGCGGTAGGGCCGGGTGAGGGGTGATTTCGAGATACGAAGACAAGGGAAAATGTATTCTTTATTTACTTTTCCC
Organism: Lissotriton helveticus; assembly: GCF_964261635.1. Classification (NCBI taxonomy): domain Eukaryota; kingdom Metazoa; phylum Chordata; class Amphibia; order Caudata; family Salamandridae; genus Lissotriton; species Lissotriton helveticus. The sequence goes on along the minus strand of NC_136063.1, from coordinate 1,478,677,697 downwards.
TTGTGGTCTTCAGTCGAATCCTCTCCACAACCCGGCCCCACCGCTCTTACCTTCACGGGCCGCTCCTGTATGTGCTGAAGGTTCGCTTCCCCTTGCACTCCACACACAAATCTGTCTTACTAATTTGAGGAAATTGTTAAAAGGAATAGCTCCTGAGAGATTCCACACACAAATCTGTCTCATTAATTTGAGGAACTTGTTAAAATGGAGAGAGAGAGAGAAAGAGAGAGAGAGAGAGATAGACTCCTCTAATCCTGTCCCTCGAACACGCCCTGGACACTTCACACATGATATACATGCAAAAACAGGCTTTTGGTCAGCGGATTTCATCCACTGGTCTGTATAATTGTCATTCCCACTTTGCTTCCACCCACCCCAGCATATATCATAGGGCAAGGGGTCAGCTGGCTTTGCTCATTGGCTCCCATCTCTTTCAGTAACGGCACAAAGCCTATGCACATTGTTCACATCCGCCTAAGTCCTTTCTTTTCACTAACGAACCTGGTTCAATGTGTACATTTTATTGTATTTATTTGTTTATAGCAACTTTAAAAGCTGGCTAATTATTCTCTCTGTATTTTGTGTGCCCGGTTATTGATTTATTGCCCATCACTTTTTTAATGTTAGAGCTCTAAAGTCACATTGTGAAATAGGAGCTGTCTACGATTTGAGTGAGTGATTGGGGAATGATTTATTTGTGTGTCCTTCACAAATACTAATAAAACGGTAGGTAAGACTGAAAGGGTTGCTGTTATTTAAAAAAATAAATATTATAACTGCCACCTCAGTTAATGTTTTTTTAACTTACATTTTTTTATTGCAAACATATGCCAACCATATTTTTGTAGTAGCATATTTTCTTTATGTTTTGCTTTTTCCTTTTGCGTCATATACTTGGAATAAAAAGGAAAATAATGTAACCAACACACCAGCCTGCCACGGACAGGCCTGCTAGATTTTCCCAAACGCTTGATTCTTTGGCCTTCAACCGATGTACTGAAAGTTGACGCCCTTTCGGGTCAGCCTCGTTCAGCCACTTGCTTGAGACTATGTTAATCACATGTTAGATCAGTCCAGAGGAGTATCGATCTCTCACCTCATGATATTGGCTGTTTGGTGTAGATTTCCACAATGTTATGAGTGCTTGTATTGCAGTGCATTAAGTACTATTTTGCAACTAGAAAAGTGCACTTAATTATAATAGTTTTTGTCACATTCAATTCTTTATGCCAAATATTCATCGAATGTTAATAAAAAGTCATCATTAAGCATTATTTTATTTACTTGTATGATTAATATAGATCATTACAAAAAAATTCTCTTATTTCAAATACTAAAAAACATTGGAAGGATGACTTTACGTAAATAGAACTTACAGATTAAACAAGCATTTACAATGCAATGGTTTCGCCTTTGGAAAAGTTAGAGCTATTGGCATTGCTCATGACATTTCATTTTTTTTTTTTTTACTTATAAATAAATGGCATTGTTATTTACATTGCCAAAAGCTCTGAGAGAGAAACATTGAACATAGGGGGGGTGGAAATTTTGTGGGGATTACACTGGGGACAGAAGAAAAGAGCTGATAAACCTATGCACTCTCACGGAGTACAATCCGAGACAAAAAAAGTCATTGAATAAGAAGCAAATAAATGAGATTGACAATAAACACAACCAATGGTAAGCAATGGACAGGTTGTAGGCACACAGTAGGCCGTTTGCTATCAGACAAGTTAAACTACGTGGTCTGGACCACAAAAAGGAATGTGTTCACGCTGCGTCAAAATGTCAGGAAGTTAAGAAACAAGCATGGCCAGTACAAATAAGTATGACCTTAATGGGCTGCACTATCAAAGACACACTCATCACTCTGAACTCACACTAGCACTGTTCATCCCCTGCACTTGTAATTGTGGTTTGGCTGTATGTATGTAGTAGTGTATGGATGGATGGATGGATGGAGTTTATGGGATGGATGGATAGTATGGATGTCTGGATGTAGTGTTACATGTTTGGAATGTAATGTATGGATGGAGTGGCTAAAGGATGTATGCTTTGGGATGTATTGTTGGATGTAGTGGGATGGATGGATAGATGTATGGTGTGGTGTTATGAATGAATGTAGTGTGGTGATGGATATATGGATGGATTAGGGGATGGCTGGCAGAATGGAGTGGATGTTTTGTATGGATGGAATGGTGGGAGGCTATGGATGGATGGAGTGGTGGATGTAAATAGGGATTTAATGGGATGGATTGTGATGGATGGAGTGTGATGGTTGGATGCAGTGGGGGGATGTATGGATGGAGTGGTGGGATGGATGGATGGAGTGGGATGGATGGATGTCTGTTGTGGGGGTATGAATGAATGTAGTGGACTTTGAAGCTGCGGATCCAGGTTCGAGTCTGGTTAGAGGCTCAACATCAGTGTGATTCTGGGCAAACCACTTATTCTACCCGTGCCAAAAAACACATGAATGTGTCCCTCCATAATGCATCTGGCGCTCATGTAAAGCGCTCCGATATCTTGGGGTCGAGTTCAAGCAGTATAAAAACTGCAACAACAAAAAAGATAATAAGTGGCTGAGGTGGGATTCGAACCCATGCAGCTAGAGTAAAAGGCTCATACAGGTCACTGGCGTGCAAAAATACAAGGGCTGAATATACGGTGCTCAACTACTAGGAGTGGCCCGGCTATGCCTCAAGAGGGTGTGGCTTAACGGCCAGATCGGCCGACTTTGAAGCTGCGGATCCAGGTTCGAGTCTGGCTAGAGGCTCAACATCATTGTGATTCTGGGCAAACCACTTAATCTACCCGTGCCTAAAAAACACATGAATGTGTCTTTCCATAATGCAACTGGCGCTCATGTAAAGCGCTCCGACATCTTGGGGTCGAGTTCAAGCAGTATCAAAACTGCAACAACAAAAAAAGATAATAAGTGGCTGAGGTGGGATTCGAACCCATGCAGCTAGAGTAAAAAGGTCACTGGCGTGCAAAAATACAAGGGCTGAATATACGGTGCTCAACTACTAGGAGTGGCCCGGCTATGCCTCAAGAGGGTGTGGCTTAACGGCCAGATCAGCGGACTTTGAAGCTGCGGATCCAGGTTCGAGTCTGGCTAGAGGCTCAACATCAGTGTGATTCTGGGCAAACCACTTATTCTACCCGTGCCTAAAAAACACATGAATGTGTCCCTCCATAATCCAACTGGCGCTCATGTAAAGCGCTCCGATATCTTGGGGTCGAGTTCAAGCAGTATAAAAACTGCAACAACAAAAAAAATAATAAGTGGCTGAGGTGGGATTCGAACCCATGCAGCTAGAGTAAAAAGGTCACCGGCGTGCAAAAATACAAGGGCTGAATATACGGTGCTCAACTACTAGGAGTGGCCCGGCTATGCCTCAAGAGGGTGTGGCTTAACGGCCAGATCGGCCGACTTTGAAGCTGCGGATACAGGTTCGAGTCTGGCTAGAGGCTCAACATCAGTGTGATTCTGGGCAAACCGCTTATTCTACCCGTGCCTAAAAAACACATGAATGTGTCCCTCCATAATGCAACTGGCGCTCATGTTAAGCGCTCCGATATCTTGGGGTCGAGTTCAAGCAGTATAAAAACTGCAACAACAAAACAAGTCAGGTCCCGGGCCGGCAGCCAATCACAGCACGGCCCGGGGAATGACGTCACGGGGGTGTCCCGGCCGGCAGATTCGGGGGCGTGTTTTTCGCGCTCTCCCATTCCCATTGGCTGGAAGGTAAAATTCCAGCCAATGGGAAGAGGAGAGGGCGGGACTTAAAAAAAGACACAGAAACGCCCCCGAATCGCGTTTTCACGGGGAAAGCGTGATTGACAGCCAATCTCTTCCAATGGCTAGCCTCCATTTATGGAGCTAGCCAATGGAAGACAGAGGCGGGACGAAGCCCCATAGTGTAGGATCATTAGATTTCGCCCTGGGCGGAGCACCGGCTTCGCAGGTGCTACGGCCAGGTCGAAACCTAAAAATGCATGTTTAAACAATTAATATCAAGACGTGCAAAAAAGAACGTGAGAAAAGCGTACATGTGAGATATTTACTCTCTTGACTTCGTGTGGTGTTCTCAAGTTTCTTGAGCCACAGGAGCTAAAAACTGCGTTGTTAGACACTGAAACTTCTTACTATGCATGTGTTAGTCCAGGTGGGCCAGATTGTTCAGAGTTCTCTCAAACATCTTATTAGAAATGGGGTTTCTGGTTGGCTAGGGTATGCAACTGAGCCAGGCAGAACCCACCACTCTAGTCAGGATAAGTTACACACCGAAGATAACTCCTGCTCACCCTAAGCTAATATTTATCTGAATAAAACAAGTTCGACATGACAAAAATCCAACATACACAATTCAAGTTATCACTTTTTAAAGATTACATCAAGTGTAGCTCTCAGAAATAAAAAAAATAGCTCCAACTGAGGCTATTTGTTTGACGACTCTACAAAGCCAGTCCGATCTCCATGGAGCGAGGGCCGGTTACAGTGCCTTGTACAGTTCGTTGGAGGAGTCATGAAAAACAAAGGCGATGAAAAACATAGAGGAGTTGAGGCGTTGTGGAGGCCGGTGCACTGTCGGTTCCTTACTGTTGCAGGGGCGATGACGGTTCGGTTCCTTGCATCCAGGCAGGGGAGGTGATGCGTCGGTTGCTTACTGCTGCAGGGGAGATGATGCTGGGGTTGTCGTCATGTTACCTATGTGGAGCAGCATCAATGAGGTGTCCAGAGTCAGGCCATAAGGTTTCGGTTTCACAGCGACGAAGTCAGACCAGGCCACAGTTGTCAGAGTCGGATTGGTGCGCCATAGACTTCAGTGGTGCGATGCTTGAGACTCGTGTAGTGGTGGAGCTTGGGAGACACTGCGGCATCATGGGGGGCCTGCTGTGCAAGTCGCGATCTGGGAGTTGAGCAGGACCATGGCTCCAGTGCAGCCAGCAGCATAGCGTCAGAGTTGCAGACATGTGTCGGTCCAAAGTCAATTGGCCTTGATGCCTTGGTTTCTGCTTCGTAGCACCCCAAACTCACTTCATAGAGCCCAGGAACTGGAATTGGCATCACTTGGCAAGAAGGACTCCTCATCAGAGGGACCCAGGGGTTGCAGGTGAAGTCTTTGATGGCCTTGAGACATCTTAGCAGGAGGCAAGCTCAACTCAAGCCCTCGGAGAACCTTGGAAGCAGGATGTAGAAGGCAAAGTCCAGTCCTTTTACACCAGGACAGAAGCAGCAAGCAGCAGGCCAACACAGCAAAGCAAAACAGAAAAGTGGCAGTCCCTCCTGACAGCTATCCCACTCTTCTAACTGGCAGAATGTCCTCAACACAGAAGTGTTCTGAGTATATGGTATCAGTGGTCCAGGATGTATTCCTTTTTCAGTCTTTGTAGTGCACAAGGCCCTGCCTTTCTCTACCATGGCTCCAGACACACTACAGAGGGTCGAGACTTATTTGTGTGAGGACAGGCACAGCCATATCCAGGTATCAGTGTCAACTCTTCCCACCACTCTAGTTCAGCCTGGTGAAGGGCCATCAGGATAGGCAGGGCACACCTCAGCTTCCTTTGTGTGACTGAATACACAACAGCCCAACTTTCATCCTGACTCAGACATGTATTCAGAGAAAGGCAGAGGCACAGAATGGTTAAAGTAAGACATTGTCAACTTTCTAAAAGTGCCATTTTCAGACCTGTAATTTAAAAACCAACTTCACTAAAAGACGTGTTTTTAAATTGTAAGTCCAGAGACACCAAACTCTCTCCAATTTCTATCAGCTCCCAATTGCCTGATACACTTGTAGGATGTACAAGACAGCTCCAAAGCTAACCTATTGAAATGACAGTTTAAAACTGCACACACACGCTCTGAAGTGGCAGGTCTGAGACATGTTTTCAAGGCTACTCAGGTGGGTGGCACAACCAGTGCTGCAGGCCTACTAGGAGCATTAGATTTACAGGCCCTGTGCCCCCCTGCCCTGATGCACTCTACTAGGGACTAATTTGTAAATCAAATATGCCAGTCATGGAGAAACCAATCATACCATGTTTTAAATGAGGGGGTGTATGCACTTTATCACTGATTAGCAGTGGTAATGTGCCCAGAGTCATAACGTCAACACAGAGAAGGTCAAAAAATCAGGAGGACGAAGGCAAAAAGTGTGGGGATAACCCTACAAAAAGGACCAGGTCCATTACACTGCATACATTTCAGGAATCTTTCTGACAGAATGGGATGTTCAGCTGAGAGGCAGGCAGTTGTGGCAGGTCTGCAGGAGCAAATGCCCAGAGCCAGGAACTGTTGGTTTAAGAGTGCCTGTCTTTTTTCAGCATTACAGGGCAAATGCAGATAATATGCACTGGCGTTTCCATGCAGGAGAGGCAGAGCCTTCATAGATTATTTGATGTTTCCCTTTCATATCCAGGTTGGCAATCCAAGATTGTCAGCCCCCCAAGTCTGTATCAAATAAGCTGTTGTTTGATGTGTGTTGACGTGTACCCAGGCATGTAAGCGTAAGGCTGTTTTTTGGCTAGCCATGAAATAAGATGCACCATTTTGGTAAGTATCCTTTTCAAGTTAGCAAATGGGTTTTGGGTTTCCCGTAGCACGGCAGCCAGTAGGTTTTTAACTGACTGGTCCAGAAATCCATGGGCAGTAGAGAGGTTAACCGATTTGGATATTTCAGTCCAGAGTATGCTCTGTAGGGTGTCAGAGCCTGCTAAGTGAAACTTAAAACTGATTTTCAGAAAGGCAGCTTGTCTTTCCAGGACTTGACTCTACAGACCAAAGTCAAGCCGGGTTTGAGCTGGAAAGGCGAGTTTTGGTAAACTGAATACTTTTTTGTAATTGCCCACTACAAACTTGTACAGCAGGCTGTACATAATTTCTGAACCATAGTTTAAGGTGGGCACTAACTTAGCACGGATCGCCTTTATTAAAGGTTCTAAGGAGGGACCATTGCTGCGCTCAACTTTAAAACCTCTTTTTGTGATTGGAATGTTCTGTGGTTGTCTATGATGATGCCCAAATATGTATATTCCACAGTGGAACAGACAGCCAGGCCATTTAGATGCCACAAGCCTGATTTGTTTTTCTTTCCGCCTATGGTCATTATCTTTGTTTTCACAAGGTTGACGGTGAGCACATTTTGATTTGAGTAGCAGTGGAGAGAGTCTTAGAGCCGCTGTAGTCACTCTTTAGTCTGGGGTAATAGAAAAGCTCCCTCAGCATATAAAAGGCAGCAGAATGTTTTCTTCCCAATTTGAGGGCATGCGCATTCACTTACCCAAGGACTTTGTGGAGGTAGGAGAGGAAAATGTTAAAGACAAGGGGGGCAGGACGCAGCATTGTTTTTGTCTTGTCATTTTTCGTATTTTTGTGACAGGGATCTACCGTCCCCCAGTTTTACTTGAAGCCATGTATACATGTGTATGGGGGTACAGGTTGAAAAAGTATTTTTTGTGCTTTTGTCAGGGTCCTCTTAGGGTCAAGCCATCCCATTTAGATCAATAAAAAGTAAACGAGAGCTATGCCAATGAGATCTACATATTTTAATATATGGGCACTTGATCAATGTCATCAACAATACACCACCACCCTTACCAATACCACACCATTTGCACCATGGATGTGCAGGGGAATTTGTGGGACCTCTTTCAACATTTTGCGAGATGCCTTGTCAATTATGCTTGTATTACATTACTGTACCAAATAAACATGAATATTTGTATTTACCTATTAAGATTATTTATAGATATAATATTTACAAAAACAGCAGGTGTGTATGAACCCAACTAAAATCCTTTATCGACTGTAAAAATGGGCAATTTTCGACTAGTTTTTCACTTACCATCACTAGTTGCTATTCAATCTTATAACAAGCATTTACAATGCAATGGTCTCGCCTTTTCCAAAGTTAGAGCTATTGGCATTGTAAATGACAACCTTTTTATTTATGTGTTGGTTTTGAAAACAGATAAATAAATGGAATCGTCATTTACAATGTCAATAGCTTAATCTCTCGCAAATGCGAGACCTATTGCATTTGCACCCACACACACAGAGACTCACACACACAGAGACACACACACACAAGCCCCCCCCACACAGAGCCACACACACACAGAGCCCCCCACACACACACACAGAGCCCCACACACACAGCGCCCCACACACACACACAGTGCCCCACACACACACAGAGCCCCCCACACACACAGAGCCCCCCACACACACAGAGCCCCCCACACACACAGAGCCCCCCACACACACAGCCCCCCCACACACACAGCCCCCTGCACACACACAGCCCCCCACAGACACACACAGAGCCCTCCACACACACAGAGCCCCCCCACACACGCACACACAGAGTCCCACACACACAGAGCCCCCCACACACAAACACAGAGTCCCCCACACACACACACAGCCCCCCCACATTCACAGAGCCCCCCCACACACAGAGCCCCCCACACACACAGAGCCCCCACACACACAGAGCCCCCCACACACACACAATAACCCTGCTACGTCACGTTTGCTTTTGCGTTCGAGTGTCTGCCAGTTACTGCATCTACCTAATCTTGCTACAGCTCGCACGCACTCCGGCATCCTCCGCTCACGCATGCACCCTGAAATCCTCCCTCCCCTGCTTGGAAAAGCCGCGGCGACGAGTGGCCTGCACCCCCCCCATGCCTGCCCCGACCCCCACCCTAGAAGCACCGTAGTGAGCCCCCCAGCCCCGCAAGCAGGCCCACCTCGACATGGCCCATCATCCGCACACCGCCCTAGTCGCGCCGCACCCCCCTGGCCCAAGATCAGGTGTAGTTCCCAGGCCCACAGGGCCCTACAAGGCAAGGGAGGGGGCAGCCAGGGCAGGGGGACATGGGGCACCGAAAACAGGGAAAGCCAACACCCCCCCCCCCACGAGCCCGCAACTGAAGGACGGCCGCACCGGGCCCCGGCCGCATGTCCCCAACAGGGCCTACCCCACCAGAACGACACCCACCCCTGGAGCCCACCCCACACACCCAGAATGGTACACCCAGGCACAACCCCACAGCCCCGCAACACCGGACCCCCTGCCCCGCTACCCTGACGGACCCACTCGCTCACATCACCGCCCGCATAACCCGGCCCATCCCCCTTCCTCCCCCCGCTAAGGCACCGAGCAAACTACCCACCCCGGTCCCAAGCCAGACGACCCCAGCCCACCCCCACCTGCCCCGGCAGCAACACACCCTGGAGGATGGAGGGGGGAAGGGGGGTTAGAGGGGGCCGGGAGCGACCACTCGCCTTAAAACAGCGACCAGGCAGCAACGCTCGTCAGTTCAAAGGGGGGTGGATCCGACCACAAGGCCGGCCAGGGGTCGTAGGAGATTCGGCTTTTATGGTCTCTTAAAGCAAAACGAAGCACCAGTTACATTGTACAAAGACACATACATTTTTTTGTTATGCACGGGGAGATTAAGGGATTTGCCCAGAATCACAGGATGTTGGAGCCGGTGCCCAGACTTGAAAACGGTTCCCCAAATACAACAAGCCAGCTCCGGCTGATCACCACCATCTTCCTCCGAGGCGAAGCAGAAATGCCTCTGAGGAAGGCAGCGTCATTTTGGGATTGAGGGGCGTGTTTTTCTTTCTCTCCTCTTCCCATTGGCTGGAAGGTAAAATTCCAGCCAATGGGAAGAGGAGAGAAAGAAAAGAGAAAGAAAGTAAAAAACACACCCCTCAATCCCAAAAAGACGGGGCTTGAACGGAGTGACGCCCCTCTCCTCCAATGACTGGCCTCCGTTTAGGAAGCCAGCCAATGGAGAAGAGGGGCGGGTTAAAGCCCCATTCTCTAAAACATCCGTTTTCTCCCAGCGAGACTGCGCAAGCGCAGCCTTCGCTAGGCGAAACCTAAAAAGCATGCCTAACATTGGCTAATACATATCCCGCTCGCCAGATGTGTTTAGGATATTCCATATCTTGAATATTAATATTAGGGTAGATGATTTGGGATTCATGAGGCGCACCTTGTTCATGTTTTAGGAATGGTTTTGGAATGCTTTGCTTCTGCGTCCCTAGCCGTCTTTTCAGTGCTTTAATCTGATAGGCTATACTTTGCAAAAGAGGCTGGGAAAAAAATAAAGCGCTTAGTGCAGCTTTCAGATAAAACAAATACATTAAACCTTCTGTCTTTAGTGCAGAACTAGTGCACTATAGTGCACTAACTTATTTGTAAGCTGTTATCTTTCATTAATACCCTTAATACCTTTCAGTAACACATGCCTTGTGTATTCTCTCCCAACAATCCTTTCCATGGTTTCCATCCTGGACTCAGGGCTGGACTGGGAATCCAAAGCAGCCTTGGCAATTTTGTAGGACCAGCCCCAGGGGGTTAAGGGGTGGGGGTGCAAGTGGGAAGCACTGCTGCTTTAGTTACTGTGGGCCGATATTGCAGCACTGATGCAAAACCAGCCCCAGTAACAAAATTGGTCCCAACCGCTGCAAAACCGGCTCCCACCCTTCCAGCCTCCCGGGGAAACGCCCGAAGCCAGCTACGGCCAGTCCAGCCCTGCCTTGACTTGATGCCATGGGGTCAATGAAACCATGTGAAAATGTATTCCAGAGTCCCTGTTTTCCATGTTGCCCAATCACCATAAAGTCTCTGTTGCGCTCTATTAGAACTCTAGATCCAAGATCATAATTCTTGTCAAAATCACAAGATTACTGTCAATCATCAATTTATAGTAAATACATTGTAGCAAAAGGGTATATAAATGTATATCATACATGCAATGAGAGACTGTAATACATGCTTAGAAATATCCATGAAGATATGGAGCTACATTTAATGAAAGTATACATATACAACCTCTGATAAAAGATCCTATATAATCATAAATCATGGGTCAATGCTTCCCATTTCTTTGTAAATGCTTTCTTTCCTGGTTCACCTTTCATCACTTGACCAGCGGCATCAATTTCTTATGTATGGTACATTAATTTCCACCATTTCTCAATATACTCGGTGCACTGGGGCCTATCCTTCCTAAAGCAATGCATAGTCTACAACAACAATAGCATAATAAATGAATTAAGCGTGCCTTTCAATATATTCGTTCTCAAAGCCAAATCTAACCAATATTGCAGTTCCATCTTCAACAAGTCAGATATCGCCTCTACAATTTGAGTCCAGAATTTTAGCAGGCCTTCATAATCACATCTAATTCCTCTACATCCCATCAGCTATCAGAAGCACCGGGCCTGTATTACCCAGTGGCAGGCGCGCAACACCCATTGGGCTCACGGGGCTTCAGCCCCCCCCCCTGTCGTGTCCGTCAGCCCGGGCAGAGACAGCTTCGCGGGCTGGCGAGCATCTAATTGCAGCTGCACCCGGGTACTTAACAGGTCTTTAAAAGACCATTTACTTGCAAATGAGGCTTTTGTTGTGTGTTGACCCCTTCTTACAGCCACTCTGTCTAAGGTGGAAGAATTAGCCCCCCCCCCCGAAATATTTTTCTGCCCCCCCCGAAATTTGGCTCTAGTTGCTCGCCTGCCCAGTGGGCTCACCTTCCCTAGTTTAGCCACAGGGCATCTGTAAACAGGAGAGCCGGGCACTAACAGGGAAAGTGTGTCCTGGGCTAGCGTGAACTAGAGCGTCTCTGGGGCCACCGCTTTCAGGTGAAATACGTAGCAACTGTTTAAAAGCTGCTCTGTTGCACACTGCAGGCGGCAACCCGCCTGTACTTTCAAGTGGTGTCAGAGATCCCGTGGCAGGTGGGTGAATTATATGACTGCACCCGCCTGCGGGGAAATGTTTGGGGGGCTTCATGGGACCCCTTTAGATCTCTCGAGAGGGCTGATCACAGGGATTGCCCGTCAGCTCACCACCGTTTTGTGGCCCACTGTTAGTGAGCTTCCTGGGGGCATTTTTCCTCAGTGCCTGCATTGGAAATATGGCGCAGGCGCAGAGTTAAAGTGATTCCCTCATTTGCATGGGTCCAGGCTCCCATGCAAATTTGGGAATGCCCTCTCATTATAGCCCTGGTGCTACATGTGCACCAGCATTATCAGTATTACAGAAGGGGCCACACAAGCATCTGCGGCCTCTTGTGTAATATCAAAGGGCCCCGGTTGCCACGTAGCTAGCACACACGCCATTGCACCCCTGGGGATTGTTCTGTATTATGGCTCTAAGAGTGTTCTTCGAGAGTGTTTGTTCCAAAATTGTAGAAAACACTGAACACCAAATTCAGACCCAAACCTAACTAACTCCGTTCAGAAAGCTCTGAAAAATCAAACCTTCCAGGAAAGCCTTTGCCTAAAACTGCTAATGGTCTGGGGTAGAAGAATGTTGGAAGTCATCCCATCTGACTGGACCATAATGACCTACTCATTCACATTACTGTATTTTATGTATTTGTCATTACTTGTTTATATATGTTTCAACACTCTGAAGTTATCATAGGATGACACTTGGCATTTTATAAAACACATTAAATAAATGAATAAATATATTTTAAAGCTCTTGCAACCAGTAAGAATTTTGGGCATCAATTTATTTCCAAGCACAAACTTTCAATACTGTGATCAAAGGTTCAAGCTCTTATAGTTTATGCTTTTGCTACAAAGCTGCATACGTAGCACTGAAGCAAAGGGAACAAAGGGGAAACAAGTTCTTCACAGTACCTGGCTGCCTCATCATTCCATTATAGAGACTTTTATTTGTTACTCCTTTGGCCGATGGCAGAGGCAATCTCGGTCTAGGGAGTGTCCAAAAAAACACCAAAATGTGAAAAAGATCACTTTGCAGCATGAATTCAAAATTAAAAGAGTTGATACAAAAGTAAATTAACAATGAATTAATATATAATGTGGCAGGCAAAGTGAACCTCTCACAAGATGAGTGGTGCCAGTTGAAATATAGTCACAAGTTAGAATGACAAATTGCCAAGCAAGTAAATGTTTTGCCAGTCTCTTATTCCTAGGGAATGAGGACTAGTTAGAAATGCAGCAGTTTTACATTCCTGAGTCAAACCTATCGTACCTGATGAACCTACAGCAACGCTTGAGTTCATATCTGTTGATGCCAAGATCATGCTACTATAAACGTTTGGCTGAAGCCAGATTGTAGCATTTTCAAGATGATAGTCCATGTTAAGGCTACAGTGAGCATCAGGGGAATGAAAAATAAATATTAATCAACATCCGTGAAAGAGAATTAGCTCCTAGGGAAAATGGCCCAGATTCAATTAGGGCCCTATTACCAATCTGTCGGTCAGAGGACCGCCAGACTCATGATGGCGCAGTGGTGGCAGATCCACTCACCGCTGCACTGGCGGTCTGACAGCCCGATTACGACTCGGACAGTCAGGGAACCGCCATTCCCTGGTGTAGGAGTGGTGGTAGGAGGTCTCAATATGCTTGGCAGGCTGTGTCTCAAACATATGTGGATGCACACAGGGGGGCATAACATATGCCCCCCTGTGTGCATGCACATAGGTTCGAGTCCATTCCATGCAAGAACCTTATGAGGTGTTCCCATTGCAATGGCTTTTTAAAAGGCACTGCTGCCTTCGAAAGGGCACCGCAGGGGGAACCGCCACGCCGCCCTCCCGCCAGACCACTAAAAAGTAATCAGACGGGTGGGTGGTGGTGACCTTCGGTAGAGTTAACTGGCAGAAACGCGACCGCGACTGCGTCAACACCATTGTGATAAGGAGTCCCCATAACTTTACACTTGTTTGTTTGATTTTATGCGTCTTGGAAAAAACAGTTTGTTTGAGAGAATTTATATCTTAGGCACTGTGAGGATTCCCTTTCAGATGTGTATCACTCTAAATTAGGAGTGAATATTTTGAGAAGTGTGTATATACTTTTTTAGGGCACATTGTTGTATATGTAATGTATATATTGTATTTGTGATATGTATATATAATGTATGTTTTTTCAGTATGATTTAATATATTTTTGCTTTTGTGCGCCACTTTGTCCTGTGACATGTAGATATGTACCTAAAACTTGTGAATAGTGACTTTATTACAATTATTTGTACAAAACAGGATAATTAATTATATCTTGGGTAGAATTAAATGTTGAATTAATCCCTCAGTACCAATTGTTTATACTTTTTCATCTTTTTGATGTCCCTTGCTCAGGTATGGGAGGGTGATTTGGGCAGAACCCCTTTATTATTTTCTAGTACTTCGGTAGAGTGGTGGCACGGCCTTTTGCACCACCGCGCCACAGCTCTGCTAAAAGGTTGTAATTTTACGTTAAGTGTTTACCCTGGCACGACCCAAAAGCAGTGCATGCTATTTTCTATCCAGTGCATAAGGTGTTTTACACTGGAAAGGTAGACTTCTCACAGTGCAAAAACTGTTTTGCTCCACTTTTTGATGCTTTGTGCCAAGGCGCCATTACTGAGGTGGGTCAATGCAAACTCCTCTAGGTTTTCACGCAAACTCAATCTACTAAGATAGCCAGACCGAGCTTTGTGTCAAAAACGACTCCTAGAAGCAGGTTCAAACAAGGGGAAATGTGTTCATTTCTCCAAAACGTCAATGAATTGTATGTATGCTACAGTGCACAGCACACAGCGAATGCATGGGTACTTTCTGAGTTTGTCTACGCATAAGTATTCTTGGAGGCAGGAGGCCTCTGGTACAGATCCTATGCTAGACGGTGCATCATGGTGCAAGGCTGGGACTTATGCAAGGCAGCCTGTTGATGCATTAGCACAGGGTATGGTGGCTGCAGTAAGCCAATGTTTGTAAATGTGGTACTGAGCTGTTTTATATCTTGTGCAAGGCAGCGCAGCAAACTTGAATGGTGCGCTGCATGAATAAGGAGTCAATCTGAGACTTAATCTTGCAATTCTTTAGATTTAGTTGAATATTAAAAAGACCAGGTGCTACCCTCTTATATGAGTTACCCAACCAAGGCCATCATTGTGAGTGGTCTCTTAATTCTGATAGGACCACTAATAGGAGTTACCAGCCCTATAGAAATGATGAGATCCACAGGAACACCCCGCACACAAAGTCCAAACCAAAAGGAAGAATTGCTAGGGGACTCAGACCCAGAATTACAGATTCATATGGTGATTCCTCATCTCTAAGGAGACCTTCAGGACCCCAGTCGCAATGGGCTGGATTTTCCCTACCTTTGGTATAAACCACTCCAGATGTGCAGAAAATCTGGCCCATTTACTGGGCCACTCATAATGAGGGTCTAAGACTAAGACCAATCCAAGTACTAGGTAGGTGTCCACGCTTCTTGCAGCATATTCGTTAAAATGTAGTCAGAATATCTAAATGATGAGTATATTTCAGAGTTCTCCAGGGTCCTGCAACATTTCAGTTTCCTGACCTGGTTCTATAACTTTGGGGAATGTTGAGGTCTGCCAAAGCCAACATTTCTACAACTCTTTTTTATGACAGATGATACTAACCAAAAAGAAAGTTGTTTAAATATCAAAGATGAGAGGCAACAGGAACAGTTGAAGATGAACACATTTAGTAAAGACGGGAAGTCATAAGTCTTGAATGATGATTCAGAATTTTTCTTTATGATATATTTTCAAAATAGCGCAGCCAACACGTTTCGCCTTACAAAGGCTTCCTCAGGGCCAGATATATGAACAACTTGGAACGTGGAACTTCCAGGTAAGGAAAAGGCTGTATCAGTGTTCTACAAGCACATGTAATTCGACATTGATGTCTGCTGAGATATATTTTATGTCTCATTCAGCAATCGCCTCAAGCATCTCCTGATCAAAGCATGTGTAGGGTACGTGCAAGTTAACTAATCATAACACCGTTCAGTGGTTCTCAAACACACACATTTCTCCTAAGAGGTAATGTCCATTCCTTGTTCCTTTACGGCAAAATTTCGGAACAAGAACAGATGAAGGCACCTCAGAATACCAGGGTCCTTGTAGTTCTATATGGCTGTGTAGGGCGCCACCGATTTGTGTCCTGTCTTCCACAACGTTGGGCGATCACAAAATAAAGTTGGCCTTCATGGAAAACCACTGACATCTGAAGGGAATACTACTTATTGAAAATTCTGAGTTCAGGTGATAAATTTGCACACTGTCACCTCCCTTTTCTTCATTTTTTTTTTTACACCTTTCAAACAATAGCTAGCCAATAATATTATGTAGGATGTCAGTCGCATTATCTCTTTGGAGTGTACTCCCTCCACAACCATACACTTACTGATACATACAAGGACGTTTGTTCGTGCATGATGCTATCAGCACCACATGACACTAAAAAGGGAAACATGGCTTATCACGTTAACATCTTTCTTAGAACATGCAAGCCTATAATGATGCAAACAAGCCACTTGTTGTAAGGGGCTGTCCCAAGGCGGGTTCAACGCTGCGCTGACAAGCCAGACCTAATGAACCTTGCGCCACCGGTGCGTCACTTTTTCCCAGCGCCGGCGGCACAAGGGGCTTGTAAATACGCCCCTAAAAGCATGCCTATTCCGATTTAATTATTTATTCCATTCGTCAAATAATTGCTGCTCCTGGACTCTAAAGCTCAATAAATCACTAGGCTATTCAAACCATAGTATGCAACACAAATTCTTCAGAGGAAAGTAAAACAGAAATGTGCATTTTTCTGCACAACAGCAATTTTAACTTTGCTGTCAGAGGTGTCACACGTTTTTGAAGATATATTGATTCCATTGTAAGCCCGTTTCGTAGAAAAACTCGCGGCAGGTATTCAGGCAGTACAAATAATGTAACATAAAAATGTAGAGCATCTAAGTGAAAAGAGATGGGGCAGTCAAAAACGTTCGTGATTTATTCTCTGAAGATACAGGCAGCAACATATGATTTAAAACTGCTGCCCGGGCCGGTTTGTAGCCCGGGTTTACATACCTTTTACTGTTTTCAGGCATGCAGATGTAAAGTTGTCACGCTGCTCCACGCCCAGTCGAAAAACAAAACGAAATACAACGATCAAAAGTTGATTAATATATTCAACAAGAAAAGGAAAAACATGCGGAAAAATGCGGAACGTATGCGTATCGTGGCAGTATTGCCAAGTTATTTTGTCATATTTTACGCAATGTCGGGGTGAATGTTTCACCTCATGAGCGCCAGTTTCACAACTAACCATAGAAATCAGCAACTGAAAGGTGACCGGTTAACCTATGCAAACAACTTGCCACTAAGCAGCATCACGAATTACAGCGGTTTAGTACTTTTGATCAGTTTGAACTAGAAACAATTTGTTTTTGCTAACATCTGGAAATTATGCAGCAGATGATGTGACTGTGTGGCAAGTCTGCCAAATCCATATTTGTGTGGAAAATGCTGTGGCTGCAGAAACGCGCACACTGCCAAGAACGTTATTTACTTCAAAACTGATAGTATTTCAACTACTCCTTCGTTAATGAAATGTTCAGGACATTAGACCTTTTTCAATATTCTACTGTGAAGGGAAATTTACAAAAAAATCATCAACAGACTGGTATGCGGCCTGTTGGGCCCTCCTTGACATGCAGAGGTGGATAATGCCTTTCAGCCCAACCCCCCCTCACACTAAACCTAATGTGTTTGGAAGCGTCTTGGGTGTGGCGCTTGATGGCTCGCCAGGCACGTCACGGATGAGCAGCAGCACAGCTGTCTGTCTGTCTGTCGGAGGGCCTGTCAGAGCTGGTCGAGCATTTTTTAGGCACCGTCCTCCATTGGCTCCACATATGAACCGCACTGACACACCTCAGTCTGTGAAAAGCCGGTTCTTCTGGCCCTGTCATGGGGAGAGGAGCCTAGATTCCAAGCGTGGTGATTAACTGAGGCCACACCAATGACCACTTGAGGAACTGACGTACAATCCGCACTCTACCTCTCACTGGTCCGCGCTCTCCCCAGCATTCTAAGGGGCAGATTTACCAATTTTTCACACAGCGCAGTGCAAATGCTGAGCTACGTGTAAAGGAGAGAGGAGGAGAGTGCCAAATTTACTGAAATATGGCAACCTCCCCCATTTGGGGCACACCTGTAGGTGGGGGGGGGGGAAGCACTGAAACAGACACCAACTTAGTGTGTTAAAGGCCGCTTTATTTGGAATCAGGTGCACCTACACAATCAAACCCCACCTGGCCTGTGCCGAACAAAACTAGTACTCTCTAAATAGTAACCGCCTAACAGCCCCCCTCCACCCCCACCCCTAATTGTATCCCCAACATTGCAACAAAGTATCCACATCCGCTCAGCAACCTACCCCCAACTGCAAATGACCTTAGTGACCTTCCTGACCTCCGCTCCCCAACTGCCCCTACAGCCCCAGGCCTCCTGTGAATCCCCCCTTTTCTCATAGGGAAACGCCACCCATCCTGGCACCTGTTCCAGCGACAACCACTCTTGTACCCTAACTCAGGTGCACCCTCAACCAACAAAAGCCCCTCGCAACCCCCCAGAGGCCCACCCTGGCCAAATCCACCCCACGGGCACAGGGAGGGAGGGAGGGACAACAATTCTCAGCGGAACACCCCCGGCTGCCGTGTCACTGCACCTGAAATGGTGCCTGACACAACAAAATGGCCGTATTTATCCTCGGCCAGCCCAAAAACCGCACAAAGGAGCCCAACCAGCCCAAGGAGCCCAAGCTACGGGTGCCTGTCTGGAACACCTATCCCCCCCCCCCCCCCCCCCTACTGCCCCAAACATCCCCGGGTGTGCAAGCCTCCCTTTGGTCGGCTGCCCCCCCAAATCCCCCTTGGGGCACACCTGTAGGTGGGGGGGGGGGAAAGCACTGAAACAGACACCAACTTAGTGTGTTAAAGGCCGCTTTATTTGGAATCAGGTGCACCTACACAATCAAACCCCACCTGGCCTGTGCCGAACAAAACTAGTACTCTCTAAATAGTAACCGCCTAACAGCCCCCCTCCACCCCCACCCCTAATTGTATCCTCAACATTGCAACAAAGTATCCACATCCGCTCAGCAACCTACCCCCAACTGCAAATGACCTTAGTGACCTTCCTGACCTCCGCTCCCCAACTGCCCCTACAGCCCCAGGCCTCCTGTGAATCCCCCCTTTTCTCATAGGGAAACGCCACTCGGAAGTCGTTTACGACTTCCGACCCCCCCCTTAGGACTCCTGCCTCCTAGGATACCTGAGTACCCCCAGCGCTCTATCCAGTGCCTCCTTCAACTGTACTACGTACAGTTCCATGCCATATCTAGAAAGGTGTACCCCATCCTCCCTGAAAAAATACACCGCTCCATATCGCAAGTCAGGATGAACCATTCTCCCCACCCCTTCCTTATCACAGAAATCCCCCATCACCCGATTCATCTTCCGCCGGGCCCTGTCTATCGCGCCCGGGCGCTCAGCTCCCCTCCACACCCGCCTGGGGATCAATTCGGACCAGATCACATGGCACCCCGCCCAACGCTGCTTGATCTCCCTCAGGTCCCTCATCATCTGTTTTACCACCGCCAGCCCCTTGCACTGCACCAAGTCATTCTCCCCTAAATGAATCACTACCACATCCGGACACACTCCTGCTCTCACCACCGTATTCAACATAGGCAACAACTCGTGCCACCGCATACCCCCTTTGCCCCTCCAGTGACACCTATACAGTCCAGTATCCAATCCCAAATTCAATGCACGATGCTTGTCCCACTCCGCTTGCTCAGCCCGCTTGACAAACGAGTGGCCCACCAAATATACATTCAAAACTGCCACCTCCGGCCCCGCCACAGCACCTGCAAAGAAACACATATCAGGCTTCGAAATCACAAAGACGTCACCCCTTCTACCTCCCGCAGCCGCACGTACGTCCGGTAACAATCCGACTTCCACCGTCCCAGCCTCTGTATCTCCTCCTTCCCCCAACCCCTACGCGCCGCCTCCGTCGCCGCCCCGATCCTGAAGGAGTGGGTCCCAAAAGCCAAGGGGTCCTCGCCCAAGCCCCACAGGGCGCGCCGCAACACCCACAAAGCCTGCGCCGCCGTCACCCTGCCCCCACTACTCCTGCCAAAAACCTGCCCCGCCTCCCGGCTCCGGATCGCCATCAGCCGCCTACCCCACGCCGCGGGACAAGCTCCCTCCTGCACCCCCGGGCCCAAGACCACCCATGTCCCCACCCCCCTCTGATCAGTTTTGGAATGCCGCAGCCGCACCGCCACTTCCCGCGCGCGCAGGTCCACGTCCTCCCACCCCACTCCTGGCGCCCCCTTCGTCCCCAACAATTCAGACACTCGAAAAGCACCATAAAAAAGCCAGGACATTAACGTGGAAAAACGCACCACCTCGCCCTCATCTCTGCACACCTCCGGCAGCGCGCCAATGAGTTTTTCCAACAACGCCACCGTGACCGGACGCCGCAAGCGGACCGCCGCGCCCCTCTCCCTCGACCAACCCTCCAGCAGCCGGGCCCCCAGCTCCCCCGCCGACGGAACGTAGCCCCACCACAGCTTACCCATGAACGCAACAGCTGACAACTTGCCCGCGATGGTGACCCGCGACAAACCCTTCTCCATGAGCCCCAACATGTAACGCACCACCTGCTCCTCGCGCTGCCACCGGTCCCCACGCCTTACCGCGCCAGACCGCAAGAATTCCTCCCAGGATTGCTCGTAAGATCTCCACGTTGACGCTGCTACGGATCTCTTCACCAGCTGGAAGACCCGGGCTCGCCCACCGACCACATCTCTCCCGGCACCGGCGTCCTGACCTCCTCCGCCGCCGTGGCTAGCCCATGGAACCTCTCCCACTGCGAACGAGACAAAGCATCCGCAATGTCATTGTCCACACCCGGTACGTGCCGTGCCTGAAAGAGGATGTCATTCTCCAAGCAACGCAACACAAACACCCTCATCAATTTCAGCACTTGCGGGTCTCTGGCCGACTGCCTATTCACCACCTGCACGACCGCCATGTTGTCCACTCGAAACAACACACGCTTGTGAGCCAGTTCCCCGGCCCACACCGTGACCGCCACCACCAACGGGAACAATTCCAAAAACGCAATGCTTTGGCCGCCAGCCTGCCAGTGTGCCGGCCACTGCTCCGCGCACCACCGACCATCCCAGTAAAGGCCGAAACCGCCAACCCCCGCCGCGTCCGAGTACATGGTAAAGTCCCACTCCCAATCCTCCGCCGGCGCCATGGGCACTCCGTTGAAACGCTCCAAAAACGCCTGCCACATGCGCAGGTCCTCTTTCACTCCCGCCGACAATCTCACATGGTGGTGAGGCAAAGCCAACCCGGACAACGCCAGTCCCAACCGCCTGCAAAAAGTCCGTCCCGCCCGCACCACGCGACAAGCAAAGTTCAAGTGCCCCAACAACACCTGCACCTCCCGCACCACCACCTTCTTGCATGCCAGCATGTCAGCCACCAGCCCTAACATAGCCGATTTCTTATCGTCCGGTAGGCGTGCTTCCATGGCGACCGAGTCGAGCTTGATACCGAGAAAGGACAACACCATACTGGGACCGTATGTTTTCTCTGGTGCCAGGGGAACACCAAAGTCCTCCATCAACCCGGCCAAACCGTCCAGCTGCCGCTGGCAGTCCGTCGCGTCGGGTCGCCCCACCAGGAAAAAGTCATCCAGGTAGTGCGTCACTGACTCCGAGCCTGTGCGCCTGGAAAAAACCCACTGCAGGAACGAACTGAAACGCTCAAAGAGCGAGCACGAGATGGAACAACCCATCGGCAGTGCCTTGTCCACAAAAATGCACCCTTCAAATTGAATCCCCAGCAGCTGGTGATCTGCCGGATGGACCGGGAGAAGCCGAAAGGCCGACTTGACGTCGCATTTCGCCATCAAAGCGCCCTTCCCCGCCGCCGTGACGAGCCTCCGCGCCACGTCCACCGACGAGTAAGTCACCGACGCCAAGTCCGCCGAGATGTACGCGTTCACCGACTCCCCCTCCGGCCAAGCGGGCCACGGATCGGTCGGGAAACTTCTCGCAGTACACACTTGCGTAGATAAGGAAAGCCGCCGACCAATTGTCCAGTGTCAACGGCACCTTCGGACGCCTGGCCAACTCCTGCTCCTCCTCCTTCGACCCCTCCTTAGACGTCAACTCCCGGTGGAGAAGCTTGAGGATGTCGACGTACTCCCCCTTCCAAATTTTCTCCTTCGTAGCCAACGACAGGTGCGCTCCCAGTGGCTTCGTAATGCCCATATATGGTAACTTACGCACCGGCACCACGCAACTTTCCTTCCCGCTCGCCGCCTCCTTCCCAGCAACCGCACCCGTCCCCTCTCGCGCGCCGGCGACCGCGCCCGACCCCTCTCGCGCGCCTGCAACCGCGTCCGACCCTTCTCGCGCGCCGGCCACCCCGTCTGCCGCGCCATCCGTGCCCACTCCGGTGTCCCGCACGTACCGTCCCCGCACCAGCCTCCAACCCTCCGCCCCCTCCCCCCCAGTCCCCACTGAAACCTGCACACATCGCCGCTTACCACTCTCCGCCCCGTCTCCCATCTTACCTGGCGTCAAGGTCGGCGTCCGAACCGGATCCCGCCGCCTAACCAGTTGAGCTGAGGGGGCCATCACTCTCGGTACTTCCTGCCTCGCCGGCACCTGTAAAATACTGGCAACAACATTACTCTCCCCCCTGTCCTCCCAGATCTCCCCTTCCTCCGCGGACTCCTCCTCCGCCACTTCAACACAGTCCCGACCCCCCCTTGGGGGGTCCACCCTCCTCAAGCCCGCTCTCTCCCGACACACTCTCATCAATTCACCCAAATCCACACTCCCACGCCGGTCCACTCCACTAACGCCTGGTTCAATAATTTGTGCATCCGTAACCACTCCCCCGCCCCCGGCGGCCGTAACAACCCTTCGGGGGGGGGCCGGCGGGGCTGACCCCCGCCGCCATCCACCACGCTCCAGTGATAGGTCCCTCGTTGGAGCGCGGCCGCCCGCACTAGACAGAGCTGGCCCATCCTCTCGGTGGAGTAGAGCCGCATGCTGCTCACCCGAGCGCCTCGCAAGCAGCTCCTGCCAAGGGAAAAAAGTGGAGTCCAGCATACCGGGGTGAAAAAACCCGCCATCCCCTCCCCACTCACCCCCCCCCACGCTCCCACCCCAGCGGCGCCCCCCGTCCCCACCCCGCCGAGTGACCGCCGCGGCGCGAGGGAACCCCTCCGCTCCCCATGCCCCACCCACCCACACTGCCCCAGCCCCCCGGGCCACCCCACCCGCCTGACCCCGAACTAGGCCCCACACCCCCTCCATGCCCCCCGTCCCAGCCCCCCGCCAAGCCCCACACCCCCCCCACACCCCCCCCTCCATCTCCCCCATACCACCCAACATCTCTCGGCCCCCCCCACCCCCCACACGCCCCGCCCCTTCCGCTCTCCATGCCCCCCCTCCCCCTGGCCCCCAGCCCCCCCCCCTCCCTGGGGACGACACTCTCTCCTGGCCCCCCACGCCCCCACCCCCCTCCGACCCCGATGAGCTCCAATCTAGCTCTGTGTCCGCCCCCCACCCATCTCCTCAACCTCAGTCTCCTCCACTACCTCAGGGGACCCCGCCCCCCCCACTCCCTCACCCCCTCCCCCCCCTCCTTGTACTCCCTGGGTCAACCCCCCCCCAGCACTCTCCTCCCCCGACCCCCCGCCCCTTCAGCAGCCAACCCCGCCGGCACCGCAGATACCCCCTCCCCCCCTCGGCCTCCCACCCCCTCGTCACCGTCAGTGGCCGCCCGCGCCCCCTCCCCCCCCACCGCCACCGGAGCCTGTCCTCCTCCACCCTCCACAAAATCCAGGGCCTTCTTCTGTACCCCCCGCTGGCCGGCCTTCTTACCCCCGCCTTTTCCCCCCGCCTTCCGCGGCACCGCCGCACCACGCTGCTTCGCGGCCTTCGCGCCGCCGCCCCCCGCCCCGCCCCCCCTCTGCTCCACCAGAGCCGGCCGCGGTCGCGACCGCGGCGGCTCGCAGGCCCACACGGCCGCCGCGGCGCCGTTGGCAGCGCGCCGCGGCGGCGGCCTCACCTGAAAGTCCGGCCTCAGGACATCTAGCCGGCCCGCCTCCCCCAACAGCCGCAACGCCTCCGCAACTCTGGGGTCCCGCTCCGCCATCTTCGACCACCGCCTCAAAAAATATCGATCGAGCACACCGACGCTCCACACCGCACCCGCTCACGCCGCCTGACACCACGTGACAACAATTCTCAGCGGAACACCCCCGGCTGCCGTGTCACTGCACCTGAAATGGTGCCTGACACAACAAAATGGCCGTATTTATCCTCGGCCAGCCCAAAAACCGCACAAAGGAGCCCAACCAGCCCAAGGAGCCCAAGCTACGGGTGCCTGTCTGGAACACCTATCCCCCCCCCCCCCTACTGCCCCAAACATCCCCGGGTGTGCAAGCCTCCCTTTGGTCGGCTGCCCCCCCAAATCCCCCTTCCTGGCGCTGAAAGTAGCTTCAGTGTGCCATGGAGACACCTTTGCGTCACGGTGCAAGGGTGTCTCCACGAGTCTAGCATAGATTTTGTACTGGTAGGGTATGCATAGACTGATAAACCATGCATGTGTGCCCTACAGTGCAGTACATGTACAAAGTCAGAAAAGGGGTGGGAAATGAAAGCATTTCTCCTTCCTTGCCCCTACTTCAAAAGGGCGCAGTTTTCTGATGCTCAACCCTGTCTACTTTATTTAGTAAATTGGGTTTAGTATCAGAAACCTTAGGTGGTTGCATGGGAATGCCCATGTTCCACCCATGGTACTCTCCCTTGGCGCTAAGTAATGCAAAGCAGCGCTATGAGCTGATTTGTGTTACTTTTACATTGTTTCCAGCACTAAACAAGTTTAGCGCTGTAAAGTACATTTTAAAAAAAAAGCATTTGCGCCCCTAATCAGGCATAACATGTAAGTAAATCTCCCACCTAAGTGTTTTATATATATGGGTGATATTTAGACACTGGCATCACTTAGAGAAATAGAGCTGGGGGCAAGGGACTGGGAAACTGACCGTGAGTTGCTTAGTAACAGGGGTATTTGCATGGATAAAAGGTCTAGAAGTGATTTTAAACCCAAGTCTAAATTTAACCCTGTAGACCTGTATGACAGTGTTGACACTTACCATGAAATGGTACTACATGACTTGACGGAAATATGGAAGACAGGAAGGAATCAATTTGCCAGAAATTTGACTGAGGGGCAGAGACAAGGGCTGGAGTCCCTTAGAAAAGCGTACACCTTTGTCACAAAGCCCTCTGATAAAGGAGGCAATGTGGTGCTTTGGAACATTAATAAATACAGATCAGAAGCAAAGCGGCAGTTAGAGTACTCACGGAGTTATCTGAGATCTTCTTGGCCCAGTATTGCAAAACCATCTTGAGCTATCACAACCTCTTGGAGAACTGGCTCAGACAGGGTCTTCTGAGCATGAATGAATTTCAATTTTTACTAGTGAAAAAAACAGTCACCCTGATTTTTTTTTTACATGTTGCCCAAAGTACATAACCATCCAACGGGCCCGCCAGGTAGACCTGTAATTTCAGCAAATAACAGTCTACTCGAGAATCGTTCCATCTACCTTGAATATTTTTTATGCCCGTATGTTATAAACTTGCCTTCTTACTGTAGGGACACCATGGATTTTATATCTAAAATACAAGAAATCCCGTGGAAGGAGTCCTACATTCTGTCTACAGTAGATGTTTGTAGCACTTTATACCTGCATTGAACATGGCCTAGGCTTGGAGGCTTGTAAATATTTCTTTAGAGATAGGCCACATTCAATGTATGACCATGCTATGCTGCAATTGGAAATGTTGCAATTTTGTTTAGAGAACAACTGTTTTTTCTTCGAAGAACAATGGTATAGGCAACTGACAGGCAAGGCGATGGGAATTTGCTTCGCCTCAAGCTAAGCCTGTATGTTTATGGGTTGGTGGGAGGCGGAGCACATCCGGAATGAGGCAAATGAAAACTGTGCAGATCACTTGATCCTGTGGACGCGTTACATTGATGACATTTTTCTGAGATGGGACGGTCCCTAGGATCTTCTGGATGCATTTATAACAGGTCTATTAGATAACAATCTAAATTTGAAATTTACAAGCAAGGCACACCATAACACCATAGAGTTCCTAGATGTACAGGTCGAGGTGATAGATGACATGATCCAGACCAGGCTTTCTAGAAAGGCCACAGCGGGCTACAGTATTTTACACGCCCAAAGTCACAATCGGGAAAGCATGAAGTGGAGCATCCCCTAAGGTGAGCTTCTCAGGGCTAAAAGGAACTGTAGTTCCACAGAGGCATACATTGATGAGGAGAAAAATAAGGTTGGTATATTCAGAAGACAAGGCTACCCAGGACGAACCATCAGGGCAGCAGTAGAAAAGGCTTGGAACAGAGACAGGCTGAGCCTATTAACACCTAGGATCAGGGAAGAGAACAAGCAGGAGGTGAGGTTAATTAAGTAATACAGAAACACTGGCACTCGGTCAGGACTGACTTGACGATAGGTAGATTGGTCAGACCAAGCCCTCATATCACGTACAGCAAGTGTAACTCCTTGCAGAACATACTGGTTCACAGCCACATGTCACAGGGTAGACACACTCAGGGTTCTTAGTTGAGGGAACTCCCAGGATTCTACAGATGTGGAAAATGTAAGGCCTGTGCCAACAGTTGAAACATCAACTGTAACAGCGATCATGTTGTATATGTTTTAACATGCATGTGTGGTTTGAGGTACGTGGGAAGTACCATTTTCCCGGTTAAAAAGAGGATCCTGGAACATCTGCGTGCGATTAAGAACAGAGATCTCACATACACTGTTGCCAAGCATTGTGAGCAAGTACATGGGAAGGTCGCAGACATATGTTCGAAAATTTCGCTTTTTGGCATTGACAGGATCCCTGTACATGCGAGAGGGGGAGATAGCGAGCACAAGCTGAGGTGCATGGAGTCCGAATACATCATCCAACTTCAAATGCAAAATTCCCGGTGGCCTCAACCATGATGAGGATCTCCACGTACACCTAGGGTAGTGGGCAGGTAGAATACCTATGGTGACCTTCCATGCTTTGGACACTAACTGTTTTACTTTGCCCATATTAAGTGCGGCGTAGCAGGGATAGAGAGTGAAATGCGAATGAAAACATCCTGGTTTTATTAATGCTTAGCTTTGTTTTTTATTAGTTAATTATGAGATTATTAATATTATTTACTCACGGGGGAGAGGAGTAAGATGAGAGATCAGCAGGAATAACAGGGACACGACTTTACAGCTTGTCATTTAGAAATTTGCCACTTGGCAGATGACACAATAAGTCAACATGATCCCTTTTACTTTAAAGTTGTATTTCAAGATGCACTGTCATTACAAGGCACTGGTTTGAAGCACATGTGAGAGGATGTTACATGTTAACAATCATTTGACTTAGAATTCCATTACACTTGTTTTCCGAAAATGTTTTGTGAAAAGAAAATTCAATACTATTTGCGATTGCATTTGAAAT
The DNA here is from genome assembly GCF_964261635.1 of Lissotriton helveticus. NCBI lineage: Eukaryota > Metazoa > Chordata > Amphibia > Caudata > Salamandridae > Lissotriton > Lissotriton helveticus. The sequence goes on along the minus strand of NC_136063.1, from coordinate 1,478,650,238 downwards.
TGTATAAACCACTGTTTTGAAAATAAGCGCGTGATCAAAAACCAATTGGTAGTCTGTTTCCAGTGCTGTTCATGAACATAAAGTATCTCATGCTCCTGAAAGTATGTCTTTTATGTTTATTATTAATTGGAAGCATTGAAAATGAAGCACTTCCGGGTGTATGAAGTGACTTGGACAAAGACCTTTCAGGTTGAAGCGCGTCAGTCAATAAACTCATTGTCTTCAAAAGAATACCAGAGTGCAGCTTTTCCTTGTGCAGCGACGTAAGGACTTTGTGATATATATATATATAACAAAAACGGCCCCCAGGGGCCCAAAACCGGCCCCCACCCTTGCGGCGCACGGGGGGATTGCCCGGTGCCCGCTATGGCCAGTCCGGGCCTGAGTATAGCTCTTTCCACATTTTACTCTAAGGGTAGAAAGGGTGAGCAGTCAAAGGCTTTTCAGTTAGTTAATGTGGGAGGTAAGCTCTCAGAACTCAACTGTCAAACAACAGACACAATAATGTAATGTCCAGCCCAGGACTTGACTTTTATGGAAAAAAGATATCACTTTAATCGTAGAGCAGAACCAAATACGACAAAATTATTGGAAGAGACATACAGGGTTGAAAAACGATGCTGCAATAGAAATTGAGGAAATACACCACCTACTTCTCAGTGTCTCCCCAATCTCCTCCCGCTATGGATGAGACTCCGTATCCATTGTCCCCAATACTATGAGTTTTTGACGAGGTTTACACAGGAGCAGATGGGTTATTTTCGTTCACTTGTGAATTGTTCAGCTACAGTTTAATGTCTCTTCATCCTCCCTTGGCAAAAGAATTAGTATTTGTGCTTTTATGATTGGAACAATAACAATCGAATAAAGCTTTCCTTGACTTGAGTTGACTTAGCAAGCATAGCAGACTCATCTGCATGGGTTCTGACTTTAGTCTTTTGCGGAGGCTAAACCCCAAGTTTTTACCTGTTGGTTTCTTGTACATTTGGGGCAGCACAGAAGGAGTAGACCAGTTACGGCCCTCATGTGTGGGCCTGACCGGCAGCATCACTTGGGTCAATGGTCATGGAGGTAAATGGTGGATACTGCCTGTGCAGCCACACCCAATTCTCAGCAACACCATTCCTCCTGACTGGCTGCTCAATGTCCTGGGAGCTGTCGTCACCGGGCCAATTTCTTTGAAATGGTGTCCTCTGGCATTTGTGGTCTCCAGGTTGATCAGGTTTCTCACTCACTGGTGATATGATCCTTGTTTACTGCATTGCTGTGGAAAGACCAGTCTCTCTTCCCACAGCAACGTGAGTAGAAAGAGTGACAAGAGGACAGAAATGGCAGAAAATGTGTTCACTTTTTTTCACTATATTTCTAATGCGACTGAAAAGTCAAAAGTCTTTGATGCAACAAAATTGCAATCAAAGCTGCTATTTATTTGAAACTTTCATTCAAGCAAATGGGGGCTGGAGGGTCACGCAACATTTTGTGTTCCCCACGGGCATGTTATGTGGGTGAAGCATTCTGGGAACTGCAAAAATATGATTGTACTTGGGGTTAGGGTGTGGAGTGGTAGGTGGTAAAAAGACAAAGTGCCACTGTGTCGTCACCTTTTTCCAAGGAGGCGCCGCAGTTGCCTGGAAACGAAAGGTTTGCATCACTAAGTAATTGAAGCAAGTTATGATAGAAGGGTCTGTGGAAGGGAGATGCATACAAATTGTGGATGTTTTTGAGTGGTTTTTTAGGAGGGGGGTTGCAGGTTACCTTATTGCATAGTGAGTTTCTCAGTTAGTTTTAGGGCCATGTGCCAGGGTTGTTATGGTTGTAATGTGCACCTGAGCCATTAAAGCAGCCTTTTCCACACTAAAACTGCACCCTTTTGAAGTAGGCGCAAGGAAGGAGAAATGCTTTAATTTCACCTTCCTTTTCTGACTTTGTACAAATGCTGCACTTTTCAGCACACATACAAAGTGGGAAAAGGTTTTGAGTTCAAGTTCAAGTTCATGCATTTATAAAGCGCACTACTCACCCAGAGGGTCTCAAGGCGCTTGGGGGGGGGGTTTACTTTTTATCGAATAGCCATGTTTTCAGTTCTTTTCTGAAGGAGATGTGATTCTGAGTAAGGCGGAGGTGTGTGGGGAGTGAGTTCCAGGTCTTGGCTGCCAGGAAGGAGAAGGATCTGCCACCCATGGTGGTTTTTCGGATGCGCGGGACTGCGGCGAGGGCTTGATTGGATGGCGGGTGGGATAGTAGAAGGACAGTCGGGTGTTGAGGCATTCGGGTCCAAGATTATAAAGGGCCTTGTGTGCGTGGGTAAGAAGGCGGAAAGTAATTCTTTTGTTGACGGGGAGCCAGTGGAGGTTTTTTAAGTGACCGGTGATGTGCTCTTGGCGCGGGATGTCTAATATGAGTCTCGCTGATGCGTTTTGGATGCGCTGGAGCTTTTTCTGCAATTTTGTTGTAATTCCTGCGTAGAGTGAGTTGCCATAGTCCAGTCGACTCGTGACCAGAGCATGGGTGACAGTCTTTCTTGTTTCGAGGGGGATCCAGCGGAAGATCTTTTTGAGAATGCGGAGGACGTTGAAGCAGGAGGACGATACGGCGTTGACTTGTCTGGACATTGAGAGGGAGGAGTCTAGAATGAAGCCAAGGTTACGTGCATAGTCTGTGGGTGTGGGCGCAGATCCCAAAGCGGAAGGCCACCAGGAGTCGTCCCAAGCTGAGGGGGAGGATCCTAGGATGAGCACCTCCGTCTTGTCTGAGTTGAGTTTTAAGCGGCTCTGTTTCATCCATTCGGCTACTTCTTTCATGCCTTCGTGAAGGTTGTTTTTGGCGGTGTTGGGGTCTTTGGTGAGGGAAAGGATTAGCTGGGTGTCGTCGGCGTAGGAGATGATGTTGAGGTTGTGTTGACGTGCGATGGAGGCGAGGGGACTCATGTAGACGTTGAAGAGGGTGGGACTGAGTGAGGAGCCTTGAGGTACGCCGCAGATGACTTCGGTGGGCTCTGAGTAGAATGGGGGGAGTCGGACTCTCTGTGTTCTCCCGGCTAGGAATGAGATGATCCAGTCCAAGGCTTTTCCTTGTATGCCGATGTTGTTGAGGCGTTGTATGAGGGTGTTGTGACAGACAGTGTCGAAGGCGGCGGAGAGGTCGAGTAGAATGAGGGCCACTGTTTCACCGTTGTCCAGGAGTGCTCAGATGTCGTCGGTCGCTGCAATGAGGGCGGTTTCCATGCTGTGTTTAGCTCGAAAGCCGTTCTGTGAGGGATCCAGGGAGTTGTTGGATTCAAGGAAGGCTGCTAGTTGGCTATTGACAGCTTTCTCGATGACTTTGGCCGGGAAAGGGAGGAGGGAAATGGGTCGGTAATTTTTCAGATCTGAGGGGTCTGCTGTTGGTTTTTTCAGAAGGGCGCTAAGTTTGGCGTGTTTCCATATTTCTGGAAAGGTGGCGGAATCGAAGGAGCAGTTGATGACACCGCAGAGTTGGGGAGCGATGATGGAGTCAGCTTTGTTGAAGATGTAGTGGGGGCAGGGGTCAGAAGGTGAGCCAGAGTGGATTGAGTTCATGAGGCGAATGGTGTCTTCAATGGTGATTGGGTTCCAGGAGTTGAGGTAGTTAGTTGGAGGGGTGGGATCTGAAGGGGGTGGGGTGAGTTGGTCATTGGGAGTGTTCTTGAAGCTGTTGTGGATGTCGGCAATTTTGTTGTAGAAGAAGGAGGATAGCGCATTGCAGAGGTCTTGGGAGTTAGTGATGTCGTTGGATGCTGCGGGAGGGTTGGTGAATTCTTTGACGATATTGAAGAGTTCCTTGCTGTTATGAGAATTGTTGTCGAGACGGTCCTTCAGTGCTGATTTCTTGGTGGATCGGATCAGTTGGTGGTGTTTGCGGGTGGCTGTCTTGAGGGAGGCCATGTTGTATGAGGTTGGTTCTTTTCTCCAATTCTTCTCCAGGGTGCGGCATGTCTTCTTGGATTTTTTAAGGTCATCATTGAACCAGGGAGCTTTTTTGCTGGATAATTTCGACTGGTGTTTTTTCAGGGGTGCTAGTTCGTCTGCACTGTGGGTAATCCATTGCCTGAGGTTGGTGGCCGCTAGGTCTGGGTCCGTTGCCAGGGTGGGAGTGTTTTGGTTGAGTGATGTGAAGAGTTGTTCGGTGGAGATTTTGTTCCATTTTCTTTGTGGAATGGGTTGTGGACGGTTGTGGGTCCGGGTTGTTTTGTAGCTGAAGTGAACACAGCTGTGATCTGTCCAGTGGAGGGCTGTAGTATGATCGAAGGAGATGTGCTTGCTGGAGGTGAAGATAGGGTCGAGCGTGTGACCGGCTATGTGGGTGGGGGTGTCAACAAGTTGTTTGAGTCCGAGATTGGACAGGTTGTCCAGAAGGGTGGTGGTGTTGTTGTCGAGAATGTTGTCAAGGTGGTAGTTGAGGTCTCCTAGAAGAATGTAGTTCTCGGAGGCGAGGGCGTGCGGGCTGACGAAGTCAGTGATGTCGTCGCTGAATTGAGATCGGGTGCCTGGGGGCCTGTAAATGAGGGTTCCTCTGAGTGTGGTCCTGGGGTCGGTGTGGATCTGAAAGTGGAGGTGTTCTGCGGTTGCGAGATTGGCGTCAGAGCTGGTTGTAATTTTGATGCTGTTTCTATGGACGATGGCGATGCCTCCTCCAGTTTTTTTATTGGTTCGGTCTTTTCGAATGATCTTGTAAGTGTCCGGTATGGCTATGGCGATGTCGGGGGCAGAAGATGCATTCATCCAAGTTTCAGTAAGGAAGGCGATGTCAGGTGATGTAGTGTCGATTAGGTCCCAGAGTTCGGTTGCATGTCTGTGGACCGAGCGGGTGTTCAATAGGATGCATTTCAAGTCATTGGGTTCGGAGCTGTGTATGGAGGAAGTGTGTTTGGTGAGGGTCCTGACGCAGTTGAACTTACAGGAGAGGCAGGAGAATGGGCCGTGGGTACGTCCTGGGGTAGCTTCGCAGCAAAGTGGGGTGCGTCCGGGGTTGAGGGCGAGGAGAGTAGTGGCATCATAAGTTACTCTGGGGGGTTGGGAGCGGCATAGAGCAGGGGGTCTGGCGCTGGGCGCGGTCCAGGCGCGGACGGGCGTAGACGGGCTTACCTTTGGCGCACCTTCGGCGCGGCCGCAGCGCGTGGACGCTGCGCGTTGGGACATCTGACATTAATGGATAGTGGAGGGGGCGGAGCGGGGGAGGGGCAGCTGGGAGGCGGGAGGTGGGCTCTAGGTGCTGGTTAGGCACAACAACCAAAATGGTGGGGGGATCGAACTACAGCCTGGGCGAGGTTGGGGTGGATGAGAGGAGAGACGCTGAGGGCAGTGGCACCGGCGCTACGTAGAGTTAGAAAAGTGAGTCTGAGCGCTGGCTGACAATCGATGTTAAAAAGTTAGTCTAAGCATAGTATTTTGTACTGAAGGATCCCCTTCCAGTACAAAACCTATGGCAGACTCACAGAGACACCCTTGCACTATGGCGCAAAAGTGTCTCCTTGGCGCATGGCAGCTGGTTTCAGCGGCGGCACTAGGGAGCAGGAAAGAGTGCCTTATTCAAGGGCGGCTCTAGGCTCATGGCGGCCCTGGGCAGGGAGCGTAGGTAGGGGGGTCCGGGCGGGGAGGCCAGTGAAGAGGGGGGGTGGTCAGGGTGTTCGGAAGTGGAACAGAGTCGGAGGCCGCCAAATCCCTGCCAGGGTCCGCCACGCAAATATGTGTGGTACTATGATGTATTGCAAGTAAATAGCATAGGAATGTTTATGTATTTGTGTGGAAGCAAAGAACTATAGAATAATATGGGTGTAAGTTAAAAGGTCAGGTGGTAGTTGCACTGCCAATCCAGACCTAAAAATCCATGTTAGTTAATGACTGACCTACTCCCATATGTGCTGCTGTCGTAGAAAAGCACCATAAATTATCTTCTTAATGATGACCCTTTAATAGTGTTACAAGGGCATGTGTCGGCCCCTGAAAGTTCAAGCTCAGGCAGATAGATAAATAAACAAAATAATCACAGCTGTGTGGATGCAATCACTTTTTTGTAGAATCACACAACTTCTGCCCAATCAAAATATGCACTCCTGGCTCCTAACATGGCAATTCTCACATAATTGTCTGCCGACAGCTGTGCTGTCAACCTAGACCATAAAAATATCACTTGCCCAAACATCAACAAACCACTGACATCATAAAATACCCACAGACCTAACTTGGCTTGTTAAAGCCAGCACTCTCTGTGATGCTACTGCAAACTTAAACAGGATACAGTGCTTGAGGTTTGAAGCACATTACCTTCATTTTTAGCTCTCGCCTGACCCAGCGCATGCGCTGGTCTGGCGAGACATTTATTGAGGGCTCAAAAAATGCTACCATGGCCAGCCGAGAGCTACAGTGCATGTGCACGGGCGCACGCTTAGGAGCCGAAGCGCCAAATGGCAAACCTTGTCATACTCGTTAAGCGCCCGAGATCACTTTCACCCCCTATCACTTTAGCAGCGCCCCTTTGATGTTCTCTTCAAAGAACATCAAACATCAAAGAACATGTTGTTGTGTTAATACTTTGCATCGCCGTTTGACCACAAACTCGATGTTTGTGTTCCTTTATTTTGAAAGGCTTTTAGTATTACTGTCACACACAAACCCCCCCACACACACAACCCCACCCACACACACACCCCACACTCACACACACAACCACACACACACACACAACCACGCACACAACCCCACACACACAACCACAACCCCCACATACACAACCCCACACACACACACACAACCCCCCATACACACAACCCCACCCACACACACAACCCCACCCACACACACACAACCCCACCCACACACACAACCACACACAACACACACAACCAAACACACACAACCACACACACACCCACACACACAACCACAACCCCATACACACACACACACAACCCCACACAACCACAACCAAACGCACACAACCACACACGCACACAACCACACACACACACAACCACACAGCCACACGCAGAACCACAAATCCACACACAACCACAGACACACAACCACACACACAACCACACACACAACCACACCCACACACAACACCCCCACACACAACACCCCTAAACACACAACCACACACACAACAACCAAACCACACATACATAACCCCACACACACACAACCCCACACACACACACAACCCCCCACACACACAACCCCCCACACACACAATCCTCCCCACACACAACCCCAAACACACACAATCCCCCCACACACACAACCCCACACACACAAACCCTCCACACACACAACCCCCCCCCCACACACACAACCCCACACACACACCACACAACCCCACACACACACACCACACAACCCCACACACACACCACGCAACCCCCCACACACACCACACAACCCCACACACCACACCACACAACCCCTCGTACCACACACACACACCATACACACACACAACCACGCCAAGCATTGGCATAGCCAATAGGTCTCGCCCTTGGGACCTTATAAGTGTTTAGCCATGCAACAGGTGATATGGTTGCACCATGGATATTGTGCTGCATAACTAAATATGTAGAAGGTCCCAAAAGCGAGACCTATTGGCAATGCCAATGCTTGTTGTGTTTCTGGTATTTGGTCTGGTGTTAGCCAAGACCTTTTGATTTTACTGAAATTATATATATCTATAACATACTTACCTTTAAGAGCTTTCCGATAACCCTATTCATCCCTCGGTCTGTTATTGTGTCATTTACATTTTTCTTCCACCCACTATAGAATTCAGCCTGGGGTGGTGAGCCAGCCCACTTCAGTCATTGGTTAACTTCACTATGAGTGACAGCATTATGCCCTTTCACAAGGAGCACATCCACACAAAGTAGTTCTCTTCAGTGCAAGGACATACCATGGCAATGCATATTTTTTTAGATCAAAAAAATATTTTTGCTGTAGCCAATGTTTTTCTCAGATTGGGGAGAGCTCAATAGTTTCAACAACAATAGAGTTTTGCAAAAAACATTACAAAACAAAGCAAATACTGACTAAGCCAAAAGTTTGACAGCCAATGTCAGATTGATTGACTTTGCTGCAGCTTGTTTTTCACTGGGAGCATGGCTCCTTCCCAACAAAATAAAAGCCCAACAGACAATAACTGTGAACTATCAAATGATTTTCTAAGGCTCTAAACAACACGTCATTTTGTACACATCTGTCAACTTACAATGTATAACAACTAAATAATCTTGAATTTCAGACTGCTGGTTTGCTTCCTGTGCCCTTTCTACCTCTACAATTCAAAACAGCTAACCCCACACCGAAGCTCTGCTTTTACTGGGAGGTCTAGAACCAGCACTCATCATCAGGTATTTTCCCATTGCGACCCGGGCACTTATGACCGCCTTGGGGCACTTCCTCGCCAACTGCGGCCACTGCCTAGCACCTACTCAATATCTCAATACCACTCACCCAAACCAGCTGAAAACTAATGGAGGAAGGTACACTTCCCTGATGTAGTAGGGAGGTACAAAATTCAAACAGTTTCTTCATACTGTATGAAGGACTTCCACAGAGAGTATTGCCAAGTTTAAAAATGATGAAATAAGGAACTTAGGGCCAGATGTATGACCCGCCAATTTGCGAGTCGCAAATTGCGTCACATTTGCGACTTGCAATTTTTGATTCACAAATTGGGATGCACAACAGTGTCTGAGACAGTGTTTGCGATTCCCAATGGGGTCACAAATAGCATGCCTCATGCATATTAATTAGGCAAGCGCAATATGCGACCCCATTGGGAATGGCTGACACTCCCAGGGATGGTGGCCGGCTGGAGTCAACAGACCACCATGTCTGGGACTTCTTTTAAATAGGGCAGATTTTGTTTTTTAATGCAGCCCGTTTTCCTTAAAGGAAAACAGGATGTATTGAAAAAATAAAAATGAAACTTTTCAGTTACAAAAAATATTTTGAGAGCCACTCACAAAGGGGAAGGGGTCCCCTGGGGACCCTTCCCGTTTGCGAGTGGCTTACCACCCTTCTGGGAAGGGTGGTAAACTGCGGCTGTTTTGCGACTGCAATTGCGGTCACAAAACAGTAATTACATAGCCTCAGGAGTTGCTATTAGGAAGGGACGCCCTTGGAATGCCCCTTCCTTATAGCGAGTCTCTAATCCTATTTTGCAAGTCGCAAACTGATTTGCGACTCGCAAAATGGGCTTAGTACAAGGGCTCAACGTTTTTTGCAGATGCAAAAGGGTCTAAAACCCATTTGAACCCGCAAAAAACCTTAGTACATCTGGCCCTTATACCATTACAAATTATGCCACATTTTGCATCACAATTTGCCTTTAGTTGCCACGTAATTTACTCAACCCCACCACATAATTTGGCCGTTTCCTGACGCATAATTTCAGTGGCATGTCCATAGTCAACTAGAACAGATCAGGTTTTCTGTTTGAAATATCATTCTCTGGTCTAAAGTCAAATTCACCATAACAGTGAGGTACAGAAAGGAGGCCTTTTGGGGAAGGATTGTGGCCAGGTGTCAAATGGCTATAAATGACACAGGAAAAACTGCTGGTAAACGGAAAGAGAAAGGAATGGTTCCAGGTCTTGGACATACAGGATTGCTGCTGTGGAGAACTAATGGTCATGCGAATTGTGCCAGACACAGAAGTAGTGGAAGCGTTTAAAGGCTGTTAAACCTCTGCTGTTTCAGTCAATATATTAAAAAAATTGTGCTGTCAAATAAATTGTTTTGCCAGTTTATTTTGAATTTGGAAGAGGAGAACTCCCCAAGCCTCTCTGCAGTAAGTCAAGCTTGATTTGTACAATATATGAGTAGGTATTAAAACATTTTTCAGTGCCTCTTTAAGGTCCTACTGCAACAACATTTGTTTCATACAGCACCTTTATTTGTCTCCGACCAAGGCCTCTGGAATAATGCGATTCTGCGGATGTTTTGCGTTTTTGCACATAGTTAGCGATTTGATGCACTTGCCACATAACCCATCATCTGCAACATAATTTGCAGAGTTATCTACAAAAATGTATTTTCTAGCTCAAACGGATCAAAAGTTACTAAAAATGCAGCAACATGTATTGCCGTGCAGTCGGAGGCCATTTGCAAAAACTGACTGGTCACCTTTGAATTGCCTATTGTTGTATTTACATTTTAAACTGTTACTAATAAGGTGGAACCTTTGCCCAGACGATGTTAACATGTATAAGAAATACAAAATAACACAGTAATACTGTCACAAAATGTACCACATGACGCCGCACAATTTGCCTTTTCTAATGCATAATTAAGTCAATGCTGCCACATAATTTGGTCCTCCGTTGACGCATAATTCCTGTGGCCCTGCCTGATATACAGGATTGTAACAGGTTTCCAGTCTCACCCGACCCAATGATCAGTACCTGCCTTCTTCCCCAAGCACTGAACAAAAACCCAGCTAAGTTTTATCCTTCTAGAGATTATTTCTATATGGGGCTTAAGAGAGTCATCGAACTCCTGATCAAAATAGGCCTCTTGTGTAAAGGAGAGGTTGACACATCCAGAAGCCACGTTTTAAACACACTTAAGGTACAGGAGACGGGCAGCAAATGAACAGGTGTGTTGAATTTCTGTATGCTTACAGTGTCCAAAACCTCGATAAAGCAGCCACACGGTATTTTGGCGCTTTGCAAAACACCGCACTACATATTATTTAAAAATAACATTTTGCACAAATCCAGTTAAAACAGACCCACAGAAAAAAACACAATCCTGTGTGTAACAGGTACAAGTCTGATGGAGGAGAGAAGACTGGACAAAGGAGGGTGAGAGAAGACTGGACAAAGGAGGGTATGAGAAGCCTTTGAAAGACGTTAGATGCAAAGATGTGTGAAATACAAAAGCATAGCGTCGACCAGTTCAGTGGGTGCAGAGGCACCAGGGCACATGGGTGTGCGGTGTCCAGAGGCGAAACTAGAGCCAAATTTCATGCGCCTACTAGAAATTTCGGAGGGGGGGAGGGGAGGCTGAATCTCATCTTTCCAGCAATTGGCAGAGTGGAGATGTAGGGTCTCTAAGAAGAGTTGAAAAACAACAAAGCCTCGTTAACAAGTAAGTGGTCTTTTAAACACCTGTGAAATCCTAGGGTGCTGCTCAATGGCGTCCGCAGTAATTTTTCGGGGGGGGGGGAGGGGGAATGTTAACATCATCATCATCCTCCGACATGATGTGTGGCAGGTGGGGCACAAGAAACACTGGGGCGCAGAGGAGCCATGGGGGGCATGGAGCAGGCTGCATATGATCTCATACACCATAGGGTTATTGTGCCGCAGCCATCTCTTTCTTTTGTGGCTTTTGGTAGATATCATTCACACCTTCTAGCAGTTGGCATCAGAAAATGTACCGCATTAGCCCTATTTTTGCTGCATAATTTAATTAACAGTGTGACATAATTTGTCAATCAATCAATCAAGGAAATTTGTAAAGCGCGCTACTCACCCGCTAGGGTCTCAGGGTGCTGGGGGGGGGGGGGGGGATCCGCTACTGCTCGAACAGCCAGGTCTTGAGTTGTTTCCTGAAAGAGAGATGGTCCTGGGTCAGCCGTAGGTGGGTGGGGAGGGAGTTCCATGTCTTGGCCGCCAGGTAGGAGAAGGATCTTCCTCCGGCGGTGGATTTGCGAATTCGTGGGACGGAGGTGAGGGCGAGGCCGGCCGATCGGAGCTGGCGGGTGGGTGTGTAGAATGTGAGGCAGCTCTTGAGGTATTTCGGGCCCATGTCGTGGAGAGCCTTGTGTGCGTGGGTGAGGAGTCTGAACGTGATCCTCTTGCTGACGGGAAGCCAGTGCAGGTCTTTCAGATGGGCAGCGATGTGGCTGCGACGAGGGATGTCCAGGATGAGTCGTGCAGAAGCGTTCTGTACGCGCTGGAGTCTTTTCTGGAGTTTGGCTGTGGTTCCAGCATAGAGGGTGTTCCCGTAGTCCAGTCGGCTGGTGACGAGGGCCTTGGTGACCGTCTTCCTGGTTTCGGTGGGGATCCATCGGAAGATCTTTCGGAGCATGCGCAGGGTGTTGAAGCAGGATGACGAGACAGCGTTGACTTGCTTGGTCATCGTGAGGGGGAGTCCAAGATGAAGTCCAGGTTGCGTGCATGGTCCGTTGGTTTGGGTGCGGTTCCCAGGGCAGGGTGCCACCAGGAGTCGTCCCAGGCAGAAGGGGATGGTCCCAGGATGAGGACTTCCGTCTTGTCTGAGTTCAGTTCAGACGGCTGAGCTTCATCCATTCCGCGACGTCTTTCATTCCTTCCTGGAGGCTGGCTCTGGCGGTGGCGGGGTCGTTGGTGAGGGAGAGGATCAGCTGGGTGTCGTCGGTGTAGGAGATGATGTTAAGGTTGTGTTGGCGTGCGATGGCTGCGAGAGGGCTCATGTAGACTTTGAAGAGGATGGGGCTGAGTGAGGATCCATGCGGCACGCCGCAGATGACTTCGGTGGCCGTGGATCGGAACGGGGGGAGGCGGACTCTATGGGTTCTTCTGGCGAGGAACGAGATGATCCACTCCAGGGCCGCTCCTTGTATTCCGGTGTTGCTGAAGTGCTGTATCAGGGTGCGGTGGCATACAGTGTTGAAGGCTGCTGAGAGGTCTAGGAGGATGAGGGCAGCAGTTTCCCCGTTGTCGAGCAGGGACCTGATGCTGTCTGTTGCTGCGATGAGAGCGGTCTAGGTGCTGTGGTTCGCTCGGAAACCGGACTGTGAGGGGTCGAGGGATCCGTTTGTCTCGAGGAAGGCAGAGAGTTGTTTGTTGATGGACTTCTCGATTACTTTGGCCGGAAACGGGATGGGGCGGAAGTTCTTGAGGTCCATGGGGTCCGCGGTGGGTTTCTTCAAGAGGGCGCTCAGCTCGGCATGTTTCCAACTCTTCGGGAATGTGGCGGATGCGAAGGAGCTGTTGATGATGTTCCGGAGTTGGGGTGCGATGATGGAGTCGGCTTTGTTGAAAATGTGGTGTGGGCAGGGGTCGGTAGGGGAGCCGGAGTGGATGGAGTTCATCAAGCGGGTGGTGTCTTCAGTGCTGACAGGAGTCCAGGTGCAGAGGGTGGTGGTGGGGGGCGTTGGTTCGGTGGTTGGGTGCGTGGTCTGTGGGCCGAAGCTGTTGTGTATTTTCGGCGATCTTGCGGTGGAAGAACGCGGCGAGCAGAGGTCTTGCGAGGGTGTGATGTCGTTGTTGCCGGCGCTGGGGTTGGATAGCTCTTTAACGATGCTGAAGAGTTCCTTGCTGTTGTGGGTGTTGTTGTCCAGACGATCTTTGAATGTTGTCCTTTTGGTGGTGCGGATCAGCTGGTGGTGTTTGCGGGTGGCGTCTTGAGGGCTGCCATGTTTTCTGTTGTCTGGTTGTTGCACCAGGCTTTCTCGAGGGTGCGGCAGGTTTTCTTGGAGTTTTTGAGGTCGTTTGGTGAACCACGAGACTTTCTTGCTGCCGGGTCTGCTGGGTGCTTTCTTCAGTGGTGCAAGGTCGTCGGCGCAGTTGATGAGCCACTGTGTGAGGTTGCGGGTTGCTTCGTTGGGGTCCGTCGTGTTGGTGGGAGGGTTCTGGTTGAGGGAGGTGGTGAGCTGGTCGGCGGTGATCTTGTTCCAGTTTCTGCGGGGAACCTGTTGCGGGTGGTGGTGGGTCGTGGTTCTCCTGAAGTTGAAGTGGACACAGCTGTGATCTGTCCAGTGTAGTCCGGTGGAGTGGCTGAAGGAGATGTGCTTGCTGGAGGAGAAGATGGGGTCAAGCGTGTGGCCGGCGTAGTGGGTGGGGGTGTTCACCAGTTGCTTGAGTCCGAGGTTGGCGAGGTTGTCCAGCAGGGCGGCGGTGTTGCAGTCCTTGTTGTTCTCCAGGTGGAAGTTGAGGTCCCCTAGGAGGATGTAGTCAGAGGAGGTGAGGGCGTGTGGACTGACGAAGTCTGCGATGGCTTTGCGGAATTGTGTGCGTGGTCCCGGGGCTCTGTAGATGAGGGTGCCTCTGAGGGTGGTCTTGGGGTCGGTGTGTATCTGGAAGTGAAGGTGCTCGGCGGCGGTGAGGGTGTCGTTGGAGTTGGTCGTGACGCGGATGGTGTTTCTGTGGGCGATGGCGATGCCTCCTCCGGTTTGGTTGATGCGGTCCCTCCGGGTGATCTTGTAGCCCTCCGGGATGTCGGGGCTGAGGAGGCGTTCATCCAGGTTTCAGTGAGGAAGGCGACGTCTGGTGATGTTGTGTCGAGGAGGTTCCAGAGTTCGACGGCGTGCCTGTGGACGGAGCGGGTGTTGAGCAGGATGTACTTGAGGTGGTTGTTGCTGGTGCTTGGCTTGGCGGGTGCGGTGAAGGTTCGGAGGCAGGTGAATTTACAGGCTTGGCAGGTGAAGGGTCCGTGGTTGCGTTTTGGGGTGACTCGGTGGCAGGCGGGGTCCCGGCCGGTGTTGAGTGCGTGGAGGGTGGCAGCGTCATACGTTCGTCTGGTTGGCTGGCATCGTCGAGGGCCAGGGGTCCTGGGGCTGGGCGCAGTCCAGGCGCGGACGGGTGTAGACGGGCTTGCCTTTGGCGCGCCTTCAGGACACAATCGGCGCGCCCGCTGCGCGTGAACGCTGTGCGTACGCGCGGTCCTCGCCATAAATGGCGAAGTGGGAGGGAGTTGCAGCTGGAAGGCGGGGCGGCGAATCGGAGGGGGGGAGCGGGGAACAGAAGAAAAAAGGGGCGGGCCGCAGGGGAGCAGCGGCGGGGAGCTGGGGGGGTCACAGAGCGGGAAAAGGAGGTGGGCGCAAAAGGCGGCGAAGGGGGTACAGAATGCGATTCAGTGACACAGAAAGCGGGGCACAGAGAAAATACAATGCAGAGATACAATTACAGGGCAAAAAAGAGCACAGAGCAGTGGAAATACAAACTAGAGCAGAAGGTTGGCAAGGGTGGCGGCGAACTCGGGCAGCAGCGGGGCACATAGAGAATACAATGCAGAGATACAATTACAGGGCAAAAAAGAGCACAGAGCAGTGGAAATACAAACTAGAGCAGAAGCTTGGCAAGGGTGGCGGCGAACTCAGGCAGCAGCGGTGAACAGATGAGCACACTCACAGGGGCGCGTGGTGCGTGTAGCGACCGGTCCTCCATTGCTGCATATTTCTGTGGCCCCAAAGCAGACAGCACATGCTAAAAAGTGCTTGTGCATGAAGCAGAGACCCTAAAGCTTGCAAACTTAGTTTGGTGTGCCTGCAAATCCTGCATTGCTGATCCCTGGTGAGTTGCACTACTTCTGCAGAAACAAGGCCAACGGAGGTACCAATGGGTGAGGCGGACTTGCCTCAGGGTCCTGTGACCTCAGTGACAAAGTCACTGTCGCTCTAGCGTGTGCTGCTTCGTAGGCCTGCCCACAAGACTGAAGGTGAACTTCGGTATGGATATGGTGGACAGACCTACAAGGTTAACCCACTCTTGCCACAGCTAGGGACATGCTGGTACTAAGACACGAGGGCTTCTAAGGTCTAGTGGGGCCTTCTGGGGTATAGCATGAGAATGTGCTCCCTTAGCAAAGAAGGATGAACCTGGTTCCCCCAGTTCCAAATTTGACAGCTCTGGCCATAGTGCCACATCTTCTCCCCCACTGAACACCATACTCTTCCACTGAAAGAAACTTGCACTGCCTTTAGATTCAATCCAATTGTGTTCCACTATAAACGCCTGGAAACAACTCAATTCAAATTATGCACTAGACAATAGTAATATTATGTCTGAAAAAACAGTAACAACCTCCTGGAAAAAGCAAACACACACAGGGAATGCAGGACTGAGTAAAGTATGTGAAATGTAAGCTGGAACAACATGCTCGTGCACTTGTTATTCTGAAATCAATGAGTGTTTGCCTGAAAAGCTAAGGACATGACTACAGGGCCCGGAAGGGACCCGTTTCAATGTCAATTGCTTACCTCCTTACAAAACATAAGGAGTATGGTTTTGAAAGACCACATTCATGAACATAAAGCTGCAGTACACTACACATTTCGTAAACTAATAAAAGGAAAACAGCTGATAAGGATCACCTGAAACATTTTCTACACCACGCATCAACCAGATATCGCAGTACCTCCAGGAATGGTGAACTTCCTCACTTGAGGAAAAAAATGCTACGAGAAAAGACAAGGAAAAATGAAAGTAGTGCTTCACTGGGAAAGTCTGTAAAGTGGCGCTAATGTTTTTGGGTGTGAATACAACCAACCTGGCTCACTTTGTGACCACTCTGTCTTGCTTTAAATTATTTAGTTTAAACTACCACATCTGTGGGTGGAGGTTCAGCCTATAAATAATAGTTTGGTCTTGTGTGTGCGATCTGGAGGTATGCTCCAACAGTGATGAGGCAGGGGTATGACAGCACATTATCACATAAGGTGAACTGTGAAGGAGTGTGAGAGGCAGGGTCTCAATTTGCTTAAACAAACCAGAACACTTTGTAGCAGAAATCACTTGAAATCATAAAGTAGAGAATAGCCAGGTGTTTATTATTTTTAGCAGGAAAGGTGTTCCAGAGATGAAATGTTAGCCAATTGAGATATACGTATTTGAACATAGAAGTGCCTCGAACACTGAAAAAGCTCTCTAACATCGGCAACACTTGTAGTTTTATATAGCGCAAACTCAACCTAAAGGTATCAGAGCACTTTACATGAGCACCAGTTGCATTAAAGACAGACACATTCATTTTATTTTTCATCAATAATATATAGTATACTTTTTGGGGAAAAATAAACTTCACAATGTATGTCAGTTAATACAAGGATCGTCATTACACAATGTTGTTGAAAACTTCATTTCGATAGCACAGTAGTTATCACGGCCAGTGTTTTTAGTTCTTTTTGCTGGAAATGTAGTTTTGACTTTGGCATCAACCACAAATGGGGTAAAGTGTGTTGAGATCTTACTAAACCGTGTGAATACCAATACTGAGAGTGAGTGAGTGAGTTATTTATCTGGTGAGGCAAATACTTCCAATTATGAGTTTTCTTCATATAAATAAGGAATTACGTGTGGAATTTGGGGCTTTCCACTCAGTGGCGGCTAGTGACATTTGAAAGTGGTGAGCCGAATCACGGCAGCAGGTCTCAGGGCTCACGGCTAACGGGAACAACCCTGTAGCCCTGTACCCCATTTCTCTGCATTTCACTGCCACACAGATCTTAATTTAAGCAAACACGGATTGTAACAAGAAATGGATCGAGGGGAAATGAGACGCAAGCCAATTCATTCTCAACCTTGCTTCTAGACGTGTGAGACTCAAGGTCCTTGGTATGTGGCATCAAGAGCTGCAAATTTGAACACAAACGCTGGTGAAATATAAACCACAGCTGAGATCTAATACTCAAAAGAGAAGTCCATGAAAGACATTCCAGCAGATTCTGCAGATACATAATCGTGAAAGGTAGTTGGTCCAAAATATTTCTCAATGGCTTCTTTGCCTTCTGTACACGTACTGCTTGCCCCCTCCCCCAGATGAAGTGAGTTGCCCAAGGTCACACAAAGCTAAGAGGTATACATGAGACTACAGTAATGGTGTCTTGATCTGTAGAATAAAAATTGCCACTGCCCACACAATTACATTTTAAAACACACCAGGGCACCACCAGTACGGCGAGCCGGGTGATCGGGGGGCGGGCAAGCGCCCCTTCCTTGCCACCCCCCCCCCCTCCCGCGGACGCGGACGCCCATGGATTGTCTGCGGCTATGTGTGTGCCCGGGAAACTGTCTCAGCCCGGGCTGACACACGCGACGGGGAAGGGGGAGGGTGGGTGGTGGTGCAGAAGCCCTTTGAGCTCAATGGGCGTTGCGCGCCTGGCGGTCCCCCACGCCAGTCCAATTGTGACTGACTTCTGGTACCCAACCAGTTGCAGGGGAGCAGTTTTCCGTCCTTGCATTAGGGCCCATTGCACACCTACGACGCAAATAGTGCTATACAGTTCTTCCAAGAACCCCTGGGAAGGAGAGGGGCACTTACTGAAAGGTATGGCCATTTAGCTATAGTGCCGGTTAAAAGAGAAGCGCGTATTCAGGCCAGGTGCCACCGCTCAAGTTTGTCTCACAGTGTTGAAGGGAATGCGTGTACGAACGTTTAAAAAACGCGCACCTAACTCCCCTCAGCTCAGCTCTCTGACTCGACTCTTTGTTCCAGCAACGCAAGTTCCATTCACTGGCTGGTTCAACGTCCACTGCCCGAGGTCACTACTGAGCTCCGTCCGCCCTACCTCAAAGATGGAAACGCCTCATAAGAAATCCAACTCTGACATCTGCTCAGTTAGTGCTACTGCTGTGGCGCCATCTAGTGTATGAGGGAAGAAATACGCGCAATGTGAGGCAGTTTTCCAGGCTGCAACATTGTCTAAATACACGCATAACACGGCGTTTGCTCTGCAAAGGAAAAGATTTCCCCGGCCCTCTTCAAAAATAAATATCAGAAAAAAGAATGGAGAATAGGTCTATAAAATAGTGCACATGCCTGTACAATAATGTAAAATTATGTTTTAGAATGTATAAATGATTCTGCTCTCGGCAATGTTCATAAATGTGATGATATCTCTTCTTCGCAACCGTACAAGCACCATGAGGGGTATAGGACCCTAGAGGTAAGCAGCCAGAATGATAAAATGCGCTTTATTTCAATCAATCCATGCCACATGGTCTCCTAGTTGTGTGCATGGTCTCCTAGTTGTGTGCAGGGGCATAGCATAGAGTGTTAGGGATGTTACACCCCTCTCTAATAAATGTATTTTCTGACACATAGTTGGGTCCAGGTGCTTTCAGTCAGGTATGGTGAAGGGCCTGTCGGATTTCACAAGGAATGTTTACATACACACAAAAGAAAACACACACACACACTCCCTTTCTGCTTTGAACGTCCTCCAAAATATTGGTTATTTTACAAAATATTGTGTTTTCTCCGTTAGTACTCCTACCAATCTGTATTTCTCTCCCTTTACACTGCCCCTTAGGCCCCTGTCATGCCCCCTACTTAGTGTATAATGTATTTAAACATTATATGCCTATCTGATTGTCGGAAAATCTGAAGCCCACCCCCCTCAATCTTACTGACCAAGCTGCGCCCCTGGTTGTGTGCCTGCTTCCTGGGCGAATTATTTCAAACAGCACTCTTAAGGGGGCATTGGCGAATGTATTTCCCGGAGAGAAGAAGGATTAATGGAGCAGGTTACTCCTTACACATTTCAATTCACAGTTAACTAGGCGCTACACTTAGACTGTGCATTATGACGGGGGATCACACCGTTCACTTTCTACCGTATTGCAGGTGAAATGTGGTTAACCAGGAGAAGTGGCGGCACCTCTGATAAGGTGGAGGAGCATCGCCCCACTGCTCACGGAGCAGTGTAAAATGAAAAATAAAATGATAACAGGAGTTATTATCATAACATTTTTAGTATCGTCATGGGCAGGGCGGGGCTTGGCTACCCTGATGTCGGGGAGGAGTGGTTGCTGCACTCTAAAGTGCGCATGAAGCTTTGGCCGGCTGTCTCGGGCCAGCCAAAGTGTCCTGAGCACTTTAAATGTTTTCCACCCAGGCTGTTACAGCCTGGGGGGAAAACATGCCCAGGCCCCCAGTCCCTGTCTGAGCGCCGAATCACAGTGCTCAAACCAATCACAATACCATCTAAATGACTGAGGTAATGTCTTCCGTCATCCCGATGGCTATTACTCCATCCCTCAAAGTCTAAATAAGCCTCTACGTTTTATATTATATTCAATAATTAACCCGCTGGGTGAGTCGGATGGCCCCCGGCAGTCCGATGTCACTGTGGGCTTGTGCGGAGGACGGCCGGGGGCCATCCGAAGCACGCCCACTCATTAATTCCCCAGCACCGCGGCGGAATTTGCACCGCAGTCAAGTGGTTAAGTGCCTCCATTTTACCTATTTATAAATATGTCAATTACATGTTTCTACTATGCAATCCAGGCAACGATATAATTACTGAAGTATAAGGTGCACAGTGTGCTGCAATAAACCACTATACATACCATTTCTTGGGTTTAAAGCTTTCTTTTGCTTCTTAACATTAAAACAAGCAATTGAATATACAGACCATTGTCTCTGCTGGATCAAATATTATTGACAAAACTCCCTGTCCACTCCAAAGCATAACCAGGATACTGGGCGCAATCACCGCCATCTCAATGTTTAAGAAAAGTCCAAAAACTAGTTTTGAGTTTGCACCTTTTACTCTACTTACTTTGTAAGCTATATTTCGCTCATTAGATTATGGTGATCACTTTATTGCCCTTTGAATTACTATAATTTCCCAAGATTATGGTGGATTAACAGGTGAATGGTTGAAACAGCTCACCTCTGCTGGGTCTTGTGTGCTTTTCTTTTACACTTCATTGAACCTTATCATTTCAGTCACAGCCGAGCAGTCCAGTGTAAAGAAGGCAAACATGAAAATTACTCTGTAGCCTCATTTTTTTTGGGCAAATCTTTTTTATTGGCATAAATCAAGTACTGGAAAATAACGACGAATATGATGACCTGCAAGTTCAGCATGGACCCATATTGAGATATAAATGTTGATTACAATATATGCACCAATATCAAACAATCCTCTTATTTCAGAAAGGGAGAGAGGAAAGAGAGGTAAAATGTAAAATCGAGTATTTGTAAAGCGCACAGCTACCCGGAGGCATCCCAGCGCTGGGGGCCGTCAGGAAGATTAAGCGAGCTATTGCCCAGAGTCACATGGTGATGGGCTGACCTGCCACTGGTGCCCGGGGTCGAACTGTGAGCCCCAGCATCCAGTGTCATTCGCCCTGGCCGAAGCGCCACACCTCTTCTTTAAGAAAAGGTAAGAAAATAAGCTAGAGAAAGAGGAGAATAAAGAGTAGAAGGGATGAAGGGCAGAAAGAAAAGAAGGGAAGGAAGATGAAACTACAAAGCATGGACAAGAAGCCCGGCCAGGCAAAGCCAAAGAATAGTAATGCAGTAGGGGGGGGGCATGGGGTGCAATGATAGTGACCAGGAAGAATCAAGATTCACTGCAAATTAGCGGAGGCATGTTGCAGAAAGAGGCACCATGTGAGAAGAAAGATCTCTGCTTTGTCCATTAAATTGTAAATGTCCTTTTCCTGACCAGCACCTCCGAGTCAGTGATAATAGCGGGAATGGCCATGCCTGCTTCCCTCTGCCTGAGATGTGCCACCAGTAGCCGTCCCGCCTTCTCTCCCTGCTCATAGTGCCGGTATGTCAACCTCTGAAGCACATACTCAGCTTTGAAGGTAAAGAGGGTTTTGAGGTCCATGCGCGCCTTCTCAAGGATACACCTAATAATAACAGAAGGGTGGGTAATGTAAGCACGTGTGAGGAGGGCTATATCCGCTCCCAGCACCTTTTGACATTCCTCTACCTGCCTGTTGGACAGGGCAGAGACCCTCATCAGCTGCCCACTGATGGTTGCCTTCGTCGCCACCAACAATGTCAGGGCAGAGTCAACTGAGCCGCCATTGTGCTCCCGGTAGATATGTATGTGGGTTTTAAGCTGCCTCTTGCCCACCGGGTGACTCTAGCGTGACAAGTTGAGACGTCAGGGATTACGAATTGGCAGTGACAGACCCAGATCAGCCAACAGGGCAATCGGGGAGTGGTCCAAAAGTGTGCCCTCTAGTATTGTAGTCTCTCAGAGAACAGGAAGTAAGGAGTGGGCCATGAAGAAAAAATTGACCCATGAATGCGTGCCATGACCCGGGTGCAAGTATGTGTATTGCGGGTCCGTCGGATGCAAGAGACAAAATATGTCATTGTGAGGAAGTGCAATCACTGGACGATGCTTCGGGACAATTCCCACCCTTTCTCTCCCTGTCTCCCCTTATGTATTCACAGACTGGGCAAGGAGAGGACTGGCCCTTTAAGGAGTTCGACGGGGCATACCAGGTGACATAGTCACGTGGTCCGGAGAGCAGCTACTTCACGGAAGACGCGAGGAGGTTACGGCATTCATTGGGAACACACCACAACGCGAGCCAGGAGGAGACGCCGGTGAGAACCTTCCTTGTACCGCCGTGGGAGAGCACAAGGACGGAACCCGAGGACCTGAAGGGCTCGACGTCGACGGAGGAAGCCGACAACGCCGGAGGAGCGAGGACCGGAACAGACGGGCAGCCAGACCCTACCTGGCAATGCAAGCACGCCAGCCACGGCCACAGGGGGTCGTGGCTGCACAAGGTACAGGGTCGCTTGCAAATTCCTTGGGGTCACGGAGCGGAGGAGGGAAAAGGACGGGGTGACGGGGCGGAACCCAGTAGTTTGTGGGCATAACGGCGCGCAGAGGGTCGTTTAGAGAGAAACCGCACGCTCACTGGTGAAGGTTCGGTGGCAACTGTTCCCCCCACTTACCTAGCTTCCTGCGCCGTGTACCGTATCAGACCCCCACCTTACGGCTATTCTTGTTCTTGTTTTCTTTTCCCTTTCCGGTATCTGCACAAGCCTATCAGTCCTCCAGTCCAGAAGACCATTTTGTTTTGGAATCCCACGACAGAAGAAGGAAAATCGAGTGGGACAAACTACATCACCCAGAATCCCTTGTTTGTTTTTTTTGACTTGTGCAACTACATCTCACTGACTCATTGATTTGCTTCGTTTTCTTTGACTGTAAATAAACCCTAACAAGTACAATCCACCCCAATAGTCCTGGTCTGCTTCTCCACCGCGCTACAGTCATGAAGGCCGCGATCAGCCCCAAGATCTCCCAGGAGGGTTCTGTTTGCATTATTGGATGAGTCAATTGGACCGGTGAGGCCTGAGGCTGTATCCTGGGCCAAGTTTCAAATCCTCACCTAGCAGAATGTTGGCATTATCTATTTCCGTCAATACATGAGTGAGTTGAAAAAGGAAGGCACACTTCAGACCCGTGGGCACATACACTGAACCTACACATAGTAACTTCCTGTTAATCTTTAGTTTAGAGAACACATAGCAACCCTCCGAATCAACCAAGTTCTGAAGCACTAAATGGGGCAAGGTCTTTCGAATCAAGATGGCTACGCCACGTTTCTGGGGTACCGGCAAGTCATCGGCCGCTCGCAGGGGACAGCAACTGTGTATCTCTTTGCCCACCCACTCCGGCCAGCGCTTCTCCACTTCTGTCTCGGTGAGATGCGTCTCCTGGAGGACAGCTATGTCTGCACTTTTGGAATTGCCATTGGAGAGCTCTTTTTAGGTCGAGCTAGAATACGCATGCTTGCATGCATCTAGCTCGACAACTATAGCCGTCCGTCTCCTGGGAATCTGAGACAGGGGCCGGGCACGAGCGTCGACTTAACCTCGTGGGCGCGCACGCCCAGCCCCTGCCTCAGATTCACAGCAAGACAGGCTCTCGCCCGCGCGCACACACAGCCACACTCACGCATGCGCACACACATACACCCACGCAGGCACACAGACCCACATATACACACGCAGTCACACTCACGCATGTGCACACACATTCCCACGCGCACACACTCCCCCCCCACCCCTCCCCCCCGAACACGCAGGGCTTACATACACACACAAACACGCACACACACACCCTACCAACCCCACTCACACGCAGGGCTTCCATCACTGGGGGGGGCGGGCACCGTCAATGTGCCCCGACGCCCTCCCTCACCGGGTCTGTTATACTCCTCTCGTCCTGTTCCTCCCTGTGCCAGACTCCGCAGCCCGCTCCGTTGTTTTTCCGCCCCTTCCAGACAGTTCGTGCGTATCACGCCTCTCCTTTCTCCCGCCCGGAAATCCGATTTGCGTGTCAGGCCTCGCTCTCGCTGTTCTAGGCGGCATGTTTAGGGTTTCTTTTGCGTGCCACGCCTCGCTCTGGCTATGCATTGCTGTTCTCCACAAGAATTTGCAATGCAATCGGTCTTGCATTTACTGTGAGTTTAAGGTATTGGCATTGTAAATGACAATGCGTTTTATTTACCAAAACATAAATAAAAGGCATTGTCATTTACAATGCCAATAGCTCAAGCTCGCATAAATGCGATACCTATTGCATTGTAAATGCTTGTTTATGCTTGCTGTAATATGTAAGACCATTGGCATTCCAGGAAAGAATGCTTAAAGACTTGCGTGCAGACATAAAAATCATAGGAACCAAGAGGGGAGTCCGAGTGTTGTGAACGATGTGGGTGATTGGGGAAGTTAGTCAGATCCCTCAGGTAGTCTACGGGATGTTGAAAGGGCTGACAAGAATAGACGGGGGGACAATAATCAATAGACAGAATGCACAAAATAGAGAAAGAGCCAAACCGAATACCCAAGAAAGATGGAAAAAAAAGGAAGAGAAAACTGAAAAGGTGGAGGGGGAGAAGGGAAAGAGTCAAAATGAAAAAGTATTGGGGGGAAAGAACAATGCACAAATAAACACAATGTTATGCAAACAAAAAAAACAACCATGCAATCAAGTGCACAACAGTATGTGTCCTGTCAAATGTCCTCAGTGGGCCTACACCTGAGGGGCCGTCGCATCCGGAAGGCCCTGGGGCTCAGTGGTCAAGAGGAAACACGGGTGTCGGGGAGACTGTCCAAAAAAAAATGATAATTCAGGACATTGGCAATGGCAAAGAACAGAGTGTGGGGGAGCAATGACGAGAAAGAGAAAGGCTGACTCCAATGCCAACGAGCTGAGAGGATGTACAATAGATGAGAAGACAGGACACACTGTGTCTCAGCACTAGGTGAGACGGTGCACCGGGGGAGGGGGGCAAATGCAGCCATGTGGATCCTAACCCCATATGGTGTACTGTTTGGGGGTGAAGGGGAGGTGTGTTTGCAGCGTTTTTGTGTCATAATCTGTGAAAAGTGCGACCAAGTGGGCATAACATATCATGGTATTCTGCCCAGCGGGTGAAATCAGGGGAGTTCACCTGAAATACAACTGATCTCAGGGTCTCTCTCTCACTGCAGTGATCCCACTGAGGAAGAGAGGCTGGTTCATTGAAGTATGTTGAAAAACCATGAAATTCTTTCAGAGGAAGCCTGAAAGATGCCTCAGGGAACTCACACAATCTAAGTTACCCCAATTGCTCTCTGTATGAAGCAGTGACAAGTCCACCACAAAAATCTGGCGCCAGACCTCCGCCACTTTTCTGCATCCAGGTGTGTCTCCTATCTTCTCAGTATTACTACTATTCCATTGAGACGCTGATCAGCGCATATTTTGTATGAGAAGAACCACAATGTGCTAAAAATAACAACATGGCGAAGGATTCACCCGGAAATTGATTATAGCACAATGTTTGGGGACACGCATAATCAATAAAAAGTTGTAATCATTCTATGAATCAAGCAGTGACTTGAAGGGCAGACAGAACCATCAGTATGATTCCTTGACTGAAAAAGTTGGGATAACACAAGCACACAAAATAGGATTGCTGCGTATAGAGCAACAGGAGATACTGGGCAGCCTTGTCCTGTGCTACCTATCTGCTATTGGTGGTGACTGGTTGGCTAGACCACTTCCTGATTACACGCTGAACTGAGCTGAGCTTGAATGAATATTGAATGAAGAAAGAGTGTGCAAGTAGATGGAACTCATTTACTCGCATGACTCAAGAATCTTCTCAAGGGTTTGTCTGAGAGTCAACTAAAACAGAAAACAGTATTAATACCCTAAGATGTGAAAATGCGAACAAGAAAACAAACCAATGTTGCAATAAAGTCTGCAAAGAAACATCAGCTAGAGTACTAGCATTATTCCTGTCGTGAACCTTTACTCCTATGTAGTAACACGAATTGTCATCCTCACAGGTGCTACATTAAGAGTACATACACTTATTTATATGCCTGACAAATGGTTTATAATTTACACACAGCCCTCTGATGGCATATCTTCTGGGACTCCAATGGTTTAAGACTAATGCACGGAAATTTGCATAACGCTTTTACAAGCATACATTTACAAACTGCATAGGTTTGTGCATTCTTAAGAGAATCTAGGACTATTTCCACCCCACCACCCTTTCTTTAAAGCAGCTGAGTGGGACTGATAACAAGCGAAGAATACCAAAGACCACCCTGGCATGAGAAGGAATGCTGTCTGTCTGTAATGCATTGCAGCATGTCTAAGCACCTTCATCACCCATAAAGACCCTGCTACCACCCACTGGCACAAGGGGTCGGGAGTTCTCCACTCGCGGCCCTGGAGCTCATCCCAAAACAGCCAGCCACTACGAGGCCCCAGGATCCACCCGCACCTGAGGCAATCAGCATTGTCGAGCTTGCCCACGAGACACCGAGGAGAAAGAAAACAAGCATTTGCAATGCAATAGGTCTCGCATTTTCGAGTGTTTACGATTTTGTCAATGTAAATGACAATGCCTTTCATTTATCTGTTTTGATAATTAACACATAAATAAAAGGCATTGTAATTTACAATGCCAATAGCAGAAACTCTTGTAAATGCGAGACCTATTTCATTTCAAAGAAGCGGCCGCCATTGTCCCAGGCCGCTTGGAAAGTGGAAGCACGCATGGTGCGCTGAATGTTGCAGGAAAGCCTGTCCTGCCTGCAGTAGGAGAAACTCATTATAGAAAATAGTGCTTACAGTCTGCATAAGATATACCGTGTAACAACAAAAGTAAAAGGGTCAGTCCTTATGGGAGGTCACAAATGAAGACAAGGCGGTACAAAGGAGGGACTAACAAGCCTATTAACGAATCTGAAGGCAGCATTTACGAAGGACAATGACACAAGCCAATGACAAATATGGTGGAGAGTGGGCTTCAAGTGCATACTCAAATACAGCATGGCTCACAGAGCAGCGCATGTGCTGCCCAGGCTCGACCTAAAAACACAGTAGGAAAGGAGGTCTGGGAAAAACAGAGTCATATTTCCAATAATCCATATTTGTCTTTGCCTCCCAAATGTGGCAGTGTCCTGTTTTCTATGCCATGCTTGAAATGCCCAGTTGTGCTGCTCCTTCGCTGTGTGAGATGCCCACTGCCGCCTGCCTGAAACACAAAGCCTTAAACAACAGAGAGGGGTTAAAGTTTTTGCAAGAGGTAGGACCTGCCTCCTCTAGGGAAAATAGTGCCACCAGCCACACATTCAGGCCAGCAGGAGAAGAGGGCGCACATCAACATCCCAGGAAGAAAGAATACATCAGCACCACTAGGCCAGAAATTGAAGGGAAAGAGTAGCCTTGACCCAGAAGGTGAGACGCTGAGGGTGAATCTAGGCCTCCCTTGCCACATCTGTATTATCCCATTCACCTGCCTGACCACAAGAGCCTTTCATCGCACCAATCGCACCAACTCTACTTAGTCTTATGGGTCTGCTGCCTTCAAGGGAATAATAAAAAGTATGAAAATGAAAAGGGCACTAACCTTAAAGCCAAGCATTCAAGGACTATTCAAGGAGAGAGGCCAGCCGCGCGGGAAGGCCTCTCACGCTCTGGGGAGAAAGTCGACTCCTGCATCAGGCCTCCAGCACAGTCTGTCGGCCTCATCACTGCAAGGCCGGCACAGAGAAAAGAAAGGAGGCCACTGGAGAAGAAGAGAACAGGCTTGCAACACAGGCCAGCAGAAGGGAAAGACGCAGCTATTATGTGAGGATCACGAAGAAGGCCCAATATGGAGGTAAGTAAAACACCTAATTAGCCCGGACGAATGGAAGAACCTCGCCCAGAATTGTCCCTGAAGAGGAAGAGCACTGGGCCTAGAAGAGGGTCAAAATTAGAGTGCTTGGAACAAAGATGGCTCCGAAGACAAGTCGAATGGCAAGCAATGCTGCAAAAGAACATTATATAATGCAGCAAAAAAGTCAATGTCAAAAGCAACTCGAATAGGAAACAAGTGAACAGAATCCTAAGAAAGGTACCAGTCAAAGTTAAGAAGCACAGCAGAATACTTACACCAAAGCTCTACTATTAGACCATTCAACCTTGGTTTGCACCAAGCAGCACTGACGGATGACATAAAATACGGCACATGCCGTGTCCAGCAACAAAACAACATCAACCAAAGTGTGTACAACACTATGTGAGAACTGCAGGAAAGAATGGTCCCATGCAGAGACGAGAAAACTACAGATTACTTACCCCCAAATCAGACTGGGATTAAGCAAGGTGTTAGACACCGGAACAAAAGTGACTCAAGACTAGCTACCTCCAGGGTGCAAAATACCACCTGTTCCTCTGAAACAAAGAATTTAACAACACCCACCCAAAACAAAGAGCTCAGCAATACAAAAGAGCAAAGACCAAACAGCTTACCACTACACCCGTCCTTCAATAAACATTGGAAGGACTCGTTGTCACATAGGGAAGGATTTAATGCATTACCACGCACACCCCACGCAATAACCCCAATGTGCATATGTGTCCCTTCTTAAAGCTGTCCACATTGCACATTAAAATGAGAGGCGAAGATGTGCCGGTCTGCCCTCTGGCTGTCAGATTCGATACGACAGTGGTGTTTTTGGATACTGAGCATCATTATTCCATAGTCACTTTGAATGTTTTAAGTCCCAATTTTGTTGATCTGTGACACGTTGTCACAGGTGAAATAGTTCACAGGGTCAGCGCTGTGTTGGGCTACGGGTAGTAGTAATAAGATTTGCAGAAATATCGGCAAGTTTTTTGATCAATGGGTTTTTCTTTTTATAAGAGGGTATAATGCAGCCTGCTTGGTTGATGCTCTCTGGTGAGTTTTCTCAATGTGGTTTCTCCAGCTGAGTTTAGAGTAGAGTGTCACCACTAGGTAGGAGCTACAGTTTCCCCACTTTATCTGCTCTCCATTGAGGAGGATCCTTGGATACTCTTTGAACCTCTTTCTGGTGAATAATGTTGCTGTGGTTTTACTTGTGTTGAGGTTTATCTGCCAGTCGCTATACCATGCAGAGATTCTGCTTAGGGTTGTTTCAAGGTTCTGTGGGAATATCGTCTGTAATTAGTTGCAAGAGAAATGGTCCATGAATTGACCTCTGAGGTACTCCAGCAAGAATGGGGCATACTGTTGAATAGTCCTCTCACACTGTAACATAAAAGGTGCATTCTGCCATGTAGGTAGTCAGCAGGTTTACCAGGTAGCTTGAAAATTTGAGCTTAATGAGCTTGCAGATCTGTCCTTCCTGGAAATAGGGAAAGGATGAAGTAGCCCACTAGTGTACTCTAACGTTAATTTTATTAGTGAGGCACCGTTGGATTGAATACAAACAGAGCTGTATGGAACACGGAGATTGAGTGAGTGAATAGAGTGACCAATTAGTACACCCAACATAGATACTACTACTAAGAGTGAAATTCATCACACCTTTAGAGGATGGGGGTATGGTCCTGAAAAAAGCAAGAAAACATTATGGACATAAACTAATTAGCTGAAACATATTGACATGGGGATGCTGGAGTCAATAGCGAACTCCCTGTTACATCCCTCCCTGTTTTTAATCTAGCCAATAGTGCCCTACTACTAAAATAAACTTTTGGGTAGACCTATACGTTATTTGATCCTTTCCCTGTAAGTTCTTTGTGACTATTATCAAAGTGTTTCCTCCAAAAGGAAGATGCACATGCTGGACGCAGCACTCCATGATGAAGCATGGAACACACTGAGGGTAAAAGTCCTTCTTTTAGAAAAACTATTCTGTCTGGTGAAGTTAGGTAATACAGTCGTGCACTTCTTCTGGTATGACCTCTCTTAGGTATTAGTGAATTACATTCACGGTCTTAACGGAAAGTAGGGTTGTGGTGAAGAAGTATGCAGGAACAGAACAGTAAAGAGCCAACAGTAATTTACTATAAAAGTGCATTCATCAAACACATAAGGAAGCATGCCATGTGCTAGGAGGACCAAAAGCATCTTCAGACAATGTTTGTTTTTAAACCGTTATAAAAACGGCTTGAGGTATAAATTCCACCCTATTTTGGGAGTACGGTTTCCAAAGAGCTGCCCTGCAAATATCCATCAATTACAACCCATGTGTACTAGCCAGTAAATCCTACATCTTACTAGTAGACCAAGACTGAACGGATGGATGTATACTTTACCTGTAGATTACTGACTGCCTTCCCGCCTTTTGTTTGGGTTTATTTGAGATCCAACCGGTATAACCTTTCTTCCTCCTAAGCGAAAAAAACGGCGCATGTGATAGACTGCCCCGCTTAGAAAGGCACCACCTCTTTCGAGAGAAAGGGTACTAGAGCCCAAAGCACCAATTTTTCAGGGAAGAATGTGGTGTAGGGTGGCTGCACAGATGGAATAGGACACGTTAAAACGCACGCGTACAACGCATGTCATTACAACAATTTGTTTACAACGCAAAGTCCATTACAAAGCATGTCATTTCAACGCATTATCCATCACAACACAATTACTGTTCTAACTCTGCTGGGGCGTTACTTTGTGGAATGCATTGTAATGGATTATGCGATGTAATGACATGCATTGTAATGGATTATGCGATGTAATGACATGCGTTGTAATGGATTTCACGTTGTAAAAAATGTGTTGTAATGACACGCGTTGTAACGCGTCCGTTGTAAACGATGTTTCCCCACAGATGATGCCTGCAGTCACTGACGATTTGCGTGGTAATGATAGTAATAAGTAAGATGGTTTTAATAGCCAACAATCTTATGGAGTAATTGTGCAAGGGTTTCAAAGGCATTCATATAAAAAATGTAAGAACCACTGGGCGTGGCTACAACAAATAGTGGCCACATTTGCTTGAGCTCACGACAGCTGCCCTCAATTCCTCCATAATCCAAAGGCGCCTTGCACGTACAACTCCACCACACTGCAGCCCAATTCTTCGGCTGCAGGGATCAAGGCTGCTGTTGGTTGACAGAGAGGTCTGGGCCAGTTTGGTGCCGCCTCAGCCCACAAGCTAGCCTAAGTCTCCATTTTAATCCTATGAGGGAGGGTGAAAACCTTGTCTCCATGTCGACATCGCAATTCTACAGGCCTTACCGGATATGTGCTCCTCCCTTGAAACCAAAATTGGAAAGGCCAGTCTAGATCTCACTCTTTTCCATCAGGACCTCCATAATGCGGTGGACAAAGTGATCGAGGCAGAGGGCAGATCTCCAGTGGTGGAAGACACCTTGCGGACTCTCCAGGCTCCAGTCACACAAATCCACGAGACCACCAGGGAGCTGGAACGCAGGGTCAAAGATGCTAAAGGCAGGGGATAACGGATGGGACATCCCACTGTTTTGAATATCCAGAAAGTGTTTGGGACTGTCTGGAAATGCGATCAAACATCAAATGCTACCAGCCTAGTGGAGGTAACCCCCATGAGACACTCCTGCATCGTGAAGGGAGGTAGGGGAGAGGGGGATCTCCTATCGGATTCCAATGACAATGTACCAAAAGATCCTGCTGGTGAAGGGAGATGGGTATCGGAGCCAGCAGACCGATGTTCAATGCGCAAATGAGTATTTGCTGAAGATGAATCCCAGTTTGCTGACATAATAAACAACAATTAAATAATGATCTGATTGTCCACCTGTTGAAAGCCGCACAAGATTTCTAGTGGCACAAGTCATATAGCTGGCGGCGTATCCTCTTCATGGGGAAGTAGTCCAGGTCAGCCCCACATGCAAGATGGGACCCCAGCAAGAACTATGGACCAGTCGACATAGCTAAATTCTACCACTTAATCTTTAGTTTTAGGTTTGAACATGGGTGGCAGATACATCTGGAGTGGACGTGTAGGAAGGGAGAAATTGGGGGATAATCGAGTTACGAGTTAGTTATCAGGAAGCAGGGGGGCTGTTCACAGTTTACAGGAGCCAGGACTCCTGTAAACTGTGATAGGCATCTGTGACAGGCAACTGTGATCCTGTAAACTCCTGTAATAGGCACTAAGGGCATATCTGAACAAGACAGTCACACACCCAAATTATGTTCAAGATTTTGTTGTGGAATGTCAATGGGCTTGACAACAAAATTCAAACGATTGCAGTCATGCTGTATTTTAAATGTCACTGCATAGCTATCGTGCACCTTCAGGAGACCCAATAAATGGGTACCAACTGTACATTTCTAGGCCATTCGTGTTATAACAGAATATACCATGCAGGATTTACCAATGGCTCTAGTGGGGTGGCAATACTAATACATAAATCTCTTCCCATTACAATTTCATATTTCCAGTTAGATCCACTAAGCAGATATGTTTCAGTGACAGGATCACTAGATGTGCATAAATGGTCACTTCTGAGCGTCTATGTCCCCCTGACACTCCTTCAGAACCCTCCGTAAACCTTGAATGCAGTACTGACTGCCTTACCTCCAAGTAAGGTCATAATAGGATTGCACTTTATTGTGGCCATGGGCAAGCAATTAGTTAAAATGCATCTCAGACCCACAACCCAAGACGCTTCCTTAAGCCACCAGAGTGGTCAAGTTACCTAAGCTTGAGCTAAACGTGTTGTATATGGAACGGGGGAGAGATCATTCACATTTCACTCCTGAGTATATAACTCGTTCTGCCGCCTGGATTACATCTTTATGCCAACACTTGGTGCACAGGACACATCTTCCATACAAATGATACCACGAGGTATATAGGATCACTCTCCAATAACACTGATGGTTATGGCAGAGGTTTCAGACCTAAGAGGAGCTGGCGATTCTTTCGGTGGAGACTCATAAAATCAAATTTGGTAGTCTAAATTGAGAGGTGACATTGAGAAATTCTTAACACACCATAAGTCCTCAGTTCCCTCCGCTACCATCATTTGGGAAGCATTCAAGTCTGTGATCAGGGGGCGGACCATGTCTCTCGTTAAATCACACAAAGGGGAGCAGGAGGCTTACATCGTTGCCTTGGAAAGAAAGGTTCTCAAGCTGGATTGTCTGTTGAGTGGACCCAATCCGGCACCTTTCCTACAGACACAATACAATGCGTGAACTTAGCTGAGAGACTGGTCCATGAACATGGCCAGACGTTTATGGATGGCTACACAGAGTAGAATATACATCTTCGAGATAAGTTGGTAAATTGATCTACTGGTTAGCCACTAAAGAACCACAATCTAGGATGCTCCCTTTCATTCAAGAAACAGAAGGCAACATAACATAACTGCTAAGGGAATAGTAGATGCTTACGCCACCTACTATGGGTCTTGTTTGCACACCGACCAACATCTGAATTAGAAAAATAAATCCTCTCATTAAAGATCTCCTGGTTAGGCACCTACAACCCTCGAAACAGGCAAATAATAAAATTGACACAAAAACAACAAATATAAAATCAGTAGAACTGGAGATATGCAAATTTAAAGATTCAGCTAAAAGTAGTGCCAAAAGACCCAAAGCACCAACTGAGGGTATCTGGTTGCCATAGTCCAGCACAAAGTCACAAGTTCAGGTCGAATGTGATGGAGCTCATGCACAGGATCAAGTTTGGTCTGCTGTGGATTGTACCTTATGTCCTTTTTTTTTTTAAGTTTCAAAGACCTTTATTGCACAAGTATAAAAGTACACAGCGTACCGCCTACAACCCATGCGGGCCGGCTGCAAATGTTAGAATGTCACATAAAACCTCTCATATATACACAGCCAATGTGCCGACAACCCGGAGGCCCGGCGGCAGAGTGCATCAGTCACTCCAGCGCAGCACTATAATGTGACACATGATCATGCAAGGTTCATGAAACTTTGTTAGGTGTGTGATTCTGTTCGCTGTGAACTGAACTACCAAGACAAATAAGCTCAGGGTGTGGCTGACTTCACTCTCACAGTTCCCTGTTAGTGTGATCTATGTGAGAACTATGTCAAAAAATTATTTAAGGCTGCTATGATCTACATCCAGTTTATGGCAAGTATACAACAATATGGATACCAGGCTTAGGGGGTATGTTCAAGCACAGGGAACGATACAAATCTCAAGCGGAGATCCTCCAGGCCAGCAGCATTGGTTCACCTTTGGAATGGCACTAGTAAACTATATCCACTCTGAAACCTGTTGGCAGGTCTGCATCACACTGTCAATTCCCCTCAAACACCGAGTGCTGTAGCACTTGTATAGCCCGATATAGTCATTCCAATGATCCTTCTCATCATCAGTACCCAAAACCCCATCCGTTCGACCTCTAGTGTGAGTAAACTGCTTTCGGTGATCCGCAGGACTGTACCTCAGGATCCCTCTTCACCCACATCCAATGTAGCGTCCTCAGCACCCTGTATCACATCAGCAGAGGAATCTACAGTAGCCAGCAAGTATACCCTGAGTGGATCCCAGATGTCCTTGGCTCTGCTTTGTAGTGGTTGCTACATGCCAACCTCCGCTTCGCCAGCAAAAGTGCAACGTCCACAAATTTCCTGTGTATTTTAGGTATCTGCATAGTATACCCCAGGAGCATTATGAGGGGTCTTTATCAATCCTAGCACCGACCATCGTTTGTAGTGCTATATGAACTTGAGCCCAATAGTCAAACACCCTCGGGAACGTCCATGCCAGGTGCAGAAAACCAGCGCCTTCTGATTTACATCTCTCACATCTATCATTATCCAATAGGTGAAACCTCAACTTTTTTTCGGGCATGTAGTACATTCTTTGCAAGAACTTATAGTGTATTATCCGTAGTCTGCAACTGGCTGATACTTTTGAAGTGAGCTCACAGCAATATGACCATTGTGCCTCAGTTATGTTCCTACCAATATCAGCACTCCAGTGCTGAAGGGCCCTACAGTCTCTCCTCTCACACTGCCCTCGGATGCTTCGGTACAGGTAAGATACCAGATGTTTACCATCCGCAGATGCAAGCATAAGCTGTAATGGAAGAACCGTGTCCGGCTCCGCAGGGAATCGCGGTAGAACCGTCCGCAGGCCCTGCCGCAGCCGAACATAATAAAATATGTCTAACGACGTAGTTTGGCTTCCATGAAACAACTGTTCACGTGACTTGAATTGCCCATTCACAAACATATCCCCCCAAGTGAGGATGTTCAGTTTAGCACACATCAGTTGGAATCCTTTCTCCTGTAATGGGGAGAGGTCGGGATGATACACTGTGGCATAGCTGGGGCATAAAGGAGAGGGATTGGCAAATGGTGCAATATACGCCGCAATGCATCAATTGTACATGTCACCGTGGTAGCCGGTGTCTCGATTATAGTGACAGGGCCATGAATAACACCTTTCAGTGGAAGAGGACGGGCAATCCATTCCTCCACAGCCAGCTGTGGCATGAATGGTGTGGGCTTAAACCAGTGGTAAGCAAATTGTGCTTGAGCGCTCAGGTAATAAAGCGGAAAATCCGGGACATCAAATCCTCCACTGATATAGGGCTGTGTGATGACCGACCATGCCAATCTCGGCTGCTTGCCTGCCCAAAACAGACGCAACAATTCCAAACGCAGTGTTTTTAAAAAAAAGCACCCGGATAATATGGGATGTTCTGAAACAAGTATAAAAAACGGGGTAGTATCACCATCTTGATCAATGACGCCCTGCCAGCCATGGTAAATGGTAGAGATATCCATCGTGTAACATCCTCCGTCAGTTTAGTGATGGCAGGGCCATAATTGAGTCGCAACGTCTCATCCTTATCAATTGATATCTGAATCCCCAAATATCGGAGATCAGAGTCACGCCACTCCAGTGGGTAGTCCAGCGCAAATCTGGAGACCGCAGGAGTCAGTGGAAAAACTGTGACTTCTTCCAGTTGATTTGTATACCGGACAGCCGGCCAGAGACCAAAAATTCCCTTAGTAGTGAGTTGAGGTTAGTCTGTGGGTCTACCACATATAGTGTTAAATCATCTGCATAGAACGATATATCTATTTGACGTTGGAAACATTTAAAGGCACTTTGTTTGTGCAGCTGCCGGATGTGACATGCTAAGGGCTCGATCGCAATGGCGAATAATAGTGGGGATAACGGGCACCCCTGTCTGGTACCCCTGGTGAGGGAGATCGGATCCGAAAGTTCCCCATTTATGAGCACTCTTGCCATCGAATCCGTATGGAGCAGTTTGATCCATGCCACAAATATTGGAGGGAACCCCATCCTGTTCAAGATGGCAAACAGGTAGCCCCATTCAACGGAATCAAACGCTTTTGTCGCGTCGAGGAACACGGCAGCTACAGGGAGGTCAGGCGCTATTGTTTGGATTAGTGAAAAAACAGTGAGCAAGTTACTAGATGTAGATCGCCCTGGAACAAAACCAGCCTGGTCCGGCAGAACTAACTTGGTCATAAGAAGGGAAAGTCTAGTTGCCAGTACTTTCGCCAGAATCTTGGCGTCACAATTTATTAGCGAAAGAGGCCTGTAGGAGTCACAATCAGCGGGCTCTTTATTAGGCTTCAACAGAGAGGTGATTACCACTTCCCTCATTGACCACGGCAACACACCTACTTCCAGGGATTCTTCAAAGACCTCCTTTAGGACCGGAACAATTATATCAATATAACATTTATAAAATTCCGCCGGAAGTCCATCCGACCCAGTTGCCTTGCCATTACTAAGGGACATAATTGCATTGCGTATTTCATCTAGCTCAAGTGGAGCTCCAAGAAACTGTCTGTGTGTGTCACTCAGCCAGCACAACGCTATATCATTTAGGAAATTCCCAAAATGCAATTCCCCAGCTTGTTGTGTCTTATATAACGTCTCGTAATTAGCTGCAAAAAGGTCTAGGATACCCTTCGAATCTCTGCATATACCACCCTCCGGTGTGTGTATCTCCAGGACTTGCGTGATACCCCGCGGTTTCCTAGTGATTTCCGCCAGTGCACGGCCTGGCCTTTCACCCTCACAATATCGTCGTGCCTGCCAGTGTTTGCCTCTGAATCTCGCCTCCCTATCCGCTTCCTCCTCATATTGCGCGAGCTTGTCTCTGAATTCCTTATGTATGGGGCCCATTGGTTCCCTAGTCAATTTGAATTCCAACTCCTTTAGTTCATTTTCTAGTTTATCAAGCGTCCCTCTAATGTCTCTAAGCACCCCAAAGCTTTTTGCAATGTAATACCCTCTGACTGTCACCTTGAACGCCTCCCAGATTACTTCAACACTATCCACCGATCCCCGATTACGAGGAAAAAACTCTGAAATCTCCTCCCACAACTCCTTTTTAAAAAGTTCATCCAAAAGCGCAGTGGGCTGCATGCGCCACGTTAGTGTGGTCCTGTCAAATCCCGGCACAGATATCTGCACTAGCACCGGGCAATGGTATGAATAGGACCTTGGTAGATGAGCTATTCTGCCCAGATTAAGCACCAGTCCCTTAGACAAAAGGCAGTAGTCCAGTCTAGCCCACGTGTTGGTATTTGTGGTAAAGTGTGTGCCCTCCCGGATCCCAGCATGCACAAATCTCCAACTATCAATCAGACCTCCTTCATCTATGATCCCAGCTAATGCATCCCTGGCACGTCTATTATATTGAGGACTCCCGTCTGACCTATCCAACCCTGGGGTCAATGTAACATTGAAGTCTCCTCCCCACAGAATGTGCATGGAGCCAATATTCAGTATTTTGCCCCACAATTGCGTAAAGAAATCAGGTGAATCCACATTAGGTCCATAACAATTTATCATTGTGATCGTATCAGTATCAAGTCTACCCCACAGTATAACAAAACGCCCCTCCGTATTCGTATGTTCACCAACTTTCACAAATGGCACAGACTTCCTAATCAATATTGCAGTGCCCCTGGCATATGCTGAATATGAAGAGAAACTCCTAATCGATGCCCACCTGCTAGCGAAGGAATAGGTTGTGCGTGGGCTTAAATGCGTTTCTTGTAACAAGGCAATTTGTATATGATGCAGTTCCAGATATGCCACTACCCTCCTGCCTTTCCGAGCATCATTCAGTCCCCTCACGTTCCAGGAGAGGACAGACAGCCTAGTTAAGCGTTCGTTACCTGCCATGTCCAGACAACCCCATAATGCCTAAA
Source organism: Lissotriton helveticus (assembly GCF_964261635.1). NCBI lineage: Eukaryota > Metazoa > Chordata > Amphibia > Caudata > Salamandridae > Lissotriton > Lissotriton helveticus. The sequence continues at coordinate 1,478,612,371 of NC_136063.1, read as the reverse complement.
CCTCCAGCCATAGCAGAGCATGCCAATTGTCATACATTCCTTCATTCTTATCACAACACTCCACAGCACCCATAGCAACACATTTCCAGTAGTTCGTAAAACAGTACTCCAGCGAACTCCCCATTTCACCCTCCTCTGTGGAAAAAAAAAAACCAACAACATTTGTTCCAAACCTCTCACCTCCCATAACAAATTTCTGTCCCTACCCCCTCCCGGTAGCATTGTAGCCCCACCCCCCTCCCACTGAAGCAAACCCCAACCTGCCAGCCATGTGCCCTCCCCTTCCCACCCACAATTGCCCCAAAAACTAGGGCCAGTGTATGCCCAACTCTCAAAGCAACTTCTCGGGTATTTCCCGTTGGGGTTCATGTCTAGGTAGCTACACGTCTCCCCCTCATTTTCGTCAAGACCACAATGTGACTTGGGGCTTGACCCGACGACCCTGAGGGGGTGTCCAGCGGTATAACCTCAGGCATCTCTGGCGCCATACAAGCAAACATCCCTATACAGCAAACAACAGAAAACAGAGTATAACAAGAACATATATCGTTGGGACCACAACTGCACTCGTGCCATCCAATGCTCATTATAGTGGGGGATATGTCCAAAGTCCCATCGTGACATTGTACCTTCACCGGACATCAACCCCCTTCCCATTCTTCTGTCCCCCACACATTTGGTAATGGTCTCCAGCATGACAATTGTTCATTGTCCGCCCACTCACTGTTCACCAGATTCCATCTCGCCACGCAGTGGATCCGGCTCTTCTTCCATTCCGTTAGCATTTCTGTTAGCTCGCTTATATTGCTTGATGAAATCCTCAGCTTGTTGGGGGTTTGAGAAGAATTTTTGTCGACCCTGGTATGTGACTCTCAGCCTAGCCGGGTAGAGCAATGCATAGTCCATCTGCATTTCACGTAATTTGGCTTTCACAGTTAAAAATGTTCTCCGCTCCTCCTGCACCAAAGGCGTGAAGTCCGGGTATATGGTAAAGGAGTTGCCATCATACGAGAGCGTCTTGGAACTGCGGGCTGCACGCAATGCCGCATCTCTGTCCCTATAGTTCAACAGCCGAGCGATAATAGGTCTGGGAGGCGCTCCCGGCTTCGGTTTAGGGGCCAAGGACCGGTGCGCCCTCTCCACGATGAATTGTGAAGAGAATACTTCCGCTCCGATTGCTGCCAAGAACATCTTCTCCACGTATTCCTCCATCCTGCCCACGTTGGTCGTCTCCGGAATACCCACTATGCGTACGTTATTGCGTCTACTCCTCGCCTCCAAATCCTCATTCTTAGACGCAATAACTCGTAATAAGTTATCCATCCTGGACAACTGCGTAGTGTGTCTCATAGCAATATCCTCCGAGTCCGATATACGTTGTTCCGCTTCCTTCAGTCGGACTTCATGGGCATCCAATTTATGAACTACCGCATCCATGCGTGACGATATTCCATCTACTTTGTCAGCTATTGTCGTGAATCCTTGCCTCATTTCGCGCAGAACTGCTTGTAGGTTCGCCGTCGCGTCTAAGGAGTCCCCATGTGCGTCATCCGCTCCATCTTTACTATTATGAGGCCCTCCAGCTCTATTTGTTTTCTTGGCGGAATCAAAGGTGAGCTTCGGTTGTCTCGTGTCCGGTTTCCCCATCCTGGCGTCACGTTGGGTGCCTGATCTTGCAGCAGAGCGTCAACAAGCAATCCGATATTGATGCTTGAGACAGTGCAAGTCGAGTAAGGAGAAACTCCCTTAGTGAGATGGTGTACTGGGAGCACAGCACTTCCCTTAGCCTGTGTATCCACGCTTCACAATCCTCCTAATCTAAGGTGCAACTCGCTCACACATGTAGATTGCTCAATAAGTCCAGGGTGTCACTGCATGCCAACTTAATCTAGAAGCGGTATTCTTTCCACCCAGGCCTAAAGGCGATGAAACCAAAATGGCGGCAAATAGTTCCCAAAAAAAAAAAAACAGACCTGGGTGTCTTGACTCCGCTTCCGCAACTCTCCACCCGCAGCGGCCAGGTGAGGAGGGCAGTCCGAGTCCTTCCGCACCACCAGTACCTCCCCTGCTGTTTCGCCGCAGGCAGTTGTCCTCGGGTGCTATATGGCACTATACGGGCCCAGAATACTGGAGCTAGTGCCTCACGTCCAGCCCTAGGCGCTTCCCGCCAAACAGGAGATTCTGTCCCAGCAATCGCACTTCATCAGCCCAAGACCAGCAGTGAGAAGGTGATAGCTAATATGAGGGAGGGGGGTCTCCAGTAAGCGCCAGGACCGCACCGTCTGAAACCTGGCGTCCGGGTCTCCAAGGGGGGCCGCCTCGCAGGCCGGCACTGCGCCAGTATATCACTGCCACAGTACGTCCCAGTCCCCCCCACAGGGCTCACTCCTCACCGGTCCGCAGCTCTCCGGTCCAGACGTCACCTCCGCGGCCGGGCACAGCACCGTGTGCGTCCGCAGCCAAAGCCGCGATTTTCGCGCCTTGCAGAGCCTCAGGCCGCAGAGGAAGCCCCGGTCTCGCGTAGTTGGTGCGGCCGACCTCTCTTTCACCGCGCTCCAGAGGTCACGGCCGCTGCAGGCAACGCAGCTCCCCCTCCGCCCGGATCAGCTCCGTTCCTCACCAAACTCGGCCAGCACACGTCGGAGATGGTATGTACCAGTATCCTACGGGCACAGCGTCCAAAAGTGCCTTAAATAGGATATATTAATAGGATAGTGATCGCCGGACAGCGGGAGCCTTACGCAGAGGCTGCCATTCGCTAGTGCGCCACCTAGCGCCCCCGATTGTACCTATGTCCTTGATGCGTGGTGTGAGAAGTTGGCCTGATGTGCAGTGCTCACTATTCTAGTGATCACTATATATCAGTCCAAACAACCCTTATTGATGATTGGTTGTAAGTCAACCTTATAGACCAGCTATCCTAGTAGCATGGATACGAGCAGTCTAAGGCTAAGACTCTAGAGGGCGTGTTAAGCCAGCTGTTTTACCATCACATTACCCCTTGAACACCCAGTGAAAGGACACCACACAAGTGTTATGAAAATAAACAATGTATTTATTAGAATCACAACAACCCTGTACTCTTTATGAGGACAGGGTGCTAGGCACACAACAAAACTCTTACGAAAATACTTTTAAGTTAGCACGTTACACAAATGCCCGAGGGGCACGAAAAACCATATACGCTAAAAGTGGAATGCGAATTACTAGCAGGTAAGTAACAGTTCTAATAGGCTTTGGAATCGCTAGGACGGGACTAGGGAATCGTTAGATTACTACTAGGAGGCCTAGGGGACTCGGGTGCAGAGTGTGCACTCTCACGCGGGATGCGGGACAAAGTCTATGGAAGCTAGAATTCACAAAGTTAGTGTTCACGGGCGAACCCGACCTGGTAGGAAGAAAATGACAGTGGATCCTGACCCTTGGATAGTGAGGCTATGCTGGGACACCGGAGTGCCGAAGTTACCTAGCCCAGGGGCTGCAGCTGCATAGGTCTGAAAAGACGTCGGGGATCTCGTTGCCGGACCAGGAGCCTGGAAGGAAGATGTTGCTGGCAGGCGACCAGTGAAGGAAAGTTCGATGGATCCAAGCCTGGATCAAGGAAGAAGAAACCTGAAAGCAGAGGGGACCAAGTTCTTGAATCACTAGCCAGTGATTAAGTGGGCACCAGGATGGCACCGGGCGAAGTCACCGCAGTCAGGTGAGTGGGCACTGCTGGGCTCTGCAGTCTCTCGGACCAGGAGGCGTTGTCGGCGACCAGGATGGAGGTGCGAGCTGTCCCACGAAGGATGAAGTCGTTGGCGTCGAAGTTACCCAGGATTGGGCAACAAGCCTTGGCTAATTCAAGCCCACGCGGTGGACTCAAAATGGCGTCTTGAGTGGACCAGGAGGGTCCAGGGTGCTCCTCTTCTGGAAGGGAGCAAGGGCCAGTCTGGAGCAACCAGACCAGCAGCAGAAATGTCGTCGGGCGTCGTCAGGAAGGCCACAAGCCAGCGGGCTAGTAGCCAAACAACGCGGTGAGCAGTAAAAAGCAGAAGGGCCCCACGCAGATCGTGGAGATGCTGGGGGGCTGCTCTTCGGTGCTGGAGCTGCTCAGGGTGGGGGCTTCTCGGACCCCAAAGCACTCACCAGGAAATTACTCGGTGGGCTTGCTGTGCAGAAGTCGTGCAGCCTTGGCGATGGCCGGTCCCTCGAGGTCTCGTCGCACCCACGGTTCTCAGCTGGGCTGTAGAGGTGGGTAGAGGTCAGAGGTGCCAGGGAAGCCGGGTCTCGTCGAGCTGGGCAGTCGGATTCCGGAGGAAGGACGTGCAGCAGACCGCAGTGTTCTTAGATGGTGCCTGCGGATGCAGGGTGACTACTCCTTAGCCACAAGGGAGAATCTTGAGGAAGAAATCGTGAAGTCCTTTCGTGGAAAGTGGTATCTTGATTCCAAAGATGATCTGATCTGGAAGGGGGCCAGTCTCTACCTTTATCTGGGAAAAAGGGGCTGGCACGCGACTAGGTCCTGCCCTATGGGTGGGACCAGGAGGGGGGTGGTTACACCCACTTCCTTGGCGGGCTTTTCCCCAGCACAGGGTCTGGAGTGACCCTGGAACTGGTTCCAGCCAGCCTATGCACAGTGAGCACCGGGGTGCCACGTGCAGTCACCTTCCTCTAAAGCCCTGCCTACCTACAATACACAAAACCCTGTCTGGGACGGTGCTGGCACCGCCCCTGGCAGGAAACCCTTTGTCCTTATCTCCTGCTCTGGGAGGACTCCCAGCAGCAGGAGGGCAGACTTGTGTCTCGGTGGCAGCATCCATTTTGTGGATGCTAAGGCTCTGTCTGACTTTTAACCGGGTTATAGGTTACAGGCATGTCGTGTCCCTCTAGAAGGGTGGAATGCTAACCCCGTCGCCAGAATTGGCGAGGGGTTAGTATTCCAATTCGTATGACACCTTACTCGACATGTTTTGATAAAGCGATACCAGAGTTGGCACATAACCGCGAGGATTATAATGCACTTAAGAGTATATGGTATGCGATATCATGGAAACGGCTAAGGGATAGATCCCGAAAGCCGCAGACAGGCTCAGCTCATGCCAGAGCACCATCTCACACGATTCCACGCACTCTGCCTTCAGGATTGTTAAGGCCTGCCATAGGAGTGACTGATAGGAGATCTGTGTGTCCATTTTAGGGTTAGATATAGGTATACTATATCTAAAGCAAAGGGTGATTACACCACCTTGCCCCAGCTGTCAAGCAGCCAGTTGTGTCAGATTTGGATGGCCAGCCAGGGGTGGCATAATACATGCTGCAGCCCCTGGTAGGCCCTGGGTACACCTATGCCCTGGGTACCTAAGGTACACTGTACAGGGACTGATAAGGTGGCTCAGTATCCAATTTAGATATGCACCTAAGGTACATGGAATCCATTTTACAGAGAGAGCAGTGGGCCTGAGGTCCTGAATAGCAGGGCCTCAGGTCAACTAAGTCAGAAAACCAGCAAAACACCAGGCAAAAAGTTGGGGGCAACCATAGTCAGGGGTCAACCTTCCTACATAACCCCCCCCCAAACGAAAGGAGATAAGGCTATCCTTGTCCAGGTAAGCCTATATTGCCTAAGTGGCCATTTAAGGAAGTACCAGCACTGGCATGGTTACCCCCTATGTCATGGTCCACTAAGCAATCCCTCACCCTAAGGGTGTCTGAGGGTCTCCACCATAGGGAATCTCTACCTGTGGTGTGTTTTGTCAAAGAAAAAGGCTGGTGCTGAAATGGAGTACTGAAGTGAGGCTCCACTAATTTTGGGCTCAGCTTCCTCCAATCATTTTCCACCATATAGGCCTTTCTTTCCAAGACTGAGTTGTTTTGGGCTCTCAGGGTCAACCTCTGGCTACCTACAGCTGGAGGTTGGGTCCCTCTGTTTGGCTTACTGGAGGGACAGGTCAGGTCTGGGGCCCTCGGGTCCCAAGTTTGGCTGTGCCCAACAGTGTCCATCTGTGGGAGGTCCCTAACTATTTTTAAGGGGGATCCCTCAGGAGTATGTTTTATTTTCACTTGGCTAGGACTACTAGCTTCAGTGCCCTTAATCTGCTGATTGGGAAATTCTTTTGGACAGGGGGCCCTTTGGGGTCCAACACTGGCCTCCCTGACCTCTACAGCCCTGGGCTGACTGAGGCAGGGTAGAGAGGGGCAGGTTACCTGCTCCAGACTGGGTCCCACCTTGGAAGGGTCCACTGACATCAGGGGTTCTGCCAGGCTAGGCCTGACTACCTCTGTGGCAGTTTCTTCACAAGGGGTCAGATCAGTTCCCTGAGGAGGCTGATCCTTTCCTAAAGTCTGGTGGGAGGGAGATTTCTCTTCCTCCTCAATACTCTCTGTCTGAGTGGAGTGATCCATAGTTTCAGGCTTCACAACACTGTCACCTGTCTGAGTTTGAGCTGTGGCCATCACAACTCTCCCAACCTTTTCAGGAGGGGGCTCAGTTTGGGTGTGGGCTGTGACCATCACAGCCTTGACAACCTGTTCTGGGAAGGAAGTTGTCTGAGATGGGGTTGTGACTGGCACAACCCTCCTGACCTGTTCAGGGAGGACATCTTGGACTGGGGCTGTGGCTACCACTGCCCCACTAACCTTACCATGGATGTTTACCATTTTAGAATGGGTTTCTTGCTCTACTTCAGCCCAGGCTGAGAGCTCCAAATCATTCCCCAGTAGGCAATCTACAGGCAAGTTTGGTGACACTGCCACTCTCTTGTGGCCAGTGACACCTCCCCAGCTGAGATTGACCACTGCCATGGGATGATCTCTCTGTACTCCATCAATATTGGTCACCTGGTATGTGGCACCAGGTAAAAGTTGCCTTGAGGGGACTAGACTCTCAGTCACCATAGTGATGCTAGCCCCTGTATCTCTATAGGCCTCAACTTTTATACCATTGATGAGGGGCTCCTGTCTGTACTTGCCCAAAGTGTTGGGACAAGTTGTGAAGTTGGCAAACCCCATGCCAGTCTCACAGACAAGGGTATCTAAGTCAGGGGACCTGGTTAGGCCAGAGTCCCCAGGAACTCCCAAAGTAAATGCACCCAAATTCTTGGGGGCACTCCCACCACCTGGGGGATTACTACTAGTAGTAACAGGAGGTTTGGGAATGTTACTTGGGGGTATGTTTTCCTTATTGTTATTCTTTGGGCAACTGCTGTCAGTTTTTAAATGACCCACCTGTTTACAGGGATAACAATAAGGTTTCTTCTGGTTATTGGAAGGATTCTGGGACCCACCCCCCTCAGAGGATTTTTGGGGCCCTGATGTGGTTTGATCTGGAGATTTATTCCCACCCTTCTCTTGAGGCTTGGTTGATTCCTTTTTCTGGTCACCACCTTGGTTCTTGGGCCTAATCCTGGTTCTGACCCATTTGTCTGCCCTCTTACCCAATTCTTGTGGAGAGGTCAGATCAGAGTCTACCAGGTGCTGGTGTAATAACTGGTTCTGACAATTATTTAAGACTTGCTCTCTCATAATTAGATTATACAATCCCTTGAAATCAGTAACCTTACTACCCAGTAGCCAGCCTTCCAAAGCCTTAGTGGCACAATCAACAAAGTCTGACCAGTCCTGAGACTGAGTTTTCTGGGTGTCTCTGAACAGCAACCTGTACTGCTCAGTGGTTAAACCAAACCCATCAACCAGTGCATTTTTCAGGACCTGGTAATTGTTAGCATCCTCAACTCTAGTAGTGAGGAGCTTATCTCTACCTTTGCCATCAAAGGAGAGCCACAGTATAGCTGCCCACTGACTCTGGGGAATGCACTGCACAGTGCAGGCCCTCTCCAGAGCAGCCATCCATTTCTGGATGTCATCCCCTTGCTTAAAGGGGGGCACTATTTTAGTCAGGTGTTTAGTATCTAAACCCTTCTCTCTATCTCTTGGGAGATTGCTGCCACCAGTGGGAGCTAGCCCACTCATCTGCTGCTCTCTTGCCAGGGCAAGCTTCTCTTTGGCCAGGGCAATTTCTTCCCTTTCAATCCTCAGTTCAGCTTGTCTCATCCTAGCCTCATGCTCCCTTCTCTGACGGGAAGTAAATCTCCTCTGTGGAGGATTCCTTCTCCCCTGAGAAGAGGCATTAGAGTGCAGAGATCTATTGGAGTCCCTAGAAAGAGATCTATCTCTCCTAACTCCAAGGTTAGGCCCACTTCGGGCTAGTACTGGGGGGCCCCCAGATCCTAGCCCAAGTAAGTCTAAGTTGGTCCTAGTTAGCCTTCTGACTACCTCAAGACCCTTGTCTACCTCATCCCCAGAGAGTACCTCCTCATCCTCCTCCTCAACTGCTGAATCAGTGTTGGGGAGGTCTGGATCCCCAGAGGTTCCCTCTAAGGCTGGCATGCTCTCATGTAACTGAGAGAGCTTTCTGGCATCATATGTCTCTAAGAGACCTATCAGAAAGGGAAGGGTGGGGTTAGACCCCTGCTTCAGTTTCCTGGAGACACAGAGTTGCCTCATCTCCTGAAAATTGAGAGCTGCATATCTTGAAGTGACCTGTGGAGGGTCAACACTGACCAGGGGAGTCTCAGTAGAGTCCCCCTGAGTCGACATGCTTTTCTAGTGAGGTGTAAGTGGTGCACTTACCTACACTATATGTTTGCCTACTGATCCCTTGCTAGAGTTGTAGTTTAGGGTGTGCTAGGCCCTAGGAGCTACAACAGCTGGTTCAGTAGAACTCAGAGTATTCTAAGCTAAGTTATATGTACCTTTAGTACTTATGTGATCTTTCACAAGATATTCTTAGGGCATGTGTGGTAAAACAACAGCAAGCTCAAATCCCAACCGCTGCTCACCAATGTGAGAAGTTGGCCTGATGTGCAGTGCTCACTATTCTAGTGATCACTATATATCAGTCCAAACAACCCTTATTGATGATTGGTTGTAAGTCAACCTTATAGACCAGCTATCCTAGTAGCATGGATACGAGCAGTCTAAGGCTAAGACTCTAGAGGGCGTGTTAAGCCAGCTGTTTTACCATCACATTACCCCTTGAACACCCAGTGAAAGGACACCACACAAGTGTTATGAAAATAAACAATGTATTTATTAGAATCACAACAACCCTGTACTCTTTATGAGGACAGGGTGCTAGGCACACAACAAAACTCTTACGAAAATACTTTTAAGTTAGCACGTTACACAAATGCCCGAGGGGCACGAAAAACCATATACGCTAAAAGTGGAATGCGAATTACTAGCAGGTAAGTAACAGTTCTAATAGGCTTTGGAATCGCTAGGACGGGACTAGGGAATCGTTAGATTACTACTAGGAGGCCTAGGGGACTCGGGTGCAGAGTGTGCACTCTCACGCGGGATGCGGGACAAAGTCTATGGAAGCTAGAATTCACAAAGTTAGTGTTCACGGGCGAACCCGACCTGGTAGGAAGAAAATGACAGTGGATCCTGACCCTTGGATAGTGAGGCTATGCTGGGACACCGGAGTGCCGAAGTTACCTAGCCCAGGGGCTGCAGCTGCATAGGTCTGAAAAGACGTCGGGGATCTCGTTGCCGGACCAGGAGCCTGGAAGGAAGATGTTGCTGGCAGGCGACCAGTGAAGGAAAGTTCGATGGATCCAAGCCTGGATCAAGGAAGAAGAAACCTGAAAGCAGAGGGGACCAAGTTCTTGAATCACTAGCCAGTGATTAAGTGGGCACCAGGATGGCACCGGGCGAAGTCACCGCAGTCAGGTGAGTGGGCACTGCTGGGCTCTGCAGTCTCTCGGACCAGGAGGCGTTGTCGGCGACCAGGATGGAGGTGCGAGCTGTCCCACGAAGGATGAAGTCGTTGGCGTCGAAGTTACCCAGGATTGGGCAACAAGCCTTGGCTAATTCAAGCCCACGCGGTGGACTCAAAATGGCGTCTTGAGTGGACCAGGAGGGTCCAGGGTGCTCCTCTTCTGGAAGGGAGCAAGGGCCAGTCTGGAGCAACCAGACCAGCAGCAGAAATGTCGTCGGGCGTCGTCAGGAAGGCCACAAGCCAGCGGGCTAGTAGCCAAACAACGCGGTGAGCAGTAAAAAGCAGAAGGGCCCCACGCAGATCGTGGAGATGCTGGGGGGCTGCTCTTCGGTGCTGGAGCTGCTCAGGGTGGGGGCTTCTCGGACCCCAAAGCACTCACCAGGAAATTACTCGGTGGGCTTGCTGTGCAGAAGTCGTGCAGCCTTGGCGATGGCCGGTCCCTCGAGGTCTCGTCGCACCCACGGTTCTCAGCTGGGCTGTAGAGGTGGGTAGAGGTCAGAGGTGCCAGGGAAGCCGGGTCTCGTCGAGCTGGGCAGTCGGATTCCGGAGGAAGGACGTGCAGCAGACCGCAGTGTTCTTAGATGGTGCCTGCGGATGCAGGGTGACTACTCCTTAGCCACAAGGGAGAATCTTGAGGAAGAAATCGTGAAGTCCTTTCGTGGAAAGTGGTATCTTGATTCCAAAGATGATCTGATCTGGAAGGGGGCCAGTCTCTACCTTTATCTGGGAAAAAGGGGCTGGCACGCGACTAGGTCCTGCCCTATGGGTGGGACCAGGAGGGGGGTGGTTACACCCACTTCCTTGGCGGGCTTTTCCCCAGCACAGGGTCTGGAGTGACCCTGGAACTGGTTCCAGCCAGCCTATGCACAGTGAGCACCGGGGTGCCACGTGCAGTCACCTTCCTCTAAAGCCCTGCCTACCTACAATACACAAAACCCTGTCTGGGACGGTGCTGGCACCGCCCCTGGCAGGAAACCCTTTGTCCTTATCTCCTGCTCTGGGAGGACTCCCAGCAGCAGGAGGGCAGACTTGTGTCTCGGTGGCAGCATCCATTTTGTGGATGCTAAGGCTCTGTCTGACTTTTAACCGGGTTATAGGTTACAGGCATGTCGTGTCCCTCTAGAAGGGTGGAATGCTAACCCCGTCGCCAGAATTGGCGAGGGGTTAGTATTCCAATTCGTATGACACCTTACTCGACATGTTTTGATAAAGCGATACCAGAGTTGGCACATAACCGCGAGGATTATAATGCACTTAAGAGTATATGGTATGCGATATCATGGAAACGGCTAAGGGATAGATCCCGAAAGCCGCAGACAGGCTCAGCTCATGCCAGAGCACCATCTCACACGATTCCACGCACTCTGCCTTCAGGATTGTTAAGGCCTGCCATAGGAGTGACTGATAGGAGATCTGTGTGTCCATTTTAGGGTTAGATATAGGTATACTATATCTAAAGCAAAGGGTGATTACACCACCTTGCCCCAGCTGTCAAGCAGCCAGTTGTGTCAGATTTGGATGGCCAGCCAGGGGTGGCATAATACATGCTGCAGCCCCTGGTAGGCCCTGGGTACACCTATGCCCTGGGTACCTAAGGTACACTGTACAGGGACTGATAAGGTGGCTCAGTATCCAATTTAGATATGCACCTAAGGTACATGGAATCCATTTTACAGAGAGAGCAGTGGGCCTGAGGTCCTGAATAGCAGGGCCTCAGGTCAACTAAGTCAGAAAACCAGCAAAACACCAGGCAAAAAGTTGGGGGCAACCATAGTCAGGGGTCAACCTTCCTACACGTGGTTTGCGTAGCATTGCTCAACAGGTCTTTGTGTTGCTTTGAGGCTAATTCGATGGAACCTTCAGTTAGGCTGCTACAGCACCTTTAATCCCACTTCCAAGAATCAAGGACTGGAGTGGCACCACTTGAAAGATCGGAAATCACTCAAGCTGGATCCAGGTTCAAGATAGTTAGAGCCTTTTATGCCCCCAAGCTTTGATCAGGAGGCCAGCCAACTAGCCTTTGGAGTCACTCAGGTACACCACAGTATTGCTGCATGCTAATAAGAATCTAGGTCACCAATGGGGAGAAAATGACAAGTGGCTTTCCTCCTAGTGTACCAGTAGCATTGTTATCAGGGTGGGCGGCAAAAATATATCTATGTACATTGTAGAAAAACATCACTTTTAATAAATGCCTGTCAATGTAGTGATACAATCTGAAGTACTAAGGTGAAACTCTTTTGTGTGTTAATGAATTTGTAGCTGTTTGGATTTTGAGGAGACTTTATCATAGTTTTATATGACTTTCCCTTTAACGAGGGGAGCTAGTGAACTGTCCTCGAAAGAGTATCTACGAGAAGTCATCCTCAAATTACACACAAGGCGGGACTGGTCTTTTATTCCCAAAACAGGGAATGATTTGGGAAGGCTGTTTTTGAAAGCCCATTGAGCTACTGGTGCCACTGTCATTATTTCCAACTCCTGAAGTTAATTGCAGCAGGCACAGGGAGGCTTCAAGATAGTGAGTAGGATTGGGAGAAAGCCATCGAAGATAGGGGAGAATGGGTGGATGGCAAAAGAGAGTGCAGTGAGACGAAGGCAGCAGAACTGGTTTCAGCATTTTTGCCAGTGCTACATTTGATTTCCCAGCCCGGTCCTGCTTACACAGTGTGCATTTTGATCTTATGGTGCTGGGCAGCCCGATGCCTCACTGCATCGCAGACACTGGTATCATCTGATTAAGTTCTGGAGCACGAAGCTTTGCGAGGATCTTGACAGTGTCCTGGTGTGAGAAAGTGGCTCCATATATACTGGACTAGAATGAAGTACAGTGTGTATAGAGTCCACCAACTCCAGAGGTATAACAGAGGTTAAAATCAGAACTGACCTTACTTTCCAAAGTGGTAGCTTGGTCGAGCAGTAAGGCAGTACCAATAGGTGTTTTATTTTTAGAACCAAAAGTTATAAAAATATACTTTTCTCATTATGAGTTCTCTCATGTAATTACTTTGCAAAGGAGCAATAAAGTTTGTGCACACAATTAATACAGTCTTGACAGTAAGCAACACAATCCTAAAACACACTATAGCATTGAGCTCAATGGGTTTTCCACATGTAAGTACAGTTGATTACTATATAGATTACTTTAGTAGTCCCAGGACTAGATCCTAGATTCAGTCTTGGGGTCTAAGCTGAAACCAGATTAGAAAAAACGTTTTAGATACTGTAGTGAATTTTCATGAATATAAAGCGGTTTTAAAAGTTCACACTTAGAAACTTTTCAATGGAAATCTGACAATGTTATTCAATGGGAGAAAATTCAGGTTGCAGGTAAAGTACGATCGCGTTACTTTTGTAACCCAGCACGAGTCTCCTAGGGCCAGCACTGGGGTCTTAACTCAAAACAGGTAGGTAATTGCGTTTCAGTATTTCCTGTGATTTTTAAAGAATATTTCAAGTTTTCAAAAGTAGACACTTGGAAGAAATTTCATAGAAAAGCAGACAATGGGTTCCTATGAAGAAAATACAGATTACCAGTAACCCCGGTAGGGATTACTTTTGCGGTTCAGTACTGGGCTGAAAGGTACAGTACTGGCTTCTCCCCTGATCACAGGTGAGTACTTCGAAATTCGGACTTTGGCTGATTTTATGTGAATATTTTTAATTTTCAAAACTTCACACTGAAAAATTTCGAGTCAAAATGGGTCAATGTTATCCAATGGCAGGTTAGTAAATTACCGGTTTCCAGGTGAGTACTTGGTTGGTGAAGTTAAGGTTCTGGGCATAGACTCAGGGGTCCCCCAGGGTCAGGTAAGTACAGTTAGTTCAATCCCAGCGGCACGGGGCTGGGTGCAGAGGTAGGTAGGCCCAATGATATCCAAGGAGGGAAGGGAGGCCTTCGGTTGGTGGCTGCTGGCTAGCAAGCCACGCGGCTGTGGGAACTGGGCTCCTGGTCACTTGCTCAGGGCAAGGGGGGAAGTAGGATAGGACACAGGGGTCACAGCCAGCGGCACTCGGTGGCTGGGTTCAGGGTGCTTTTGAGCCGTCGGGCGCTCAATGTTATACAACGGGAAAGGTCAAAAAGGAACAAAGGCTGCAGGCTCGGGGACGGAGACTCTCCAGGGGCGACCAGCACTTCAAGAGGTAAGTTGGGATCTTGGAGCACAGGTAGGTACCCCAAAGGGAGGCACAGGGGGCTGTAGGGCGCCAGGTGCTGGGGGGTCTTTGTGTGTCGGAAAAGCTTACCCGCAGCTGGTCGCGGTTGGGGTGGCCCCTGGTTCTTAGTCTGCAGGCGTCGGCTGGTTCGTCGAGGAGGGTCTTTGGGCACTGGAATTCGGGTCCTAGTCACTGGGGGGAAGTCCTCCTGGTCTTGGTTCTGTTGGGGCCGGCCCGGGCCCGGCGGGTGCAGAGTGGGCTGGTCCGGAGCTTCCTGGCTGGCACCAGGGGGGTTGTTGCAGCAGAGCCTCTGCTGATGGGAGTCCCAATCTTCAAGAGGGTCAAGGTAGGCAGGTCCTCTGGGTGTCGCAAGGTTGCTGTCCGCAGGAGTCGCCCGGTTTTAGGCAGGAGCAGGTTCCAGGATCAACAGGCCAGTAGGGCTGGGGCCATGTCAGTTGTTGTTGTGCTGTTGTTAGCAGCTGCATGGCGGGTCTTCTTCTTCTTGATCTTCTTTATTCTTTTTTCTATCGGGATCTGAGGAAGGAAGGTTCAGGGAGCCCCTAAATACTGAATTTTGGGGCGTTACAGGTAGGGCAAGGACAGGGACCAATGGGACTCTGCCCTAGGGTGAGTACACCCCCTAGCCTGCTCCTCTCCTGTGGGAGGGGGGCAGGAGCCTAGCTGTGATAGGACAGGGTTCCCCATCTTCAAGATGGCCAGAGCCCGGGGTCGTGCATCACCTCGTCTCCCCCTCCTGAGGGGAGGGGTTGGCACAGGCTAGCACCCCCCCCTTCCTGATGTAGTTTGTCCCGCCAGTCTTGAGTGGGGGGCAGGACTGGTGGGGGCTGGTTGCTGGGTACAGCAAATGGTCTGGAGAAGCTCACAGAGGCGGCATACCTTTGAAGCTTCCCCCTGCCCATCCTGGGGGAGGAGACCTAGCACCTCGCCCAGGATGTGCAGTGTTGCAGGCCCAGGAGATCGGGGGCTCTCCTACCCAGGGGTCCAGCAACATGTCTGCTGTGTGGCAGCCTCTGCAGCCACTCAGCCAGACGTGGATTGTAGGTTAGGGTTTTAGAGGGCATCTCTAAGATGCCCTCTGGTGCATTTTACATTAAATCCCACACTGGCATCAGTGCAGGTTTAATGTGCTGAGAAGTTTGATACCAAACTTGTCAGTCTTTAGTGTAGCCATTATGGTGCTGTGGAGTTCGTAATGCCAACCTCCCAGCACCATATACTCTTAATGGCATCACTGCACTTACAGTGCCCAGGAATGGCCCTGGGTACTGTAGGGGCACAGGGCTCATGCACCTGTGCCCACACCTCTGGCATAGGGCACCTAGCTAGAGGTGGACTGAAGTATGCCAGGGCAGTGGGTTCTGTGGGCATGGCACACAGGGATGTGTGCCATGTCGACTATGGTTTTAGTTATGCACTTAGGCACTCAGCCTGCAAAGGCAGTGTGTGGGTGCCAGGGTACAAGGCCCCTGGGGTGGCACAATAAGTGCTGCAGCCCTCAGGGGTCTTATCTGGTCACCATGCCCTGGGTACCTAGGGTACCAACTACTAGGGGCTGACAGGTGGCCATAGATGTCAATTGGGTTTTGTTTCAGTACAGTTTTAGAGAAGGAACACAGGCCCTGGGTACCTGGTTGGCAGGAGCCCAGGGCACACTCAGTCAAAGCACATAAGCAATTCAGAAAAAAGTGGTGGCATACCAAGGCAAGAAAGATGGCACTTCCTCACACAACCCCCCCCCAAACAAAAGGTGATGAGACTAACCTTGCCCTAGGGAGTCTTCATTGTCTAGGTGGAAGAACCTGGAAAGTCCATCTGCATTGGCATGGGCAGTCCCTGGTCGGTGTTCCATTTCAAAGTCCATACCCTGTAGGGAGATGGACCATCTCAGTAGTTTTGGATTTTCCCCTTTCATCTGCATTAGCCATCTGAGAGGTATGTGGTCAGTTTGAACCAGGAAGTGAGTCCCAAACTGGTAGGGCCTCAACTTCTTCAGGGACCAAACCACAGCAAAGGCCTCCCTCTCAATGGCACTCCAACGCTGCTCTCTGGGGAGTAGCCTCCTGCTTATAAAAGCAACAGATTGGTCTTGGCCTTCCTCATTGATCTGGGAGAGGAGCGCTCCTATCCCCAGCTCTGAGGCATCAGTCTGCACTATGAACTGCTTGGAGTAGTCTGGTGCTTTTAGAATGGGCGCTGAGCACATTGCTTCTTTCAGGGTGTCAAAAGCCTTTTGGCAGCTAACAGTCCAGTTCACTTTCTTGGGCATTTTATTGGATGTGAGTTCTGTGAGGGGAGTCACAATAGACCCATGTCCCTTCACAAACTTTCTGTAGTACCCAGTCAAGGCAAGGAATGCCCTGACTTGGGTCTGGGTGGTTGGAGCTGCCCAGTCCAGGATGCTCTGGATCTTGGGCTGTAAGGGTTGGACCTGGCCTCCACCAACAAGATGGCCCAAGTACACCACAGTGCCCTGCCTTATCTGGCATTTGGATGCCTTGATAGTCAGTTCTGCAGATTGCAGGGCTTGTAGAACCTTCCCAAGGTGGATCAGGTGATCCTGCCAGGTGGAGCTAAAGACAGCAATATCATCAAGATAGGCTGCACTGAAGGATTCCAACCCAGTCAGGACTTGGTTCACCAACCTCTGGAAGGCGGTGGGGGCATTCTTTAACCCAAAAGGCATCACAGTAAACTGATAGTGCCCATCAGGGGTGGAGAATGCTATTTTCTCTTTGGCTCCTGGGGCCATGCCAATTTGCCAGTACCCTGCAGTTAAGTCAAAGGTGCTTAGGAATTTGGCTGCCCCTAGTTTGTCTATCAACTCATCTGCTCTTGGAATGGGGTGAGCATCTGTCTTGTTGACAGAGTTGAGCCCTCTATAGTCCACACAGAACCTCATCTCTCTCTTTCCACCTTGTCGATGAGGTTTGGGGACTAGAACCACTGGGCTAGCCCAGGGGCTCTCAGAAGGTTCAATCACCCCTACCTCCAGCATCTTGCTGACTTCAGCTTTGATGTTTTCCTTGACTTGGTCCGATTGTCGATAGATTTTGTTTTTGACAGGGTTACTGTCACCAGTGTCCACATCATGGGTACACCAGCTGGTCAGACCAGGGGTCAAGGAAAAGATGCTAGCAAACTGCTGCAAGACTTGCTTGCAGTCAGCCTGCTGTTGGGGAGTGAGGGTGTCTGAAAAGACTACTCCATCCACTGACCCATCTTTTGGGCTGGAAGAGAGGAGATCAGGGAGAGGTTCACTCTCTGCTTCCTGTTCCTCATCAGTCACCATCAGCATGGTGAGGTCAGCCCTGTCATTGTAGAGCTTGAGGCGATTCACATGGATAACCCTTTTGGGTGTCCTGCTGGTGCCCAGGTCCACTAAGTAAGTGACCTCACTCTTTTTCTCCAGGATAGGGTAAGGGCCACTCCATCTGTCTTGGAGAGCCCTTGGTGCCACTGGCTCCAAAACCCACACCTGTTGCCCAGGTTGAAATTCAACCATGGCAGCTTTTTGGTCATACCAGTGCTTCTGCAGCTCCTGGCTGGCCTCAAGATTTTTGGATGCCTTATCCATGTACTCAGCCATTCTGGACCTTAGGCTGAGCACATAGTCCACAATGTCTTGTTTGTGTTCTTGGAGAGGCCTCTCCCAACCCTCCTTTACAAGACAAAGTGGTACCCTTACAGGATGACCAAACAGAAGTTCAAAGGGTGACAACCCCACTGCCTTCTGTGGCACTTCTCTATAAGCGAAAAGCAGGCATGGCAACAGGACATCCCATCTTCTTTTGAGTTGTTCAGGGAGCCCCATGATCATACCTTTCAATGTCTTGTTGAACCTTTCTACAAGACCATTGGTTTGTGGGTGGTATGGGGTAGTGAACTTGTACTGCACCCCACACTCCTTCCACATGTGTTTCAGGTAAGCAGACATGAAGTTGGTACCTCTGTCTGAAACCACCTCCTTCGGAAACCCTACCCTGGTGAAGACACCCAGGAGGGCCTTGGCTACTGCAGGAGCTGTAGTAACCCTAAGGGGAATTGCTCCAGGGAACCTAGTAGCATGATCCACTACTACTAGAATGAATGTGTTCCCTGAGGCTGTGGGAGGCTCAAGTGGACCCACAATGTCCAAACCTACCCTTTTCAAAGGGCACCCCCACCACTGGCAGTGGTATCAGGGGGCCTTTGGCTTGCCACCTGTCTTGCCACTGGCCTGACAGGTAACACAGGAGCTCACAAACTCCTTCACTTTTTGGTTCATCTGGGGCCAGTAAAAGTGGCTAACCAGCCTTTCCCAAGTTTTGGTTTGCCCCAGGTGTCCAGCTAGGGGGATGGCATGAGCTAAAGTTAGGAGGAACTCCCTGTACTTTTGTGACACTACCACTCTCCTGGTAGCTCCAGGATTGTGGTTTCTTGCCTCAGCATACAGTAATCCCTCTTCCCAATAAGCTCTGTGGGTACCACTGACATCTCCCTTTGCTTCTGCAGCTGCTTGCTGCCTCAGGCTTTCAAGAGTGGGGCAGTCTCACTGACTCTGGCACAGTTCTTCCCTAGTGGGTCCCCCTGGGCCCAGGAGTCCAGCCTGGTAAGGCTCAAGCTCCATAGGCCCAGTTCCCTCTAGGGTTTCCAAGTCCTCTCCCTGAGGAGAGGTGTCCTAAGAAGCTGGCTGTATAGAAGCTGGTTCCCCAGTCTCCTGGCTTTTTCTCTTGGTTGGTTGGGCCATCCTTTCAGGCTCCAACCTCACTTGTTCACCCTTCTTTGTGCTCTGTGCTCTGGTTTGGACACACACCTGTCTAGGGATACCCAGCATGGCTGCATGGGTTACTTGCTCAACCTCAGCCCAGGCTGAGGTTTCCATGTCATTTCCAAGCAGGCAGTCAGCTGGCAATTGTGGAGAGACCACTACCAGTTTCAGGCCAGTAACCTCCCCCATCCTAATGTCACCATAGCCAGAGGGCGTTGGGTGCTAATGCTGTCAGCATTGGTGGCTGGGTTTGTTTTCCTAACCAGGTATTGCTCTGCTCAGCTTTTCCCTTACCATAGTGATGCTGGCACCTGTATCCCTCATGGCTTCTACTTTAGTTCCATTATTGGAGGGGTATTGCAAATACTTGTTACAGTTGGGTGGCCAACCAGTTACATTGGCGACCTCCATTTCCCCCAAGGAGACCAGATTAGCTTGAGTGTATTCCCAGATTTGCTCTGGGCACTCCTCTGATCCCATCTGTAGATTTACTGTCCCTGGAGTAGCTGTATTGGGTGCCATAGGGGCTTTGTTGTAGGGGCAGTTTTTGTCTACAGTTAAATGTCCCAACTTCTTACAGTTGTTACAATAGGCCATGTTAGGATCAACTTTTCTTCCCCTATAGGGCTGAGGCACATAGGGAGTAGTTTGGGACCCACCCACCTGTACAGGTTTTTGGGGCCCTTTGGAAGACTCAGACTTTTTATCTTGGGGATTCTCACCACCTTTCCCCTGGGGAGGTTTTGTGACCACCTTCTTTTGGTCACCCCCAGTGGCTGTCCTTGTCACCCTAGTCTTGACCCAGTGGTCTGCCTTCTTTCCCAATTATTGGAGAGAAATTAGACCTAGGTCTACCAAATGCTGATGCAACTTTTCATTTCTGCAATTACTCAAAATGTGTTCCTTCATAAACAAATTATAAAGTCCAGTAAAATCATGCACATTGTGTCCAGTTAACCAACCATCCAGTGTCTTTACTGAGTAGTCTACAAAATCTATCCAAGATTGGGTCTGGGTTTTGTGAGCCCCCCTGAACCTAATTCTGTACTCCTCAGTGTGAGTCCAAATCCCTCAATCAGAGTTTTCTTCATGAGGTCATAAGACCCTGCATCTGGCCCAGAGAGGGTCAGAAGCCTGTCTCTGCAGTTACCAGAAAACAGTTCCCACAGGAGTGCCCCCCAGAGAGGTTTCTTTAGTCTTCTGGTATCACAAGCCCTCTCAAAGGCTGTGAACCACTTGGTGATATCATCACCTTCCTCAAATTTAGGGACAATCCCTTTGGGGATTTTAAGATCATAAGGCCATAGATGTCAATTGGGTTTTGTTTCAGTACAGTTTTAGGGAAGGAACACAGGCCCTGGGTACCTCGTTGGCAGGAGCCCAGGGCACACTCAGTCAAAGCACATCAGCAATTCAGAAACAAATGGGGGCATAGCAAGGCAAGAAAGATGGCACTTTCTCACACCAGGTGAATTAATATTTTTCTGTTTGGAATCAAGGAACTTGGAAAGTTTTTCAATGATCAACCCCTCCCTGGTGTTCAATCTTAGCATCAAAAGAGCCTTTGTTGGTGGTTTCGAAGCCAGTGGCTGTGTAGCTTTCAGATCCAGATAGGCCTTGAGGTCGAAGCAACATCAACTGGTCGGAAGAACCAGACCCAAAGATTTATGCTGTTTTTGGCTCAACTTGAAGCTAGACTCCCTCAGAAGCGCCTTTCGGACTCTGTCAATTGGGTATCAGGGGGACAAGATTAACTTTGCGGCATCTGAGGTACTGACAAAAGAGTTGACCTGGTCTTCAGGCCCCCAGTGGCTGCTTCCTGGCAACCTCTTGCTCTTCCTCTTCTTTGAAAGCATCCGGGGAGATGGCTTTCTGGACTCATCTCCTTAGACGGCTGGTCTGACCCTCTTCAAGAGTGTCTCCCTCAACCCCATGAAACATTTTAAGTTCTTGGGGACCCGATCAACCATGGCTGAATCATTTTTGGGGTTTGTTATGGGCATAGGCCTCCCTGCCTGAGCGATGCAGTGGCATGGGTACCCACTCCCACAGTTTCCTGGAAACCCCATCCCCCAGGACCCTGCTGTTCCCTGCCTGCAAAAAAGCAGGCAGGTAGAACTTCAACTCCCTGCCCACACTCTTGCAGGCAGTTAACATGGGGGACAAACCAGTGTAGCCAGCTCCCGCTGCAACCAAGATGGGTTCAAGCAGGGGAGCCAGCAGTGTTGCATTTGCTGTGGGCGGCCCAGATGGGACGTGGGCACCCATGGCAAGTGTGAATTTGTTGACGCCACAGGGGTCTCCATGGGATGGGTCCCCAGCCCCTGGAAATGGCTCATAAGAGGGGCGGTCTTTTTTCTTTTTTTTTCTACCAGGACTAGTGAGCCATGGTTTTGTATAAAAAAACATTTCACGGGCAGGTGGGCCATGCACTGCTTACACCCGCACATACTACATCACTCACGACATGTTTAATGACATCATTGAGAACATCACTTATGAACTTAAAAATCCTGCAAAGTGTTTATTGTAAGATCCACTGTATCTGGCAAGTGTAGTAGGCCATCTCTTCATGATGATTGAGGTAAACAAAATGTAGGGTTTAAGGACCAGCCTGAACTAGTCTTGGTGATCAGTTCTCTAGTCTCTAAAGATGCTGGGGAAAAGCTGTCTTATAATAGAGTCAATAATTTGGAAGATAATCCAAAAAGACCATATGTCTTCCAGATATACCCAAGTGGCCCTGTCAGAAATACCAATACGTGTTCTAAAATGACCCTACCAGGAAGGAAATCAGCATTTCGGCTGAGCTCATTCGATGCACCCACTTTCTTATTTTTAAACCCTACAGATGATGTTGTCCACCTTTATAGAATTAGAAAAGAGGTGACTCCTCCATAGCCTAAGAATCATCAACGTCAGTACTACACACCATAAGACTGTACTAAACTGCTCTGTATTCATAGTTATACTTATTAATGAGAAGCTAGTATGGTGTTTGCTTTTCTTCTGATTTAAGAATAACTCAGAAACCACATAAGGATGCGAACTAACTTGGAACCTAGACTATACCTTCTGATATTTTCCCCATCCACTACAACTTATTTCTCTAATTTCTTTCCTCTGGTCTGTTTTTCTCTGTGGATAGTTTACATTCTATCTTTCTGCCAATGATTTTCTCTTTATTTCCAATTTTACAACACCTTCTTATAAACTATCTTAATTTGGGGTTTGCTGCATTGGGAAGGAGATCTGTATAAGCCTTTACCTCGTAAAAATAGAGACTCCTTAATCTTAATTATTTTTGTTCTTATATTTCTTTGATAGCACAACCACCAGTCATTCTACAAAAGGCCAGTCTCCTAATTTAAAGTGTGTGGTTTTTACAACAGCGACAGTTCAATTATTGCCCATTTAGCCCCTGACAATTTGAAGTTCGGTAAAGACCAACAGGATGAAGGAGATACAAGTATAAGGCATGCAAACTGAGTATCCTCTTCAAGCACATTTCTTTGGTGCAGAATGGGTTGCCAGTCAAGAGTAAACAGTACAAAACAGGGAAAGATCATCAGCAGTAGTGTAAGAAGGGTGCCATGGGCCTTAAGGGCAAGAATGGAAAATGGCTCTCCGTCCCAAGGTTTAGAAGTCAAAAACAGCCATAAGTGGGATCCAAAGGGCCCAACGAAGCCTACGACTCTAGTACCACAGCTATAGCTGCATTATGTTCCATAGTGGAGGGTTCCATTACACACATTTCCACTAGACAATAGCTCTTGCTCCCACTAAAAGACAACGTTTCGACAAATACCATCCTCATCAAGGTAAAGGGAAAACAAGTGGGAAACCATAATCATAATTTCATGATCAAATACAGTCTGGTATAAACCACAAGAGTTATGTACTTTCAGCATCAGAAAGAGGTGACAGTTCTGAAACTTTTTTAACAGGATTTCTTCAAACTGTTGAAACAGAATGTATCCAAAGAATGGAACGTTGGTTCTTGCCAGACATGCTTTTTTTTCAAAATACATTACAGCACCTTGAAGCAGCTAATAGGATTCTTAATGTGCAGTATGAAAATCTTATTAAAATACTCTTTCACCACAGAGTTGTAGTTTATAGGAAAAACATTATTTCACCACTAAGATGCGGAGACCAATAAATGCCTAACTGGCATCTTAATTTCTTGTGGTAATGCAGAAAACACTGGATAAAACCACCTTCTAGTAAATTATTGATGCTACAGGAGAAGGGAGCCCCACTTTAGAGCACTGCAAGTCATCATCTTAAGATTGGTGTGTCCATTTCTGTGCTTTTCAGAATTCAAGAATTACACACCATCAGCTATAATCCCACTTGGGAATGGGATGAAGAAGTTACTTAGCTTCGGAGTTACTTTTTCTGCTGGATACTCTAACTGCAGATTCCTCACATTTTGAAAACTCCTAGCTGGCAAACTGGAACCGGAAACTTTTTATAGCAGCGCTCTACTAGGTAGCACTCTGCGGCTCCACGTTGGCTTTATTCTGACCGAGAAGTGATAGAGTGGAGTGGCATATAAGCGCTACACCTGCCAGTGAACGTCTGTTTCTTGCTTGACTCTTTCTGGATCCTTGGACGCAAAACACCAAACAATTGTCAGTACCAGTGTGCAGATCTCCCATATGTGACTTTAATTTAGATAGTAAAATAACGACCACTCCACATAAAGGGGTAATGAGGGGATAGTGATGAATCTGAGGTTAGACCACAAAAAAGAGCGCTACCAAAGGTAACAAACATTCTTCTGATGGATACTTCTAACCACAGATTCCTCACTTTTCAGAATAGATACTAAAGCAGTACCTCCCCAAGGTGGAAAGTCTGTGGAGTGGACACAGACCAAGATGTCCTGCAGGACTGAGAAGGTGAAACGTCCTTCCTGCTGGACCTGGCTGTCAAGGCATTACTGCTTTGTGAACGTATGCATAGACGCCCTTGTGGCATCCTGACAGATGTCAAGGACAGGCATTCCACATGCCAATGCAGTTGTGGCAGCCTTATCCCTGGTGTAATGGGTATCAGATCTTCCAGAAGCTGCTCGTTTTGCCAGTACGTAGCAGATCTTTATGCAGAGGACTATATTCCTTGGCAGGGTCCTATTCTGCACTGCCTTCCCCTTCTTCACCGTAGAGATCCCCACAAAAAGCTGATATTCTATCCAATGGTCCTTGGTACGATCAATATAAAAGCTGGTTTGAGCCCTAACCAATGGGGCCGCTACTATTCTGAGGAGTGAGAAGAGACAAAGAACGTTGGGAGTGATGTACCGCCCAACATAGAAAGAAGTCACGACTTACGGCGAAAATCCCATTAGAGTCCTGAGCACCAATTTGTCCGGAAAAAAGGTGGTGTGGGGCGGTTGCACAAACAGTGTCTGAAGTTCGCACATGAGCCAAGTTGAAGTGATAAGAATGAGGAACACAGCCTTTGAAGTTAGCATACTTAATGAGCAGCTGTGCCTCAGCTCTAAATAACGTCAAGACAAAGTTAAGGTCCCACTGTGGCATCACAGTTTGGAAGGAAACGATTGAAACCCTTGATAAACTGCATCACTAAAGCTGATTTAATCAAGGATGGATAATCCAGTAAACACTAAATGGCCGCAAAGCCAACAAATAAACTTTAATAGTGCACTTGCGAGACCTTGCTGAGCCAAAGGCAAAAACTAAGACACATTAGACAGTTTGGTTTGAAAAAGGTCTGTCTTGTGGGTTCCACACTAGGCCACAAATTTGAGCTCAGTGTCTGCCATAAACTGACTTTGTAAATGGAGCCCTGGCAGTAAGGATGACTTGGCAGAACTTCAGGTGGTAAACTGAACGCAGCAACTGCTGCCGCTCAGTCTACACACATGGAGATGTAGATAGCGCAGAGCTGGGTCTGCAGCACAACCCTGCTGCTGTGACAGAAAATCCTCCGAAAGTGGTTGCCTGATCGGGAAATAGATGCTCATACCCAGAAGTATCACACTCTTTTGGCCCAATATGGAGCCACTTGGAGGCCTTATGCCCTTTAGTTCCTGAACCTATTCAGAACTCTGGACAGAAGAGGCAGAGGTGGAAAAGCATACAGGAGTCTTGGGTTCCACTCCAGCCAGAATGCATCTCCTAAGCAGGAACTTCAACATGCAAACCTTTTGACACTGTGCGGTCTCAAAAGTGGCGAAAAGATCTAGTTAGGGTTCACTCACCATTGGAAGTGGCCCTGTGCCACTTTGGGATGCA
This sequence comes from Lissotriton helveticus, assembly GCF_964261635.1. Lineage (NCBI taxonomy): Eukaryota > Metazoa > Chordata > Amphibia > Caudata > Salamandridae > Lissotriton > Lissotriton helveticus. Next base: position 1,478,587,419 of record NC_136063.1, on the reverse strand, counting down.
GATGCATTCCATGATTCACCAGGTGCCGCAGGCTAAGCTCGTCCACCTTGGTAATCAAAGATCCCACCAGGTGGTTCACAATCAGGGAGATGAGGTAACAGTCCAAACATCATTACAGACTGGAAGCCTCTTGGCACAGGATCCAGGACCCCACACTGCCTGGTGTGGCAGTAACACACGGCGACTGTGTTGTACGTGAGAACCTGCACCAGCCTCCCCTGATGGACGGCAGGAAGGCTTCAGCACCATATAAATGACCATCTTCAACAGATTGATGTGGAGCCAGGTCATCACCGTAGACCCATAGTTCTCTGATCTCTACCTTGCAACAGGAGGGGGGATTGGGAGGACTGATGCCATTTGAAAACTGCACATTCCTTGCCAGAGCCACATCCCCGGCCTTGAAAGGATTGGGGTGACAGCAATGAGAGCTAGGGAGACTAGCGTTGCCCGTTTGCCCCTAGAGTAGACTTGGATGCCCGTAAACTGCTTAAGAGACTGTCTGGCAGAGGCCAAAAAGCCCAGCAAGCATGCAATAGCCTCACTCTGCTTAAAAAGCTCTTAGACAGAATCAGCTTTGTCACGGAAAAGGCATAAGCCTTCAAAAGGCATATCCATACAGGATACCTGTATGTCACCCGAAAAGTCTGTACATTTCATCTACACGTGGTGGCAGAGCACCACATTAGACAATCATTCTTGTCTAGGCGAGCACAAATCACATATTTGGCTGCACCTTGAATTGTTGTGTGGCGTTTTAGGCTCCGATTACATTTTCCAGATACATACGCTTATATAGGTACAATTCACATTGCCCTTAAATAGGCACAGAAATCAAGCCCTTATTTAGGCATAGCCATGCTAACCCAAATACAGGCATGGCTACTTCTATCCGTTCACCAAACGTCACAACGATTTCTTGGCCATTAGGGAACTTCCCCTTGCTTGAATATTGATTTCTCCAAGAACTCAGGGGTTCATTTATGACGTTCACATGCCCGACTTTACGTCAAACTATGGCATTCCTAAACACCTTCAAGGTATAAATATACCTTCACTTGCTACAGCAAGATTCGGTGGTTCGGAGCAGTTCGAAGACCTACTTGCCCGAGGCAGCTCGCTACAGCAAGTGCCAAAGGAAGCCGACTCTCCAGCTGACGCACTGATCAGGAAGCTGCCTTTCTCCTGCCGAGAATTCAGCTCCAGTGTTTCCGGCTCCCCTTGCGGGGTGTTGGGAAATCGAGTCCCCGAGAAGGAGATATCAGACCTCCTTCATTCTAAGGTATGAGCTGATTAGAACCTAGAGAAACCTTTGGTAGATTCTTGCCAAAACTAAACCTATGCTAAACAATACTTACTTCTTCCCTCGTGCGGGTACATTGGGGTAGGTGTATTTTAGAAGCACCAGTTGAGTATTTTAGTCTATGTTATTTATGTATGTATTTTTATATGGCTTAGAAACCATACAATGCTCTTACAGTACTATTTCATATTAATGTTTACGCTGTACGCATTATACTTGCCGTCTGCCTAACGATTGTAGAAGTTCACTTCTCTTGCATGAGAAAGAAGACTGTTCAATAAACCCTTTCTATTGAAAACGCTTGTCTCACTATTTCTCTGCAACTCTGTAGAAACGTAGCATGCACGATTGACTGAGTGAACTAGTTATCTATTGTCTCCACGACTCTGAGAGATATATTCTTATTCTTGGGAAACAAAGTTGTCATGTTTATGCGGTTGTCAGAAACGAATCCCTTCTTGTGTATTCAAGAAAGTTTCTAATGACCTCTGAGTTAGCTGGCACACACACAATTAAGTTTAGTATATTTGATAGAGACCTATTGACATAAGCCATACGTCAAATCTATAGGATATATTATTCTAATGCGCAGAGCCTATTGGGAATATAGGAACTACACTACATGGCGCCCAACGTTTGGCAAGGCACTAATTTAACGCCAGATACTAAAGTAACTCAGTCATGCTTTTCTCAGAGACCCCCTTTTCCGTAAAATACTGCAATAGACGTCTGGAGTGGGTAAAAGGATAATATCCGCCATAGCTGAGTAGGACGAAAATTCTATGTATTAGTTTTTGGTTTGTTCAACGTTGAAGGATACAGTGTTACAAAATATTGTGCACCTTATCTTTATTTCCTTGAAACATGCTCTGCAAACTTTCAGTCAACAAAAATGGCCCTCGATAATAATACCGAGGCCGGTGAAGCTACAGGCGACCACGCCGTACAAACTTTAAACTTTACAGGTCTCCAAGAGACCGACGAGGATGCTATAAGCATTCCAGAAAATTTGAGGAAAGCCATCACTATAAAACTCATATGAAATGGCCTATTAGCAAGAGGTGGTAGGGTAGTTTTTGTGATGGAGGCACATGAATATCACCAGACAGAGGTATTCTATTCATGGATAGTCTTCCCTGAAGCAGATCCAAGAACAAAAGTGTTTCACTTCTACAAAGAAGATGAACCACCAGAGGAACACATTCCTTTCGAGGATATAGAAATTCCACTAACTTTTCAGGAGCATGCGCTCTGGTTTCAAGGAGCCCTAAAAACATATAAATCACATTACCAGGCTCGGCCCACTAGGTAGGCCAGGAGCAACATGGCCGGTATTAGCCAGCTATACACCACATCCTGCCATTGAAGAAATGTCAGATGCGGAGCTATTAGTTCAACTGATAGAACTAATCAAAATCTATAGACAATTGGTTCAATATGTCATGCGGACTCTTACAGTCCAACCGGCAATAATGATTCAACAGCATCCCCATTACCAGGGTAACACAAATAAAATTACACCACAGACTTTACATTCAGTCGTTGGTAAATTACCCGCAGAACGGGAAAAAATTCCATTCTGGATAGCTCAGAAAATTACTCAAATTGAGGCAGTATCTCCTAATACCCCTCATGAGAAACACAGAATTTTAACAATCTGTTTGCCAATGTGGATCGCACCACATCTGGAGGACTGTGACACCTGGGGTACTGTCTTTGCTATAATTCACACTAAAACACATGGTGTTCCGTCTATGGCGGTTATACCAGATGTCCTGAAACAGATTCAGAATGAATATGCAACAGAGCCTGCTCTAAATCTAGGTATTAAATTACTGAAAGATTTCAAACACTTCTCAACAATAATATTAGCTAATTTTAAAGGTGAAGCAGCATCCGTGGTGATCTGCCAAAAGTTAAGAGAATTTGATACAACTGAGCAACCACAAGAACTGGCCAGAATAATTGAAAAATCCTATGAAGAATTAGGCAGAGACAGCTTGGGAGGGAACCCAGTTAAACCCCAACTGTCAGAAAGTCCTGAAAAGGTCTTCAATAAAACACTCCTGCTCCTCCCAAAAAGAAGTGGGAGAACACTAAACAAACTTCTAAAGAGAAGTGTTCTCAATCCGGAGGTAGGTCTCCTCAAAAGGAGCCCTCTGAAAGGAGGTATAACCTCAGGAATAGGGATAATTTGAGAAAACCTGATAGATATCACGATACTGATACACGTTCCTCTGGTACCTTTCAGACTTTGTCACAGAAATCCGAAAGAAGAGGACGATCAGAACACAAGGAAGAACGCATGAAGTCCAAAGACGATCAACACGTTCAGAAAAATAAGAAAACTCAATTAATCAAAAAGAAAGTAGCAGGTCTAAAAATCAGACATGCCGAGGATCTTGAGGACACAACTCAAGAACGGGGAATGGGCTCAAATGATGTTGGACAGCGCAGCACAAGTCACCATAGCTCACAAGAACTTAAAGGATCATCTGGAGACAGTGGACTCATTCAAGTTAATTGAAGTTGAAACTGCAGATACCATGGTTAGAGTCCCACATAAGTTATATGAAGTAACACTCCGGATAGAGGGGGACATAACAAGAAAAATAAGAGCACTCTTTTGGGAGCGGCTTTCTAAGGGTTATGACATTCTTCTAGCTGAAAAAGACTGGCTACCGCAATTTGTCAGGGAGTGCCCACATGGTGAAGACATCATTATGCCAGCTTTCTCCAACCACATTCCAATTCATTTAAAATATACTTATGCAATGAAATGGGCAGTTGCCCAGGCTCCTGCATTATATAAAAATCATGTAGGATGGGATGAGGATTCCCCTCACCATAAAATCCAGTTAAAAAATCAACCAACTACACAAAGGCAGTATCCAGTTAAGCAAGAAGCTAAATATTAGGTCAGGGAGATATTAGATCAACTTGAATACCAGGGGGTGATTGAAACATGCACCTCATCAATGAACAATCCTTTGTTTCCTGTCTCCAAACCAGACAAAACATATCGTATAGTATTGGATCACACACTTACACTCTTGTTGCAAAACGTTTGCAGTACAAAATGCACATAGTGCAGCACTAATGAATAACACTGTGCGTAAAAAAGAATAAAACCCCATTAGATATTTCTAACGGTTTCTTCTGTCAAAACATTGCACCAGAAAGTAGGTATTTGACCGCTTTCTCAATTATAGGGACACAGCGTCACTTCTGTCGTCTCCCACAGAGATTCAAGAATAGTCCAAGGTTATTTGTAGCAAGAGTAACAGAGTTACTACAAATCTATGATGATGAAGCATTATCATATGTCAATGACATCTATCTAACAGACGATGACTTGGATAGGCACTTGAATAGGGTGAACACCATCATTCTTGGCTTCGCCTTTGAAGGGTATAAATTAAATTTTAAAAAATCGAGAATTGCCCATTTAAACGTCCTCTTTCTGGGATATGAATTATCAAATGAAGGCAACAGCCTGGCAGCCAACTTTCTAGAGAAATGAGCGCTGCTCCAACCTCCAAAAACGCTGAGAAACGTAGTCGATTCTAGGTTTTCTAAATTTCGGAAGAACTTACATTCTAAACTACGCAGAAAGGGTTAAACCTCTCTACGAACTAATCAAACTTGATTTCAAAACAGTTAATTGGACTCAAAAACACACAGAAACTTTACAATCATTGAAAACAGACATGTTAGCAACAAAACATTTACAAACACGCTTAAACGTACGCAACTTAGAGATCCGAATCATTCCAGGACAATGTGGATTCACGTACCTTTAATGAAGGAGAAAAAGTACCAATAGCTTACAAATCACACTTGTACACACAAGCAGAAATGAAATTCACTTCGACAGAAAAAATTCTGACAAGGGTTCAAACTGCTGTAGCAAAAGAGAGAGCCCTCACACAGGGTAAACGCATTATGGTTGTTACACCTGGACCTGCCTTGGAGGCAGTGACAAAAGCGAGCATTCCGAATGCTAAAGCTTTACATCCAAGATGGATACAATGAGTTAATTCTCTTGCTGCAACAGACGTTGAATACTTTTTTTACCCTTATTTGAAGACACAAGCATTTCTACAATACGAACAAGAATGTCCTCTGCCTACTGAAATTCTGCCTCTAGAACAGTATGAATGTATAATTTACACTGACGTGTCAGCCCAACCCGCTACCTGGGGAAAACAAGCTTATAGTGCTGCGTGTGCGATCATGAAAGGTCACTGGCGAGATGGTAAATTCCGACCAATGGTCACTAAAACACAATCTCTAGGAGATTGTACAGCTCAGGGAGCTGAACTACAAGCATATAAGATGGCGCTTGAAAATACTGATCGCGAATTCCCCACACTCATAGTGTGCGGTTCATATTATTGTGTTCAATCTTACAATGAATACTTGCAGAACTGGATTCAAAACGGTTACAAAGATGCAAAAGGTGGCACAATCAAGCATAAATTGCTTTGGGAACAAGTATTTCAGTTATGACAAGGACTAAAAAATCCTCACGTGATACAAACACTGAGTCATCAACGTGATGGCGTTCACGTTGCAGGGAATTCATTGGCTGATGAAGCCGCGAAGGCAGCTGTGCAAACGGCTTCCGTAGCTGCAATCACTCGTTCAAAAACTAAAATAGACAGCGAATTAATGATAGCTGTCAATGCTTCAAGCAAAGACAGTGGTAAAACATTACCAAAAGGCTTTCCACTCAAATACTCATATATAACTGATGCAAATAATGTTCCGTTTGCTCGAATCCCTGGAGTGGGGGATAGAGTAATTCCAAACATGGAACATAGATTAGGACTAATTTTAGCAGCAGATGAAGGACTCGCCGCTGCACACGCAGGTGTTTCCGCCACAGTGTCATTATTAAAACAGAGATACTGGTGGCAACGCATGAGGAAACAAACCAGAAACTATGTTTTGGAATGTGAAATCTGCCAAAAGACGCCCCTGTTAATTTCAGATAAACCATTAGCTTGCGTTTACCTGGACCACTGCGGTCCCTAACAGAGGGATGGTAACTATAAATATATCATGGTTGCAGTGGATTTGTGTTCAAGATTCATTTAGATGTGGTCTCCCCGCTCGGCTGACGCTCGAACGGTTATAAAAGATTTGCGAGTCATTATCGGCACATAAGCAGTCGGCACGCTACATTCTGAACAGGGTCCTGTGTTTAGCTCTCGAGCTTACGAGGAGGCCATGTCCAAATTGGGCGTTGCATTGCGGTACTCTAGTCCATTCCATCCTGAGGGAAATTCGGTAGTGGAGAGAAAAAAATGGACATAAAGCAATCTATAACAGCTAGGGTATTAGGGTCGGGTGACGGGTGGGTCAAACATCTAATAAGTGTCCAACAATCTGCCAAGAAGTTCTCTAGGGGATGTCACTCCATATGAAGTCCTTTTTGGAACCAGAATGATAATATCGGATCTTGATTGTCAGACTTCAGTGGTAGAACAAAAACCCTTTGATATCAAAGACCGTTTGGCTGTTTTTTCAGGACTTAAATGAAAAAAAAACGAAACAAAGTAACATGTTCCTGAAGCCAATAGCCACTGAAGAGAAACCAACCGTCCCAGCAAGGCCTGTCTGGATTCCTAAGCTTGGGGATCTAGTCAGAGAGAAGATTGCGGACAAGAAGGAATTTGGGCCTTCTTACCGACAACCAGTAACCTGTCCTAGCAATCCACGGATCAAGAACAGTATTACTGCCGCCCCTTGCTGGTAAAAAGGAGAACAGGTTTGTGTCCATCGACCTGGTCATACCACATCAAGAGGTTCAAACTGAAAGACTCATCACTTTTGAAGAATCTGCAGTACGAAATGAAGGACTAAGCAACAAAGCTATGGAACTTGTACCTCTTGAAACCCAAATAACAGTTCATCAAGAAACGCCTGTCTACAATGAAATTGAAATAGCATCTGACTATACAAATGAAACAAGTGATCAAGTGGTTCCAGCGATTTCAACGAATCCTGATGCAATCCCTTCAATTGACAGAACTGCCTCTGGCTATTTCATTAACTTTGATACGTTTTCCGAGGATTACATTGAGCCTGAAACAATGCCAGTAAAAAGAACTTTTAAAAAACAAGCAACAGAACTTTTTCATCATCTGGAAAAGACTTATCTGGTTTCACCATGGATTGAACTTTGGATTGTGTTGGGTGTACTTTTTCTTCTACTTTGGTTGACTGTGGTGATATCTTTGGGAATGCTGATCAATCAATCAAGAATTTGTAGAGCGCACCATTTACCCGTGAGGGTCTCAAGGCGCTAGGGGGAAAAAAGGGAGTGGGGGTGTTACTGGTCGAATAGCCAGGTCTTGAGTAGCCTCCTGAAGGTCAGCAGGTCTTGGGTCTGTCCTAGGCTCAGTAGGAGGGTGTACTTTTTGAAAAACAGGGGACCCCTACACTAAAAAGTTTGCCATAGGTAGGGAAACAACACTTTTGAAAAAAACACTTATAGCAAACATTAAATTAATAAGTGCCAAATCTCTCAGACATAAATATAAATACAGCTACAAACAATTATACGACCTTATATATATTATAGTGAATTGAGTAATACAGTATATAGTGGTATACAAAGACTTTTTATTTTAAATAGATGCTTATTTTCTTTTTCTGTCCAATATATTCAATTTTTATACAGATAATAATTTCAGTGCAAAAATAGATTATAAACAATTTATAAGAGTACAGGCAAAAATCACATAAGACAAACATATACTACGAGAAGTCACAATGGATCGGTCAATGTTCTATTGTACTAGGCAAAAGCGGTTGGTTTTGACTACGCGCGTTTCGGCATTCTGCCTTCATCAGGTTACCGTCATTCGCATATAGACTCAACAGGACAAAAAAACTAGAAAAAATACAAAGATATATATATATATACACATGTTAAAAGTTTAAGGTCGTATCATGATAATATTACAGTCAAATTACAGTTTATGCGCTAGAGAGAATAGGTCACTATTTACAAAGAAAAAATTATTTTATATATATACACATTTTATAATACACTATTTACAATAAAGCAGCTCATATGGTGAAAAACCTTTCGTATCTATCTATTTCGGAAACATTTTATGTCTAGATGTGTATATGTCTATTGTCCTAGTAGATTATACATTGCATATCAGTTTATAAAAGAACAGAAACATCATAACAAGCTATGGAGCATGTTCATGGATAACCGACATTTCACATCAGACCATTATCTTACACAGATCGGGTATGACATCCAAAGAGCCCCCAAAAAGGATTCAGACAGGATACCATATTGGAGACTCTGGCTACTATGGAAGTTTATATTTAGAGATAAGGGCCCAAACTAGAGTTTGTATTAATGCATTATAGAACCACTTTTAGACCTTTACCATATTTAAAATATACTTACATATTTATTTTGATCTGCTTGATTTGAAAGTAGCGATGGAATCTTGTATGGAGACCACATCTTACTTTTTCTATAGATAGTTTTAATCAGGTTTTTACGAAAATCCTGAATAAGATGACAGTAGATCAATAGTAATTTATTATAGAAAACAAGTCTCTGTGAAGACATATACTCATATAAATTCATGTGGGGTTTTCAGCCCTAATTACCTGTATAATATACAGAAAAATATGTATATATATATATATGGCTTTATACATGAAAGATATACATTGATTGTAAGAGCTTCCTATCTTTTAACTTTGCATTGTAAATTATCTTTTTAAAGTACACAGAGTTTGTTTAAACCGGATTAAGTATTTACCGCTTTCGCTGATATGCGAAGAGAAAGAGATTCCAATCTTGAATCAGGATAGTGGGTGGAAAACAGTCGGAGGCTGTCTCCAAAAATCGATGGTACAGCTATGTCTACATAAAAGAAATGTGATATGTATATACCGATCTAGTCCGTGACCTAGAGTAGACAGTCAGGCAATTAGGTGTTTTTAAAGACCTCGATCTAATAATTTACCTTTTAGTACGTGAGAGGGTGTCAAAACACTCCAAAGAACTCGGGGAAGGTCGGCATGTCTACTTAATCGATGTGATAGTTTTTCTCATTTCCTGTCAGGGTATAGAGAGCAAGTATGTATATAGGGTGGTATATTGTAACTACTGTATAGTTAGAGGCTCAAAACAAACAAACAGATTGTACGGTACCTTAACAGGATAGAAGACTTCCTGTTATGTATATATTTCTCAGTATCAATCCATGCCGTGTAGGTAATGGTAAACAATCCTACAAAGGGAAGACATAGGACAGAAGTCAGGAACTTACTAATATCGGCCGTAAGGACCCACATATTAAAAGATTCAAAGTCCGCCGTCTTGTCAGAAAAATTCTTACCGTATGTCCTCGTATGCCAGACCTCCCGACGGTATGCTGGATTAGCTGGGAAAGAATTCGCTGACTACCAGATTATATATACCTAAAAAGACCCGCCAAGTGGGTGTATAATTATTTTCACCTGACTGAGTCTCGGCGCGTACTGGATGACGTCATCTAACTGCGGTACTATGTCTATGAAAATAGACAACGGGCTAGTTGGGACAGAAGCTGATAATGGAGTAAAATAAAAATAGAGATAAAGAACGGACTCCTCGAAATAGTTACACGGTAGAATGTGTAGTAATCTATTCTGTTTAAAGGATATTTCCATTAAATGTATCTCGGAGCGGCTTCCACAGATTTTAAACGATAACGTTTTATGATTCTTTAGATGAGAGTTATATAGATAGAGAGTGTGATCAAGATGTTAATGGTACCGAAACTAATTATAAGGATCTCCTACATCTACTATGAATAGCCATATATGATATTAATCGTAGTGGCCATATCAATATTAGTTTCTTTCAGAATAGGGTCTGTAGGTAATTTATGTGGAAAATACCAGTGAGAAAATTAACTCCACCATTGAATGACAGAATGTGGTAAATAAGAAATTATGAGCTATAAGATGTCATACTTATCATAGCTTTAAGTACAGAGATGAATTACCCATCCATCCAATGCAGCTTCTCATATTTCATAGGATCGCTTGCTCCCATGGAATATCCTGATTAAGGCCTTTGGCAACAGTATCCAGAGAAAAGATCCAAAAAACCTCACGTTTTTTACGGATCTTGTCTGGACAGAGGCCATCTCGTGCCTTGATTCGTTCCAAGATTATCCATCTGATATCTTCTGGTTTATGATTATGCTCCACACAATGACCCACCATAGGTGCATTCATCTTGTGTGTCCTTATTGCTGATTTATGTTCTGTGAGCCTGGTATAAAGAGACCTAGAAGACTCGCCAACGTAGCCCAAATTGCACGGACATAAAAGTAAATAGACGATGTTTTTCGATTTACAGTTGACCATGCCTTTGATCTGTATCTTGACTCCATTATGCATCATTTCGGTTGTTTCAATTGCCTGGGGGCATACTTTGCATGTTCCACATCTGTAGTTACCAATTACTGAATCTAAGTTGGTTAAACCCCTTTGAGTAAGATCCAAAGATGTGGGCATGCGTGATCTCACCACCATGTCTTTAAGGTTTTTATTTTTGCGATAAGCAAAAAGTGGTTTAGGTAATTTTTCTTGAGTTGTCTTATTTGCATTCAAAATATGCCAGATAGAGTATATTATTTGGCGTACTTGGTTGTTAAGAATGGAATGTCTGGAGACGAATACCAGGTTAGTCATTTGTTTAGGTTTTGTACCATGTAACAGGTGTTGGCGGTCATAATATCTCGCCCTTTTAAAGGACTCTCGTACCAGACGGTGGGGGTAACCACGCTCCTCAATTTTTTTTCCCATTGTTATTGCTCTATCATCGTAATCCTTCAGCTTAGTACAGTTCCTTCTCAGCCTTAAAAATTGGCTAAAAGGGATGCTGTTTTTCTGATTGGATGGATGGAAACTGTCATAGTGAAGGATGGTGTTACGAGCTGAAGGTTTTACAAAAAGGTCCACAAATAGCTGACCTTGATCGTGTTTTATGGTGATGTCGAGGAATTCTATTTCAGTGTTATTTATGTGTGCTGTAAACTTCAGATTTGGATCACAGGCATTAAGCCAAAGAATAAATTCATCTAGGGTGTCCTCTGTGTCATCCCATACAAAGATGACGTCGTCAATATATCGCGACCAGTAAAACACAGATTCGAAAAATGGGGCTATTTCGTTGAAGATATTGCATTTTTCGAAATATGCCACATAAATATTCGCAATAGTAGGGGCGCAAGCCGCGCCCATACTGACCCCCTTGATTTGTCGGTAGAGGGTACCTCTGAATTCAAATACATTTTCTTCAAGGACAATTTTTAGACAATCTAAAATGAAAATAGGATTGCAATCAATGTTGTACGTTTCGATGAACCATTTTGTTGCGTCTATTGCACCTAGGCAAGGGATGTTAGAGTAAAGACTCTCAACATCAAGAGTCACCATCCATTGTCTATGGGCGTTAAATGCTGTCCCCTCAAGTTGGTTGATAATCTGGCGAGTATCCTGTATATATCCAGGTATCTCTGAGATGTACGGGCGCAAAATCGCATCAAGATATTTAGATAGCGGTTCTGTTATGCTGCCAATGGTAGTCACAATTGGTCTGAAGGAGGGGTCAGATTCATTTTTGTGCACTTTGGGGGTGCCATAAAGGCTCGCCATCCTAGGATTATCTATATTCAGATATTCGTACTCTTTTCTGCAGATATCTCCATTTTGTAGTGCTTTTGATGTTATTTTATGGATTTTAATTCTGGTTTTAGGAGTGGGATCTCTTGAAATTTTACTATAGAAGTTGTTATCACTAAGCATTTCTTCGATTTTTGCAATGTATTTTTCGGTGTCAAGGATAGCTATCCCTCTCCCTTTGTCGCAGCTCTTCACAGTAATTTCATTTCGTTTTTTTAGCTGTTGTAGTGCCCTGTATTCGTCCTGGTTGATGTTATAGGGGGTACTTGGTATGTATTTGGTTGCTATCTGTAGTTTATTAATAACTACTTGTTCGAAAATCCGTATTTCCGGGGCCACTTGATCGAGTGTTGGTGTAAAGACTGATTTAGGGACTAGGCCTGACTTATTGTCTTCTGTCATACTATGTTCTTTGTCAGAAAAGTAGTTTTTGAGGCGGATTTTACGGAAAAAAGACATAACATCATTATACAGTTCAAATTTGTTGAAGGGTGTTCCAGGTCTTGTCGGCGAGGTGGGAGAAGGATCTGCCGCTGGTGGTTGTTTTTCAGATGCGAGGGACGGTGGCGAGGGCCAGTTCTGCAGAACGGAGCTGGCGGTTGGGGATGTTGAAGAAGTGTCGTCTGTTGAGGTAGGCTGGGCCGGTCTTGTGGAGTGCCTTCTGTACGAGGATGAGGAGCTTGAAGGAAATCCTCTTGTTGACGGGGACCCAGTGCAGATTTCTCAGGTGGGGGGTGATGTGGCTGTGGCGTGGCGTGGTACGCCGAGGATCAGGCATGCAGAGGCGTTTTGAATGCGTAGCAGTCGTTTGATAAGCTTGGCTGGGGCTCTCGTGTAGAGGGCGTTTCCATAGTCGAGTCTGCTACTGACAAGGGCCTGGGTTACTGTTCTTCTTGTATCTGTCGGGATCCACCTGTAGATCTTGCGGAGCATGCGGAGGGTTGAAGCAGCAGGAGGAGACTGCGTTGAATTGCTTGGTCATGGAGAGTGTTGAGTCGAGGATGACTCCCAGGTTGTGTGCGTGGTCGATGGGTGTCGGGGCTGCTCCCAGTGCCGTAGGCCACCAGGAGTCGTTCCAGCCTGAAGGGTTGCAGCCGAGAATGAGGACCTCCGATTTGTCTGAGTTCAGCTTCAGTCAGCTGATCTTCATCCAGTCGGCGACGGTCTTCATTGAGGTTGGATTTGACGGTGAGGGGTCCTTAGTGAGGGAGAGGATCAGTTGAGTGTCATCGGCGTAGGAGATTATGTTGAGGTCATGCTGTCGGTGTCACAACTTAGGCGCCTATGGGGAAACTTCAGGTCCCAGAATGCTTGGTGGCTAGTCTGTTTTCCCTTTCTTCTGCTCTGTCTTTCACAACATCTATATCCATGTCTGTGTGGAAGCCCTCGGTGCTTGTCACCTGTGTTTAGCCACTATTCTGTACTTGGAACCTTGTTGGGCGCTTTTTCCTTGCTTCGAGAGCTCCTGCTCCTTTGGATCTGCAGTGGGTCGGCAAACTGTTGACCTTTTGAGCGTCGCGCTGGGAGCCGCGCTGGGAGCCGCTTTGTGAACCGCGCTGTGACCCGCTCTGAGAACCGCGCTGGGAGCCGCGCTGGGAGCCACTCTGTTTTGATATGACTATAGGGTGAGAGGATGACTTGAATCCAGCTCCCCTTTTGCCTCGCTTAATTTTCCGTTTTCCTTGGAACTGAAGCTAGTGGCGGACTAGCGTGTGGAGTGTACTTTTGTTTTGTTTTCTCCACTACTTCCTGATTTTGGATTTCGCTGAACTCTTTTGATTTCCCTTTGAGCTGTTGAGTAGCTCGGACCGGGTTTTCTTCACAAGGAACTTTGCAGCTGACCGGGGTTTGGTCGAGTTGCACTTACAGAGAACACACTACGCTTCAGATAAGTAGCGTTTTACATTGACTATGGGTGATCCACAGAGACTCTGTTAGTCTTTTTCCGTTTAGGGTTCATGGGCAGTTCCCTACTATTTTATGTTGTTTACTTTATTTTTCCTACTTTTGCCCTGATGTGTTGGAGTGCTAGCTGGAGCCTTGACATGTAAGCATAATTGAATTCTCAAGAATTGACAAGTAGAGGTGGCCTTATATATGAGACAGATAGTGAATCCTGTGTGTTTTGTGTTTCCATACAGGAACCTGTACACTGACGTAGGCGTGGTGTCTCTCCTATTGTCCATCCTTGTGGATGGTTTATGGCTGCCAGCCTTTTTTTCTATTTTATTTCTCCATTTTTCCCCTTCCCTGGGTGGTGTCCTCTCAAGTGAAGCTCAGCTAAAGATTCACTTGTGGTACCGCATCTAGGGAGGAGAGAAATTAGCTTCAACATCGCTCCCGCTGTATTTGAACAAACCAGGTTAGTCAATCTGCATAACGTGACAGTCGGGTGACTTGTGCAAGCGGGGCCATGAAGATGTTGAACAGTGTCGGGCTGAGGGATGATCCCTGGGGTACGCCACAGATGATCTTGGAGGATTCGGATCGGAATGAGGGGGGGAGGCGGACGCTCTGGGTTCTGCCGGAGAGGAAGGAGGTGGTCCATTCCAGGGCCTTGTCTCGGATCCCTGTGTCGTGGAGGAGTGTGCATAGTGTGCGGTGGCAAATGGTGTCGAAGGCGGCGGAGAGGTCCAAGAGGATGAGGGCCGCGGTCTCACCGTTGTCCAGCAGGGTCCTGATGTCGTCGGTGGCGGCGATGAGGGCAGTCTCAGTGCTGTGGAACCCTGACTGGGATGGGTCCAGGATGCTGTTTTCTTCGAGGTATCGGGTTAGCTGTCTGTTGACGATCTTCTCGATGACCTTGGCTGGGAACGGAAGCAGGGAGATGGGTCGGAAGTTCTTGAGGTCTCTCGGTCCGCCTTGGGTTTTTTGAGTAGGGCGTTGATCTTGGCGTGTTTCCAGTTCTCTGGGAAGGTCACGGTCTCGAAGGAGAGATTGATAAATGGAAATATGTAAAAAAGGACACAGCAAGTAAGAACATCAACTTACTCCTCAAGCCACACAAATCATCTCATTGTGAACAAAGAGACTTGTCATCAGTGGACATCACAGACGTTCTTATACCTGGTGGTATAGCTTGGAACAGAACTGAAGATGACTGGTCTGGCGGAGCTGTTGAAGATTCCACACCAGTTCAAGATTTCCTCGAATGAATTTGTTTCATCTAGTACCTTTTCTGATGATTGGGACATCGAGACTGTTAATAATATGATGTCAGACTTAGAAATGTCTGCTGTATTTACAAATCATGAATACTTAGAAGGTTCATCAGATTATGAACAAATGTATTGTTATAATCACTATGGTCATCATTTCTTGCACAAATCTGTAAATCTTAGAAAATTTACTGATGTATAATCAATGGGAACATTGTCCGACACCACCAAGGGGTAGCTCAAAAACATTTTATGGCAAATTTCCATTCTTTTCAGGTTTTAATGTATCCAATCCAGAATCATTTTACTTTAAAAATGTTAATAGGACAGGAATAAAAAGTATGTTGACAAATACCAAACAAATGTATTCTGCGGCCTTTTATGCTCAGCTGTCTTCGTTAGGTTTCGACTTTTGGAAAGACAACATTGAGACAAAAACTGTCTGGGGCACAAAAGACTGGCAAGTGCAGGGATTGGAAGTCTTATTTAGAGCCTGCACCATCCCTGAACAAATAATGTTTTTGAATGACACTGTCCAACAGACTTCTTGTCTTGGGTTAGCCAAGATCAAAGAGCTAAACAAACCATCCATACCTACACCTACACCTGACAGCAGTAACACTTCAGGGGGGGAGGTCGACGTACATACTATTTTGCTTCACAACAGAACAGATCCAGATTGGAAAAGATGGTTAATCTGGCCCACAGACACAAACAACTGTCAAGATAGATTCCTGAATAAGACACAAGGGTTCACATTCACTAGGCCAGACCCAAGATATGTTCAGAGACAACATCCAGGAATAGTAAATAACATGCAGTGTAGGGAAAATGTGTCTTGAATGGTTACATAGATCTACACTCAAGGATGTAAAACAACACTTATCTTTACTTAAAGATGGCGCTGATCTAAGAGACATCTTGCAAGGACCTACTAAACCGCTTCATAAACGTTTTATGTATACCTGTATCTATGCATTGTATAATGAAGCTTGGAAGATTACGCAAGCAGAGACTGCAGAAAGAATATGAGAAATTGATTGTATTAACTTAGAGAAATCTCTCTCTAGTTGACATGGGTTAACAAGACTGTCGTCCAGGATATATTCTTTGGACAGCATAGTATCCTCTGCCATAGACATCATGGAACAGGACTTGGTCATGTTGCAACATGGTCAGACGCAATTACGTTCTATCATGCTATTAGGCTGGACGTTACAAAACCTTCGTTCAGGCTATGTGCCTTGGCGATTAATCAATACTACGTCACTGTTTTCAGAATTCAATCTCACTGAAAAACAAATTAAACTGGCACAGAGGGGAGCAGACTATACAGTGCTGAGCATTGAAAACTGGAAAGATTGCCATTTACAGCTGATGGAGCAAGAATTCGCACGTAAAGCGGCTTGCTTGTATCAAGAACCTCGAATAACAGTAATAAAATATAACCAACATGTTTGTCTTACTAATTTCCCCTTTATTCAGACATTTGGGATGTCCTAGAGAAGCTTGCCTATGTGTTCGTTAACATTAATACGCTTGCCACTAAAATGGCCACTGCTTGGCAGGGTTTTCTTCTGCGCATGCGTTGGTCACAATCACGTGATGTGACGTACTCGCAGTTCTGGTGGGAATCTTTGCGCTTGCGCACTAGCATTAAGATGGCCGCTTTGTGTTCTCACATGCCGAAGCTTGCACTATCGCTTTCTGCATTTCTGTTCGTTTGCACTAATTTTAATGCTATCAGTTAGTATAAAGTAAGGGGAGTCATATAGGGATTCCTGGTATACAGTGTATTCATTTATTTTCTGTGTTATAAATTGTTTTCGCTTACTTTTTATGTATCGAAATCCATGGGCATGAGGGATGGGAATACTCCATATTGAACAGCCTTTCTGCGCATGACAGTTTTTCGCCAGTGGACGACCTCTATGACATTGAACACTTGCCAACCCGAGGTCTCAGACAAGATGTGCCTGGGAAGATGCACCTTCGCCTAGCAGAAGAAGCTGACATGTACTAAATGTATCATAATTAATAGATGCGCTATTGTAATTCTGAGACTTATGTCATGGGAACCCCAAATTCAATAGGCGGTCCCCAAAGATGCATCGTGCAGCGCAAAACAACTATTACAAACATATCAAAGCTGCCCGTAAAAACAATATCGCTCAACAACTCACAGAAGCCGGTAATTCTCCTAAAGAATTGTATAGGATCCTTGATACTTTTACAAAACCCATGGCTTGTATAAGTCCAGATGACTTCTCACAAAGTCTATGTGAAGAAGTTTCATCATACTTCGAAAACAAAATAGAAGCCATATATGAAAAAATTCTTGTATCCCAACCAAATAGCGATATCCTGAATGTCTCCTCCCCTAACAAAAATACCAACCTCATATTAACTACATTCCCTCCTGTCAACACTGAAGAGCTTTACACAACAATGACCCAAGTAAAATCTGGATCACCGAATGACCTTATTCCTGTTAAAACCCTAACCTCCCTCCGCACCCTGCTAGCCCCCCACATTCAGGATGTAATTAATCAGTCTCTCAAAGAAGGAAAAGTACCAGCTGAGTGGAAAAATGCAGTAGTGAACCCCATCCGCAAGAATGCGGCGCTCCCGTGGACAGAGCTCTCCAACCTCCGTCCCATCTCCCTTCTGCCTTACTACAGCAAGATGGCCGAGAAGCATGTCAATACACACCTGTCCAGCTACATCGAGGCAGCGGGCGGCCTAGACCACTCGCAATCTGGTTTTAGGCCCAACCATAGCACCGAATCAGCCCTCCTCTCAGTGACAGATAACATCAGAATGTCACTTGACAGGGGGAGCTCAGTGATTCTGGTGCTATTGGATTTGTCCGCTGCCTTCGACACGGTGTCGCACAAAATTCTCCTCGACCGTCTGAAGGCAGTGGGAGTAAAAGGGACCGCACTTGCGTGGCTTGAAAGCTTTCTTGCAGACAGACAGCAAGGGGTCAAATTAGGCTCCCATAAATCTGTCTGCAGGAAGCTTACCAAGGGTGTGCCACAGGGCTCGTGCTTGAGCCCCACGTTATTTAACGTATACGTGGCTCCTTTGGCAGAGATTATAAGATCATACGGGTTCTCTCCAATCTCTTACGCTGACGACACTCAGCTGCTGTTCCCCTTCCAGACCATTACACCTGCAGTCATGAAATCTTTCCAAGACGGAATGAGAGCGGTGGCGGGTTGGATGGCCCAGAACTTCCTCCAATGCAATGTGTCCAAGACGGAAGTCATGTTGTTCGGAGGGGCCACCAGGCTCTGGTCGCCAGATTGGTGGCCACTCGAGCTAGGACCTGTCCCAGCGCCCAAACTAACCATTAAAAATCTGGGAGTGCGCCTGGACCAAGCACTGATTATGAAAGATCATGTCAGTCAGGTCACGGGGACATGTTTCCGTACAATAGGTCTTCTACGGCGTATCTTCCCTTTCCTACCTAACACCCATAGGAAAACACTGGTACAGGCACTAGTTCTTGGACGAGTGGACTATTGTAATAGTCTACTCATCTCCGCCAACCAAGAACAACTACGCAAACTGCAGGTGGTGCAGAATACTGCGGCAAGACTCATCCTGAATGCCCCTCCCCGCACTCCTTCTCGCCCTCTTCTTTCCCACCTTCATTGGCTACTGGTGCAACAGCGAATACATTTTAAAATCTGCTGTATCATGCACAAGTGCATATATGGGTCGGGTCCCAAATACCTAAAAGAGATTTTTCTACCCTACTCCCCTGGACGCGCTCTGCGTTCCAGCAACACTATGCTGCTGCAGGTACCCAAAGTCACCAGAGCTAGGCAGGGAGGGCGAGCACCCTCCCTTAAAGGCCCCCTGCTGTGGAACTCTCTTCCACCCCAACTGAGGCTAATCACCAACCTCCTTTCCTTCAGGAAAAAACTAAAGACTCACCTGTTCGCATAAGAATAATTTGGCCTCTCTCTGTTTTCCCCCTCACTACAAAATTACCTACTCATGCAGAAGCTACGCGCAGAGATACCCCTTCGGGGCTGATTCAGGCGCGATACAAGACCATAAATAAATAAATAAAGATGCAAATTAAGGATTGTAGAAGAGAATTCTGGTTGGTGTGTTAACCTATCCTACTTGTGGACCAATCGAAATTGGGGATTCTTGCACTAGCAACATTTGGGGGGTGGTACACTGACCCGAAAACAGTATAACTAGCCTAGATTTAGCTAGAGAAATTGTCCGACTTGTCCGAATAGCTGACCTGTCACTGACCCAACGCACTCAATAGGTGACTGATACAGAGAGCTGCGGAGCACTCTGTCCGTAATTTCCAGAGACTCAAGCGGGGTTCTGAAACCTTAAGTGCTGGCGAAGCACTTTGCTGGGAAATTCGATAACCTAATCGGGGTTCTGACTGATAGCTGCAGAGAGGGTGGAGCGCAGGCGTTGCTTCCGAACTGCGGGTGCTGGTCTTACCTTGGTGGTCCTGTCTTGATCCTAATCTGGTTTTCCTGTCCTGTCCTGGGGTGTCCATTCTGCACCTGCTGGCCTACTGGCGACTGTCCTTCCTTGGGGTTTCTCCTGTCCTTAACTGACCCGTGGCCAGGGTTGGTCTTCACACCGTGCTAGGTAAATATATTGCTGGGAAATCTATTCTGCATCTTTCATTCTTTCCCTTGCTCTAATAAAACGTGGTCTTGCATACTGATTTTCCATGTTTTTCTTTGCACTGACAAATGAAAAGGTCATACATTATAGTTGTTATTCTAGCATGTTCCATTTCTTACCCATCCTTTAAGTACATTCCTGTTTTCAGTTCATGAAAATACAGTTTGTTCCTTTTTCTTTACCTTCCCTTAGCTAAATGAAATGTTTGCTCTGATATATTAGCGTGTTCCACTTTTACCTTCCCTATAGTTACATGTTACTTTTCAAGTCTCCATAGACTGATTAATTGTTCGTATTGTGTCACTTTTATATTTAGCATGATCCTTATCTTTCCCCGTCCTTTAGTCACTCTATGACTAGTCAAAACCCCTGAAAATATTTTTACTAGCATGTTCCTTGTTCTTACCTCCCTTTAGAATTCTAAATGGTTGGCCTGATTTATTTCCTATATGGATACGTGCTCTTTATAATCTTAGTTATTGACAGTTTAATCGCTGTAAACCTAATGCTTAATGAAATTGATAAATTTTAGATAAAGGTTTTAAAACTTCCCGTGTCTCTGGTTATTTTATAAGTACAAATATAGAAAAGGTATTTTGATATTGTTATTGTTATTGTTAGCTTTGGTTTATATAGCGCCAACTCACCAGCAGGTCTCAAGGCGCTCATGACCAAAGGACAAAACAACTGTTTAGCAGATCAAAGAATCAGTCGAATAGTGCAAACTAAGGTGTGATGAGGGGAGAACGGAAGCCCTCTAGGGTGTGGTCACGAGTCACAAACCACCCTGCCGTGGTCATGAGCCGTGATCACAGGTCATCGACGCAACACTTCACTGAGGAACAAGGAACAATGATATGAGATGACAAAGATCACATTTGAAGTGGCACTTTATTCGTTAAGTCTTAAGTACATCAGAAAATGCATTTATTACCCATGCAAGTTTAACATTCCAAAGAGATCCAAGGAGCAAAAGGACTGGGATCTTTTAAAAAGGCATAATTGAAGTTAGTTAGGGAAAGCAGAACACTCTATAAAGTCTAGTGCCTAGAAGCACCTTAGCTATGGAGACTATCCCAGCAGGCCCTAATAGCTTAAGGGAACCTAAGAATGCAAGGAATTGGTTGTGAATGGAGAATACAGAGCATGGACAGACATTTAAAAAGACAAAAGTATTATCTGGCTTAGGAAGTCCACCACCTGAGAGAGAGGAATTGACATCCCAAGTCAGACAATCGACTAGCCGGAGAGCTTGCATGCAAATGTCGCATTAGCAGAACTCTGGCTTCAGATTTGATGGGCTGAATCTAATATACCTGAAAATGCGGAACCAGGTTCTATGGTGACACACTGGCCTACGCCCATTCAGTGCAGGCGGTCTAACCACATGTGTTCTAGGACACCGGAAGGACATCTTTAAAGAACATTTTGTACATTTCTGACAAAAGAACATTTTGTTACGTACATTTCTAAAAATATATGTGAGAGCGGAACCTACGACAGGTGCTGAGGTGCTGTGGCTTTTATTTCATGCAAGCTATCTTTCAAAACAATATTTCTGCAAGAGTCCAAGATGTGCCAACTTTGTACTGGCTGGGTCTGTGTACGTGTGTGTGTGTGGGGTGTCTTGCAATGGGGCTTGTGAAAGGCTACTGTACTTTCCAGGTTTGCTCAATTGCCTCGCTGTGTTCAGTACATCAGAAATGCACGTTTAAAACTATTTAGGCCCAGTGGATTTTGTTAACATAAGGCGGTGGCCTTTGGCTTGGGCCTACAAACCTGGGATTCAGGGGATCCGTGGGATTTCATTTGCTGATTTTATATGGTGAAAATTGGTCATTTTAGCATATTTTCAGATTTTGTCAAGTAGGGCTCACATCGGACCTTCATCCTACCAAGGTCGATAAAAATGCCCTTTCTGTGTTTAAATGGTAGAATGCGACCCTCTATCATCTCCCTCCTCTTGATCATTCAATGATAATTTTTTCAACTGAGTATCTCTGTGACCCTTCAGCCAGTGGCAGTATCCAGGGCATGTCATTAGCATAACACTTAAAGCTACCTTTTTTTATTTATCTATTTTGTTGACTTAGTCTTCATTTGGCCTAATGAGTATTTTCGCATACTCTGCATCTTGCTCATTAAGCAGGCGTTCATATTGGGCTGCTGTTGGGCTCTTACTCAGACAGTCTCTACCTGGGAGAAATGGAGGAGCTGCCTGTATTCCATAGTGGGTGCTAGATGCTGCTAACTCGCTCATCTCCATTTGTATTCCAGTCCCATCCCAATGAACACAATCTTTGTCCTCATACTCAGCTAACTTTAAATCCCTATGCTAGTGTAACTTGTCACTACTATCTTGGTGCTAACTTCCTTTTCCTACAACGGCACTCATTCTCGGGAGGCAACACAAAAAGAAACAGCATAAAATAAAAACTTTTTAGAACTGCCACAAAGGTATCCAGTCAAAGTTCAACAAATCAGTGGCTATCTACTATGACACCTCCTCCAGCAATCCATTTCTTTTCTATCTTGTTCAAGTTGTTGATGGCATTGGTCAGTTGAGCCATGTTCTTCGTTGTTAGTAATGTACAGCTCACTCCTTATCCAAAGGCATACTCTCCTCTCGGTATTCCGAAGCCAGAGTCCTTCTGCCTTAGTCTGGAGCATCACAATGATGGTAAAGGAAAAAGAACTGGACTCTGCTCAACCGGCAAACCTCCTTTGGTGGGACTTTGAACACTGTCCACCCTTAGAACTGAGCACACTGCTCTTGTCCGTGGTGCCAGATAACAGAGCCAGAGATGGGCATCAATGTTGGAAATATTTGCTGTTGGAACCATCATGGTGACTTTGTGCAATGTTCTAGTGAGCTCAGGCTGCTCCTTCGTAAGGGCTGTTGGATATTGATCCATTCTCTGCAGGCCCAGTAAAATTCAATTTGGATAGGGTGTCATATTTATTGTCCGGAAAAAAACAGTGCTGTTTGCTGTGTGCCGTCCCACTGGTAACATGCCATTCTAGAAAACAGAGAAGACAGGTCTTTTAGTTTGAAATCAGTTCATACTTTTGCACATTTTTATTTTATAAACCCTAAGTAGACAATCTGTCTATCTTATCTTTTAATCCTAGTCTACCCTATGTTGCCCTAATAGCTCTTCTTTATACCTTAGCTAACCTCGGGCACTCAATTTTGCCATGGGTGTAACTTCGTGCGAATAACAACACCACCGTCCTAATCTGTCATGGGCAATGGAGAGTGTGGGGGATGGAGCAATGATAGTATAACAGAGAACCTGCTTATCATAAACCCATTGATGCTGCAAAAAAACTACACTATGGGCCATATCATGAACAGTCATCTAAAATAGCCTTGTTGCCTTCACTTCTATTCTGCATGTGTCAGTGCTGACCTCATGCATCATTGGGGTGGAGGGGTGGTCCCTTCCTGTTCTATGTATAAACACTTTAGAGACAGTGGCCTCAACAATCTGACATTCCTTTGTGTATCCTGCAGGAGGTGTTCTATAGTCTGTTGTCGTATCTGCCTAGGTGAGAAAATCTATCTGTTTTCCCTGCATGGGGAGTGTATGAGTCATGTAGCAGTGCGTCTTAGTCTTCTGTCTCCCTATTGTCATCTGACTGTATCACATACTGTGTAGAGAATCGTGAGCAGGATGGTGTCTAGCTGCTTGGGCACTATTTCTTATTATTGCATTATTACTTACATCAGTGGAGGGCGATGAAGACACATGTTACAATTATTCTGGGATGCCCACTGTGCTGGTAGAGGGACTGTTCACCCTTTCTGCATTCTTGCAAGGGCCATTTACTCCACGTGCTAACAGATATATTGGAGGTGACTTTGTTGCTATTGGCAACTTCAAAAATGTGAGCAATACAAGTCTTCCTATTAACACAATGAGACAAAACCAATTCAATCTACCTAATGCCACTTCTGCCAGTATTGCAAAATATTATAATACAGAATACATAACTTTAGATAAGACACTTCTGTGCGGCAGGTGTTGTGGCTACGTCTGAATCCGCCTTCTTCCTCTTGGACAGTCAAATGGAAACAAGTTAATCTTCTCTAATTTGCAGTGTTGACCATGAAGCCTGTTCTGTTATTTCTTTCCTCTTGGCAATGGGGACAGCTGCTGGTTAGTAGTCTATTATTTCCAAAAGTCTTTGGGCCAAGATCTGTGTTCCATTATTGATATGTCAAAGGCCAGAACTGATGTGGCCCCCACTTCCTGGAAACCTGACTTTGAAAGAAACCTCGCAGTGCATGTTAGTGTATACAAATATTTTTCATTATTTCAGAAAGCTTTTCACTTGTGTTAATGCATAAATAATAATTTTGTGAAACATTGGAACCTCCATTAACTTAAAAAAATGCACTATGCACCAAAAACATGATACTGTCATAATTCCAATGGTATCTAAACTTTTAAAGCAGGTAAAAAATATACACAACCATCTGAAGTCTGCAACTGTACTTCAACCGGCGTGGCAATAGTAGTGCTTAGTTACTGCTGTATGCTGTATGTTGGCTAGCTTGGGCATGGAGGGCACTCTAAGTGAAGGAAAGAATCTGGGAATTATATTGCCTTTTCTATAAGATACTTTAAGGAAAAAAGAAATCCATTATCTAAAAAAAAAGGAATTTAAAATATGTTGGGCTATAGTTTGTCTCAACGTCAAACATATTTGAAAATCTCTGTCACAGTGACACCTGTTCACAACCTGCCCCAGGCTCATAAAACGAAATGCTAAAACATTTCACTAAACTACTCGAATCAGGTACGTACCATTTCTTTGCAACATAAAAATAAACAAGCCTTGCCAAATCCAGTAGGCCTCAAATATTTTGTTAACCTTTTGGCTTTGTCAATCCACATACAGTATTGCAGTCCCTGGCTTATGTACTGCTTAAAAAAGCATTTTAGCACAGTCGCCTTACAGTATGAGTACACATTATTTCCTGCAATTTTGAAGAACCCACAAATAACAATTATCAATATACCCACATATTACCTCTGTTATGCACACATATATATATATATATATATACTTATATATATATATATTTATATATATATATATATATATATGTGTATATTTCTCATTCCGTTCGATCCTGCGATCGGTGTTCCAACCGCCTAAAACTCTCATTACCAACCACAGGAAATGTATTTCCTGCCTGGCTCAATGCCCAGATTCTGTGGTTGGCTACTTCCTAACGGCAGCCCGAGAGAGAACCTGTTAACTCTTCTGTTACCTTGTAACATCTAAAAACATGTGTAGTTTAGTTATATGCTATGCTGACCAGTATATTTAAATTCACATCAAACACATTCTAATCTTGTGTACCAAAAGGCCTATACATGCTAGTGTATTCCATTCCACTACATTATCCCCCTATTCTCTCACTATTTCTCTACATAAGAAATTGTGGGAAATTCTTTTAATTTATTATTATCTGCTCCAACATCTACGTTGCTCTAAGGCCAGTGGCATCAATCAACTTGAACGTGAGCCAAATTTAAAAAAAAAAAACCCCTATTTTGTAATGGCGAACATCAACTGTCAGTGCTTTCTTCCGACACCCTCCCAGATTAGTGCTGCATTCGGGCCATAAGCTTGTACCTGCCTTAGCTGCTGATAAATTCAGACGAAGGTAGGAATGAATTATTCTGTACTTAGTATCTTAGGGCCGCAGTATTTTGTGTCTATTTTCAATAAGGAAGAAGATATTTTGTATTTTACCAGCAAGGCACTTTACTCATTTTTACAATCTTTGTTTATTGCTCTATTGTTGTCAATCCAGATGTTGTGGGGCATGTTGAATAGAATGAGGGTCCAAGAAATATCAAAGGGAAAAGCTCCATTTTACACTCTATTACATCTTCTACCATTGGGCTCTGGGCGGTTTCTTTTGCGTGGCTGGCCTATCATTTGCTGCTGGGCCAAGTCTAGGGTGTAATAGCAACCAGAAAACGTGAAAAATGTTGCTCTGTGATGTGATCAATTAATGCCTGCAAAATACTTCCTCCCCCTCTTCCTACCATTTGACTCAATATTCAAGTGGGAGGATCCTTTATCAAGTGGTCAAGCACGCCAGAAATATTTGGGTGAGAAGCGTGGGGTGTGGCAGTCAAGGAACAGAATGAACTTCAATCAGGGTGTAATTTGTCAAAACAGGTGAGCCTATTTAAAACCGTGCTCAAAAGACGTAATTAAGAGCCTTGAAGGCAGCTACTTGGTAGCCAGACACGGTATATACTCAGTTACAGTGGGTGTGCTTGGCACGTACCCAGATGTTCCTGCTGATCACTTCTCACTGCAGTGCATAAGAGAGATGCAAACCCATATATAAGATCTCGCTACACAGGAGTGAAAGCCTGTGGTGTCACTGTGAGCGAGAGAGCCGAGAAGGGCCCATAAAGCAAGGCAAGAGATGTAGAAAGACGCTACATGTAAACCGAGGGAAGGAGTTGTAACTGCTGAAAAAGGAGAAGAGCAGAGGGTACTTTCTACAATGTGGAGAGAGTAATCGAAAGGCCCGAGAGAGGAAACCACAAAGTGACGTGATGAAGGGGAAATATGGTGACTTTCGTTATCCGACTGACAGGTGCAGCTAACATGGCAACTTATTATTTTAGAATGACTATTTAAAGGTACAATAGAAATCAGTCAGAAATTCCCAAATGCGGAAATTTTAACCATGCACGAATTTACAACTTCAAAGTACATTTAGATGCACGGAAAGGGTGACATTTCACAGTCCTGGGAAACTGAATCAAGGCATTCTAATTTGGGGGGGTGCCTTCGCAAATCCATGACAAAATAGATGTACAAATGATAGAGAAACATACCTCTCTCATTTATATGGTAGAAGAACCTTATTCAACATTCAATAATGAGCATTGGCAAAGTCTTGGCATTTAAATGCACATGTCTGGAGTGCAAATCAAACTCATTCAAATGCAAAGAATAATATTTTAAATCAATGGAAATACTTAAAAAATGTAACCTACAATGAAAAACACACTACATGCTCATGTCAACTACCACTGTCTCGTAATTGCAACAAGCCTCTACAACCAGTATCTCCTGAGCTACTTGTAACTTTCCAGTATGTAGCTCAGTTTACAAAATTATAACCTATTTGTGCTTAGTTGAATTAATGTATGTATATCAATGTTGAAAAGCATGTATTTGATGTAAAAAATGGAGTATTTTCAAAATGCGGCATTGGGAGCCTTATTCCTCATATTGTTTCCTTGGTGCATTTTAAACTATTTTACCTAGAAGCATTCCATGTTAACCCCCCCCCCAGTTAAATGTATAAATGCAACATAATCTTTTAATGGGGGTCTTTGGTGTGAACCACACTCTGCCTATGCTCTTCTTTCTTAGTGGCTGTAATTGAGATCTGGTTCTTGTTCACAAGCTTGATAGAATAAGCAGTATTTCCCAACTTTCAATTTTTAAGATAAAAGATATGTGAAAGTCAGTAGGTATTCTTATATACAGTAGAACTCAGTATCCTATTCATAGGAACACTAGTATGTATGTTCTTCACTGTGAGGAGAAATGCTATTTGCTTGCACGGAGGGTGGGTGTGCCCTGCCTATGTATCTCTACCCTAGACGATGGGAAAGGTGGGGAATCGATCTAGTGTTCCTTTCTCAAACACTGCCTGAATCTTCTGCATGGGGCTTTTTGTCTTGGTAGTGACGAATGAGTGGACTTACAACAGACTGCGTAGAATCTGATTATTCTGCGTCTTCCCCATCAGAGATGACAATGGAATTTGAGCCGTCTGAGAGACCGGAATGAATCGAATGAGTGGACTGAGACGTGGATAGGGCGTCAGAGCTAGACGAGTTGCAGAAAAATGCATGTGTGCAGGCAAATACGTCAGTCATGGAAATGGTAGAGATGTTAACCTGGGTGTTGGGAGTGAAGATGAACCCCAGAATGTCCCAAGCCTTATCTAGGCGCTTTCGGCTCTTGTTATCAAGGTATGTTATCGTGTTAAAAGTGGTGTTATGGACTGAGACAGGGACGTCATGCACCAGATGGAAAGAGCAATTTATAGTACGTGGGGTTGTGTTGGACATCACGAATATAGAGGATGTGATGAGGACGTCAAGGGGTTCGGAGGAATACTTGAATACTTATCCCCTCTTTTGGCTATCAGTTGCTTGACTAATGATAGACAAAAAACACTTGTTATATCAGAGGCAAGGAGAAGCAGCGTCAGTGCGTGCCTGTAGATGGCTAGCCACCAACCTATCAGGGCTGAAATAAGGAAAGGGAGATACAACCCAGACAGCGATGGGAAAGGGAAGCCCGGGTAGGGCACCTGGTGGCTGTGGGAGACGGTGCAACTAGGACTGAGGCGCTACGTTACTGGACGCACAGAGAAGCAACTTCAAAGCACATCTACTTACACAGAGCAAGGCAATGGACAAATGACATGGAACAAAACAAATATTAACCATTACAATAATTTCAAAGACAAATCAAAAAACATATGAAAAGATGCATCATAAAAACTGAAAGTACAGTAAAAAGGACCTAGATATTAAATCTCACTGAACACAATGGAGCAGCAAGCTGCGCAAGAATGGGCGAGAAAGGAGGGGGGAATCCGAAAATACCACAAGTCACTTCCTGTTTCTGTGTGCGCAGAGAGCCAGCCGTGAAACCCTTACCGTCAAGCCAACTCAGAAGTGGCAGCCCAAAGAACACAATAACACCTACTTTTTGCTGAAATAGAGTGAAGGGCAGAAGGGCAGTCCTCACCAGTGAAGTCGCAGGGGATGGAGGCACAGAGGAGCAAAATGCAGAGCACAAAGACCACGAAATGTAATTTCAAGGCACAATTCAAATCACGATGAAAACAATAAATGACATGAATGGTCAATTTGAAACCATAGTATAAGGCACATTGTGAGCAAACTCAACCAAGAAGGATGTAAAACCTATATTCTGTCAAGGAATACAACCTTGACCCCACGCAAACTCTGAAGTACTGAGGGAGTATGAATCTAGAATCAGTCGGAAATCCAAACCTCGACCTCACGCATGCTGAGAGACCCTGACCCTAGACTTTGTCGGAAAGTGAAACGCCGACCCATATACTTATCAGGAATGCTTGAGGGAGCGGAAACCAAGTGTGAACCATCCCTTCCGTCTTTACAACCGGCAAGGGCAAATCAGAAATGCCACAAAAATCACTACACGTGAAACCACAAGAAGCAACAGTCAAAAATCAAGAGGCGAAGGCTCGTTGTATGAAAGAAGGACGAGCAAAATCGTGACCACAAAGGGAGAGACTTTGGGTTCAAATCATGACCAGAGATAGTGCCGCAGGGACAGGCGACAGCCAGAGACAGGCCAAAGAGAGTCGCTCGTACCCCAGGCAGCATAGACCAAGGAAGTTCAAGGGAAAAAACAAAACCTTGTCCTACCCGTAGTCCTAGCCGCAAAGGAGCGACGGCGGGGCTCTCAGGAACCTGTCGGGGGTGTGCACCAAATCCACTGCAGACGTATGTAGTATGATTTATACGTTGGGCGCCAGCTGATGAGGGGAGAACGGAAGCCCTCTAGGGTGTGGTCACGAGTCACAAACCACCCTGCCGTGATCATGAGCCGTGGTCACAGGTCATCGACGCAACACTTCACTGAGGAACAAGGAACAATGATATGAGATGACAAAGATCACATTTGAAGTGGCACTTTATTCGTTAAGTCTTAAGTACATCAGAAAATGCATTTATTACCCATGCAAGTTTAACATTCCAAAGAGATCCAAGGTGCAAAAGGACTGGGATCTTTTAAAAAGGCATAATTGAAGTTAGTTAGGGAAAGCAGAACACTCTATAAAGTCTAGTGCCTAGAAGCACCTTAGCTATGGAGACTATCCCAGCAGGCCCTAATAGCTTAAGGGAACCTAAGAATGCAAGGAATTGGTTGTGAATGGAGAATACAGAGCATGTATCAAACAACAAGAGAGTGTTAAAACGAGTAACAAACACAGTAGATAAACAAATTTCTGTTCAGGACGCTACCATACCCCCATAAAAAGCAGTTGTATGCAGTAGGAAAAATAGAGTGCACGTGCTCAAAGATCTAGCTAAAAGAACCCTCAGGCTCCAATGGAACATTGGTAGCCAGTTGTCTTCATTGGGTCCTCTTTAGTAGCTAGAGAAATTAAAGTGAGTTAAAAAGAGTGTGGACCACTCCTCAAAATTACTTTAATAAGAGGGTGGCTCTAACTCTCTTAAAAACAGTGAGTGAAAAACGTGATAATTTTTCTGGACTAGAAAAAGGTTTGTTCAATGAACCATTTAGTCCAATTCAACAAGTGAAAGAGAAGAAATAGTAAAAAATACGGTCAACATGTTTCTGCTTTAGGAGCGGTAATTAAGCTCAGCATTCTTCAGGACCAAAAAATACAATACTCAACCACTCAGTTATCCGAGCACGCTAAAGCGCTCGGACCTGAGCAGTGAACATAGGGAACCATACGACCTGCAGTTGTCGAAGCTCCTTTTAGGAAAATCTTCCTCAAAATCATTAACCTCCTTATTGTAGGGGAAACAATCAGAATATTGTTTTACGAGGTGTAGTGCCCCATGGGCATAGCGGCAGAAGGAAATCTTCACGTTTGGTCTTTGTCTCCAAACGGCTCCCCGCTGGAACACCTACAAGCGACCACATCCGCCGCCCGATGTGGTCGCTTGTAGGTGTTCCAGCGGGGAGCCGTTTGGAGACAAAGACCAAACGTGAAGATTTCCTTCTGCCGCTATGCCCATGGGGCACTACACCTCGTAAAACAATATTCTGATCGTTTCCCCTACAATAAGGAGGTTAATGATTTTGAGGAAGATTTTCCTAAAAGGAGCTTCGACAACTGCAGGTCGTATGGTTCCCTATGTTCACTGCTCAGGTCCGAGCGCTTTAGCGTGCTCGGATAACTGAGTGGTTGAGTATTGTATTTTTTGGTCCTGAAGAATGCTGAGCTTAATTACCGCTCCTAAAGCAGAAACATGTTGACCGTATTTTTTACTATTTCTTCTCTTTCACTTGTTGAATTGGACTAAATGGTTCATTGAACAAACCTTTTTCTAGTCCAGAAAAATTATCAAGTTTTTCACTCACTGTTTTTAAGAGAGTTAGAGCCACCCTCTTATTAAAGTAATTTTGAGGAGTGGTCCACACTCTTTAACTCACTTTCATTTCTCTAGCTACTAAAGAGGACCCAATGAAGACAACTGGCTACCAATGTTCCATTGGAGCCTGAGGGTTCTTTTAGCTAGATCTTTGAGCACGTGCACTCTATTTTTCCTACTGCATACAACTGCTTTTTATGGGGGTATGGTAGCGTCCTGAACAGAAATTTGTTTATCTACTGTGTTTGTTACTCGTTTTAACACTCTCTTGTTGTTTGATATATGGATTTATGAGGGGCATGAGAGTGTTTTCTTCCGGCCCTTACTCTCTTGTTGATGAAGTTTTTGAATACAGAGCATGGACAGACATTTAAAAAGACAAAAGTATTATCTGGCTTAGGAAGTCCACCACCTGAGAGAGAGGAATTGACATCCCAAGTCAGACAATCGACTAGCCGGAGAGCTTGCATGCAAAAGTCGCATTAGCAGAACTCTGGCTTCAGATTTGATGGGCTGAATCTAATATACCTGAAAATGCGGAACCAGGTTCTATGGTGACACACTGGCCTACGCCCATTCAGTGGAGGCGGTCTAACCACATGTGTTCTAGGACACCGGAAGGACATCTTTAAAGAACATTTTGTACATTTCTGACAAAAGAACATTTTGTTACGTACATTTCTAAAAATATATGTGAGAGCGGAACCTACGACAGGTGCTGAGGTGCTGTGGCTTTTATTTCATGCAAGCTATCTTTCAAAACAATATTTCTGCAAGATGTGCCAACTTTGTACTGGCTGGGTCTGTGTACGTGTGTGTGTGGGGGGTGTCTTGCAATGGGACTTGTGAAAGGCTACTGTACTTTCCAGGTTTGCTCAATTGCCTCGCTGTGTTCAGTACATCAGAAATGCACGTTTAAAACTAATTAGGCCCAGTGGATTTTGTTAACATAAGGCGGTGGCCTTTGGCTTGGGCCTACAAACCCGGGATTCAGGGGATCCGTGGGATTTCATTTGCTGATTTTATATGGTGAAAATTGGTCATTTTAGCATATTTTCAGATTTTGTCAAGTAGGGCTCACATCGGACCTTCATCCTACCAAGGTCGATAAAAATGCCCGTTCTGTGTTTAAATGCTAGAATGTGACCCTCTATCAGGTGAACCCAGAGCCTCCCTGAATTTTGTTTCAGCCTTTCTTTTACAGCTAGCTCCCTGATCCATTGTGATCATAGGTACCCGTAACAGTGGATTGGTAAGTCGGGTACAGAGGAAATCAATAGGAAGGAACAAGGGTTACTGGTAGTAGAGTGTAAGGTCACCTGATTAATGAATATGGTAAATTGAAAATACATGGGCCCAATGCGTATGTGGTAAAATTTATAGCCGGGTGACCTGCGCGTTCTATCAGTAATTTTCTGGTAGCAGAGGAAATGGTTAGGGACTAGTTAAAGTTAGGTAGGACTAGTTAAGATAGGTAGATAGGTTATTTGCTGCTAACTGTGTTTTTTTTCTGCTAAAAGTATTGATCGATCAAATGAAAAATGTTGTTGTTTAATTGCTTTGAAAAATTATGAAATGTTTTAAATTGTTTTTCTTGCTGTTATATTGATAAATGTACTAATATTACTTGTTAGTAAATTGTTATATGTTTGTCTGGAATCCCCGGGGAATAGAATAACAGGTGGTGAGGAGAATCCACGCCGTAGAGAGGTCACTTGCTAGAGGAAAATTGGTGCAGGTTAGGCAGAACTGGAAGCACTAATTAGGGTTTTCTGAAAAAATGTTTGAATAAATGGTAGCAAAGAGTTCGCTGGCAAAACTTCTATTGTGATATAACCTAGTAAGGGTCACACGCAAGGAGTAGCAGGTTCGTCTAAGCTTGATTGGTAGCAAAGGAGTTCACTAGTGAAACTTTTGGCTAAGTATATATCCCACAGTGGATGAGTCGAAGGAGTAGCAGGTTCACTAATGCTTGTGTGAAGAGTAGGCAGAAGGGATCTACTCGCAGTATTTGAAAAGTAAATAGAAGAGGTTTACTTGCAGTGAAAAAATCTTTTCTTTCTAGACACTCGAGTACAGTGGCGAATGTGTTTACGTTGTTAATTAAACTGAGCACTTGCACTTTAAAAGGTAGAAATCGTAGCGTTTCTTACCTTGTGAAGGAGGGAGTCAGTCGCGGAGCTGCGCTGATGTCACTCAGTGCGGCGCTGGTATTGGTCAAGACAGCAGGCGTGTAGCTGAGGCGGAATTGTGAAGGAGGGGTGAGCACAAGAGCGTAAGAACTCGTTTGCGAGAAACGCCGCGCACCCATTGGCTGAATTAATTTGAAATTGCGCATTTAATTGGTTGCACGAAAATAAAAGACGCTTTTGTATTGGAAGTGATTTTGTAAACAAAAGTAAGTTGCGGAAAAGTATATGTGGCATACGTATACTACGGAGACTAGACCTGATCCAAGATATCTAGGGTTTGCTAAAGAAAAGTGGAAAGGTCGTAACTGCAGCATTATGTACGGAAATAAGAGGAAAATGACCTTAGTAAAAAAGGTAAAGAATTACTTCAAGAAAGACAAGCCTATCAAAACTAGAGAAGGAGTTGTCATTCCTCCACCTAATACTCCTGCGTCATTCATGATGTTTTATAAAGGATACCACTCATGTGTGTGGTTAGAAAATTGGGTGGAATATACTAAAAATGACGGAATTTTGGCATTTCCATTGGATGGTACCTGTAATAGCAGGATTCTGTTCAATCTGAGAACCCGAATGAATGATTTACATCCCCGACCCAGATTAACGCAATATGAGGCCTTAGAGGAATGGGAGATAGAGGTTTTTGAGCGAGACAAACCCCGAATGGATAAAGGGTTAACTAAATGGTATCCAAAAGTGAAACAAGAAACCCGAGAGAAAAGAATGAAACAATGGAGACAAAACATGATAGTAGAAGGACTGTACCCTATGATGGCACCAGGGGAACCCATGGGAGGGAAAAGGACAGAAAAGACAAAGCATCTGATGACCGGGGGGGATTCAGACGATGATTATTTGGAGGAATTATTAATAAAGAATCCACCTCCTTATACTGAAGGATGCAGATCCTCAAGTGTAGGGAATGCTTGCCCAAGACCCCCTTACCAGGAGGGATCAAGACCAGTAAGTGTGAGAGACGGCTGTTTAATACCTCCTTATCAGGAGGAGCCGAGATCTTTAAGCACAGGGAATCCGTTCCGGAAACCTAACTATGGTGAGGGACCAGGTATAACACATCCGACTGCCCCGAATTATACCCCAACCCTGACTCCGCAAATAATACCTGAAATAAGCCTGGAAAGAGTACTACAGGAGAGAGAACGAGAGGCTATAGCTAAACAGAGAACAGAATTAATTCAGAAAATCTCCCAACTAAATACAAGTCCTGAAGCCTTGACAATTCCAGTAACTATTGGACCAGTTGTTCCTCTGTACGGAGATAAACAAGGGTGTCCCAAGACACCGATTATTACCCCGGCTGTAGTACAGCCAAGAAAAGAGCCCTTAATTGTAGATGATCAGGCAAGTGAATGTGAATCTGTAATTTCCTTGATGGATTTGCCAGTAAGAGAGCTGGAGAGGGGTTCACAGAGGAAGAACACTCCTTTCAATTCAGGAGAAGTGCAGATTGAATCTGCTTCCGGTACTAGAAGTGCCACAGTAGTGACTCCTGAAGAAATTGAGAGATGGAGTCGAGAATTGGAGAAACAAAATACTCAGTCGAAACCATTAGATATTTACAAATTAAGAATAGAATTGGAAGAACTAATGGCTGGAAATGTGGGATTAGACTGACTAAATACTTTTTCCGAGTAAGAATTGCTCTTTATCTGTAAAAGTATCATCCGTAATACCAGAGTGTTCCATGAGAAATTAATGGACACCGCGGCTTGTATGGGAATAGATATTGGAAAATCTAAAGTATTGCAAAAACCCTACAGAGCAGAGTTCTCAGACAAAGATTTAGAAAACATGAATGTGTCAGGGAAAAAGGTACAGATCAGAGAATTGTTGAACTTGTTGCAAAAATGGGGAGAATTAGAAAAATGGAAAGCCAGGTGGGCAAAGAAAAAGGAGGAGATCAGATCAAAACAGATGACTTCCGAGTATGTCTTAAAAGAAGCAGACAAGGCAGAAAAATTATATCCTATGAGAGAAGTGCCAGGTGGAAAGTATGTGCATGTTCCATGGTCCCGACAGGAAATTGTGTTCTTTACAAATGACTTCCCGAAATTACGAGAAAAACCTGTAGATTGGTACAGACAGGTAGAAAGGTTTGTGAAAGTGCAAAAATGCCTTTGGAAAGATTTGGATGGTTTCTTTGACATTGTAGTTCCCGTAGATTTGTAGACAGAATGGAAAATTGCTATTGATTGGCCTAGTGAGGAATTCCCGAGGGACCCTAACAAAGGGGTTCCTTCACCCGAGGTAATGAAAAAGTACAACCAGGTAATGTTGCATCTGAAGAGAAAAGTGCCTGCAAAGGAAACTGATTGGACCCAAATAGATAGAACTACCCAGAATAGAGATGAAACTGTGCATTCCTATTATGAACGACTGTTACAGGTGTTCAAAACGTACAGTGGTCTGGACAACATTGAGATGAAGGACATGACCCATTTCATTTACAGGTTTGTATTAGGGTTAAGACCTGAGATTTCGCAATGGATCAAAGA
Organism: Lissotriton helveticus; assembly: GCF_964261635.1. Classification (NCBI taxonomy): domain Eukaryota; kingdom Metazoa; phylum Chordata; class Amphibia; order Caudata; family Salamandridae; genus Lissotriton; species Lissotriton helveticus. Next base: position 1,478,551,659 of record NC_136063.1, on the reverse strand, counting down.
TAATAAAATATGTTGGCAGTCTAAACCAATTGATGAGGTTCTAAAGTATGCCAAGTACTGTGAGGATGAGATGGCAGACAAACGAAAAGCATTGAAAGAAAAGGTCATGTGGGCACAGGTAAAATTGGCAGAACAACAGGAACAACAGTTAAATAAATTAACCAGTAATCATCACCCCTTGGGTGGGGGAAAGCCAAGGGTAAAAATGAGCAGAGAAGAGGCCAAAAAGAAGTTCCCCTGTCACGGGTGCGGTCAGATAGGTCACTGGAGAGACGAGTGTCCACATGCACAGAATGATAATGTACCAATAATTGATTTAAATCCACAGACGCAGAATGAGAAACCACGAAAGACTCAGCAACAGGTAAAGCAGAATCAGTTGCCTCGTGCACCTAGACAAAATTATAGGAGCAAAGCACAACAGGGCGAAGATACCGAGGTGTGGGAAGGAAGGGAGAATAGAAATACAGCATCCTCACAATTTCTGTTGAACGACACGTTTCTCTGTGATGACACCTACTGACGGTGCCTGAGGGGGGAGGGCGAGGAGTGCGTCCTTGGCGCCTCCTTGCCGGTGGACCAGTCAGGGCCATACATTGAAGGAAAGGTTGAAGGAAATGATGTCACCTTTCTGTTGGACACTGGTGCTACCCGTTCTACTGTGAGAACAGCAGACGTTCCAAACCTACGCCTCTTGGGAGAAGCGATCCAAGTAGTGGGCGTTTCTAATCAGCTAATTAGTACCCCAGTTACCAAGCCTAAGGAGATTAAAATTGGGAATTTCAAGGAAATGCATAGATTTGTCGTTTGCGACTCCAGTCCTGTAAACATGCTAGGGAGAGATTTGCTGTGCAAAATGAACTGTACTATCTTTTGCACACCAAATGGCGTTGAGATTCAAACCCCAGACGAAGATGGAATTTACAAATTGATGTTAGCAAGACCCGACTCAGAAATTAAAAGACTGACAATAAAAGACTTACCAGAAGAGCTCCAAGAGACAGTGAAACCAGAAGTATGGGATTTTACTGGAAAAGATGTAGGACTAATGGAAAATGTTGACCCAATTAAAATAACTATAAAAGAAAATGCAGCATACCCAAATATTAAACAGTACAAAATGAGTGCAGAAGTAAAAGCAGGAGTTGCCATTGAAATAAAAAGGTTGTTAGAAGCAAACATCATACAAGAAGTAATGAGCAGCCCATGTAACTCACCCATAATTGGAATCAAGAAACTTAGTGGTAAGTACAGGGTAGTACAGGACCTGCGCAAGATTATCAAAATTGTAGTCCCTTGTTGCCCTGTCGTGCCAAATCCTGCAGTGATTCTATACCAAATTCCATGGAATGCTGGATGGGTTACCGTCATTGACTTATGTCATGCATTCTTTTCAATTCCATTGCATCCAGACAGCAAATTTCTTTTCTCATTTGAATTCGACAAGTCACGTGTTCGTCTGGAATCGCGTCCCTCAGGGGTATACAGAAAGCCCCTCAATCTTTAATCAGATTCTGAAAAAGTGCCTTGAGACCCTAATATTGCCGGGAAAATCAGTTCTGGTGCAGTACATAGACGACCTCTTGGTGGCGTCTAAGAGTCGAAAAGACTGTGTAACTGACACCATTGCCTTGCTGAACCATTTAGGTGAGGGAGGGCATAAAGTATCCTCAGAAAAGTTGTAATTCTGTACCACATCAGTGAAATATCTGGGACACCAGATAGAGAGAGGTATCAGGAAAGTCACCTCAGAAAGAATCAGGATAATTCGAAACATGGAGTTACCAAATACCCATAAGGAAATTAGAATGTTCCTTGGAGTTGTAGGGTACTGCAGGCAATGGATTGTGGGATTTGCAGTCCTTGCAAAACCATTAATAAAGATGACAAGGAAAGGAGCTCAAGACCCAGTGGAATGGGATGACGAAAGCATGTCAGCCTTTATAAAATTACGAGATTGTCTCTGTACTGCTCCAGCCTTAGGAATGCCTGACTATTCAAAAGATTTTGCACTGTTCTGTGACACACGAGACAATTGTGCACTTTCAGTCTTGACCCAAATTCATGGTATGACTCGATGTCCAGTGGCATAGTTTTCTTCTACATTGGACCCAGTAGCAGCTGGATTACCTGGGTGTTTGAAAGCTGTAGCTGCAACTTGGGATGAGTCTGGACAGAGTGAGTCCATTGTGATGAGACATCCAGTAACTGTATATGTTCCACACTCCGTTGTGATTCTGTTAACACGAACCAAGGCGCAGTATCTCACACCTAGTCGGCTGACTAAGTATGAGAGAATCCTTGTAGGTGCAGGAAACGTAACCATTGAACGATGTAAAATTTTGAATCCAGCTACCTTACTACCTAGCTCATTTGCAGAGGAAGTGAGGGAAGAATTTGCACATGACTGCATTGACTTGACTGAATTCAGTACAAAACCACGCCCAGACATTAAAGAAAACCCTTTGTACAGAGAAGATTATGAGCTGTTTGTAGACGGCTCATGCATGAGACATGAGGATGGAGGCCTAAGCGCCGCCTACTCAGTGTGCACTTTAGATCGTCCAGTGGAAGCATCCTATTTGTATGGAGTCAAGTCTGCACAAATATCCGAATTAATTGCATTGACAAAAGCTTGTAAATTTGGGGGAGATTTGAGAATAACCATATATACTGATAGCCAGTATGGTTAGGGGGTTGTGCATGACTTTGGCCAATTGTGGCTACAGAGGGAGTTCCTGACTTCTTCAGGTACCCCTATCCGAAATGGAAAATATGTGCAGGATTTACTGGAATCAATCCAGTTACCAAAAGAATTGGCGGTGGTCAAGTGTGCTGCTCACAAATCTGGTGATGACAATGTGACAGCAGGTAATAAATATGCTGACCAGTTAGCCAAACATTGTGCAAAGTACAAAATCTCAATCAATATAAGGGTTGGGGGAACTGGAAGCAGCTGCCAACTTTTGATGCTAGAGGGAGTGAATACATGGGAGGAAGTGAGAGACTTACAGGAAGCAGCAGAGCCACAAGAGAAACAGGGATGGAGAGACTTTGGGTGTCGAAGGAGAGACGCAGATGGTGTCATTGTTTACCTTGATGGGATGCCTGTGTTGCCAGACTGTATGCTTGCTCCTATGGCCAGATTAATTCATGGAGATACCCATGTGGGCAGGGATGCGATGATTCGCATGTTCCGCCAGACATGGTTCAATTCGAAATTCAGAAGCGTAGCAGAGGCACTCTGCCAGAGGTGTTTGACATGCCAGCAATTTAACCCTGGAAAGAAGACCATAGTGTTACCAGGAAAAATTGGAAAGGCAGAAGGCCCTTTTATTAGATTACAATTCGACTTCATTCAGTTGCCCCCTTGTCGAGGAATGAAATACCTCCTTGTCATTGTCTGCCTGTTTTCTAAATGGGTGGAAGCTTTCCCTGCACGAAGAAATTGTAGTGTAGCTCCTATTTTCCCAATAGGCTCTGCGCATTGGAATAGTACCTACAGCAGTAAAGGCCTAGACCAGACGTTAACTAGGTCTACTACTGTCGATACTAGACTTAATTTTTGGGTTTGCCAGCTAAGCTCAGAGTTCGCTAGAAACTTTCTCGAATGTTCAAGGAAGGATTAACTCCCCTGATTAGACAAGAAGGGATTTAGTTTCTGACAACCATAGAACATGACAACTTTGCTCTCCCCTAATCAAGAGTCAATCTCAAGAGTCGTGTGAGCACAAGGCAATTATTTTACTCAGTCAGTACGTGCATTCTTAGTCTCATCAGAATGTAGAGAAAAGGAAGAGACGGGCGTGTTCAATAAAAAGGTGTTATTTATTGATCAGTCTCTTTTCTCGTACAAGAGAAATGGATCGATATTATTGCAATACTTATAGTTAAGTAAAGTGCATACATTAGAAGCAATAGTATAAAATAATACTGTAAAAACATTGATATGGTTTCTGAGCCATATGATGTTTAAAATGATTAAAATATATTTACATACACATATACATTTGACTAAACGTACTCAACTGGTGTTTCTAAATACGCCTACCCCGTGTACCTGACCTAAGTCTAATGCGTGGGCGGGAATAGAAAGTTACAGTTTAAGTTAAGTTTGTTTTTGCCAAGTGAATAACTAAAGAATTCTCTGTGAGGGGTTATTCAGTTCTGTACCTGGAATTTAGGATGAATGAGGAATGGTATCTCTTTCTCTGCTCTCGATATTCCAGGCTGCCTGCGAGGGCTGCCCAGAAGCGCCGGTGCTGGGTCTCTCGGCTTGAGATAGCAGCGCGTCTCTCAGCGCGTCAGGAAGGCGGGGCTGCTGCCTGCGGGGTCTGCTTCTGCTCTCGGCTTCGGCAAGTATGGCTGCTCCGTCTTGTCACCACGCGTGTGTTTGCATAGGGCAAGGTCGGCAATATTTATACCTTAAAGGTGCCGAGATTGACGTAAGGATGGACATAGATACGTCAATAAAGATGTCATACGACTTGCTCGTTAGCACATTCTTTACTAAAGTTCTCTGTGAAATCAAAACAATGGCCGCACGGATTTTCCAGGTTGTCATAGGTTTGATTTGTTATGAGAACGTCGTATGCCTTATCAGGGGCTGGAGGAATGTCGCTTGTCTAATTAGATCTCAAGCGTTATGACCTAATCAGATAACACGTTCCTGTGCCGTAGTGTGACTGCGTCAGATAACGGTATCTGCATCATGGGGGCTTTCTTGCCTCATGGGCTGACTGTTAGTTAACTAGCTAGGTAGTTTAACCAGAATAGGGTCAGGAATAGGGGGATCGATTCAGAACCTATAGAAATACACGACACCCACTCCACGCTAACTATGGTCATATCTACTAATCTATGCATAGTATAACATAGTACAACATACTATAGAGTATAGTGTATACCTTACCACCCCAAAATACATAAATGCATTTCGAAATTTTCAAATATACTGAAAAATTGCAGTCATATATATTGTATGCACTTAAGCTATGAATTAAATGCAAAAGTAAACACGCATTGTAATGCATTATTGCTTTTTGGTATATGAGAAATACACATGAAATGGCTCTTAATATAGCTATACAGAAAGGAAGGTCGAGACCATTTCATCACATAATAAAATATTTGTGAACATACCAGCGGGCAGCTAAAGTCTATATAAAGTATCTAAAATAGAAATCTTAGTTCTCTAGGAATAGTTTCTTACTTTAAGCAGAAGATCAGTGTCCCGGGGAAAAAATATATAGAAAAATATTTTAAGGGCTTGCTGAAAAAAGTTGCTGTCCGTGAACTGGATTGTAATTGTTCATGTGACTTTATTTTTTAAAAGTTGAAGGCCGAATTCAGGGAACGCCGTGTGCGAGTTTACTCAAAAGTCTCTATTTCTGTTCCGGAGAGAACATCATATCATTCAGGCTTTCGAAAAAACTGTCAACAGCTTCATGGGAAAGTTCCACTAAGTCGAAAATAGGGGTAACCATGCATTCGTGCGCATGATTGTCTCCATTGACATTCTGATTTGCATTGCTGACAGAAGGTCGTACCTGTTCGATGCTGCTTTCATCTTGAACTTCACTACTCTTCAATCGTAGTGGTGAAGATTCCAGGAATGCCGTCATCAGGATTGGCAGCCTTTGAGGGCAGCACAGTGCGTGAACCTTGGTAGGAACCAACAGTGTATCTGCATCCACCGGCGCATCCGATTGTAGCGTCAGACAGGTGTCTAACACGCATTCTTCTCCGCATAGCAGACACCTTAGTACAGGTAAAACACACCTTTGCCACATTGGTCGAAATGATAGAAACCAAGTCATGTTTAGGTCTCTAAGCCGGGAGAGTCCCAGGATTTTTGATATCCGGTCCCGGTATCCAATGGCTAGGATCGTATCTTCCATTGTCGCGAGAGTTTGATCTGTGACATGGGTTGCCATAACGAAAAATAAGGACTAGGAATAGGATTCCTGCAATTAGTCCCAGGATCAGGGGTAGTCCCTTGTTGCCCTGTCGTGCCAAATCCTGCAGTGATTCTATACCAAATTCCATGGAATGCTGGATGGGTTACCGTCATTGACTTATGTCATGCATTCTTTTCAATTCCATTGCATCCAGACAGCAAATTTCTTTTCTCATTTGAATTCGACAAGTCACGTGTTCGTCTGGAATCGCGTCCCTCAGGGGTATACAGAAAGCCCCTCAATCTTTAATCAGATTCTGAAAAAGTGCCTTGAGACCCTAATATTGCCGGGAAAATCAGTTCTGGTGCAGTACATAGACGACCTCTTGGTGGCGTCTAAGAGTCGAAAAGACTGTGTAACTGACACCATTGCCTTGCTGAACCATTTAGGTGAGGGAGGGCATAAAGTATCCTCAGAAAAGTTGCAATTCTGTACCACATCAGTGAAATATCTGGGACACCAGATAGAGAGAGGTATCAGGAAAGTCACCTCAGAAAGAATCAGGATAATTCGAAACATGGAGTTACCAAATACCCATAAGGAAATTAGAATGTTCCTTGGAGTTGTAGGGTACTGCAGGCAATGGATTGTGGGATTTGCAGTCCTTGCAAAACCATTAATAAAGATGACAAGGAAAGGAGCTCAAGACCCAGTGGAATGGGATGACGAAAGCATGTCAGCCTTTATAAAATTACGAGATTGTCTCTGTACTGCTCCAGCCTTAGGAATGCCTGACTATTCAAAAGATTTTGCACTGTTCTGTGACACACGAGACAATTGTGCACTTTCAGTCTTGACCCAGATTCATGGTATGACTCGATGTCCAGTGGCATAGTTTTCTTCTACATTGGACCCAGTAGCAGCTGGATTACCTGGGTGTTTGAAAGCTGTAGCTGCAACTTGGGATGAGTCTGGACAGAGTGAGTCCATTGTGATGAGACATCCAGTAACTGTATATGTTCCACACTCCGTTGTGATTCTGTTAACACGAACCAAGGCGCAGTATCTCACACCTAGTCGGCTGACTAAGTATGAGAGAATCCTTGTAGGTGCAGGAAACGTAACCATTGAACGATGTAAAATTTTGAATCCAGCTACCTTACTACCTAGCTCATTTGCAGAGGAAGTGAGGGAAGAATTTGCACATGACTGCATTGACTTGACTGAATTCAGTACAAAACCACGCCCAGACATTAAAGAAAACCCTTTGTACAGAGAAGATTATGAGCTGTTTGTAGACGGCTCATGCATGAGACATGAGGATGGAGGCCTAAGCGCCGCCTACTCAGTGTGCACTTTAGATCGTCCAGTGGAAGCATCCTATTTGTATGGAGTCAAGTCTGCACAAATATCCGAATTAATTGCATTGACAAAAGCTTGTAAATTTGGGGGAGATTTGAGAATAACCATATATACTGATAGCCAGTATGGTTAGGGGGTTGTGCATGACTTTGGCCAATTGTGGCTACAGAGGGAGTTCCTGACTTCTTCAGGTACCCCTATCCGAAATGGAAAATATGTGCAGGATTTACTGGAATCAATCCAGTTACCAAAAGAATTGGCGGTGGTCAAGTGTGCTGCTCACAAATCTGGTGATGACAATGTGACAGCAGGTAATAAATATGCTGACCAGTTAGCCAAACATTGTGCAAAGTACAAAATCTCAATCAATATAAGGGTTGGGGGAACTGGAAGCAGCTGCCAACTTTTGATGCTAGAGGGAGTGAATACATGGGAGGAAGTGAGAGACTTACAGGAAGCAGCAGAGCCACAAGAGAAACAGGGATGGAGAGACTTTGGGTGTCGAAGGAGAGACGCAGATGGTGTCATTGTTTACCTTGATGGGATGCCTGTGTTGCCAGACTGTATGCTTGCTCCTATGGCCAGATTAATTCATGGAGATACCCATGTGGGCAGGGATGCGATGATTCGCATGTTCCGCCAGACATGGTTCAATTCGAAATTCAGAAGCGTAGCAGAGGCACTCTGCCAGAGGTGTTTGACATGCCAGCAATTTAACCCTGGAAAGAAGACCATAGTGTTACCAGGAAAAATTGGAAAGGCAGAAGGCCCTTTTATTAGATTACAATTCGACTTCATTCAGTTGCCCCCTTGTCGAGGAATGAAATACCTCCTTGTCATTGTCTGCCTGTTTTCTAAATGGGTGGAAGCTTTCCCTGCACGAAGAAATTGTAGTGTAGCTCCTATTTTCCCAATAGGCTCTGCGCATTGGAATAGTACCTACAGCAGTAAAGGCCTAGACCAGACGTTAACTAGGTCTACTACTGTCGATACTAGACTTAATTTTTGGGTTTGCCAGCTAAGCTCAGAGTTCGCTAGAAACTTTCTCGAATGTTCAAGGAAGGATTAACTCCCCTGATTAGACAAGAAGGGATTTAGTTTCTGACAACCATAGAACATGACAACTTTGCTCTCCCCTAATCAAGAGTCAATCTCAAGAGTCGTGTGAGCACAAGGCAATTATTTTACTCAGTCAGTACGTGCATTCTTAGTCTCATCAGAATGTAGAGAAAAGGAAGAGACGGGCGTGTTCAATAAAAAGGTGTTATTTATTGATCAGTCTCTTTTCTCGTACAAGAGAAATGGATCGATATTATTGCAATACTTATAGTTAAGTAAAGTGCATACATTAGAAGCAATAGTATAAAATAATACTGTAAAAACATTGATATGGTTTCTGAGCCATATGATGTTTAAAATGATTAAAATATATTTACATACACATATACATTTGACTAAACGTACTCAACTGGTGTTTCTAAATACGCCTACCCCGTGTACCTGACCTAAGTCTAATGCGTGGGCGGGAATAGAAAGTTACAGTTTAAGTTAAGTTTGTTTTTGCCAAGTGAATAACTAAAGAATTCTCTGTGAGGGGTTATTCAGTTCTGTACCTGGAATTTAGGATGAATGAGGAATGGTATCTCTTTCTCTGCTCTCGATATTCCAGGCTGCCTGCGAGGGCTGCCCAGAAGCGCCGGTGCTGGGTCTCTCGGCTTGAGATAGCAGCGCGTCTCTCAGCGCGTCAGGAAGGCGGGGCTGCTGCCTGCGGGGTCTGCTTCTGCTCTCGGCTTCGGCAAGTATGGCTGCTCCGTCTTGTCACCACGCGTGTGTTTGCATAGGGCAAGGTCGGCAATATTTATACCTTAAAGGTGCCGAGATTGACGTAAGGATGGACATAGATACGTCAATAAAGATGTCATACGACTTGCTCGTTAGCACATTCTTTACTAAAGTTCTCTGTGAAATCAAAACAATGGCCGCACGGATTTTCCAGGTTGTCATAGGTTTGATTTGTTATGAGAACGTCGTATGCCTTATCAGGGGCTGGAGGAATGTCGCTTGTCTAATTAGATCTCAAGCGTTATGACCTAATCAGATAACACGTTCCTGTGCCGTAGTGTGACTGCGTCAGATAACGGTATCTGCATCATGGGGGATTTCTTGCCTCATGGGCTGACTGTTAGTTAACTAGCTAGGTAGTTTAACCAGAATAGGGTCAGGAATAGGGGGATCGATTCAGAACCTATAGAAATACACGACACCCACTCCACGCTAACTATGGTCATATCTACTAATCTATGCATAGTATAACATAGTACAACATACTATAGAGTATAGTGTATACCTTACCACCCCAAAATACATAAATGCATTTCGAAATTTTCAAATATACTGAAAAATTGCAGTCATATATATTGTATGCACTTAAGCTATGAATTAAATGCAAAAGTAAACACGCATTGTAATGCATTATTGCTTTTTGGTATATGAGAAATACACATGAAATGGCTCTTAATATAGCTATACAGAAAGGAAGGTCGAGACCATTTCATCACATAATAAAATATTTGTGAACATACCAGCGGGCAGCTAAAGTCTATATAAAGTATCTAAAATAGAAATCTTAGTTCTCTAGGAATAGTTTCTTACTTTAAGCAGAAGATCAGTGTCCCGGGGAAAAAATATATAGAAAAATATTTTAAGGGCTTGCTGAAAAAAGTTGCTGTCCGTGAACTGGATTGTAATTGTTCATGTGACTTTATTTTTTAAAAGTTGAAGGCCGAATTCAGGGAACGCCGTGTGCGAGTTTACTCAAAAGTCTCTATTTCTGTTCCGGAGAGAACATCATATCATTCAGGCTTTCGAAAAAACTGTCAACAGCTTCATGGGAAAGTTCCACTAAGTCGGAAATAGGGGTAACCATGCATTCGTGCGCATGATTGTCTCCATTGACATTCTGATTTGCATTGCTGACAGAAGGTCGTACCTGTTCGATGCTGCTTTCATCTTGAACTTCACTACTCTTCAATCGTAGTGGTGAAGATTCCAGGAATGCCGTCATCAGGATTGGCAGCCTTTGAGGGCAGCACAGTGCGTGAACCTTGGTAGGAACCAACAGTGTATCTGCATCCACCGGCGCATCCGATTGTAGCGTCAGACAGGTGTCTAACACGCATTCTTCTCCGCATAGCAGACACCTTAGTACAGGTAAAACACACCTTTGCCACATTGGTCGAAATGATAGAAACCAAGTCATGTTTAGGTCTCTAAGCCGGGAGAGTCCCAGGATTTTTGATATCCGGTCCCGGTATCCAATGGCTAGGATCGTATCTTCCATTGTCGCGAGAGTTTGATCTGTGACATGGGTTGCCATAACGAAAAATAAGGACTAGGAATAGGATTCCTGCAATTAGTCCCAGGATCAGGGGAAGTCCGCCAAAAATCGAATGGACGAAATCTGGAAAAATACCCAGTATGGCTTTGAATGGTGTTAATGCCATCGAAAATACTGTCTTAAATACCTTTGAGACCCCAGTGGTATCAGAAATATTTAAGATTTCGCTCAGGATTTCCGCAAAATGTACGGGGGAATTAGTTGATAATAATGTATGTATCTCTGCAGTCGTCCTTGCGACTTGTAGATCATACGTTTCTTTAGATGACGTGAGCCTTGTAGGCGTCTGAAGAAGCACTGTTTTCATTCTGCTTAAAGTGTCTATTCGAATAGAAGTAATTTTCAAACCGGGCCATGCCCTTGCCTCCCTGTCTGATAAGGAGCTGGGGAACAAAGAACGTCCACAGCACTTGACCTTCGCCGTCGTGGTGACGAGATAAGGAGTCCCGGGCATAAGACTACAACATCTGCGGTCTACAATAAGAATGTAACTCCCATTATAGAGTCTTTGAAAGAATGGTTCTATTTCAGTTGCAGGTGCGCCTTGCTGGTGACATGAAAGGTTGTATGAATTCCCTTCACAGGCTCCGTGCAAACTAATACCGTTACACAGAAGCGTGCCGCTTAGTGACATAGCACAATTGTTGCCACTAAGAAACACTTTCTGTCCTTTATTACTGACACATGCATGTGAATAGGGCAGGTTCCAAGTTGTTTTAAGGTACCCCTTTCCCAATTTCTCGTACATGCCAGCCTGTATATATTTTTGGCAGTATTGAAACCTGAAGGTTGAGATTGGAATATTTATTATTCCGTGGATTATCCATTCACTGACAGGTCGTTCTGACATTGTCATTGGTAATCTTTCTAGTTTTTCAATGCTCAAGATTGTATAATCAGCACCCTTCTGCGCCATACCGATTTGTCTATCAGTAAGGTTAAAGATTTGGAATAGTGACGTTGTGTTGATTAAACGCCAAGGCACATAGCCTGAACGCAGATTTTGTAACGTCCAGCCAAGCTGTACAATAGAACGCAATTGCGACTGACCATGTTGTAATAACAGTAAGTCTTGCGATAATATGTCGATTGCTGAAGACACAATGCTGTCCAATGAAAATATTCTGGAGGACAGAGTCATTAACCCATTGTCCACTACAGAAAGTGATTTTTCCAAATTAATACGATCAATTTCACGTATTCTTTCTGCTGTTTCAATTTGAGTAACCTTCCAGGCCTCATTGTATGCTGCATATACAGAGGCTGCTATGAAACGCTTTTGACGCTGTTTGCGTGGTCCCATTATGAAATCACGCAAGTCAGCACCATCAGTAAGTAAAGTTAGGTGTTGCTTAATTTCAGGCAGTGTGGAAGTCTGTAGCCATTGAAGGCATAATTTCCCCACACTGTAGGTTGTTATTATCCCTGGGTGATGTCTTTGGGGATATCTAGGGTCTGGCCTGGTCATTTTGAAACCCTGTGTTTTATTCAGGAATCTATCTTGACAGTTATTTGTATCTGTGGGCCAGATCAACCATTGTTTCCAATCAGGATGTGTTCTGTTTTGGTTAAGTATATGGTTTACGTCTATCTCTTCATCTGTATCAGAGCTATTGCTAAACATTGTTGGCTTTGGAATAGACAGGTTATTTAAATCTTTGATTTTGGCTAAGCCAAGACAGGTGGTTTGTTGAACAGTGTCATTTAAAAATATCATTTGTTCTGGGATCATGCAGGCTCTAAACAAAGCTTCTATACCCTGTACTTGCCATTCTTTTGTACCCCAAACACTTTTCAAATCAACATTTTTGTCCCAATAATCAAATCCAAAAGTATTCATCTTTTCAAAGAATGAATCTGAATATATCAATTTCGTGTTGGTTATCATGGTTTTCATCCCTGTCTTGTTTGACAATTTGTAATAAAATGTTTCAGCATTAGTTATGTTAAAACCTGAAAAATATGAATATTTGTCATAAACGGTTCTAGAGCTCCCTTTTGGAGGTGTAGCACAATGTTCCCATTGATTATAATTTAAAACATTTCTAGGTTGTGCAGATTTATGCAAGAAATGGTTACCATAATGGTTATAGCAATACATACTATCATAATTTGTAGAACCTTGCAAATAATCATGTTTTGTAAATTTAGCAGACATTACTAAGTCAGACATCATATTGTTTATACTTTCAAAGTCCCAATCATCAGCAAATGAGTTTGGTTTTGCAAAGTCACTCAAGGAGATCTTGATTTGGTGTGGATATTTCAGGATCTCGACCGGACCATAAATTTCATAGTCAGTGTTGTCCCAGGCTACCCCACCAGGTATTGGAATTGCTGTGAAGTTGGCTGAAGAAAGTTCTGGAGAAAGTTCTCTTTTCTCGACGTGTGAAGATGTGTGTGGTTTGAGGACCAAGTTGATGTTCTGACTTGCTGTGTCCATTTTAGCATATTTTCCCTCAATGAAGCGTCCCAAGGTAAATACCATGATGAGCCAAAGTATGAGGATAAATGCACCAAAACCCACCCAAAATTCAATCCATGGAGAAACCAGATATGTTTCTTTCAGTTGTTTCAAAAGTTCCTTAGCTTTGTCTTTAAAGGATTTTGATGATGGCTGTGTCTTTTGTTCGCTGAAACCTTCAGAGGAATCATCGAAGTTGATGAAGTAACCAGATGCAGTTCTGTCAATTGTTCCAATTGGTTCAGGATTTTTGTTTCTTGCATTTTCACTTGGAACTTCATTGTAGATTGGTGTGTCTCTGCTAAATGTTTTTATTTGGGTTTTCAGAGGTCTTAGTTCTATTGCATTGTTGCATAGTCCTTGTTGTTCTTCTGTAGGCGTTTCGAATGTGATGAGCCTCTTTGATAGGACCTCTGTACTGGTAGCAAACCTTGGTGTTCTGCTACTTATTGGGAGTCCACTTGGCCTACTGTTTGTTATCGGCCACATGTTGTGGTTTTACCAGGTCGATGGATACAACTCGGTTCTCCTTTTTTCCAGCAAGTGGCGGTAGTACAACTGATCTTGTCCCGTTGACAGACAAGACAGGAACTGCTTTTCTGTAAGAAGGCCCAAATTCCTTCTTTACCGCGATCTTCTCCCTGACTAGATCCCCGACTTTTGGAATCCAGACAGGTCTTGCTGGGACAGGTGGTGATTCTTCAGTGGTCGTTGGCTGTTGTTTCAACTGTATGTTGCTCAGGTCTTTTCTTGTTTTGTTTAAGTCCTGCAAAATAGCCAAACGGTCTTTGACATCAAAGGTTTTTTCTATTACCACTGAAGTCTGACTATCAAGGTCAGAGATCAACATCCTAGTTCCGAATAATAATTCGTACGGACTGAATCCCTTCAGAGAATTTCTTGGCAAGTTATTTAGACTACGTTGGACACTTATTAGATGTTTGACCCACCCAGCTCCCGAACCTAATATCCTTTCTATTATAGATTGCTTTCTGCCTTGGTTTTTTCTTTACACCATCCCATACCCTCAGGAAGGAAGTGAGAAGATTCCCGCTGGGCTGTGCTCATTTGGCCATGTTTCCCCCCCAGGCTGGTTTGCCTGAGTGAAAGAAATGGTCGAACGTAGCATGCTCTTAGCGTATATGCCATTTAGACTCGCAAATCTTGTATAACAGTCCGGACGTCAGCCGAGTGCTGTGGATCTACATTATAAGTGGAACTAGCCTGTGTATGTTAATCGCAAGCCATTTTTTTTGTTGGTATTATTATCTGCCTTGATACGACGAGGTACTAAACTGCTTCTCTCCCCACTGCGATCTCTGTTGCAGTTTGGGCAGTTTTTTACAAACATGGTGTAGTGCAGGCTCATGCCTGGCCACCAGTACCGTGCTTGTAATTCTTCCAGAGAATCTTTTAATTTAAGGTGTCTGAGACCCTCGCCCATGTGTGCGTCTGCGATTAACAAGTTTCTCCTGTCCATGTTTGGAATCACTCTATCCCCCACTCCAGGGATTCGAGCAAAAGGGACGGAGTTTGCATCGATTATGTATGTATAATTGAGTGGATAATTGATCGGTAACGCTGAGCAGTCGCCTTTTGATGACGTTTTCACCGCCAGCAATGTTTCGCCGTCAATGTATTTTAATGTACGCTTTTTTCGATCTACGGGAGCCGGTTTACTGGCTGCCGCTGCGGCTGTTTCAGCCAATGAATTCCCTACAACGTGAACGCCATCACGCTGGTGACTCAGTGAGTGTGTCACGTGAGTCTTTGGTAGTTCTTTTTTCAAAAGAGCTACTTGTTCCCAGAGCAGTCTCTGCTTTATTGGTGCATCTGTGTCATCTTTGTAACCGTTCTGAATCCATGTCTGCAAATCCTTGTTATATGCTTTGACGCAGAAATATGAATCTGACACTATAAGTGTCGGGAATTCACGATCCGCATTATCTAGCGCCATTTTCAAAGCTATTATTTCAGTTTGTAGTTCTGAATTAGTTTCTACTGAGTGTGATTTTGTTAATAGAGGTCTTAGTTTACCTCCGCGCCACACTTCTTTTGTAATCTCACATGTGGGATTGTATGCATGTTCTCCCCAAACGGAGGGTTGAGCATGTCCGTCTGTATAGATTACACAGGCGTAATGTCGTAGAGGCAGAATGTCGATTGGCAGAGGATACGTCTTTTCATATTTTAGATTTTTTAATTCTTCTAGTTCTTAAAAGACTGTCAACCAGGCAATACTTGATAATTCATATCCTCCGTACTGGATTTTCAGATGGGCAATTCTGGATTTTTTGAAGTTGAATTTGTAACCCTCTGCAGCGAACCCAAGTATTATGGTGTTCACCCTTTTCAAGTGAGTCTCCAAGTCATCATCTGTTAAGTAAATGTCATCGACATAAGATAATGCTTCATCATCATATAGTTGTAGTAATTCTGTTACTCTCGCTGAGAATACCCCCGGGCTGTTCTTGTACCCCTGGGCTAACCGACAGAATTGTTTTTGAGTGCCATTTACTGAGAAAGCTGTTAAATATCTGCTCTCTGGTGCTATGTTTTGACAAAAGAATCCATTGGAGATGTCCAAGGTTGTTTTGTATTTTTTGCGCACTATGTTATTCATTAGTGCAGCACTGTGTGAGTTTTGCACTGCAAAAGTTTTTCAACATGTGTTAAGGTGTCGGTAATCCAAAACTAGGCGATATGAATTGTCTGGTTTGGAGACCGGAAACAAAGGATTGTTCATTTGTGAGGTGCAAGTTTCAATCACCCCCTGGTATTCTAGCTGATCTAGTATTTCATTTACTTGTTTTTTAGCTTCTTGCTTAATTGGGTACTGCCTTTGTGCAGTAGGTTGTGATTTTAACTGGATTTTGTGAGGAGGAGAATCCTCATCCCATCCTACATGAATTTTATATAAAGCAGGTGCTAAGGCCACTGCCCACTTTCTAGCAAGTGTGTATTTTTTATGAATCGGGATTTGATTCGAGAAGGCAGGCATAATTACTTCTTCGCCATGAGGGCACTCCCTGACAAACTCTGGTGGCCAGTCTTTTTCAGCTAGAAGGATGTCATAACCCTTGGAGAGGTTATCCCAAAATAGTCCCCTTATTTTCCTAGTCTTATCTCCCTCTATACGTAATGTTATCTCGTATATTTTGTGGGGCTTGCTAACTCTGGTATCTGCAGTTTCCACTTGAAGGTATTCATTCGTGTCCACTGTCTCCAGATGATTCATAAGGACTTTGCGAGCTATGCTCACTTCTGCTGCGCTGTCTAGCATTGTCTGAGCCCACTCTCCGTTTTTCAGTTGTGTCCTCAGTATTCTCGGCATTGTTAACTACCTTGATACTGGCTACCTTCTTTTTTGGAAATTGTAATTTCTTTTTCAGTTGAGCAGGTTCCTTGTCTTTGGACTTGGCGTGCTCTTCTGATCGTCCTCTTCTTTCCGATTTCTGCGAGGAATTCTGAAAAGATTGAGAGGGACGTGTATCAATGTCTTGATATCTATCAGGTTTTTTAATATTATCCCTATTTCTAAGGTTATATCTATTCCCAGAGGGGTCACTCTGGGGTGACCTTTGTCTCGGGTTTGGAGATTTCTCTCTTCGCCTAGGAGACCTTCCTCTGGACTGGAATTTCTTTTCTTTAGGATTGGATTGTTTGTTCCCATCCCAGTTCTTTTTTGGTGAATTATTATTATTATTAAAAAACATTTTTTCTGGACTTGTAGTCAGTTGCGGTTTTACTGGTATTCCACCTAGACTATCTCTGCCTAGTTCTTCATAGGATTTTTCTATGATTCTGGCAATTTCAGCTGGTTGGTCTGCTATATCTGTCTCTTTTAACCTCTGGCGGATCGCCACGTTTGCTGCTTCACCTTTTATGTTGGCTAATAATATAGCCGAGACCTGCTTGAAGTCTTTCAGTAATTTCATACCAAGAGTTAAAGCAGGTTCTGGACCGTATTCATCTTGAATTTGTTTTAGCACATCTGGTATCACCGAAATGGATGGAACACCGTGCGTTTTTGTATAGATGGAAGCAAAGACTGTACCCCAAGTGTCACAGTCCTCAATGTGTGGTGCGATTCCCATTGGGAGACATATAGTCAGAATCCTGTGTTTTTCTAATGGGGTGGTGTCAGGAAACACCGCCTCTATTTGGGTAATTTTCTGTGCCAACCAGAATGGTATTTGTTCCCGTTTAGCTGGAACTTTACCTAGGCAGGATTGGATGTTCTGTGGTGTAATTTTATTTGTGTTCCCCTGGTGAGGGGTCAGCTGTGGTAGTTTAATCGCTGGCTGAATTGTTGAAGTCCGCATTACATACTGAACTAATTGTCTATGAATTTTTAGTAGTTGTTTTAGCTGTATTAATAGCTCTGCTGCAGGCATTCTTTCGATGTCTGGATGTGGTGTGTATCCGGCTAGGACCGGCCACGTTGCTCCTGGTCTTCCTAAAGGACCGAGCCTTGTAATGTGATTGTTATGTTTTAGGGCGCCATCAAATAAGAGCAAATGCTCTTGGAATTTGAGTGGTACTTCCACCTCCTCGAAAGGAGTGTACGTTTCAGGAGGTTCCTCTACTTTGTAATAGTGGAAGTACTTTGTTACAGCATTTCCTGCTGGAAAATGTATCCATGTATAGTATACCTCTGTCTGCCGATATTCGTGTGCCTCAATTACGAATATGACTGTGCCACCTCTAGGTGTCAGTCCATTTTCTATAAGTTTTAAGGTTATAGATCTCCTTTTGGCGACCTGGATGAGTATTATATCCGGGTCTGCTGTTTGCATGGTAGCATCAGCATCTGCTATTTCAGTAGCTAATCTAATTGCCTCTCTTTCATCATCACTCTCTGCCATTTTACAGACAGGATGGTATTATGTTTGTTTGCAGATCAGGTTTCTTATGGAAACAGAGATTAGATGCACAATATTCTGGAACTGATTTATCCTTCAACGTTGACTAGACCAAGAACCATACATAGGAGTTCCCTCCTGCGAGGTTTTGGAGGATATAATAACCTTTCACCCACTCCAGACGTCTTTGGAGTATTTGGGAAAAGGGGTCTGAGTGAGAAAGCACGACTGAGTTACTCTAAATGTCTTACGTTAGTTTTATCGCCCTTTCCAAACGCGTTGGGCGCCATGTAGTGTAGCTCCTATTTTCCCAATAGGCTCTGCGCATTGGAATAGTACCTACAGCAGTAAAGGCCTAGACCAGACGTTAACTAGGTCTACTACTGTCGATACTAGACTTAATTTTTGGGTTTGCCAGCTAAGCTCAGAGTTCGCTAGAAACTTTCTCGAATGTTCAAGGAAGGATTAACTCCCCTGATTAGACAAGAAGGGATTTAGTTTCTGACAACCATAGAACATGACAACTTTGCTCTCCCCTAATCAAGAGTCAATCTCAAGAGTCGTGTGAGCACAAGGCAATTATTTTACTCAGTCAGTACGTGCATTCTTAGTCTCATCAGAATGTAGAGAAAAGGAAGAGACGGGCGTGTTCAATAAAAAGGTGTTATTTATTGATCAGTCTCTTTTCTCGTACAAGAGAAATGGATCGATATTATTGCAATACTTATAGTTAAGTAAAGTGCATACATTAGAAGCAATAGTATAAAATAATACTGTAAAAACATTGATATGGTTTCTGAGCCATATGATGTTTAAAATGATTAAAATATATTTACATACACATATACATTTGACTAAACGTACTCAACTGGTGTTTCTAAATACGCCTACCCCGTGTACCTCACCTAAGTCTAATGCGTGGGCGGGAATAGAAAGTTACAGTTTAAGTTAAGTTTGTTTTTGCCAAGTGAATAACTAAAGAATTCTCTGTGAGGGGTTATTCAGTTCTGTACCTGGAATTTAGGATGAATGAGGAATGGTATCTCTTTCTCTGCTCTCGATATTCCAGGCTGCCTGCGAGGGCTGCCCAGAAGCGCCGGTGCTGGGTCTCTCGGCTTGAGATAGCAGCGCGTCTCTCAGCGCGTCAGGAAGGCGGGGCTGCTGCCTGCGGGGTCTGCTTCTGCTCTCGGCTTCGGCAAGTATGGCTGCTCCGTCTTGTCACCACGCGTGTGTTTGCATAGGGCAAGGTCGGCAATATTTATACCTTAAAGGTGCCGAGATTGACGTAAGGATGGACATAGATACGTCAATAAAGATGTCATACGACTTGCTCGTTAGCACATTCTTTACTAAAGTTCTCTGTGAAATCAAAACAATGGCCGCACGGATTTTCCAGGTTGTCATAGGTTTGATTTGTTATGAGAACGTCGTATGCCTTATCAGGGGCTGGAGGAATGTCGCTTGTCTAATTAGATCTCAAGCGTTATGACCTAATCAGATAACACGTTCCTGTGCCGTAGTGTGACTGCGTCAGATAACGGTATCTGCATCATGGGGGCTTTCTTGCCTCATGGGCTGACTGTTAGTTAACTAGCTAGGTAGTTTAACCAGAATAGGGTCAGGAATAGGGGGATCGATTCAGAACCTATAGAAATACACGACAAAATGACAGCATCACGGTAGCAAAGTTGTGACTTAGGGAACTAATACCTCGTTACGGTTTCCCAGTCTTAATTGAATCGGACAGAGGAAGTCATTTTCCGAATGAAATAATAAAACAGATCTGTGAAGCATTCAAAATCACGCAACATCTGCACTGTGCATATCGTCCAGAGGCTTCTGGAGTGGTAGAACAGATAAATGACACGATCAAGTCAAGATTGGGAAAGATGTGTGAATATACTCAACTGGATTGGCCAGATGTTCTGCCTCTTGTGTTGATGGGACTTAGAAGTATTCCAGATCGGAACACGGGCTTGAGTCCCCATGAAATCCTGATGGGAAGAGCGATGCGGCAAGCATGGGTGCCAGGATACAAATTAATAAGCATATCTGATGATTTGGTGCGGGAATACTGTAAGGAACTGGCTGACCAAGTGCGTTCTATCTCTCGCCAGGTTGGGGGAGAAGAAGTCGCCAGGCCAACGACTCCAGCACATAACCTGAATCCAGTTGATTGGGTCGCAATAAAGAAGCACACTCGGAAAAGCTGCCTTGAACCCAGGTGGGGAAAGCCACGACAGGTGATCCTGATTACCACCACAGCTGTAAAGTGTGCAGGAGTACCTCGCTGTATCCATGCCAGCCACACGAAGAGAGTGACTGAACCAGACCTAACTGAAGCTGAAGGTTGCCCAGCTGAAGGATCCCAAGCCATCGGTCCTGAAGTAGCTGAAGAGGAACAACCGAGCTCCAGTCAAGAAGATTGGGTTCCACTCATCGATCTAACAATCAACCCTATACGAACCTGAAGTCAAGCCCAGCTAGATAGACAGTGGGATAGTGAGGACGAGACAGGTGAAGAAGAAGCTACTCAGATCATCGAAATCCATGTAAGATCTGATTCTGAGGAGGACCAGATAGGGGAAGAGCAGGTAATTGACACTCCACCAAGAACACCTGCATCAGAGAAGGGACAGATAGAAATTAGGGCAGAAGTTAATGCGGAAGAAAATCAAAAGTTCGAAGAGCTTGAACAGGAACAGGTAGAACTAGACAGTTGTGTTCAGGAAGAAGAGATCGAAACAGACCAAAGCCCAAATCAGCATATACCTGAACAAGGTCAGTTTAGGGACCAGGCAGAAGAAACAGACGAAAGACCTGGACCCAGTCAGTTAGGGAATAATACTGAAGACGAACTTAATCCAAATGTGCCACAATTGAACGCAAACCAAAGAGTGTTGGACGAAGGAAAAGACACAGTGCCAGTTAAGAGACTAAAAAAGAGTGACTCAGTACCTCGATTTGTGAAAAGGCTGAGACTGCGTCTGAAGACAATAAATGAAGAGCCTGAACAAATAAACGAGGTTTCGAGTCAAACTGACCCAGTACACACAAAAATAAAAAGAAGAAGTGCTCGCATCAAGAAACTGAATAACAAGTACGCAAGCCCTGAGTGGACCTACTTTGTATTGGAGGAGTTCGAGAATCTGGAAATAAGTGACAAAAGTGATGAAAGTGATGAGGGAGTGATTGCTGAACAGACCAGTGAAGAAGCAAAACCAACCTGAAAAGTTACTCGAGTAAGCAAGCTGTGCAGAGTTACAAAGAGGGGTTGAAAACTTCTTTTGAGCCGAAATGTCTGATTCTTCTGAGAATGGGAGACCGAGACGAAGTTGTTGTAAAACATGCTGCCAAGTGTGTTTATGTAGTGTAGCAATAGTACTGATCCTCTGGATAGGACTAACAATAACCATTCCTTCTATGATGAGCAAAAACCCAATATTTGTACCCATAATAATAATTTACCTGACGACACTGTAGAATCACACACTAGAATTACACCACGAAGAGTAGAGACATTGGACAAACCCCTTAGCCTGAAACGGAGACAATTAGACTTAGAAGCACCAGATGAGGAAGGATTACACTTTAACAAGATTAAGAACAAGACTCATTTAAATGTTTTCGCAAACCTGTTATTGCATTACGTAGAAACTATGGAAATAGACGACTGTTATGTCTGCATGAAGCTACCTACTTCTGTGGCTGAAGGTGTGACTTATCATCACCTGCCCTTAACCTATGGAATTTCCTGTAGTATACTAACTAGCTTATTTTACAAAAGAGGACCTTTACAGTATTACTACTCAAACTCTGACGTGACATTTTCTGAACTTCCTGTTCGAAGAAATCTGAACCCTGTACATACGACTAGAGATGTAGCTAAGTACATGAGTGATTATTTTCTAACTGTAGGAAAAATTAATATAGATGATGCACATAAAAATAACCTGACCTGTTCTTTACATGAAAAGGAAAAAGAATTTCTGGACATGGTAGAGAAGAGAAGAGAGAGTTTCCAAAAGAAAGCCAAAGACAAGAACCAGAAGGTTCCTAAATGGGCAGAGAGTATAGGGAGCACCCCAAACGGTGGAGCTAGTGCTGCTATGCTTTTGGATTTCAAAAAGTAGGGGAAGCTCTGTCTTAAAAGGGAAAAGACGAGTTATTATAACAATGTTTTCATTGGTTCCAGTGAATGTGAACATAATTACAAGGTAATTGGAGGTTGGGGTTTCAAAGATGGGACAGAGCTGTTTCCTGGAATTTATTTTATTTGTGGGAACAAGGCTTACTTCAAATTGCCCGACCATTGGTACGGGAGTTGCTATTTTGGTATTGTCTTCCCAAAGATATACCATGTGGGGGAAATCACTGGAAGCAATGAAGGAACTAACCAATTAGTACGAAATAAAAGAGAAAGTGCTGGCGAAATTGTAGGAGATATTTTTAGCGCAATAATACCTGCAGTGGAAGTGGTTCTGAACACACACAAAATTTGCAAATTGTCAACAGTAGTAGATCGGTTATCTACCGACACTGCTGGAGGTTTCCTGATGGTCAATACCGAAATGGTTGCGGTCAGATCAATGGTTTTACAGAACAGACTTGCCCTTGATACTCTATAAGCAAAAGAGGGCGGAGACTGCAGAATGTTGAAAGCGCAACATTGTTGCACTTATATACCTGATAAAAGTGTGGAAATCCAGAGGTATGTAAGGAACATTACGAACTCAAACCACTGGAGGTTGACAGTGCCTGGAAGAGACTTACTGATGGTTTCTCCGCTGTAGGTCATTGGTTTGCTAATTTAGGTAGAAGTTTTCTGATTAAGGTACTAATGCCCATTGCGGGAATAGGTTTAGTAGTATTCATTATATTCGTCTGTTGTAAATGTCGAAAGCACCAGAAAAAGTATACTGTGAACCAGAGAGGAGTAAGGAGAAATGTGGATGAACTTGAATTAGAAGAAATGAATAACCAGCTTTATAAAAGGGTGAAAAATTCTCACCCTAATAAAGAAACAAAAGAGAAATTGAACAGAATGTTTGAAGAAATTGAATTGGGCAAACTGTGATAAGTTGGCATCTGGTTCTAAATGATTTGTGATGATATAAAATATCATCAAAGAGGGGATTGATGGAGCAAGAATTCGCACGTAAAGTGGCTTGCTTGTATCAAGAACCTCGAATAACAGTAATAAAATTTAACCAATATGTTTGTCTTACTAATTTCCCCTTTATTCAGACATTTGGGATGTCCTAGAGAAGCTTGCCTATGTGTTCGTTAACATTAATACGCTTGCCACTAAAATGGCCGCTGCTTGGCGGGGTTTTCTTCTGCGCATGCGTTGGTCACAATCACGTGACGTGACGTGCTCGCAGTTCTGGTGGGAATCTTTGCGCTTGCGCACTAGCATTAAGATGGCCGCTTTGTGTTCTCACATGCCGAAGCTTGCACTATCGCTTTCTGCATTTCTGTTCGTTTGCACTAATTTTAATGCTATAAGTTAGTATAAAGTAAGGGGAGTCATATAGGGATTCCTGGTATACAGTGTATTCATTTATTTTCTGTGTTCTAAATTGTTTTCGCTTACTTTTCATGTATCGAAATCCGTGGGCATGAGGGATGGGAATACTCCATATTGAACAGCCTTTCTGCGCATGACAGTTTTTCGCCAGTGGACGAGCTCTATAACATTGAACACTTGCCAACCCGAGGTCTCAGCCAAGATGTGCCTGGGAAGATGCACCTTCGCCTAGCAGAAGAAGCTGACATGTACTAAATGTATCATAATTCATAGATGCGCTATTGTAATTCTGAGACTTATGTCATGGGAACCCCAAATTCAATAGGCGGTCCCCAAAGATGCAAATGAAGGATTGTAGAAGAGAATTCTGGTTGGTGTGTTAACCTATCCTACTTGTGGACCAATCGAAATTGGGGATTCTTACACTTGCAACATTTGGGGGGTGGTACACTGACCCGAAAACAGTATAACTAGCCTAGGTTTAGCTAGAGAAATTGTCAGACTTGTCCGAATAGCTGACCTGTCACTGACCCAACGCACTCAATAGGTGACTGATACAGAGAGCTGCGGAGCACTCTGTCCGTAATTTCCAGAGACTCAAGCGGGGTTCTGAAACCTTAAGTGCTGGCGGAGCACTTTGCTGGGAAATTCGATAACCCAATCGGGGTTCTGA
This sequence comes from Lissotriton helveticus, assembly GCF_964261635.1. Taxonomy (NCBI): domain Eukaryota; kingdom Metazoa; phylum Chordata; class Amphibia; order Caudata; family Salamandridae; genus Lissotriton; species Lissotriton helveticus. Next base: position 1,478,527,468 of record NC_136063.1, on the reverse strand, counting down.
CTGATAGCTGCAGAGAGGGTGGAGCGCAGGCGTTGCTTCCGAACTGCGGGTGCTGGTCTTACCTTGGTGGTCCTGTCTTGATCCTAATCTGGTTTTCCTGTCCTGTCCTGGGGTGTCCATTCTGCACCTGCTGGCCTACTGGCGACTGTCCTTCCTTGGGGTTTTCTCCTGTCCTTAACTGACCCGTGGCCAGGGTTGGTCTTCACACCGTGCTAGGTAAATATAGTGCTGGGAAATCTATTCTGCATCTTTCATTCTTTCCCTTGCTCTAATAAAACGTGGTCTTGCATACTGATTTTCCATGTTTTTCTTTGCACTGACAAATGAAAAGGTCATACATTATAGTTGTTATTCTAGCATGTTCCATTTCTTACCCATCCTTTAAGTACATTCCTGTTTTCCGTTCATGAAAATACAGTTTGTTCCTTTTTCTTTACCTTCCCTTAGCTAAATGAAATGTTTGCTCTGATGTATTAGCGTGTTCCACTTTTACCTTCCCTATAGTTACATGTTACTTTTCAAGTCTCCATAGACTGATTAATTGTTCGTATTGTGTCACTTTTATGTTTAGCATGATCCTTATCTTTCCCCGTCCTTTAGTCCCTCTATGACTAGTCAAAACCCCTGAAAATATTTTTACTAGCATGTTCCTTTTTCTTACCTCCCTTTAGACTTCTAAATGGTTGGCCTGATTTATTTCCTATATGGATACGTGCTCTTTATAATCTTAGTTATTGACAGTTTAATCGCTGTAAACCTAATGCTTAATGAAATTGATGAATTTTAGATAAAGGTTTTAAAACTTCCCGTGTCTCTGGTTATTTTATAAGTACAAATATAGAAAAGGTATTTTGTGTCTGCCTTTCTTTTACAGCTAGCTCCCTGATCCATTGTGATCATAGGTACCCGTAACAGTTGATTGGTAAGTCGGGTACAGAGGAAATCAATAGGAAGGAACAAGGGTTACTGGAAGTAGAGTGTAAGGTCACCTGATTAATGAATATGGTAAATTGAAAATACATGGGCCCAATGCGTATGTGGTAAAATTTATAGCCGGGTGACCTGCGCGCTCTATCACAGCCGCTGAAAAACCAGCTATTGAATGGATAATACACGGAACAATCACTCTGCCTGTTACAATTTTCCATTTTTTAGTATGGTTTAAAACATATACCAGCAGACATATATGAAAGGTTGGGTAAAGAATACTTCAAGACACCCTGGGAATTACCATAAACACACAGATGTTGGAGTGTTTCTTAGTGGTAAAAATTGTGAAAACACACTAAGCGGTTCTCTCCTTTGTCAGGGTATTAATTTACACGGGGCCTGCGATGGTTCCTCTAACAACTTATCCTGCCACCGGCAAGGTTCACCGGCTGCAGTGATTGATCCACTTTTTGGACGACTTTCAAATGGAAGTTACATTATGTTGAATGATCACAGCTGCTGTGGCATGTTGCCAGGTTTATCCTATCTCGGAACTGTGTCAGCCAGGGTCACTTGCTGTATGCAAGTATTGTTTCCAAAAATCAAGACAGACCGGGAGTCGCCATTAAGGCCTTCACTGAACATCTCTTCTATACGAATTGATACCTTAAGCAGAATGAAAGCCATTCTTTTGCAAAACGCTGTGCCACTGACCTCGGCTAAAGACACATATGATCTGCATGTCGCATGGACTTTTGCAGAGATACATGCCCTCTTAACTACAAACTGCTCTATACATTTCTCAGAAATGTTAAGTTGTATCTTAAACATGTCTGATACGAGTGGTATTGTACATGTATTTAAGACAGTTTTTTCGGGACTGTTAGCACCCTTTGAAGCAGTCCTATGAATATTCCCAAGCTTCGTGCACTCTGTGTTTGGCGGATTGCCTCTCATTTTGGGACTCGATGCAGGGATACTAATTTTGCTCCTACTGCTTCGATATGGCAAGCCAATCCACAAGCGACACCCAGTTCACCGTGGAGAACACTCTACCGGCGATGAAGTGTCGTGAGCACATAGTTCAAATTTTGGGACTACCTCGTCTAAGAGAATTGAATACCACATGGTTTCTATCTTTCAGACCAATTTGGCAAGATTGCATCTTACCTGTTCTACGATGCCTGCTATGCGGAGAATAATGCGTGTTAGACACCTGTCTCACACTCCCGTCAGTCATGCCAATGATGTTGATACTTTGCTGGACCCGGTAAAGGCCCATGCGCAGTGTTGTCCCCAACGGCTACCAATTCTGATGACGGCATTCATGGAGATCTCACAGACACAAAATGCTGACAGTGAGGTACGATAGGAAACAGGCACACAGGTATCATCCACTACGAACATTGCTAATGTGACCAACGCTAACGACGATGCTTCACATCTATGTGCGGTTGATCTTCTTAACAAGGTAATCCAACTTTCACCTACAATGGTAGACAAATTCTTTACAGACTTAGAAGATTTTATGTTTTCTCCAAACAATAACACTGACTTTTGATATGGCACACAGTGTTCTGAGAGACTCTGAATTCGACCTCCATTTTTTCAAAACCAAGTTCTAACTTTGGGACTCCTTTTTTTCTATGATTCAACTTTTGTTTTTCCAAATTTGTATTTTTTGATTTATTTTTGGCACAAAAGTAATCTGCTTAAAGTAGAACTATTCATAGTGAACTAGAATTCTTTGCAAACTTCCAGAGACAATATTTGACCTTGTCCACATTCTAACAGTTTATATAATCTGCCATGAAATGGTCTCAACTTTTTTTATGTGTTTAAGAGCCATTTCATAAATGTATTTTTTCATGATTCATTCGGTTAGCATTTTCAAATGTCAAACTATATGCTTTGAATGAAACATTGCTTTAAATGAGTACAGCACAAATGCTCTTTTCGTGTACAACCAGTACCAATGCATTTTTATGTATTTTGGGTGGGTTTTAACACATCATGTTTAGATATGTTGAACGTGTTTAGAACTTAGTAATGTCGTACATAAAAAAGTGGAGTGGGTGTTGTGTGGCGTTTTAAGCTCCGATTACATTTTCCCGATACATGCCCTTATATAGGTACAATTCACATTGCCCTTATATAGGCATAGCAATCAAGCCCTTATTTAGGCATAGCCCATGCTACCCAAATACAGGCATGGCTACTTCCATCCGTTCACCAAACGTCACAACGATTTTTTTGGAAAACCAGCCTAAGCCGTTAGGGAACTTCCCCTTGCTTGAATATTGATTTCTCCAAGAACTCAGTTACTTTACAATGAACAACTATTCCCCAGGGGTTCATTTATGACGGTCATATGCCCGACTTTACGTCGAACTATGGCATTCCTAAACACCTTCAAGGTATAAATACACCTGCACTTGCTATAGCAAGATACGGTGGTTCGGAGCAGTTCGAAGACCCACTTGCCCAACGCAGCTCGCTACAGCAAGTGCCGAAGGAAGCAGACTCTCCAGCTGACGCACTGATCAGGAAGCTGCCTTTCTCCTGCTGAGAATTCAGCTCCAGTGTTTCCGGCTACCCTTGCGGGGTGTTGGGAAATCGAGTCCCAGAGAAAGAGATACCAGACCTCCTTCATTCTAAGGTATGGAGCGGACTAGAACCTAGAAAAACCTTTGGTAGATTATTGGCAAAACTAAACCTATGCTAAACAATACTTCCCTCGTACTAGACTTAGGTTAGGTACATGGGGTAGGCGTATTTTAGAAGCACCAGTTGAGTATTTTAGTCTATGTTATTTATGTATGTATTTTTATATGGCTTCGAAACCATACAATGCTCTTACAGTATTATTTCATATTACTGTTTACGCTGTACGCATTATACTTTGCAGTCTGCCTAACAATTGTAGCAGTTCACTTCTCTTGCATGACAAAGAAGACTGTTCAATAAACCCTTTTTATTGAAAACGCCTGTCTCACTATTTCTCTGCAACTCTGTAGAAACGAAGCATGCACGATTGACTAAGTGAACTAGTTATCTATTGTTTCCACGACTCAGAGATATATTCTTATTCTTGGGAAACAAAGTTGTCATGTTTATGCGGTTGTCAGAAACTAATCCCTTCTTGTGTATTCGAGAAAGTTTCTAGTGACCTCGGAGTTAGCTAGCACACACACAATTAAGTTTAGTATATTCGATAGAACCTATTGACATAAGCCCTAAGTCAAATCTATAGGATATATTATTCCAATGCGCAGAGCCTATTGGGAATATAGGAAATACACTACAGAATGGTTTGAGCCAAGAAGGACATACATTCTTCCAGACTGTCGGTACCTCTCACAGGCCATGCCCTGGGGGAATGCATGTAGTGTTCCAATAGTCAAGCAGCATTTATCCACCTGAAATGAAATGAATGAAATGAAATGAAGTAAATCTTATAACGCGCTACTAAGCCCAAAGGCATCAAGGCGCCTACCATAAAAGAAATCAAAATGACCAGATAACCAGCACTACGGGTACGCCTTTGAGAATAGCCACGTTTTAAGAGCTTTCCGAAACTTCAGGACCGACAGTTGGGTTTTAATTTCTAGGGGAAGGCTGTTCCACAGCTTGGGGGCTACCGTTGAAAACTCCCTCCCACCCCATTTACTTCTTCGAACACGAGGCACCACCAACAAGCTCTTAGTTGAGGAACGGAGGTCTCTGCCCGGTGCATAAGGAAGCAACAATTTCCTCACACCACCAGCCCCCTTGCCAGCAAGTGCCCCATAAGTCAGGCAAAGAATCTTGAAGGCGATCCTGGATTCAATAGGAAGCCAGTGCAAGCTTTTCCTAGCAGCCGTGGCGGAGGAGCGTCTGGGAGCATCCAGTACAAATTTGGCCGCCACATTCTGGCCAGTCCGAAGGCGCTGCACCAGACCTTTATTGACGCCGGCGTACAGAGCGTTGCAATAATCAAGTCGCGAAGCGACAAGTGCAACAACAACCTGCTTGCGAGCCTGAGGGGACAAATAATGTTTGATTTTCCGAAGAATTTTAATAATGCCCCAGCAGGTAGCGACTGTCCTATTGACCTGCTGTGCCATTGAGAGAGCTGGATCGATCATCACTCCCAGATTCCTCGCAGAATCTGTTGGTGTGGGTCAGAGTCCCAACGAGGGGGGCCACCCTTCGGCTGTCCAGATGTTAGTGTTTCCGCCGAAGACCAGAATCTCGGTCTTCTCCCCATTCAATTTTAGTGAATTGTAAATCATCCACTTACAAACCGCATCCATGCAGTTTCTAAAAGTACGAATGGAAGCGTTCACCGAGTGAGAGAGGGACACTAGAATCTGAGTGTCATCAGCGTAGGAGACTACCTCCATCCCAATCCATCTCACCAACCTGGCAAGTGGGGCCACATAGATGTTGAACAGGGTCGGACTTAATGCCGACCCTTGTGGAACCCCACATTGCACAGGTGTGGGTGGAGATAGATATTCTCCCAGCTTGACCCTCTGCTCCCTCTGATCCAGGAAAGAGGCCAGTAAACTCAAGGACGTGCCCTCTACCCCTATCTCCCTCAGGCGAGATGTAAGAACCGAGGGAGACAGGGTATCGAAGGCGGCTGTCAGGTCTAATAAGATCAGCAGAGAGGTATGGCCCTGATCGACCTCAGTGCGGATGTTATTAAGCACTATCGTAAGGGCCGACTCCGTGCTATGGCCTCTCCTGAAACCGTGTTGGGACTGATCTAGAAGACCCGAGGAGTCCAAAAACGCCGCCAAATGCTGGTTAAGATGGGTCTCCAGCATCTTTGCTGGTGCTGGGAGCAAAGAGATGGGGCGAAAGTTCCTAAGTACCTCAGGGTCTAATGTAGGCTTCTTAAGGAGGGGCTTAACCACAGCACTCTTCCACTGGGAGGGGAAAATGCCATACTTCATTGCCCTGTTCATAATGTCCAAAAGCGGAGGCAGCAGGGTATCTCTACAGTCCTTGAGAACTTTGAGAGGACAAGGGTCTAAAGGAGACCCTGACCTCATCTTGCTTAAAAGCAAGTCAAGTTCCTGCAGGGAGAGCGATGGAAACACAGACAGACTCACTGTAGTAGTAGGGGCCTCAGCTTTGGAAGGAGAGAGGGCTGGACTGGGAGAGGGGGGGCATTAAGGCCTTTTGTAATTCAAGGGCCGAATAAATATCCGCTATTTTCGTGTGAAAAAATCCTGCAATTTTATCACAGAGGTCTTGTGAGCACACTATGGGATCAGGCATCTGTACCGTGCATAGTGAATCAACTATCTTAAAGAGTTCTCTCGGGGAGGTAAGAGTGGTCGTTAGATGGGCGAAGTATTCTTGCTTCACCTTAATATCCTCCGCCTTATACTCCCTAAGGAGAGATTTGTGCTTTTCCCTCTCTTGAGGGTTCCAGCTCACCCGCCATAGCCTTTCCTGCTTCCTACACCCCTGCCTTAAGAGCCTTAAAGGCTCTGAAAACCACGGGGCTGATGGTCTCTTTCGGGCAGAATATCGAAAAGTTACAGGGGCTAGCACGTTTACAGCTGCCGTAATAGCATTCGTTAGCTCGAAGGCAGCTGTATTGACATCTTTGGCTGAATCAATAGCGGATTTCTGAATTAGAGGGGCAAGGGAAGAGTTAGTAACCCTCCTAAAGTTTCTCCTAGGTTCCATTTTACTAGGACCAGTCAGCTTGAGGTTCCTAGGAAGAACCTGAAGTTCCAGCGGAACGGCCAGATGGTCGGACCAAACAAATGGAATAGGTGGGTCCGTTTTTAACCTAGGGTCATTTGAAAACACCCCATCCAAGATGTGACCCGCCTGGTGGGTGCGAAATTTGACCAACTGCTGAAAGCCACAGGCGGACAAAGAGTCCAAGATGGTAAGGGAGTCTCTGGAAGCAGAATTGTCCAGGTGAAAGTTTAAATCACCCAGAACCGTCAATTGGGCACAACCAAAGTAGGGTTCCAGAATGTTAAGCAAAGACTGGCTAAATTCAATTCTGGGACCCGGGGGTCTGTAGATCAGTATGCCCATAAAAGGGGAACCACAGGGGGAATTAATTGAAAAATGAAGAGCCTGAAAGGAATTGGAGGGGCCAGACAGTTCAGAGATACAACAAGTATGGGATGTCTTATAGAGGATCCCTAAACCACCTCCTCTACGCCCAACTCTATCCAGTCTGGCTAGCGCATATCCTTCCGGAGTCGCTGCCACCAAATCAGGGCCAGAAGAGTTCGAGGCCCAGGTTTCAGTAATGAACACCCATGTGGGCCTTCTTGCCAATACAAAGTCACTAAAGGCGATGTTGTTTTTCACCAGGGACCTTGCATTAAGCAGAAAACCACTTTCAATAATGGACCTAGAGATAAGGGGCAAGTTTATAGGAGGGGAAGGCTTAGGGAGAACACCTGTCGGCGGCTTGCAATGACTAGCAAAGCAGCCACAGCAGGGGGAGTCTCACAAAACCTCCGGAGGGCAAGTAAAATGGCACGATAACCAAGAAGGTTTATAAGCACATATATCCTGATAGGAATATTTAAATGTTACCTGGGCAAACACACCAGGTCCGCGTACCTCCCCGTAAGCCCCGTCCATTAGCCCGTCCTCAGCGCGGACGGGCGCAGACGGGCTGGACTCTGGCGCGACTCCGGCGCGCGACCGGCGCTCCCACTGCGCGTAAACGCTGCGCGTTTGCATGGCCACTTTAAACAGATGTCTAGCGTGTCCAGGGACCACTAGCCCGCTAACAAAGATGGCGCCGCCGGGCGTCCCGTGTTACCCCCAAGATGGCCGCACGTATAGAGAACGCAAGGGAAGGGACCCGCCAAAAAGCGGTGAGCAAACAATTATATTGCGAGTATGCTGGTGTCCGGATACTAAAAACAGGGGAATACAAATTAAATTAACGAAAATGCATAAAACGGGAATTATTTAAAAAGTAATCACACTATCGCCCAAATGTTAAGACCTCAAGGTTATGCTTGCTGAAGTCAATATTAGTTTTCTGAGCGCCTTAATCCTCTTTGACTCCCTTTCCAGGAAAGTAAGTCGTAGGAAATTAATTGGGGGTACACCTTGCTGGTGGAAGCCTCGACCACCAGGCTCTATGAAGTAGGATGTTGCATTTAGGGGTCAAGGTTGTCAGGGGCTGGCCTGTGAGCCACCTCTCTATTCACAGTGTAAAAATCTGGCTCTATATATACTGCACCAAAGTGAGGTACAGTGTGTATAGAGTCCAAGGATCTCCAGAGGTTTGGCAGAGGTTAAAGTTAGATAGAACCTTACTCTCTAAAGTGGTAGCTTGGTCGAGCAGTAAGGCAGTATCAGAGGACAGTGTTAAGCATTTGATGTACACACTCAGTCAGCAAATGAATTCACACACTCAAGAACTGAACTCTAGGACAATTGTTTTTGTATAAAAAAAATATACTGTAGTTTATTTTTAGAACCAAGAAAGCCTGGCACAGGTAAGCATTAAATTACTTTTCAGATTTGAAATGCTGTTGTTGAATACTTTCAAAATACAGTAGGACTTTGTACTAATTCGAGTTTACAGGGGTTGCAATGCAATGCACACAATTAGTAGACTCAGTACATAGGAACCAATAGGCTTTTTCAGTAAAATGCAATTAGATTACTTTTACTAACACAGTGCTAGATCCTAGATTCAGCACGGGGCGTTTCCTGAAAATAGTTGAGTAAATGTGTTTTAGTTAGTTGTGCGATTTTTAAAGAATATTCTTGTATTTCAAAAGTTGACAGTTAGAAACTTTTTCACATAGAGTCACCAATGTTATCCTATGGAAGGAAATTCAATTTGCAGGTAAGTTACTTTAACGTTACTTTTCTTACTCAGTGCTGGATACCTAGATTCAGCACTGGGACATTTCCTGAAAACAGTTGAGAAAATGCATTTTGGTTATTTGTGTGATTTTTAAGGAATATTCTTAGTTTTCAAAAGTCAACACTTGGAAACTTTTTGGGAGAAAAAGTGTCAATGTTATTGTATGAGGAAAAATTGGTTATTGGTTTCGAGGTAAGCAATTGGTCTTTTGAGTTAGGGTTCTGGGGTTAGACTCAAGGGTCTCCCAGGTTCAATGATGCACTGTTGTTGCACCCTCAGCGGCACTAGGGCGGCAGGGTGCAGAGTGTTGAGGCCCAATGTTATCCTACGGAGGGTAGAGGGGCTCCGGTTGGTGGCTGCTGAGAAGCAGGCCACGGGGTTGTGGGAGCAAAGCTCCTAGGTTTTAGCTCAGGGCAAGTTGGGGACCAAGTTAGCACAAAAGGGGCACCCTCAGCGGCACTACGGCGGCCGGGTGCTGTTTTGAGGTTGGGTGCCCTGTTGATTTCAATGGAGATTCTCCGGGATAAATAATAATGTGAAGAGGGTACTCCCACAATTAATTTTAGGTCTAGAGGAGGGAGAAACAATAGAAAACACCAATAAGGAACCTCTGAACTAACCTATATAATTTTAGGGTGACTGAATCTACAATTTTAATAGATGCAACACATGTAAAAAGTTTCAAACAGACATGTTATTTTTCATTTTATTTATTTTTCTTTTCTTCAACTATTTGTTTTCATTTGTTTATCAAAGAACAAAATTATTTATGACATTTTTTGAAATTCATTGTTATACTACATAACTTAACATATTCATTAAAGGCAAAACCACTGAGATACTGTGAATATTGACAAATGTTTACATCTACAATTTTACATCTTGATGTTCCTTGGGTTTTATATTGCTTTGTTCTTGATTTCTTTTGCTCTTCACAAGTATGGATCTCAGGTGTATAAGGCCTACGTACGTTTCGGTGAACATGTATAACTTATATCACCTTCTTCAGGGCCAACATAGACAAAGACATATACATATACATATAAAAACTGGGGGATCTTCTCATCTGAAAATTAATATATAACACATTAAGGGCCAGATGTAGGTAGGCAAATACCGGTCGGTAACGGACGAAATTCAGTCATTTCGGCCGTTACCGACCGGTATTTGGAGTTTGGGATGTAGGGGCATGTTAAAATACAGAGTCGGTAATTTTACTGAATCGGTATAATTACCGTATCAGTATTTTGACATGTAGGGAGCACTGTAATCAGTGCTACAAGGGTTTAAGAATTCTTAATTTACCACCAACTAGAAGTTGGTGGTAAATTATGAAAACCCTTTAAAAAGCATTTTTTTTGCTTTTTAAACAGTGCCATGTTGCAGGCATACATGCCCTAAGGGCATGTATGTCTGCAACATGTGCACCCATGCACAATTGAGGGGTGCAACAGGGTGATGATTTTCATCACGGAAACACGTTCGAGATAGATGTCCGCCTCCACGCGCCTACATCCAAAATACTAAAGGCACTGCCCAAGTGTTCATATCTTCGACACCCGGCTATAATTCAAAACGCCACGCAGCGAAACTAAAAGAGCCAAATTCCAAGGCTTAGTACCACACTGGAATAATAATTCCTTATCGAGTCCAACGCAATTCCTGAATCCTCAACATATCCGTTTATAATTCCACTAAAAGCCCGCTTAGACGATGCCGAAACGCTAAGGGTCTGTAATCAAGCAATATATATACCGTGGAGGCGACGTAAATTATCGTTCAATATTAGGCCATTCATCTTGGTGTTAAAGAGTGGAACTTCTAAATAGACTATCCGAACATGAAAAATAAAGACATGCTATATTAGAACCACTTCCAATTAGATACGTGAATCCTTTTGCTCCAAGAACCAAATGGAATTCCTCACCTCTGACAAATATCGTTATGAATAGTCGGTTTTAGCTACAGAAAGTTGTACTTTGTCTTGAGAAAGGCGCTGGTCGCCGAAACGCGTCGACACACAACTTATTCCTCATTTTAAAGGAATTATTAATGTCATTTTTTTATGTTTACCTCCCTGGAATGTAAATTTTTAATTATTGCTTTATGATATACGTATTTTCAATTGTTTTATGTATTATACAAATAAATTCAAGTGATTAATTTGAAACTGTTCACCTTAGTCTTTGTCCTGTTACCATTGTGTAGGCAATCCACTGCTTCCGCCTAGGTTGTTTCTTCCACTGAGTCAAAGTGACACCCTGCCACCCTTCAATGTTTCCCCCAATTACCGAATCGGTATTTACCGATTCGGTAATTGACATTGATTCCTATGGGCCTCAAGGCCCATAGGAATCAAAGGCAATTACCGAATCGGTAAATACCGATTCATTAATTACCGAATCATACCGATTCGGTAATTAATTCGGTAATATTACCTACATCCCGATTGCCAGTTCTGAAATACTGAATCGGTATGATTCGGTATTTAAGAATCGGTAATCTGGGATTACCTACATCGGGCCCTAAGTATTCTGTGTAGCCTCCATCGCATCCAAAACGAACTCTATCTAGTACATCATATTTATTCAGTGTGCTACGAGGTAAACCGGAAGCTAACGATTCTAGAGCTTCCATATATTAGAGGGGATTGTGTCTTATTGTGCTTGCACCAGGTAGACAATGGGAATAGACAACATGCCCGCAAGATACTAGTCAGGCCTAAAAGGCAAGTCGGTAACGCGCCCAGTGTGGAAGGACGAACACAGTTTGTATTTCATTGTTCTATTATTGGTGAAGGAATCTGTCACTATATTTAGCTAGTACGACTTCACACTAGGTGCAATTCTGACCTTCTTTTCTTTATTATTCTTTATTTCACTACTGGTATCTTGCGGGCATGTTGTCTATTCCCATTGTCCACCTGGTGCAAGCACAAAAAGACACAATCCCCTCTAATATATGGAAGGTCTAGAATCGTTAGTTTCCGGTTTACCTCGTAGCACACTGAATAAATATGATGTACTAGATAGAGTTTGTTTTGGATGCGATGGATGCAACATAGAATACTTAATGTGTTATATATCCAATTTCAGATGAGAAGATCCCCCAGTTTGTATATGTATATGTATATGTCTTTGTCTATGTTGGCCCTGAAGAAGGTGATATAAGTTATACATGTTCACCGAAACGTACGTAGGTCTTATACACCTGAGATCCATACTTGTGAAAAGCAAAAGAAATCAAGAACAAAGCAATATATAACCCATGGAACATCAAGAATTGAATTGTAGATGTAAACATTTGTCAGTATTCACAGTATCTCAGTGGTATTGCCTTCCCTTGTTGTCTTAGTTGTTTCTATATAGTTTGTGTATGAGTATGTATGAGTAGTTGTGATGGCGAGATAGTTCAGGAATGAATGATGTTGTGATAATTTGCACTATTTAATCATATCTGGGGGTTAAGTCGAGTTCTTTTGTCTTAACTTTTGCATTTAATGAATATGTTAAGTTATGTAGTTTAACAATGAATTTCAAAAAATTTCATAAATAATTTTGTTCTTTGATAAACAAATGAAAACAAATAGTTGAAGATAAGAAAAATAAATAAAATGAAAAATAACATGTCTGTTTGAAACTTTTTACATGTGTTGCATCTATTAAAATTGTAGATTCAGTCACCTTAAAATTATATAGGTCAATTCAGAGGTTCCTTATTGGCGATTCTCCGGGATAAAGAAACACTGCAGGCTCGGGGACGAGGATCTTCCAGGAGCGACCACCACTTCGATGGGTATGTAGGGATGTTGAGGGTTGGTTAGGCACCACTGGGTTGGGGACACAAGGCTGTGGGGCGTCGGTGCAGGGATTGTCTTGGGATGTTGGATTTTTTTACCCGCTCTGGTTGCGGTGGGGGTCCTCTGGATTGAGGCTGCAGGTGTCGTCTGGAGGCTTGAGGCAGGTCAGGGGTTGCCGGATCTCGGGTCAGGATCGCCGGGGGGGCCTCCTTGTGGTGTTTTTCCACTCAAGCTCGGGCAGAGTTCAGCGGGTGCAGAGTGGGATGGATTTGCGGTTCCTGGATGGCACCAGAAGCTGCAGTTCAAACACGTCGGGTGTTCATGGGAGAAACAGCTTGGAAAGTGAAGGCAGGAAGGTCCTCCTGGGTTTTTGACGTTGCTGGCCGCAGGACATGCCGGGGTTTTGCAAGAGAAGGTTCGAGGGGAGACAGGCCTGTAGGGCTGGGTCCAAATCAGTGGGCCTCGTCCTCTTGTTAGCTCTGCACGGCTTCTTGTCCTTCTTCCGCTTCTTTTTCTTGTGGGTGCTGGATCTGAGGAAGGAAGGTTCAGGGCGTCCCTAAATACTCAATTTAGGGGCGTTACAGGTAGGTAAAGGACAGGGACCAATGGGTCCCTTCCCTGGGGTGGGTACACCCCCATTTCTGCCACTCTCCAGTGGGAGGGGAGCAGGAGCCTGTCCCTGGTTGGCTGGGTCCCCCCATCCTCAAGATGGCGGGGACTCGAGGTTGTGCTTCACCTCGCCTCCCCCACCTTAGGGGTGGAGTTGGCAGAGGTGGGCACACCTCTCTTCCTCACTTGTTTTTCCCGCCGGTTCTCCCACCCAAAGGGGGGGTAGAACCATTGGGTACCAGTTGCTGAGAGCAGCAAATGGTATGGAGAGGCTCACAAAGGCGGCATGCCTTAGAAGCTTCTCATTCGTGAACCCTGCCCATCCTGGGGGAGGAGGCTTGGCACCTCGTCCCAGGATGTGCATTGTTTCAAGCCCCCGAGAGCAGCAAGCTCTCGACCCAGGGGTCCAGAAACATGTCTGGTGGTGGCAGCCTAAGCAGCCACTCAGGTCACTAGGAGTTGGTAGAGTTACAGGGGGCATTTTTAAGATGCCCTCTGTTGTGCATTTTACATTAAATACCACACTGACATCAGTGTGGGTGTAATGTGCTGAGAAGTTTTATACCAAATTTCCCAGTCTTCAGTGTAGCCATTATGGTGTTGTGGAGTTCGTAATGACAAACTCCCAGCACCATATACTCTTAATGGCAGCACTGCACTTACATTGCCCAGGAATGGACCTGGGTACTGTAGGGGTACAGGGCTCATGCAACTGTACCCTCACCACCCAGCTAGAGGGGTGACTGATGTATGCCAGGGCAGTGGTTTGTGGGCATCACACACAGGGATGTATGTCATGTAGACTCTTCACTTTGTTCTGCACCAAGACACACATCCTGCAAAGGCAGTGTGTGTGTGTCAGGGTACAGGGCCTCTAAGGGTGGCACAATAAGTGCTGCAGCCCTTAGAGTCCTTCTCTGGTCACAGTGCCCTGGGTACCTGTGGCACCATTTACCAGGGGCTGACATGTGGCCAGAGATACCAATTGGGTTTAGGCTTCAATGCAGTTTTAGGGAAGGAACATAGGCCCTGGGTACATAGTTAGCAGGAGCCCAGGTCACACTCAGTCAAAGAACATCAGCAATTCAGCAAAAGGTGGAGGCATACCATGCAAGAAAGAGGGCACTTTCTCACACCCAGGTTAAGTCCATCAAATTGTCAGGGAGGGCTTCAACGAAAGGGAGCAAGGGTTCAGATGAAGCAGGCCCAGGTTGCAAATCTGCCGTAAGAACATTTGTCTTCACTTCATCAGAAGGTAGCCGTAGGTCCAGGACCTCAGAAGCAAGTCGAATCACCACAGCAGCGGTAGCACTCTCTCCTGCTGGGTCCCTAAAAGGTCAACTCAAGCATGTACAATGGTAAGTATCAGGCACATGGGCCTCCTGTAAATTCACATAGAAACTGTCTTCATCATAGTGAGGAGGCAAATCCCCCTATCCCCACCATCTTTATCTCCAAGTGGTGGCAAGGCATGGGCCGAATTGTAGACAAATGGACAATGGAGTCACTGAGTACGTATGCCTTGAAGGTAATGGAGGCAGAGGATCAGACCGAGGCAGTAAGGAGACCGACTGCACTGCAGTGGGTTCAAAGCACAACCTCAGTCTGGGCCAAGATAAATTGGCTTGGGGTCAGACAGCGGAGTCTACACCAGCACTGTAGGTATCGCTATATTTGAGGAAGGGACCAGCCCAGGCCTTGGAGCCAAAGTGGTAGTCCCCACAGGAGTTGGTGCAAAACCAGGAGGTAAGTTGAAGGGGCTCAAACAGGGGAAACCCCCACTGGTCTCCCCTGTGGATCCTTTGGTACAAAGGCACGTCATAGGGAGCCAGAGAAGTGTCCAATATGAACAGTATGGCCTCCTTAAAGGCCTCAATCTGCTGTTGTGTCACCGATGGCCCGGGGAACTCAGGGTGCATCAGGATCAACTGAGAAATCGGACGTGAGATGAAGTGCCACCTTGATGCCCTCGCGACTTCTCTTTAGACAAATAGTGGGAGGATGGCGTGGAGTGCTGCTTCGCCTTCTTATGGTTCCTATTTGCCTTTGATTTTGACTTACTGGACGACTTCAACTGTGAGGAGGGCCTCTCACCAGAGCAGCATCAAGAGTGGGGGCGCACCCTCAACTAGATTGAGAGTGGGACATACCTTAGGTCCGGAATGTCTTCCTGTATTCAATGACAAACTGCTTCACTTCAGTCCCAGATTGCTTCCACGTGTATGAGGACACAACTCATCGCATGACTTGGATTCGTGCCCCAAGCCAAAACAAAAAAGCCTATTTTGTACGGGTCTGTGACTAACATCCGCATTTTTGAAACCCATAGAATTGGAAGAGACATTTCTCTTGCACACTCGATTCAGTATTTGGGGGTCATGAAAAGGCAAAAGTGGGAGTGGAGCTCCAGATCCATGATCAAAGCTACAGAAAGAAAGAAACGGATGTTGGGGTGCAGGAGTGGTGCTTATATGCATCTCCACTCCATTATTTCTGCAGCAGAATGAAGCCTAAGTGGGGCTGCAAGGCATCAACCTAGGGACACCTGGAGCACTGCTATAAAAGGTTTCTGAATCCAGTTTGGTGCTTGGGAAAAATTCTAAAGGTGAGGAATCTGTGGTTAGAAGTATCCATCAGAATGCTTACATTTCTATAATTAATTACACTAAAGTTACCATAATTGATAAGACACCAGCTTTGCTTTATACCATTGGTACTTTCTTTTACAAGTAATTTATTAATTATAATGCACTTTTTTTCTAGCCTTGTAAAGGTTAGAAAATGCTCCAGCTCTATGCTCCAGCGGCGAGTGTCCGATCCCTTCCCCATCTCAATAGCAACATAGTTTATTAGTGTATTGTACAGAATACATTGCTCCAAATTGATGCAGATGTGCTCACACAACACAGAGACCTCACCCACTGTTGCATTATCAAGAACCTTTAAGGTGAATATATAAATAGAAATATACATATAAAATGTTGCGAAACATCAGCTTCGCCAACACTGTACAGTTTCAAATGTCCTCTATTTGCCTTTCTTCATTTTAGCTGTTTTCTCTTTCCGTTTCTTCACGTGCTTTGGGGTTTTGTTTTTCCTTTTTTCTCTCTGGGCTTCTTTGGTAAGCTTTTTTCGTTCCTGTGATATATATAAAAAGCCATGATTAAAAATTGCAAATAAGAACAAATGCATCCAGGAAAAAATAAATATATATAAAATATAAAATGAGAAAAGTTAACTTTGTTAATCGGGTATAACCTTATACAGAGATATTGGTCATGTAAGGAAAGACTAGTGTGTGAAAAAAGGATGCCCAACTGGCAATGGACGACCATAAACACACAAGTAACACAAAAGTGTGTAAATAAATCTTTGTACACATCAAGTCATTTGTTTGCTTTATACACACGTAGCACACATTATTTGTACCCCGCCCTGTGTGGTCTTCCTCTCAGTGTAGCTGTTTTTTTTTCAATCTACTACAACCTACGACACAGAATAAGCTTCCCATGCACACTAGGCTTATGTGAACCTTAACTTAAATGTTTACTTCATTTTCTTGTTACTTGATGTTGTACTGTATACATGGTGTGTACAACTCTGGATAAAAGGGATATAATAAATAACATCAGCTAGCTAAAGATGGGTTTCAGAAGAATAACACGCATTAAATCAAAAAAGAGTACCCGTATGCAAACATATTGAGGCCAACATCTGTATAGAGACAAAAAAGTTTATGGACCGATTCAAAACACACAGCTGCATATATGTATTTTTGTATACTCGGAGATGCACCCCTGGAGAAATGTACTGGGATTCACAAAAATGAAATACGGTAACACTGGAGATCTACAATTCAGTTTTACTAGCTGTATGTCACAATCCTGCATACATTCTCTATGCAGGAGTTCAGTGTCTATCTAGTTCGGTGACTGGCAGAGTGTGATGCTTTCTTCCCATGTGGTCAGCTCTAACACTTGAAAACCCGTTCTTGGCAACAGCCTTGTACGCTGTTGAACGCGAAATAGCAAAACATTGACCTTAGCCATCATGTGCTTGCCTCGAGGATGGAGATTAGAAATGCGCACTGATGCCTGAATGCTCTGTACTCCTTCTGGAACTCCCCCCCCCCCCCCCCCCCCCCACACACACACACGCTGCGTACTTCGGTAGATTTTACCAGTCAACGTGTGCAGGAGGGGGGGGAAAGAATAGTTACAATGTTTAAACAAACAAAAACGTAGTTTGTTATTGTCTGGTTAGTGGTAACGCCCGTGGAATCACTGACCACTCAAAATGAGGGCCCTGCAGGAGAATTACCACTGAAAGCTTTCTAAAATTGTCGGTTAGATATTGGAAATAGTCTGAAAATGACTTTCTTTCTATTATTACTTCACAAATCGGAAGAAAGAACGAAGGCGTTTTTTATCAGAGCGAGAATATTACCGGACACGGAAATCTGAAACATTATAAGATGCGAAAACAACATGGTATAAAGGAAGGAAACCTCAACAAGTCAAATATATGACGGAGAAGTTACAATTTTTCTCCGAGTAAAGAGAAGCCGAAACAATGCATGTTGCACTAACCTTTTTATCCCCTTCCGGCTCAGTGGATCGATCTTTGGGGTGAATCTGCTCATCTTCCTTATCAGAGCCCGATTCGGCGTCATCGCAGCTGCCAGTGTCTGACGAATCGGACTCGGTGCCTTTCTGCTCGTCTTTGTTTTCAAGCAGCGACGGAATCTATTGTAGAGAATGACATTATAAACCACTCTCATTGGCTCTTTCACATTCTTAATCAATTCGGTTTATGTACAACATGAAACCTTACAGAAAAGGTCTAATTCTGTAGTACTCAGGTGGAAAGTGTTCTTTTTTTCATAACATATGCAGCATACGTAGGAGCACCCACTTACTGAGACACCAAGAAGGCCGAAACACAACAACTTATTTCCATCATTCCTTGGTGCCTTTTACACTCAAGTATTTCCACCCCTGCGCCTGTCAAACATTCGTCTTGTACGCACTCACCAGTGGGACACAAAACTGGACTGGTTAAAGGGTCTATCTGCCCATTATTCAAACCCTATCACCCCTATCAATCTCACGTTATTCAGTTTTATCAGTAAGATTCGCCACCGCCTGGCCTACGGTGTAAAGGCCAGGAATGTATCCTGTAGTGAGGGTAGAGCCAGGATGTCCCTGGGAAAGGCAACAGACTGGGTAGATGAAAGACATAACAGAATGAGAACATAGAAGTTGCTAAAAAAAAACTAACACAGCTACGGAATACATTCCCTGCCAATAATTTGTAGGCCTTCACACCAGCTCCTACCCTCGCCTACAGGTGAGCCTTTCCCTGATTACAATCCTTCTTGAAGCCCACTGTATGGGTCCCCAGCATCAACTAATACTCTATTCAGTGTTTCCCAAACTGTGGTCCGCGGACCCCCAGGGGTCCGTGACACATTCTCAGGGGGTCCGCAAGAGGCAGTTGTAAAAGGAATGCAAAATTCCTTGTCTAATTAGCAGATTTAGAGCAACAATAAAAGTGTCAAAATAACGCCAGTGATTAATGCACCTGCTGGAGAGATGAGAGTTTTGTCCAGTGCAGCTTTGAGATATCTAACGTAGCACAGAACAGAGGGTGCAAAGAACATGTACCATGCATTAAAAAAAAACCCAGTGTTTTATGTGCATTGGTCAGTGGGTTGCTGCTTTTGTCACAGATTTTTTTGTTACTCTGCAGTTCATAATTGACAATCATAATCTAGCACAGTGACCTATAGACTGTCATCAAAGAACTGCTTGCAAACTGCATGGTACAAGTTAGGAACTTATGTTTTTTCCAAGTCTTTCATTATCCTGATGCTGCTAAAAAGGTTTATATGGGCGGAAATACATTTTTATTTGTTAAAGTCAATGCTAACTACTAGCTGATGTTCTGAATCCCAAGTTTGCGCTTCTCCGGATCAAGCACTCATGCCTACTAGTATGAATGACATGTGAATCCTACACATTGTAGTACCCTTTGCCTTATGTAATATTTTCTCTACACTGATTTACACGTATGATTCATTGTCTCTATATGTATGTGATGTAAAGTGCTCCGACATCCTACAATGGTATGAGAGATACTATAAAACAAATGAAATACATGTGACAGAGAGGCTATGGAGGGATGAGAGGCACTGATGAAGGATGATAATAAGGGAATCATTGAAGAACCCCAACAAAGATTGTCGTATCCTGGTGTATAGTAAGGTCTTCATTTACTATTCGTTAAAAGCCAATACAATTTAATATATAATGATATATGTGTTGTAGACTGCGTCAATGTTTCCTAAATTTCTTGGAAGGCGAGCCTCCCAAAGCCCCCTTTGTAGTGGCCAGGCTCACTCACTGCACTTGGTGCGCACCGTATGGCGACTGGTCTGAAAACATTTGCCAGGGCTGCCTAGGGTTTCCAGTCTGGCCCTGGCAGGAGCCTCGTACTGCGAAATAAAACCAACCATTGAAAAGTTAGTCACAGAGATGCAGCACCAACTTTCCCATTAAAATGTTTTGTTTTTTGCAAATTCTTTGATTATAAAATACTAAGGGGGATATTTATAACAGAAGTGGCAGAGAGTGTCGTTAGCCTCCTTGTTTAACGACACTCTCCGCCACTTCGGAAACAGCGGGCTGCACCATATTTACAAGAATGTGGTGCAGCCATTGTTTCCCCCTGTGCTGGTGCTACACTTAGCAGTGTAGCGCCAACGGGGAACCCTTGCACCATAGTGCAAGGGTGTGTGTATGCAGTGGAAGATTGTTTATGTGCTGGAAGGTTCCGCTTCAATCTTGAAATTACGTTTTGTCACTTCTATGTGTGCTGCTTAATGCAACACACATGGAAGTTACAAAATTAAATATTTTAAAAAGATGGTTTATGTGCAGGAAGGGTCACCTGCCTGAACATAAACAATCCAAGGCGTTTTGCTTTTTCCATGTGTGCTGCACAAAGCAGCACACATTGAAAAAACAAAAACGAGGAGAAATAAAGGATTTCTCCTCGGTTTCCCAAGTTAAGACCTGGTTTTCCCTGGCGTAATTTTGGCACTACCTCCTATTTATGCTGCCCTTGTAAATAGGGGGCAGCGTCAAAATCAATGGGTGTTGCGGTGGAACACCCACTGCAACACCCACTGCCCACCCCTTTCACGCTAGGCATTGTGTGACAGGGGATCTTATTTACAAGGCAGCGTTAAGCCATGTTAAGTGGCTTAACGCTGCCTTGTAAATAAGACAAAGCCTCTATTGCCATGGGACCGTTGCAAAAAGTGTTGTTCCCATGGAGATAGGGGCTTCTAAATATGCCCCTAAAATCCTTAGTAATTCGAGTATTTGTTTTGTGTGCACATGTGTTTATTTTTTTCTGAATTACTGTTTTAATGTTTGAAATTTAAATCATAGAAATTGCTTGGGGGTCCCCTACTTCCAGCGGTGACTCAGTGGGGGTCCTCAGGAGTCAAGAGTTTGGGAACCACTATCTATTCTTATTTTTCAGTGCTTTTGTTTAAGTGATTGATGTAAGTACAGCGTTCTAACTCACGATTAATAAATGAGTGGCTGTGTATATATTTTTGGGCCATTTAAATACGTTCCAATTTCCTTTCTTTTGCATCTGTTACTATTTCATCTCTCTCCGGGGTCCTTTAATATAAGAGTCCCAAAGATGATCCCACATTCATTAACGGGATCGAAACGTCGTTGACTGTTGTCATAAGCCCGTCAAACATTTCTGTCATACCCTTACAGCCCATGTTTAATTGATTTCTCTGTTAAAGCTCTGTATTTTATTCACGTGTGTATCCTGTTTGAGAGCGCACTAAGCACGTGTTCATCTCAATGACACATTAATTGCGTTTGAATGTCATTATTTTATCATTAAAGTAATTCAATGTTTTAATTTATGTGTTATTACTTAGGGCCATTGTTTCTTTACTTACCTATCTTTTCCTGAAAGGCAAAATACTACACTCAACAAAAACGCTATCAGACACCCGATACATGAATGCGAGTCCAATATACTAGCAGGATGGCTGCCCCTCACTCCATCCAATCCCCTTTCTGGTAATCTAGGGACTCATGGCATGGAAGGTGGTGCAGGTGCAGCACGTTCACTCCATCAGCATACATTCTCTATGGCTGGAGCAGCCGAAAAGTCTCTCTGACATTCTCTGGGCAGAAATGGTGACCTTCAAATCTCAATCTCTGTTCACGGACGTTGTGCTGGGCTGTGGTCAAGTCACGCTTCACAGACGCTTTGGCTATTGCAGGCCACTCGGCAGAGTCCCAAAGACAGAGGCATGGGCTGCTGGCTTCCGGTGGTGACCCGATCCTGGGCTTCGACGGAGTCAGCAGTAGGTGGGCCTTGCAGATGAAGTGGGTCCAGTTCCTCAGATCAGGTGAATCTGGATGGTGGTGATGGAGCAAGAATTCGCACGTTGCGCGACTTGCTTGTACTCATGAACCTCGGATAACTATAATAAATTATCTCAACATGTTTGTCTTACTAATTTCCCCTTTATTCTGACATCTTGGGTGTCCCAGAGACGCTTGCCTATGTGTGTATTAACCTTAACAACGCTTGTCATTAAAATGGCCGCTGCTTGGCGGGATTTTCTTCTGCACATGCGTCGGTCACAATCACGTGACGTGACGTACTCGCAGTTCTGGTGGGAATCTTTGCGCTTGCGCACTAGCACTAAGATGGCCGCTTTGTGTTCTCACATGCCGAAGCTTGCGCTGCTGCTTTTGCGCTACTATTCGTTTGCATTAATATTAATGCGATAAGTTAGTATAAAGTAAGGGGAGTCATATAGGGATTCCTGGTATACAGTGTATTCATTTATTTCTGTGTTTTAATTTGTTTTCGCTTACTTTTCATGTATCGTAACCCTTGGGCCTGGGAGGGAGTTCAAACCCCATCTTAGAAGTCCCTACTGCGCATGTCATCCTGGCAGAGGGGAGAAAACCCTGTACCAGTGGAACTCAGCCAGCTGGCAGCCACAGTCAAGATGCTCATGAGAAAGTGACCTGCGACCTAGCAGAACGAAGCTGAACTGTCCTGCAAATGCAACAATTGTATTTTATTCATTGTATTCTGTAGAACATGTCATGGGAACCCCAAATTCAATAGGCGGTCCCAGAGTATGTAAATTAGGGCTTGTAGAAATGAAATGTGGTTGGTGTGTTGACCTGGCCTACTTGGGGATCAATCGAAATTGGGGATTCTGACACTTGCAACATTTGGGGGGTGGTACACTGACCCGAAAACAGTATAACTAGCCTAGGTTTAGCTAGAGAATTTGTCCGACTTGTCCGAATAAATGACCTGTCACTGACCCAACGCACTCAATAGGTGACTGATACAGAGAGCTGCGGAGCACTCTGTCCGTAATTTCCATAGACTGAAGCGGGGTTTTGGAAACCTTAGGTGCTGGCGGAGCACTTTGCTGGGGAGTTCGATAACCCAATCGGGGTTCTGACTGATAGCTGCAGAGAGGGTGGAGCGCAGGCGTTACTTCTGAACTGCGGGTGCTGGTCTTACCTTGGTGGTCCTGTCCTGATCCTAATCTGGTTTTCCTGTCCTGTCCTGGGGTGTCCATTCTGCACCTGCTGGCCTACTGGCGACTGTCCTTCCTTGGGGTTCCTCCTGTCCTTAACTGACCCGTGGCCAGGGTTGGTCTTCACACTATACTAGGTAACTATAGAGCTGAGAAAATCTATTCTGCATCTCCTATTTTTCTTTCTTTGCTTTAATAAAGTCATACTCTTGCATATTTGATTTTCCATGCTTTTCGCACCACTAAATGAACAGGTCATACCTTATCGTTGTTATTCTAGCATGTTCCATTTCTTACCCATCCTTTAAGTACATTTTTAGTTCATGATATATAGATGTTCCTTTTCTTTACCCACCCTTTAGTCGATTCAAGTAATTGCATCGTTTTATTAGTATGGTCCATTCTTACCTTACCTATAGTTCCTCTTCATGGGGAAATATTTCACTGTGAAATTCTAGTATGTTCCTTATTTTTTCCCCGTTCTATAGACAAAATACTGAGTCTAAATTCTGAAACCTATATTAGTATGTTCCCTGTTCTTACCTTCCTTTAGACTTATAAATGGTTGGTCTCATTTACTTCCTATATGGATACGTGCTCTTTGTAATCTTGGTTATTGATTGCTTACTTATTGTAAATCTTATGCTAGCGGACGCTGACGAAGTTTAGATAAAGGTTTTAAAACTTCCTGAGTCTGTGATTATTTTATGAGTGCAAAATATAGAAAAGAGATTTTGGTGTCTGCCTTTCTTTACAGCTAGCTCCCTGATCCATTGTGATCATAGGTACCCATAACGGTGGATTGGTAAGTCGGGTACACTGGAAATAAAATAGGAAGGAACTGGGATACTGGTAGTAGAGTGTAAGGTCACCTGATTAATAAATATGGTAAATTGAAATATATGTACCCGTTACGTATATGGTAAAATAATAGTCGGGTGACCTGCACGCTCTATCAGTATTTTTCTGGTAGCAGAGGAAATGGTTAGGGACTAGTTAAGATAGGTAGGTTATTTGCTGCTAACTGTGAAAATATTACTGTCAAAACGTTCGAACGAATTACAAATGTTTTATTGGTTTGAAAATTATGAAATGTTTTAAATTGTTTTTCTTGCTGCTATATTGATACATGTTTTAACAAAACTCATTAGTGATTGTTATATGTTTGTCTGGAATCCCCGGGGAATTGAATAGCGAGTGGTGAGGAGAATCCACTTCGCTCTAAGGTCAGTGGCTTGAGGAAAATTAGTGCATGGTTAGGCAGAACTGGAAGCGCTAATTAGGGTTTCTGTATGAATAGTTGAATAAATGATAGCAACGAGCTCGCTGATGAAACTTCAGTTGTGATATAACCTAGTAAGGGTCACACGAGAAAGGAGTAGTAGCTTCATCGGAGCTTGAATGATAGCAAAAGAGTTCGCTAGTGAAACTTTGGACTTAGTATATATCCCGGAAAGAAGTGGATAAGTCGAAGAAGTAGCAGGTTCTCTAATGCTTGATTGAAGGATAGGCAGAAGAGATCTGTCCGTAGTGTATGAAAAGTAGACCGAAGAGGTTTACTTGCAGTGAATCAAATCTTTCTTTCTAGACACTCGAGTACAGTGGCGAATGTTTCTACGTTGTAAATTAAATAATGCACTTGCACTTTAAGAAAGAAAGAAATGTTTCCGTTACCTTGTGAAGGAGGGAGTCAGTTGTGGAGCTGCTCTGACGTCACTCTGTGCCGCGCTGGGATTGGTAGAGACAGCGGGTGTGTAGCGGAGCTAGTATTGTAAAGGAGGGGTGAGCGCAGAAGCGTGAGAACTTGTCTCACGAAAAGGCCGCGCACCCATTGGTCAGAAATTTTTTGCAACCATCGTGTTGATTTGGTTGTTGAAAAATAAAAGACGCAATTGGATTGGAAGTGCCTTGTAAACAAAGTCGCTTGCGGGAAAGTATATGTGGCATATAACTAACCCGGAGACTAGACCAGATCCAAAATATTTAGGGTTTGGAAAAGAGAAGTGGAAAGGTCGTAGATACGACATTATGTACGGAAACAAGAGGAAGATGACCTTAGTAAGCAGAGTGAAAAATTATTTCAAGAGAGACAAGCCTATCAAAACTAGAGAAGGAGTTGTCATTCCACCACCTAATACTCCCGCATCTTTCATGATGTTTGATAAAGGGTACCACTCTTGTGTGTGGTTGGAGAATCGGGTGGAATACACTAAATATGACGGAGTTTTGGCATTTCCGTTAGACGGTACATTTAATGGCAGGATTCTGTTCAACTTGAGAACCCGAATGAACGATTTACATCCCAGACCCAGATTAACGCAGTACGAAGCCCTAGAGGAATGGGAGATAGAGGCTTTTGAAAGGGACAAACCCCGAATGGATAAAGGGTTAACTAAATGGTATCCTAAAGTGAAACCCGAGACCCGAGAGAAAAGAATGAAACAGTGGAGACAAAATAGGATAGTAGAAGGATTGTACCCTATGATGACACTAGGAGACCCGGTGGTAGGGAAAAAGACAGAAAAAAACAAACATTGGGTGACCAGTGGGGATTCAGATGACGATTTATTGGATGACTTGTTCATGAAAAATCCACCTCCTTATAATGAAGGATCCCAATCCTCTAGTGTAGGGGATGCTTGCCTGAGACCTCCTTACCAGGAGGGGCCTAGACCTGTAAATGTAAGACGGCTGTCAAATACCTCCTTATCAGGAGAGGCCGAGACCTTTAAGCACAGGAAATCCATTCATGAAACCTAATTATGGTGAGGGACCAAGTATGACGCATCCAACTGCCCCAACCCTGACTCCGCAAATAGTACCTGAAATAAGCCTGGAAAGAATACTACAGGAAAGAGAGCAAGAGGCATTAATTAAACAGAGAACAGAATTAATTCAGAAAATCTCCCAGCTAAATACAAGTCCTGAAGCCCTGACCATCCCAGTAACTATTGGACCAGTCGTTTCTTTATATGGGGATAAACAGGGGTGTCCCAAGACACCGATTATTACCCCGGCTATAGTACAGCCAAGAAAAGAGCCCTTAATTGTAGATGATCAGGCAAGCGAATGCGAATCTGTAATTTCCTTGATGGATTTGCCAGTAAGAGAGCTGGAAAGGGGTTCACAGAGAAGGAACACTCCTTTCAGTTCAGGAGAAGTGCAGATTGAGTCAGCTTCAGGTACTAAACGTGCCACTGTAGTAACTCCTGAAGAAATCGAGAGATGGAGTCGAGAATTAGAGAAACCAAATTCCCCGTCGAAACCATTAGATATTTACAAATTAAGAATAGAATTGGAAGAACGGATGGCTGGAAATGTGGGGTTGGACAGACTAAATACCTTTTCTGAAGAAGAACTGCTGTTTATCTGTAAAAGCATCACCCGTAATACTAGGGTGTTCCATGAGAAGTTAATGGACACCGCGGCTAGTATGGGAATTGAAATTGGGAAATCTAAATCATTGCAAAAACCCTACAGAGCAGAATTCTCAGACAAAGATTTAGAAAATATGAATGTGTCAGGGAAGAAGGTACAGATCAAAGAATTAGTGAATCTGTTGCAAAAATGGGGAGACTTAGAAAAGTGGAAAGCCAGATGGGCAAAGAAGAAGGAGGAAATTAGGTCAAAACAGATGGCTTCCGAATTCGTCTTAAAAGAAGCAGACAGGGCAGAAAAATTATATTCGATGCGAGAAGTGCCAGGTGGAAAGTATGTACATGTTCCATGGTCCCGACAGGATATTGTGTCCTTTACCAATGATTTCCCAAAACTACAAGAGAAACCAGTGGATTGGTACAGGCAGGTAGAAAGGTTTGTGAAGGTACAAAAATGCCTGTGGAAAGATCTGGATGGGTTTTTCGATATTGTAGTTCCCGTAGATTTGTGGACAGAATGTAAAATTGCCATTGGTTGGCCTAGTGAGGAATTCCAGAGGGACCCTATTACAGGGGCTCCTTCTGATGAGGTAATGAAAAAATACCATCAAGTAATGTTACACTTGAAGGGGAAAGTGCCTGCAAAAGAAACTGATTGGACCCGAATAGATAGAACTACCCAGGATAGGGACGAAACTGTGCATTCCTATTATGAAAGACTGTTGCAGGTGTTCAAAACGTACAGCGGTATAGATAACATGGAGATGCAGGACATGACCCATTTCATTTACAGGTTTGTAAACGGTTTAAGACCTGAAATATGCCAATGGATCAAAGACAATAAAATCTGTTGGCAGTCTAAGAAAATTGATGAAGTATTAAGGTATGCAAAATACTGCGAAGATGAGATGGCTGACAAACGGAAGGCCTTAAAAGAAAAGGTCATGTGGGCACAGGTAAAATTGGCAGAACAACAAGAAAAGCAGTTGGGAAAAATGAACAGTAATACCCAAAACCAAGGTTCTGGGGGTGGAGGGAAGCCCAAAATAAAAATGAGCCGAGAGGAGGCCAAAAAGAAGTTCCCCTGTCACGGGTGCAGACAGATAGGGCACTGAAGAGACAAGTGTCCATACGCACAAAATAGTAACCCCCAAATTAATGATTTAAATCCACAGACGCAGAATGAAAAACCAAGAAAGACCCAGCAACATGTAAAACAGAGTCAGTTGCCCCGTGCACCTAGACCGAGTTTTAAGGGAAAAGCACAGCAGGGTGAAGACATCGAAGTATGGGGAGGCAAGGAGGATAGAAATGCAGCAACTTCACAATTTTTGTTGAATGATACTTTCCTCTGTAATGAACCTTACTGACCGTGCCTGAGGGGGGAGGACAAGGAGTGCATGCTTGGTGCCTCCTTGCCGGTAGACCAGTCAGGGCCATACATTGAAGGAAAGGTTGAAGGAAATGATGTCACCTTTCTGTTGGACACTGGGGCTACCCATTCTACTGTAAGAACAGCAGACGTTCCAAACCTACCCCTCTCGGGAGAAGCGATCCAAGTAGTGGGCGTATCTAATCAATTGATTAGTACACCAGTTACCGAGCCCATGGAGATTACAATAGGGAATTTCAAAGAAATGCATAGATTTGTTGTCTGTGATTCCAGTCCTGTAAACCTATTGGGACGTGATTTGTTGAGTAAAATGAACTGTACCATCTTTTGCACACCAAAGAAGGGCGTCGAAATTCAAACCCCAGACGAAGATGGAATATACAAATTAATGCTAATAAGACCTGACTCAGAAATTAAAAGACTGACAATACAAGACTTACCTGAAGAACTCCAACAGACAGTGAAACCAGAAGTATGGGATTTTACTGGAAAAGATGTAGGATTAATGGCAAATGTTGACCCAATCAAAATAGCCATAAAGGAAGATGCAGTTTACCCAAATACCAAACCATACAAAATGAGTGCAGAAGTGAAAGCAGGAGTTGCCATTGAAATAAAAAGATTGCTAGAAGCAAACATCATACAAGAAGTGTTGAGTAGTCCTTGCAACTCCCCGATAATTGGCATCAAGAAACCTAGTGGTAAGTACAGGGTAGTGCAGGACCTGCGAAAGGTAAACAAAATTGTTGTTCCTTGCTGTCCCATTGTTCCGAACCCAGCAGTGATTTTATATCAGATTTCGTGGGATGCTGAATGGTTCACCGTTATTGATTTATGTCACGCATTCTTTTCAATCCCATTGCATCCAGACAGCAAATTTCTTTTCTCATTTGAATTCGACAGTCACGTGTTCGTTTGGAATCGCGTCCCTCAGGGGTATACAGAAAGCCCCTCAATCTTTAATCAGATTCTGAAAAAGTGCCTTGAATCCTTAGTCTTACCTGGAGACTCAGTTTTGGTGCAATATATAGACGACCTCTTGGTGGCGTCTAAAAGTCAGAAAGACTGTGTTGTTGACACCATTGCCTTACTGAACCACTTAGGTGAAGGAGGACATAAAGTATCACCTGACAAACTACAGTTCTGTACCTCTTCAGTAAAATATCTGGGGCACCAGATAGAAAAGGGTATCAGGAAAGTTACTTCAGAAAGAATTAGGATAATTCGAAACATGCAGTTACCCAACACTCAGAAAGAGATCAGAATGTTCCTTGGAGTTGTAGGATACTGCAGACAATGGATTGTGGGATTTGCAGTCCTAGCAAAACCATTGATAACAATGACAAGGTAGGGAGCAAAGGACCCAGTAGAATGGGATGAAGAAAGCATGACAGCATTTACTAAATTACGAGAATGTCTATGTACAGCCCCTGCATTAGGAATGCCTGATTATTCAAAAGAATTTGCACTATTTTGTGATACACGAGACAATTGTGCACTGTCAGTCCTAACCCAAGAGCATGGTTTGACTAGACGTCCAGTAGCATACTTCTCTGCTACTTTGGATCCCGTGGCTGCTGGATTGCCTGGATGTCTGAAAGCGGTAGCTGCAACTTGCATGAGTCTTGAACAGAGCGAATCCATCATTATGGGACATCCTGTAACTGTGTATGTTCCACATGCAGTTGTAATCTTACTGACCAGAACTAAAACCAGTATCTCACACCTAGTCGGCTGACTAAATATGAGAGGATTCTGGTGGGTGCGGCAAATGTAATCATTACTCGATGCAACATATTGAATCCAGCAACCCTATTACCAGATGCACTGATTGCAGAAGCAAAGGGAGAGGTCGAGCATGACTGCATTGACCTGACTGAGTTTAGTACCAAACCACGCCCAGTTATCAAGGAAATGCCCCTACCTGTAGAAGATTACGAGCTGTTTGTAGATGGCTCATGTTTGAGACATGAGAATGGAGGTTTAAGTGCTGCCTATGCTGTAGTCACAGTATCACGTGCTGTAGAAGCATCCTATCTATTTGGAGTAAAGTCTGCACAAGTAGCCGAATTGATTGCATTGGCAAGAGCCTCTAAAGGTGGGAAAAATAAAAGAGTAACCATATATACTGACAGTCAGTATGGTTACGGGGTTGTGCATGACTTCGGCCAATTATGGCTACAAAGGGAGTTTCTGACTTCTTCAGGTACTCCTATCCGAAATGGAAAAGTGGTACAGGAATTACTGGAAGCAATCCAGTTACCAAAAGAATTGGCGGTGGTCAAGTGTGCTGCTGACAAATCTGGCGATGACAATGTGACAGCAGGTAATCGATATGCTGACCAACCTTGCCCAACATTGTGCAAGACATCAAATGTCAGTCAATATCAAATTGGGGGGAAATGGAAACAGCTGCCAACTTATGGTGTTTGAGAATGTGCCAACATGGGAGGAACTGAGAGATTTACAGAATGCAGCAGGACCAAAGGAAAAGAGAAGATGGAGAAAGTTTGGTCAACGGAGAAACGAGGATGGTGTCATTGTTTGCTCTGATGGTATGCCTGTGTTGCCTGACAGCTTGCTTACTCCTATGGCCCGGCTAATACATGGAAATACGCACATTGGTAGGGATGCCATGGTTCGTGTCTTCAAACAGACATGGTTCAATTCGAGATTCAGGAAGATAGCAGAGAGGCTCTGCCAGAGGTGCTTGACATGTCAGCAATACAATGCCGGGAAGAAAACAGTAGTTTCACTGGGAAAAATTGGGAAAGCAGAAGGCCCTTTTATAAGATTACAAATTGATTTCATTCAGTTACCCCTTTGTAGAGGAATGAGGTACATCCTTGTCATTGTTTGCCTGTTTTCAAAATGGGTAGAGGCTTAACCGGCCAAGAAGAACGATGCCATCACTGTAGCTAAATTGTTATTACGAGAACTAATACCTAGGTACGGGGTTCCAGTCACAATTGAATCAGACAGAGGTGGGCATTTTCAGAATGAAATAATTGGCCAGATCTGTGAAGCATTCAAAATTACTCAAAAACTGCATTGTGCATATCGTCCAGAGGCTTCTGGAGTGGTGGAACAATTGAATGGCACTATCAAGTCGAGACTAGGAAAGATGTGTGAATCTACTGGCATGAACTGGATAGAGGCTTTACCTCTTGTCCTAATGGGAATCAGAAGCATTCCAGACCGAGAAACAGGCCTGAGTCCCCATGAGATCCTGATGGGAAGAGTAATGCGGCAAGCATGGGTTCCAGGACACAAACCGATAAGCATTTCTGATGATTTGGTACTAGAGTACTGCAAGCAACTGGGTGACCAAGTGCGTTCTATCTCTCACCAGATTGGGGAAGACGCCGTCGCCAGCCCAGCAACTCCAGTCCATAAACTGAATCCAGGTGACTGGGTGGTACTTACTTGCACCGAAGTGGGGAAAGCCAAGACAAGTAATTCTGGTGACCACGACAGCGGTGAAGTGTGCAGGAGTACCAAAGTGGATCCATGCCAGTCATACAAAGAAGGTAACCGAAGACGAAGAAACTGACGCTGAAGGTTGTCCAGCTGAGGGGTCTCCAGATGTTGGTCCTGAAGTAGCTGATGATGAACAACCGAGCACCAGTCAAGATGGATGGATACCAGTAATCGACCTGACCGTTGATCCCATAAGAACCATAAGCCAAACATACTCAGACAGAGAGTGGGATAGTGAGGAAGAGACAGGAATAGGAGGAGACAATCAGATTATCGAAATCCATGTCAAATCTGATGAGGAAGAAGATCATATAGGGACAGAACAGGTGATCGACACACCTCCAAGAACTCCTGAGATTGAAAAGGGACAGATAGAAATTAGGGCGAAAGTTCAAGCGGAAGAAAATCAAAGGTTCGAAGTGCTTGAACAGGATCAGATAGAATTAGACGAATGTGTTCAGGACGCAGAAATTGAAACGTCCAAAAGTCAAATCCAGCATACACCTGAACAAGGCCAGTTTAGCAACCAGGCAGAAGAAACTGAAACAAGACCTGGGACTAATCAAATAGAAAGGGAGGAAACAGAAGCAGAAGTGCCACAACAAAACGAAAATAAAAGAGCATTGGAAGAAAGCCAAACAACAGTGCCAGTTAAAAGACTCAAGAAGAAAAATAGAGAACCAAGGTACATCAAAAGACTGAGACTGAGACTGAAAACAGTAGAAGAGAATCTTGAGCAAAGGAAACAAGCTTCCAGTAAAACAGAGCCATCTGGAGAAAGCACTAAGCGAAGAAGTGCCCGAATAAAAAGACTGAACGAAAAGTATCAGGATCCTGAATGGACTTATCTGGTGTTGGAGGAATTTGAGGATCTTGATATAAGTGATGAAAGTGATGAAGAATTGACTGCTGACCAGTCTACTGAAGAAGAAGAACCAACCTGAAATTGCCCAGTGTAAGCTATCTGTGCAAAGTTACAAAGAGGGGTTGGAAAGCTTCTTTTGAGCGAAAATGTCTGATTCGAATGTGAATGGAAGACCGAGACGAAGTTGTTGTAAAACATGCTGCCAAGTATGTTTATGTAGTGTAGCAATAGTACTGATCCTTTGGATAGGACTAACAGTAACCCTTCCTTCTATGATAAGTAAGAACCCAAGTTTGTACCCAAATAATAATTTACCTGACAACACTGTAGAATCACACACTAGAATTACACCACGAAGAGTAGATACTTTGGACAAACCACTTAGCCTGAAACGGAGACAATTAGATTTAGAAGCACCAGATGAGGAAGTATTACACTTTAACAAGATTAAGAACAAGACTCATTTAAACGTTTTCGCAAACCTGTTATTGCATTATGTAGACACTATGGAAATAGACGACTGTTATGTCTGCATGAAGCTACCTACTTCTGTAGCTGAAGGCGTGACTTATCATCACCTGCCCTTAACCTATGGAATTTCCTGTAGTATACTAACTAGCTTATTTTACAAAAGAGGACCTTTACAGTATTACTATTCAAACTCTGACGTAACCTTTTCTGAACTTCCTGTTCGAAGAAACCTGAATCCTGTACATACGACTAGAGATGTAGCTAAGTTCATGAGTGATTATTTTCTAACTGTAGGAAAAATTAATATAGATGATGCACATGAAAATAACCTGACCTGTTCTTTACATGAGAAGGAAAAGGAGTTTCTGGACATGGTAGAGAAAAGAAGAGAGAGTTTCCAAAAGAAAGCCAAAGACAGGAACCATAAAGTTCCTAAATGGGCCGAGAGTTTAGGGAGCACCTCAAATGGTGGAGCTAATCCTGCTATGCTCCTTGATTTCGAAAAGAAGGGGAAGCTTTGTCTTAAAAGGGAAAAGACTAGTTATTATAACAATATTTTCATTGGTTCCAGTGAATGTGAACATAATTACAAGGTAATTGGAGGTTGGGGTTTCAAAGATGGGACAGAGCCTGTGTTTCCTGGAATTTATTTTATTTGTGGGAACAAGGCTTACTTCAAATTGCCCGACCATTGGTACGGGAGTTGCTATTTTAGTATTGTCTTCCCAAAGATATACCATGTGGGGAAAATCACTGGAAGCAATGAAGAAACTAACCAATTAGTACGCAATAAAAGAGAGACTGCTGGTGAAATTGTAGGAAATATTTTTAGCGCAATAATACCTGCAGTGGGAGTGGTTCTGAACACACACAGAATTTGCAAATTGTCTACAGTAGTAGATCGGTTATCTACCGACACTGCTGGGGGTTTCCTGATGGTCAATATCGAAATGGTTGCGGTCAGATCAATGGTTTTACAAAACAGACTTGCCCTTGATACTCTATTGGCAAAAGAGGGCGGAGTCTGCAGAATGTTGAACGCGCAACATTGTTGCACTTACATACCTGACAAAAGTGTGGAAATCAAAAGGTATGTAAGAAACATTACAAATTTGGAAGAAGAGCTCAAACCACTGGAGGTTGACAGTGCCTGGAAGAGACTTACTGATGGTCTCTCCGCTGTAGGTTATTGGTTTGCTAATTTAGGTAGAAGTTTATTGTTTAAGGTACTGATGCCAATTGCAGGAATAGGTTTTATCATATTCCTCATATTTGTCTGTCGCAAATGTCGCAAACACCAAAAGAAATATACTGTGAACAAAAGAGGCGTGAAAAGGAATGTGGGTGAACTTGAATTAGAAGAACTGAATAATCAGATTTATAAAAGGGTGAATAATTCTCACCCTAACAAAGAAAATAAAGAGAAATTGAATCGAATGTTGAAAGAGATGGAATTGGGCAAAATGTGAGAAAGTTGGCATCTGATTCTATTGTTTTGTGATGATAGTAAATATCATCAAAGAGGGGATTGATGAAGCAAGAATTCGCACGTTGCACGACTTGCTTGTACTCATGAACCTTGGATAACTATAATAAATTAACTCAACATGTTTGTCTAACTAATTTCCCCTTTATTCTGACATCTTGGGTGTCCCAGAGACGCTTGCCTATGTGTGTATTAACCTTAACAACGCTTGTCATTAAAATGGCCGCTGCTTGGCGGGATTTTCTTCTGCGCATGCGTCGGTCACAATCACGTGACGTGACGTACTCGCAGTTCTGGTGGGAATCTTTGTGCTTGCGCACTAGCACTAAGATGGCCGCTTTGTGTTTCCACATGCCGAAGCTTGCGCTGCTGCTTTTGCGCTACTGTTCGTTTGCATTAATATTAATGCGATAAGTTAGTATAAAGTAAGGGGAGTCATATAGGGATTCCTGGTATACAGTGTATTCATTTATTTCGGTGTTTTAATTTGTTTTCGCTTACTTTTCATGTATCGTAACCCTTGGGCCTGGGAGGGAGTTCAAACCCCATCTTAGAAGTCCCTACTGCGCATGTCATCCTGGCAGAGGGGAGAAAACCTTGTACCAGTGGAACTCAGCCAGCTGGCAGCCACAGTCAAGATGCTCATGAGAAAGTGACCTGCGACCTAGCAGAACGAAGCTGAACTGTCCTGCAAATGCAACAATTGTATTTTATTCATTGTATTCTGTAGAACATGTCATGGGAACCCCAAATTCAATAGGCGGTCCCAGAGCTTAGGGCTTGTAGAAATGAAATGTGGTTGGTGTGTTGACCTGGCCTACTTGGGGACCAATCGAAATTGGGGATTCTGACACTTGCAACATTTGGGGGGTGGTACACTGACCCGAAAACAGTATAACTAGCCTAGGTTTAGCTAGAGAATTTGTCCGACTTGTCCGAATAGCTGACCTGTCATTTTATAACAAGCATTTGCAATGCAATAGTGCGAGACCTATTGCATTGCAAATGCTTGTTATAAAAGGGGTTTAAAAAGGAAATTTTGAGCTTTTGGTATTGTAAATGACAATGTTTTTATTTATGTGTTGGTATTGAAAATAGCAAAATTAATACCTTTGTTATTTATAATGCCAATAGTTTCAACTTTCGCAAATGTGACACCTATAGCATTTGTAATGCGATATGTGTTGTATTTACGTGACTTAGATGTATTGATATTACAAATAACAATGGCTTTTCATTTTTTTAATAATTAATACTTATTGACAGTATGTATTATGAATGTTCGTCTGATATTTAGATAAAAGGTGCTATTAGATGTTAATATTAGCCAGCTCAACAGTACTCATTTCAGGGTGGACAGCAGGGTCTGGCTGCATAGTGGACTAATGCGTCCAACTGGAGGTACCTGTGTTCGACCTTATGGTCACGGGTTCAAATCCCAGCGGGTCCACATCCTTCGGAGGTCGATAAAATCAGTACCAGTGAGTTGTGTAATAATAAACATCTGCTATTCAGCGCACAGATACCCCTGGGTGAACGTGCGCTGTACACATACACGTTATGTCATCAAAGGCTGCCGAAATAGTGGGCGGAAGATTATAGACAGCTATTTTACCAGGGAATTTGCGGACATTCGGCAACGGCATTCGAGAAGGGAGACAATGCATGGGATGGTTTGAGACAATTTTTAAAAACGTCGATCACCTGAAGACCTATTGCACTCGTTTATTCGAATTTTTGTATAATGTAAATAACACCAGTCTCACTATACAGCATTAGAAAGAGATGCCCGTCTGTAAATACAGTAAGCTCACCTTCCACCGAGCAAACAGCATGCCATGTACAGAAAAAATGAGGAAAATAGAAAAGCAGTGACAGCCACTCCCCCAAAGATCCGAGATCCCGGTTTCATGTCCTGTGTGGGCGACGCTGGGGTGTGATAAATGAAGGCGATTTCCTGCTGCACGGCCAGCCACAGCCATCCTCACACACAGCCCGTGCCAGCTCGGCTGTGCTTTTGCAGGGACGGGGACAGTGCGTGCAGGCTCCTGGATCTGGCGGGGGAGCAAGGAAGGAGATCGGGCAGAAAAGAGACAGAAAAGAGACAGAAACCAGTCCTGCGCTGCCATCAGCTCTTTGCCGGCCTGTGAGCAGTGGGAGGGCGGGGACTGCCTGCGCATGCGCGCCACTCTTCAGTTTCGTTTTGACGAGCGCGAGCCCGGAGAAGAGAAGTGCCGCATGATGTCCCGGGTCCCAGGAGGGGGCCCGGGTGAAGACCAGCGGGGAGACTGCGAGGCCCCCATGCCTATGGGGAGAGCTCCGCTTCTTGGTAGAGTGGCAGAGGAGCTCGAGTGCTCTGCGGGCCTCCCTAGGCAGATGGTGCGAGCCCGAGTCCGACTCCGGTGAGGTAAAGGGGGGGGGGCTGTGTGCCTGCATGTGTGTCTGCATGTGTGTGCCTGCGTGTGCATGCGCGCGCGCGTGTGTGTGTGTGTGTGTGTGTGTGTGCGCGCGTGCCTGTGCGTGCAGGGGATGGGGCCTGGCTGTGTGCGCGCCGTGTTTGCATGCAAGCCAGGCGAAAGCAGGGGCTGTGTGTGCGTCTGCGCAAGCGCGCTCGCTCCCGCGGTGAAAACTGACAATGGGAAAGCGCGTGGCACACTGCTGTCCACATTCCCAAATACGGGTCACAATAGGTCTGAAGCAGACACAATCAATGCTTACGCATTGAATGTAGGTCTGCTAGACCTAAAAACAAATGACTATTTGAATGAAGCAAGTGATTTGAGGTCCTCAGAGATGGAGGGCCTTTG
Organism: Lissotriton helveticus; assembly: GCF_964261635.1. Lineage (NCBI taxonomy): Eukaryota > Metazoa > Chordata > Amphibia > Caudata > Salamandridae > Lissotriton > Lissotriton helveticus. Next base: position 1,478,490,777 of record NC_136063.1, on the reverse strand, counting down.
GTAGAGCCAGGGAGGAATACTTTTTGCAGTTATTTTCGTTAATAGGGATTTTGATCAGTGAAGTAACCAATCAGCCACTGAGGCCCATTGCAGATGTGTTATTAGGTATAAATAGTGAAAATCAGAGGCTCCCAGACCCCAAGAACCCCATGGCTAGTTGGGAACTTTAACTTGGCCAGAGATACTTTATGCCTGCGCAAGATTCAAATCAGTTCCATAAAAAGCCCATCAACAGGAACAAAGAACATTTTAGAGTTGAAACAGTAGATTTGAAAGACCTGATGACTTCAGAGTTCTCTCCTTCTCTCTCACCCTTTCTTTTTTCATTAGGATTCACAATTAACGTTTATAAAGCCTCCACAGCAGTAAATGTCAAACATCATGCCCTAAAAACATTAAGCCTTTTTAGACAACTAAACAACTCAAAGCTGCTGGTAAGCTTTGATTAAATCACTGTTGGACTGAGGCAATGCTGTCCAGGCAGGTTTGCCACGTTCATCACTAAATCTCTGAAAGCCACCTTCTAAGCTACGGCCAGACAAATCCTTGAAAAAGTAGGGTCATATTACCTCCATTCTCTTTGCTTTACATTGGCTTCCAACTGAAGTGAGAAGTAAGTTGAAGCTGCGTTCATTCACATACACACCCCTGCACCACAACAAACTTCTAGTACCTCTGGATCTTGCTGATATTAATTGGTGGCAAAAGAGATCTTCAAACCAAGAATACACTACTCCTGGTAGCTGCTCACCTTATAACCTCCCATGAACAACACCAATCCTTCTCAGGAAGAGCTACAGTTTTCTGGAACACACTACAAAGCAAATTATGATTGAACCCCAGAGTGATGTTCTTCTGCTTACATTTAAAGGTTCACTTCTAATTGTGTAGCGGTCTACTACGCCCTCTGTTGCATGCTTTTATCTTCATTATCTGCTGAAGGCTGATAAGGCCTATAGATATTTGTCCAACCTATTAATCCCCTCCCTATCAGTACTATTAGGTTCTCTTTATTATTATTAGATGAAGGTTGCTGTTTTCATACATGTTACATGTAATTAATTAGCTGTTGGACCTGTAAAGCGCCCACATACTTCTGAGTGAAGGAGAGCTATACAAAACTTATAAATAAAAAAATAAACAAAACCACTTTATTTTAAATTTAAACATATAATCTTCTAACAAAATTCAAAGTATGTAGCTGGTGTTGGATGCCAACCTTTGGAACTGTAAATGCTTGTTTTGTTATTGTTTTGGTAAAGCTTATTTGTTTGGGTAGCTGCAAGACCATTGTGTTAAAAAAAAATGGATGAAAGAAAAAAGATTTTTAGTCTCAAATAGGATACATTGCAATAGTAGTACCTGGCATTAAAGTGAATTACTTTGTGTGCAGATGTGTTGCTTGTGAAAGAGTAGAATACAATCGCTCAAATTGAGGTAAGCCTTGGTTGAAGTGTGCTGCCCCACTACCCCATACTGTATGCTGCAGTGGGCAGAGGTAATATAGGAATGACAACAATGGGCGAACAGATAAAGAGGGATGGCTGAAAGCCCTGATACGTAATCATGTAAGATGTATACTTTTAGTAAAATGAAATGGTCTTGGCTAATGCCAGACCTAAGTCATCGTAGAAAGTCATGGCAAAGAAAACAAATAAAATGCTTTTACGTTGACTCCAACGTCACTCAATTTACAGGCTATCACTATTATCAACTGCTGACACCTTGTGGTGGCATGTGAACCTGCTTCTTAGTACAAATAATTCACTTTCCTTTCCATGTGTGGCTCAGCCATCTCTCATGCCCTGCATGTTTTCATCTGTTTCCGGTTGCTGAAGCTGCCCAGAACACCGATGAAGAGTGCCAGGGGTGGTCAATATTAAACATATAAGGATTAGACTCGCCTTGTTTACACGTTTCCTAAGAAAAGGACCAGGGGATTGGGGTCAAGAAAGAGAAGGTCTTGAGCTGCCTCTACATTTCCCCAGAGTGCTCAGAGCATGCTCCCAATAACAGTAGCATACTTTCAAGTACTGTCAGTACTTTGAATAGCATGTTACACTTTCAAGGATCAAACAATTTTTTGACGTTTACATCCTGTCCAGACCATTTGGCAGAGACTGGGGACGTATTTTGCCCTCCAACATGAATTGCTCACTGCGTTGATAAGTCGCATTTCATTTTCTTTCCAGAAACAACTTGCTGGGTGTTTCTTTGTCATTCTTCGACAGGCGCCTCCTCTGTAAGACACCCTACTTGTAGTGTTAATACGTTTTAAGCCAAATTTTCAGTTCGGGCAGTTCAAGGGGCTTCAGCACACCTGGGACTGCCAGCATGCCAGAATATTTACCACAGATGAATCCTTGGTGCCTGGCTGCATCTAGCCATACTGCAGGAGCTTTTTACTTTGGGCTTATGCAAGACTTGTGTATCTGTGCATGTGGAGGTCACCTAAGATCATGAGTAATTCTTTTTTTGTATGCACAACAAGAGCTATATGAGGACTTGAGCCCACACCCTTGTGGTGGTATACAGATCTACAGGATGGCAACAGTAAACCTGTTGGGTGACATTTTTGCTTCTGTGTTTACCAAACCATGAAACGTTTAAATTCCAAACAAACGTCCCCCAGAGCTGATGAGGTTGAAATAGTTAAACTGAAGTGGCTATGGACCAATGTGGTTAACATTTGGGATTCACCGGGGGAGAATTGTAAAAGATAACAAGGGAAATAACTTGAGTCTGGAAGTGGAAAAAAACGTATAAAGAAAAATTAACTATAGGAACGATTTGACTTATTACAGAAACAAATTATTTCAATACCAGTTAACAAAAAAGACTAAAAACTCAGAAGTTAATCCAGAAATTCGGGTAACTAGGACTCCCTTTACATTACATAGTGTTTTTGATGAGGCTCTAATGAGATTTCAAAGCTCTCTTCTTCAGTGTATTTCGCAATTCTTACATCACCCCAGAATAGTTTCCACTGATAAAGCCACTCCACTTCCAGTTTGGAGATGTGGAACAACCACTGGAACTCATTAATAATAGACATTTTGAACATTTGAAGATAACAAGCAGTGACTCAAAAGCTCATAATTCATGATTGAGGAATCGCATTCTTGTCCAGATTTAATTGGGTGATTACAATAGGCCTAGGAGATAAGAATTGCCACACAAAGGCATGTCTAGACCCCGACCTGAGGGTGGCCAAGATGAAAGAGGAGGAGGACGTGCCTCGCCTCTCCCGCTACGCCCAGAGCCCATCTACTGCAATCTACTGCCATAGCAGCAGCTCGACCACTGTAGCCAAAAAATCACTAAGTAGTACAGGAAAAGGTGTTCAGTGACACACAGTACTATACACTATTTCTCATTCTACAAAAATAAAACAAGATGTGTGAGCATCATGTCAGCACAACATTTGAGCTTCACAGTAGCATCATTTTGCTGATGGGTAGGGTAGAGGGGTCCAGTTAAATGGTCAATGGAGGGGGGCCCCCATATCGCTAGCAGCGGTATGTACCTCAAATCGGGGACAAGAAGGGTTTCTGAAGCACACAATCCAGAAACAATTTACTATGCCAATTGGCCTACTGATAGTGGATGGAAATTATATGGATCCAGGAGGTAGGGACACTTCCTGGGTGAACTGGATGGGGACTGGGCAGTATGGCAGTGATCGTAAGGGAAGAGTGAACTGGTTATCTAACCTGAGACTAGTGGACACGTAGAGAATGGACCAAGCTAGAAAGAGAGATTGTACGCACTTCTCCACTGCACATTAACATTATCCATGCATCAGTTTAAGAATCTCAGTTTTTCTGTTTTGCATGTGAACGCATTCACGGTGTCTTCCAAGTTCAGTTCCAAACTTGTGGTTAAGGATATAGTAACCAGGGTATTAAAAAGAAATTCAAAGGAAACCACTTAGAGATCCTACTCGGAAACCCAAAGATTTTGGAATAGATGTCCCACCCACTAGATAGTGACATGTTTCGTCATCGGTGCCAATCTACACCCTGGTAGGATAGTACCACCATTGCAGACTCAAGCACGACAGAGCTCTTATATCAAATATCTTTCTGGATAAGGCAGAGCTCTTGTTGAGAAAAGTTAAAAAAAACTCATGGTATACCCAATCAGAATGACTATTTATTAATAGGGTACCGTGGGCTAATTAAAATAGAAGTACAGGGTTCTAATTGAGCATTATTTTCTCAATCGCCCCTGATTCTTGCCAACATGTTTTGGCCCTTGGAAATAGTCCATGTGGGTCTGGGGCCTTCTTCAGGGCTATATGTATGTGTCCCGGTCTTCCTTTACATGCATTCAATGCACATTAATAAGGCATAAAGCTCTCACCGGAGTATGGTTCCTTCTAATTTCAGAGGTACTTACCTATACAAAAGAACATAATATTTCTAAACAATAAATACAGTGGAATGGGGTCTAATGCACTTTTCCTGTGGGGTCCTAAATGCCTAAATCATGCGGGCCACTTTATAGTACCTGCTGGTGATCGCATTAATAATTTATCAGCAGAGACAGCATCACTTTATTTGAATTCCATTATTACTGTTGTAACCGCCTCAGTCAAAACACACAAATAGAATTTGGGGGTAAATAGCTAGGATGGCCTTCTGGAAAGCTTTTAAGTACTCCTGGGAAGATCATGAAGGAAGAAACCACACTTGATTCATTAACCAAATTCAGGGACAGGTTCTGAGAAATCAAGCCTTTGTCTAAATCTCTTGGATTTCTCCTTGTACAAGTATGAGAAAAAAGTGCTTGTGTTTTTAACTTTACATATGGCATATTTTTGGGTAACAACTAAGTTTAAAATCCTGGACGTGGTAAGAGTCCCTGTCTCCCTTCTGAGAGGCCGTTGAGAACTTTCCCTCGCTCCCAAATGGTCTTCAGTTGCATCATGGTGCAGAAGGTGCTAGTTTCATGATGCATAGATTGTACGTTTTTGCAGCTCCAAACATCAAATGTAGAATTTATGAACGTCTGTGACTGACATTTTTGTGGCATTTGTTGCAGGGCTAGTCCAAAGACTTTGAGTGTGACATGTTCTGGAAAGCAGAGGAAAAACATGGAGACACCTGAACAAAAATAAAGGAAAGCCTTAGGGGCTCTGGAATCCTTATCTATTGGAGAGCAAACAAAAATGAACCAACGTCATCTACTCCAGCTATCCCAGATACAGGACCCTGAAGTCACTTCTGGCTCATTAAACAATGTTGTGCAGAACCCCCTGGAAATAGTCAAGTGGTACTGCTGAAAAAAATCCAGATCCCGTCTGCCAGGTGAGAGTAAGGTTCATACAAGGAATTTACAGTACTGACTATCTGTTTAAAGTTTATTTTGAATCAGAACATGGTTAATGATTACTATTATTTTGTTGCTCTACAAAAGTAAGGACCGGATGAATAGGAAACACCCAACAATGATAATGTACATATAAGTAAACTCAGTAATCTTTATATTTTGTGATATATTTCCGTTTGCTGATGTTCCTGGCAGAGAGCTCATTTGAAACTAAAGAATTGAAAAGATTACTTCCTGTGTATTAAGGTAAGAATGAAAGAATTGAGGTCAGGCATGTGCACTCTTATGCAAAATAGTCACGAAACTAGTGCCATGGGGCAAACCTGTTAAAATAATATGTGCCACCATGGAGGTATCATCAATTTATTTATATAAAGTTTTATATAGCACAAACTTGACCCAAAGAGGGTAAAAGAGCACTTTACAAGAAGTCAAGAAGAAAGAAGTAGTAACACAGATAACAAAAATCTAGCGAGAAACAGGATGGGATTGACCGAAAATGAGGCAGGAGAGACTCTGCCACCCGGTACATATAAATATATATGATCTCTGTGCTTCAGAATTACATGTGTCGCTTACAGAAGCATTTGAAAGTGTTTGCAACTATCTTTGCAAGTAGGTTGGTGGCACTAGCAGTTTCACAAATTAACAAGCAAAACACTGTCAAAGATGTGGCATTTGCCCACTAACTGAACCAACTATGCTACTTTGAAATTTGCGTGGATATTCTACCTGCCTTTTCTCAAAGAGGGATTATTGCTCACATGGGATATGATTCTGGAGGACGACCAATGTCTTTCGAACAAAATTCCTTTATGATTGTAGTCAGGACAAGATTTTCTTGTTACTAACCGTGCGCAGATATTTATGCAACTTCAGACAAGATGCTCCACCCACTTGAATGAACACAATAGCGGTGATGGAGCAAGGGTTCGCACATGAAGCGACTTGCTCGTATTCATGAACCTCGAATAACGTTAATAATGTAATCAACATGTTCGTTTTACTAATTTTTGCATATTTTACCTTTACACGGGGTGTCCGAGTGTAGCTTGCTTATGTGTTTTACTAATCCTAATACGCTTGCATCTAATATGGCTGCTGCTACGCGGGGTTTCTATTGCGCATGCGTCTGTCATACTCACGTGACATGACGTATTCGTTATTTGGAGGGAAGCTGTCGCTTCTGCGCACTAGGGCTAATATGGCTGCTCAATGTTCTCACATGCGAGAGGCTTGCATTGCCTCTTTTGCAAAGCTGTTTGTTTTGCCTAATTCTAATGCTATAGATAAAATTAAGATAATGGGTATACAGTAGTAGTACATGGTATACAGTGTAATCATTTATTTTGTGTTCTAAAACTGTTTCTTTTCCATTCATGTTACACTTTGAAAACTGGCCTGTCTCATAACTCTGTACTCCATGTTTGTTGAAACTGCGACTGGGCGAGAATCTAAAGTCTCAGGAACAGTGACCTTTGGACAAGCCAAGGAGCTGACTGACTGAGAAGATGCTCCTGGAAACCTGCCCCAATGAACTCAAAATGTATACAATGTATTTGTCAATAGAACATCCTTTGTTAGGTAGAATAAAGACATAATGTGAACCTGATTTTGATAGGTGGGAACGTAAATTTGAATATGAGATGGTAAAAGTCTCAAATTTGGTGTGGTGTGACGACCTCTCCCCCTCCTTTGACCAATCGAAATTGGGGATCCTTACATTTGCAACATTGGGGGTGGTACACTGACCTGGAAAACAGTATAAGTAGCCTAGGTTTAGCTAGAGAAATTGTCCGACTTGTCCGAATAGCTGACCTGTCACTGACCCAACGCACTCAATAGGTGACTAAGAGCAGAGGGCTGCGGAGCACTCTGTCAAAAGTCTTACTGACCCAATCGGGGTTCGGGAAGCTGAAGTGCTGGCGGAGCACTTTGTCGGTGAATGCTGTAACCCAATCGGGGTTTGGCTGATTCCTTGCAGAGAGGGAGTAGCGCAGGCGTTGCAACTGAACTGCGGGTGGTGGTCTTAACCTTTGGTGGTCTGGTCCTGATCCAAATCTGGTTTGTCCTGTCCTGATTCTGACTTGCACCTGCTGGCCTACTGGCGACTGCAACCTTTGGGTTCTTCTGTCTTTTCAACTGACCCGTGGCCAGGGTTGATCTTCACACCATTCTAGGTAAATATATATCTGTGTGGGTAATTGTCATTATATTTTGCGTCTTATTTCTTTAGCTTCTCTAAATCTATAAAGGCTTTGATTGCATATGTTCCTTTTTCTTACCCTTCCCTTAGTAAATGATAAATTTGTTGTTTTTCTGTTCCTAATAGTATGTTCCACTTTCTTACCCTCCTATAGATTTTGCTGAAATGTTTCTCATGAATGCATAGTATATGATACTTGATCCTTTTTCTAAAACCTCCCTTTTGAGAATACTTAAGTTTGGTTTTTAGATTTAATCATGTGTTCCATTTTTCTTACCTTCCCTATAGTTGTATGCTCAAACTAATTTTTCGTGATTGCATTTTATGGTCCCTTTTCTCACCCACCCTTTGACAATTGCTTAAAGTTATAATATTTAGTATGTTGCTTCTCTTTAGCCGCCTTTAGACAAATTGAGCAAAATCCGTATTGAGTTAAATAGCATGTTCCTTGTTCTTACCTTACCTTTAAAATTCTAAATGATTGGCATAATATTTCTTTTGCATAGCTATGCACTGTTTCTAATGTTGGTTATTGATAGTCTAATTGCTTTTAATCTCTGGATCATGACTTATGATGACATTTAGATAAAGAGTTAAAACTTTCCCGACTCTGTGGTTATTTTATGAGTGCATATGTTATTTGCTGCCAAAACTTAATCTAACTCCCTGATCCAATAGGTTACAGGGACCAGTAACAAGGAGTGTTAAGTCAATGGTATACGACCTAGTAGAATAAAATATCTGGTAGTAGCGTGGGTTACCTGATTAGGTAAACGTGTAATTAATTATGGGCCCAGGCGAGTATTGGTAAATTCCTAGTCGGGTGACCTGAGCGCTCTATCAGCGGCATGACAAATGGCAACAGTTGACTGGAGAGTGTGGTAAGGAATACTTTGGAAGCTTCTATGGGGGCCAGTCAACAGCATCCTTCACTACCATGAAGTAAGCAAAAATAACATTAGTCCGCTAAACGGAAGGCAGTCATTCCTTGTTGGACCAACGATTATGTACAGCATTTTATAGCCATCTCCACAAGAAATCATGTAACAAAACAGACGATGAACAATACAATAAAACATGTATGTCATAGTCACAGTTACAGCACACAAATGGGGAGTGTGCAGATTTCAAAATGAAAAGTAGAACATTAACACCCGAGCACGATCAATTAACACATCAATGAACACTCTTAATACTGCCATTTAAAAGTTATTTTCGTTAACACATTGTTTCAAGAGGGAACATGCCATTTGATGAAGTGTACGAAACAATTCACCTTTACTCTCACCTGCTTGTATTACCTTAAATATAAATACTATTTGTTATAGAATTTTCTTACCGTCTGAACCCCAGATAAGTCCCTTTTCATCCCCGTCACAGTCTGGTACAGGATCTAGAATGTAATAGAAAAGGGTGACATTAGGTGTCATTCAAATGCTAAGAATTTATACAAAGCACTATGGCTATTCCTTTTCATGGCAATAGCCAGTGTTAAATTCTTGAAATTTAGGACGCTGGGTTACTTGGGTTCAATGCACTGTTCCACTGTCTGAACATGTGGAAAGTTTGGCCCTGACATTTTAATGACAAATGCATCCCATGGGAAGCACAGTCCATTCACAGAACATTTTGGCGTGCCTCAGATGGCAAGGAGATTAATCTAGTAATGATCCAAATGCTCTGCATATAAAGTAAGTTGCCCTTTGGGTAGGGCTTGATGTTGCCACCACAGTCTCTGCATCTGCATCCACCGTGCTCCCTCCCAAAAGGTGGAGAGAGACAACCAGGTCAAGGGCCGTATCCCTTCATCTCAGTTCCATCAATGAGTGTAAAATTACGCCTGATGAAAAGATAAATGGATCCCAAAACAAGTTGAGGAAATGCTATGAACAATTTGCAAAGAAGATTGTTGAAATAAGGTGTATAGCAAATAAATTCGAAAATTTGAACTCTAAAACACTTTTATTTAATATCCTAAAACGGAGTGCTGGTTTATTTAGTTCAGTCTGGTTGTCAGAGGACCGCCAGACCCGTGGTGGCACAACGGTGGCGGTCAGACTGTAATGGGATCGCTGGCTCTGCCGAGAAACCGCCGTTCCCTGGCGGTGGTGCGGCGGTCAGTGGCTAAGCAATATGCAGGTGGTGCCGCTGCGGCACCGCCATGCACATTGCAAGTTTCAGGACAGCCAGGGGTTTGTTTCATGGAGGTCTTTCCTCCATGAAAAGGCTGGAAGTGCTGAAACAAAGGGGGCCCGCCCCCTCAGCCAGGGGATGCATGCAGGGGGGCACAACATGCGCTCCCCTGTGTGTGCATGCACCCTGGTTCCTGCATGTCATGGACTTTCGAGTCCATACTGTGCAGGAACCCCGTGTGGCGTTCCCATTATGGTGCGCCTTTCAAAAGCACCGCCGCCTTTGAAGGACGCACTGCAGCGGCACCGCCACACCGCCTGCCCGCCAGACCACAAGATTACTTGTAATCAGGCAGGCGGCAGTGACTCTTGGCGGTGCGGGTGCCCTGGCACTGCCAAAAGTCGTAATTAGACCCACACTGTCGATATCAATGAGCTGTGGTTGTTTACAGCAAATGTGAATGCACCATTTAAAATCTGAATTTACTGTAAATAAGAAGCGCAGGAATAAATACATTCCAAAACATTTTCGAAAAGGACAGCAGAAGCTAATGATGCTCCTAGAGATATTATGAAATCAAGAAATAAACAATTTACTCACGTTGTCTTGCTGTGCATTTAAGGCCATATCTTCCTCCTTTAACTTAATCATCATATCAACATCACGTTCATAGTTCGGTACGTCCGTCAGCGTTCGAGGAATATAAGCTTTCTTAAATACCTAAAATAACAAAGTGAAATTGTAATCAATTTGAGGGATAGACCTGTGCAAAGGACCGGGAAGTAAATATTTACCATGGTACTGTACATTTGAAATTCAGGATACACCAGTATGGATATTAAAAAAAATTCAAGAACAATTGTCAAATACTCAGAATTTAGGGCTACAGTCTGTCAAATATATGATATAAATACTTTTCTCCACATGTTCCATTTAAGTATTCTGAAAACTCAGAAGACTACATTTCATTCTTGTGAGCTGAATCAGTAAGAACTAAGAGCTCCGTACTGTTCATAAAGCCAAAAGACTTACATGAAGTCAGAAAAAAGGAAGAATTATTTGTTCTTGAAGAATTGTCTGGCATAAAAATGTATGACTGCTGGCGTATAGGTCACAAGCTGGTGGCAATTGTCAAAATGCTCTTACAATACAATGTACATGTTCCCAAGCAATTTTCAGGTGGGAGAGAGATGCAGATCTGAAACACTAATTGTCTGAAACTCTAATTGCGTTAAGGAGGACATTTTGTCGAAGCAGTACACAATTAATTAAAGCCAAAAAAATATAAAAGTCGCCATTATGATGATTTTGTTATACAATTAATTTACAGGTTCTTATGTATTGCCAATTTGTGCCAACTGCTTGCTCGCGTTAGCTGTTTGAATAAAAAAAAGGTTGCGCAGAAAGCTTTATTTTGCAGGACTGGCAGTGCCTTTGCTTACGAGTACCATGTCTTACATCCTCATTCCAGTAGTAGGTGGAGGACAGCACAAATACGAGGAGTGGAGTAGAAGATAGAGTGTGGGATTGCACAAAAGGAGATTGTAAATTTGGAGTAACAGAACTACCATAAAGGCAACCTTCCCATTTCGTCTGACCAGCTATTTCCTACTTTAATTTTGAAGGAGCCGATTACAATGACAAGTGGCTGTTAATAATTAGAGACAACACAGTTCAAGCCAGGCTCAAAAAGAAGATACTGTCATGGCATAAATTGTAAAATGTTAAAAAACGAGAGTTAGAAACTGAGCTTCTGGTTGGCCAGGGTATGCACCCAAGCTAGGCAGAACCCACCACTATAGTCCGGGTAAGGAAGTTACACACCCAAGATAACCCCTGCTCACCCCCTTGGTAGCTTGGCAGAGCAGCCAGGCTTATCCTAGGGGAAATGTGTAAAGTGTTTGCGCAATACACATGCACACCAGTGACACACTAGGCACACCACAAAAGAGACTCCACACAAGGTTATATAAAAATATCTGTTGTATTATACATAAAACACATTAGACCACAATCACATAAATCATTTTGCCAACTAGGCATAGATCATAAAATCACTTTGCCATAAGGCAATGGTCATAACACCACATGTACTGCACTGAAGTAAATACTCATAACTTGCACGTCATACATCTCTTTGCCATAAGGCAATTGTCATGAACCCAACACTTAGTCCACTAAAGCACATACTTATAAGTGGTCCACTTATACAAACATCATCACTGTAGTAATATGCAGCTCCTAAAACTAACTGTACTTGCTATCCTGACCATGCAGGACACAACATTAGGGCATGAAATGCAGTAGGTAGGGTATACATAAATCCCCAGATATCACAGTACGGCAAACCTATCCTAAGGTCAAAGGGCCTCTCTGCCCATTTTGGCTATGATCCTGAAGTGCAGCAAGTCTCTAGGCTGGGAAGCGAGGGAGGGAGGACCTCCACCGTGGACTCACCAGTTCAGAAATGCTGTTTACTGGGCCCTCCCCTAGGTAGGTGCTGACACAAAGGAGGGGGGAGACACCAACCCGGCAAACGGTAGGGAGGGAAGACCACTCACGGTCCCCCGCAGTCAGGCATCCTGAGGGGATAATGGGGCGGCCTGCGAACGTGCAATGCTGCTGCTAGCCCCACAGCGCGGCCTTCTTTGCGGCTCCAATCGGCCCGACTTGAACTAAGGCAGGGAGATCACTCTGGGCTCCCTCTTTCTTCCTATAACAGCCCCACCTGGCTGCCCGTGAGACTGCAGCACAGCGGGAACAAAGTTGGGTAGCCCGGTCTCACCTTACTGCTGACGGGCCTCCTTCCCCGCTCACAGTGGGACGTCAGTGAAGCTCATCCGCTTCCTCTTCAGCAGTGCTGGTTTGCTTGTGCTGGGAGGCCACAGATGAAGTCATGTTTCTGTCGGCTTCCTAGTGGTTACGTCACCCTAGGATCCCGGGTACTGGAGGAAGCAAAGGAGGTTTCTGACAGCTGGTTGCTGTCCTCCCTACAAGAGTGAGCCCACGCCTCGAGCGCTGGCCACAACATTTAAAGCGTTCACCACGTAATTCCAGTCAGTTTCCTTTTCTTTCCAAAAAGCAGAGAACACAAACGCTCCACGCACGCTTTAAAGCAAATAAAACAAAAGAGGGTGGGGGGCGAACAGTTCGGTCCTTCTCTTGCTCCAGACAGGAGCCACAACCAAAGGCCTTCCCACCCCACACACATCAGGGGCAGCACTCCTCACACAGTTGCCCAGCCCTCCTTCCAGGCAGGTTCCTTTATAGATATAGCACAGATGTTTTCTTGAAGTCTTTTATCTCCCTGAGACTTCCAACAGGAGACAAGCACATACAAGCAATTGAAGATTCTTCGCAAGTAGGATAACACAGCAGGGCAAAAAGATTGTCTTCCACCACAGACAGAAGCAGCAACTGCAGGTCAATCCACCCACAGAAAAAGGAGCACTCCTCACACAGTCCCTCTGCTCTTCTTCTTGGCAGGGTCCTCAGAAATTCTTGAAGCAATCTAAAGTCCTGGGGTTTAAGGTCAAAAACAAATACCCCATTATGTTATTGTTCTCTTTGTGGTAAGGGTCTCTAAGCCCAAAACAAACCAGTCATGTCCTCCCTGGTCTAGCATGACCACAGGACGTGGAGACAGCATTGTGCAAAGGAGACACAGCTTATTCAGGTGCTAGCGAAACCCATCCCATCACTCTAAATGCAGACCAGGTCTATTCAGCCCGGCACTGAGTCCCCCAGGCAAGGCAGGACTCACCTCAACCCACCTCTCCCCCTTGTGACTGTCCTCCAAAACCAGACGCTGAATACACAAACAGTCAGAGGCACACAGAATGGTAAAGCAAGAAAAAGCCCACTTTCAAAAGTGGCATTTTCAAACACACAATTTAAAAAACACCTTCACTAAAAATTGTTAAATTCTGCGTTCGGAGAGCCTAAACACCATTTTTCTATGTCCCAAATGGAAAGTTACACTTGTAAGATGTTACTCAGCAACTTCCATTTTAGCCTATGTGACAGACAGCCTTTTACCAGTGAAAAACTAAATAAACAGTATTTCACTATCAGTTCATGTCACACACACCAGTACATGTACTACCTTTCACATACACTGCACCCTGCCCATTGGGGTACCTTAGGCCTACCTTAGGGGTACCTTACACGCAAGGAAATAGAAGGTTTGGGCCTGGCAAGTGGATGCACTTGTCAGGGCAACATGGCAGTTTAAAACTGTGCAAGCAGACACTACAGTGGTATGTCGGAGACACATTTACAGGGCTCCTCATGTGGGTGCACAACCAGAGCTGCAAGTCAACTAGTAGCATTTGATTTACAGGCTCTGGCACAGTCAGTGCACTTAACTAGGGACCTACTGCAAATCAAATATGGCAATCATGGATAACCAATCATATCAAAATGTATACAGGGATCATATGAACTTTAGCACTGATCAGCAGTGGTCAAGTGCCCAAAATCCTATAGCCAACAAAAACAGGGTAAAAAAATTAGGCGGCAAAAAGTTTGGGGGTAAACTGTAAAAAGGGCCAGATCTAACAACAAGTAATATGTTCAAAACGCTAACTTGCTACCGTGCCAACAAGGCTTTTAATCACAAAGGTATGCTATGCATCAAGATGTTGAAAGGTTTGTTTTTTTCCTTTAGTTCCACAGCACAAAATGCCAGATTTTGCACAGAGTTCTGGGTGGTGTCTGCACATATGAATTTCAAGTCAGAATTGGCTGAAAGTTACTTTCTCGGTGAATATAGTCTTAAAAAAATAGGCTAGAGAAGAATGCAGAATCCTATGCCCTCTCTCTGACAGGAGATCCTCAACCTGTGGATGGTTCACAGTCCTCTTTCTGGGCTAGATTGCCTGAGATATAGCATAGGTAATGGCTAGGCTGGTGCTGACAGAAATAGAGACAGAAAAGTTACTTACTTGTAAACCATGTAATGCATCATAGGCATCGTCACCAAATTCATAAATGTTAGAATATTGCAGTCTACGTTCGGAAATCCAGGAACAATTTTGTCAAGTAAATGTAAAGTGAAGTGTTAGTGTGGCATTATAAAATTTAGTTAACCACACATGCCTATCGAAGGCTGCATTTCCTGAATGTTTTGAACAACATAAAGCAGCACTGCAGCATTATCCCCAATTTTGCTGCATGTAGAAAACTGGGCATAGTAATACTAATCACACACTATACGTGTGTGGGGATTTCTGAATCCGTATTTGCTAGTGCTAGAATTACAATTTTCAGTTCAGCCAGTTATGCAGTGCAATCACCTAGTGGCTGTGTAAATGTTTCGAGAGTCTAGAAAATTCCATCTCTCATTTTACCCCATACTAATGCGCAAGAGGAAGCATATTAATGTTTTGTTCGAACTGAATGCTTGGCAGAACTATCAGTGTAGACTATGATGTTGTACTGATCTAGAGGCATGACTTTACTGAGCACAGTGTATTCTGGTTCATATTGTAGGTATGCTTATGTTTGTACTGTAAAGTCGAAGACATAGTCTAGGTCAGTTGCTATTAGTAAAGTGGCCTGATGTATCCACCTAGGATGTAAGGCTTTCAGGTTTAGGATGTTGGCCTTTGTGACAGCCCAGTTCGGATGGGAGTCACAACAATTATGCGTTTTCCCTAGGCCCTAGGCCAATGATCTTTCCTTCACAACAGCCATCTGAACTGCAGTCAGTATTTTTTCTGTAGGTGCAAAACCCATCTCTGCATTGGAATATATATGCGATTTATATGCAATCTGTACAATGTCACCCTCGTTGAAAGTGACATATGTGTATAGTGGATCCCACGAATCCTGGCTAAATTACAGTGCAACATCTAGACCCCTAAACCTCACAGGGCATCTGATGGTGTCTGCAACCTTAGAACACGACAACCCTAATTCCCCCAAGAAAATGGTGCAAACAGATCTACACTTTCGTTGTTATCTCAGGCAGGGAGACACAAGAAATAAACACATTGGCATTTCAAACATTTATTAAAGTCAGGTAACGACAATCCATGGTAAAGCTCCGCTGTCGAACAAAGGCCTGGGGAAGTTTATATAATAAAAACGGGACCTATTCGCACTGTGCCAGAGTTCACATATGGCTGTCATTGTTGATTCTACCAATTAAGAGAGGTCTCCAGACAGACAACAATACGCAAGGGCAGTTTGCGCAGTGTACTTGGTGCTTGGAAAAAATGTTCGATGGTATGATAATGTGCCTACCAAGAAATGTATCTATAATCAGAACTCGCTCAGAGTACACTATTGCATGCAAGCAAAATGTGCAATAAGTCATCACCTGAAAAGATGTCAACTTAAAACGTGAACATGTAAAAATGGGAGCATTTATGCACATGTCCTATTAACCTCAGCACAGCACATCTCTTGCAATTGCCATCAACAAGTCTCCAAAGAAATATGTAAATTAAAGTAAATTATTAAAATGTGTACTAGGAAATGCCAAACAAGTTCAACCGAAAGCATCCCTCAAAGACCACTAATATCCTTGAGTAGAAAGTATGCAATTTACACTCTTCCTGATGTAAAAGGGGCTAAACTGGGGAAGAATCAATATTCTGGAAAACCGCTGCGAGACAAAAGGATTGAGAACCCACTTATTATGTTATGTAGATTTGTAGAGTGCACTATCACCTGGGAGGGTATCCTGCCACTGAACAGGTGTGGGTTTAGTCACACCTAGGCCGTAGTGGGACTACTCGAAAATCCAGGTCTTCAGTTTCTTGCGGAACTCAACATGTGAGGAGGAGGCTCTTATGTGCAGCAGCAGGTCATTTGATGCCTTAGGAGCAAGGTAAGAGAAGGCTCGACCATTGGATTTAGTTTCCTGTATGCTCGAGATTTGTACAAGTAGGAGTCTGGGAGGTTTGTGAAAACAAATTAGATTATTGAGGTATGCTAGGCCAGTGTTATGTAGTCCCTTGAAAGTGTGGCTGAGGAGTTTGATTTTTGCTCGTTGGTGAATGAGGAGCCGGTTGAGGTCCTTCAGGTGTGGTGTGATGGGAGTGCGGCGTGGGAGGTTGAGAGTGATTCTGGTCACTAGGTTCTGAATGGTCTGAAGCCTTCTTGTGAGTTTATAGTTGATCCCAGGGTAGAGGGTGCTTCCGTAGTCGACCTAGCATGTGACCAGGGCATTTGTGACCGTTTCACGGATGCTAATTAGGAGCCATTTGAAAATCTTCCTTAGTATCTTCAAGGTATGGAAGTACGAGGTGGTGACGGCATTGACTTTGGCTGTCATGTTGAGTTTGTGGTTGATAATGACCCCGAGGTTCTTGGCATAGGTCATGGGGGTGGGTGTCGGTTGTAGCTCTGTTGTCCACCAGGTGAAGTCCCACAGTGATGTGTTTTTCCCCAAAGATCACGATTTTGGTCTTGTCGATGTTAAGCTTTAGACAGTCAGTCCATACATTCCACAAAGTATGTGTGTTTCTTTTAAAAAAATTAATATTTTTTTTAACTTCAATCTATGAATTCACAAAGGAACATCCTCTGGTTGTATGGCCATAATTTAGGATGCAGGGAAAAGAGTAGAAGGAACTAACAGGGAAAAGGAACATCGTGTGCTCAATTTGTTAAAACCTGGTGTAAGAGTCTTTAAAGACAAGAACTACATTCCTGAAGAGGACTCCGTAGAAAATTCCAAGGCTTAGCATATAGCCACTAATGCTTTTGAAAACTGATGTGTTACTATCTGCTTTTTTTTGTTTGTTTTTTTGATACATAGGTGCACTGTGACTGTATCACAAAAGTCTCCCCAAAGCCAGATGCCTCAGTACTGACTGAGATCTGCGTCAGTGACACTAAAAGCGACATCACTTAGACACTAAAAGAGATATCAGTTAAAGAGCTTTACAGAGGGTGAGCCCTAGAACACACAGAAAATCTATGAGCACTTTCAATACTGATTGACACTTTCATTTATTTCGTTGCCTATTTATTTATTAGGCTTAACACATGCTAGCATCTCAAGGTGTCCAGATGTGAGCAGGGCAAATATAAAATGTAAGTGTGAGCACATTAATGTTTAAGTATCATTATTACACAAGAGGAATCTCTGCTTCTTGGTATTTACACGAGAGCTTCTCGTTGACATCTTACAATTCATGCTGTATGGGAGACAAAAAGTGCTTTCTCCTCTCTGAACCTAGAGTAACCCTTTTGAAGCCATCAAGCTAGTTCAAGGTGGTTTTTGAACTCGGGATCCAGGCAAAAGGGTGTTTTTAACTGAATCTTACAGGTGGAAATTTACTTTCTGATGACAATCTCAGAAATGGAGATCTGAAACATTGTGATAATTTTCTTAGGTACTCAGTTCCTTCAACAGTGGGTATAACAAGCATTGGCAAAGCCAATATGCATATGTGAGATCTACTGGCTGGGTCAATGTGTTTTTTAGCCATGTTGTAAAGCAGTGCGGTTACTGTGGATTATGGCTGAAAGTAAAGAAGAAAGAAAGGGCAATGAGACAGTCCATGCTGGCATCCGCATAACGCAATTTTTTTTCTTAAACCAGATTGATAAAACCAAAATCCTCTTGCATATGCGAGCTACATGGCCTTGTCAATGTTTTTTTGGGTTGTGGGAGGGGAAGAGGTGGGACGGGGAAAGCGATAACAGGTGGGAGGTGGCGAGTGGGATGGGGTAAGTAACAATGGGTGGGAGGTGGGTGGTGGGTATCATGGGGCAAGCAACAATAAGGGAAGCAACAACAGGCAAGCAACAGAGCGGTAGGGGGCACAGTACAAGCAAAACAGGGTAGCAATGACGTGAAGGCAGGGGAAAGCAACAATATCAGAACAAGCACTGATGCAGGATGGGGCATGCACAACGAGCAATCGACACGGGAGGAGTAAACAGGGGGAACAAGCAACAATGCTGGATGTAGAAAGCATAAATGGCAAGCAACAACACATGAGGGAGAAACAGTAAGAACAAGCAACAACAAGGACAGGTGAGAAAGAAAAGAAAAAGTAACTCAATTCCAGAGCGAGCAGCGGAAGAATAATAAAAAAAAGCAATCAGTAGTTGGTCAATGCTCCACGGAAGGGAAAAACAAATGAAGAAATATTGAAATTGACATGTGCTGGAAAATCTGGAGCCAGCAAATAAACATTTCAATGATGCCAACGAATGGCAAGCAGACAAGTTTTACGCCCAGGACTAGTTTGGCTGTTCGCTTTTGGTCAAGTGGCAGATGCTTTACAAATTGCGTGAGACTTCTGTACAAGGAAGCATCCACTTGTGGAATGACCGGTCATGATGCATTAAACATTACTTTTAGGTCTCAGAATTTACTGGCTGGTGCCGGCCTTGGCAATTAGCTCAACTTGTGTTCTGCAGTTGGTTAAGCATAACCAACTCTTTTATCCATTCTGTACCCAGACACTTCAAGACTTGAACTTTTTCTAGGCCTTGTGATGAACCCACCCACATACGTCTGATCATGGCTGATGCAAGAACAGTCTAAAATGGTAGCTAAATAAGGCAGGAAAGAGGCTTGGAGCCATTTCACTACAACATGTCAATGATCATCACTTCAGCCCCTGTTTGGAACCCATGGGTTTGTGGGCAATATCATCGGATAGACATGTGTGCTTGGGAGTTAATGCTTTCTCTCAAAGCACTGAGCAGTAACGTTAGTTGGAGAAGATATGTGTGAAGTGCCTTGCTTTCTGGTATTTAGTTCTTGGGTGGAGGGTCAGTAACTTTAATGTTTAATGGCCCCAGCTTCAACTCACCCTCATTTCTGGATCTGAATCTTTTTCAAACGAGTGCATCCAATAGGCGGCGTAATTGGACTCCTATGTGGTGTATTTGCACACCTCCGTGGTCATGACCCACCCCTGATGGGATGGTCCCGGAACTATATATTGGGGCCACACCTGCACACTGTTGTGAGTTTACAATAGAAGTGTACCGAGCCCTTACACGTGGAGTTTCAGTAACAGATTCTAAACAGCAGCAGTGTCCAGAACCAAATATGGGACCTTATTAACACGTAGACGTCCACTCTACAGAATGGGGAGGAGGAAGGGCAGTGAGAAATCTGAGTGTTATTAGAGTATCCACCATGAAGCGTATTACTAAAGGTAAGTAACTTGTTCTTCTGATGGATTTTTCTAAACACAGATTACTTATCCTTTGAACAGATATCAACGCAGTACCTTCCAAATGGTGGAGGGTCTGAGGAACAGACTTCCAGCAAGAATAATCTGCAGGAACAAGCAAACAAACTGGCCCTCTCTAAGCCCCAGCAAGTCAGGACAGTAATGCCTGGTGAAGGTCTGGATGGATGACCATGTAGCTGCCTTGCAAAAGTCCAACACTGGAACAAACTTGGGCAAGGCTGTAGTGGCAGCCTTGGCTCAAGTGGAATGTGCCTTAATGAGCTCAGGAGGCTCCTTCCTGGCCAAGGCCTAGCACATTTTTAAACAGTGAATGATCTATCTGGATAAGGTCAGTTTCTGGACTGCTCTTCCCCTTTCTTATGACGAACCCCACAAAAAATTGATCATCCACACAATGCTACTTAGTATGATTAATAAAAAAAAGCAATAGGCTTTCTTGGGGTCCAACTGGCGAAGTCCTTCCTCCTCCTAAGAGGGTTGCGGTGGAGAGGGGAAAGAAGGGAGCATGACTGACTGCACCACATGGAAAGGTGACGCCACCTTCAGCAGAAGAAATGCAAGAGTCTGAAGAGCCAGTTTATTTGAAAAATATTTTATACAGTGATTGCACTAATAGCGCCTCCAGTTTGCAGACATGGCACAAGGAATTGCGAAGAGGACAACAGTCCTCAGTGTCAGCAACCTCAAAGAACAACTCTGCATAGGCTCAAAAGTAGTGTACATCAAGAACGTAAGCACCCATTTAAGGACACGCTGAAGCGTACACAGTAAAAAGCACATGAGGAAACTTATAAGTAAGCCCTTTCAGAAAACAAATCCCAACAGGTGACTTAAATAAAGAGGGCTGTTCAGATAATAACAAGTAACCCTTAACAGTGCACACAGCATGACCAGACCAGGACAACAACAGAACAAACAGAAATGCATCTGAAAGCTTTACCCCAAGAGATCGACCAGAAGGTCCTTGCACCAGGACACAGGCATTGCCCAGCATACCGAATACAGTGACTGTGTTGCTGGAGTACGAGTAGCCAAGATTACAACTACAACTTCCTCAGGCACGTTGAAAAAAATTAGATAATTCTGCTCAATCTTCATGCATGGAGATGTATGTTGTAGAGGTTCTGATAAAGAACTCTGCTCTGTTGCTGGAAAAGTAATTCCTTCTGAATGGAAAAATGGAGCAGAGGACAAATGCACAGATTCACTGCTTTGAAGTACTAGACACCCTGAACCCAGTCAGTGGCTAGCTGGATGATCAGAGCCCGGTCCTTCCTGACCTTCTACAGAACTCAGGGAAGCAGCAGTAGAGGCAGAAATACACAGAAGAGATGAGAGTCCCACAGAAGACAAACTATGCATCTCCTAAATGAGGTTTGGGGTGCAAAACTCCAGTTGCACCAATCACAAAAGTGAGCATTTTCAAAAGGTTGCAAAAAAAATAAAATTCCCCCAAGGCATGCCTACTGGACAAAGATACTGCCGCCACAGACAGCATCCATGCCCTCCTTGACCAAGGCCAAACGGCAGCCCTCATCCTCCTGGACCTATCAGCATCCTTCAACACTGTCTCACACCTAGCACTAGCCACCAGACTCCTCGACGCCGGCATCCAAGGAAAGGCCCTAGACTGGATACGCTCATTCCTCTCTGGCCGAACACAGAGAATCAGACTCCCGCCCTTCCTCTCAGAACTGACAGGGACCAGATGCGGAGGACCCCAAAGATCCTCCCTCAGCCCCACCCTCTTCAACGTCTACATGGCCCCCCTCGCAACCATCATCAGAAACCAAGGGCTCAACATCATCTCCTACGCCGATGAGCCCAAACTCATCCTCTGCTTCACCAAGGAACCTGACATCACCAGGCACAACTTCCAAGAAGGGATGAAAGTTGTCGCAACCTGGTTTAAGAACAGCGGCCTGAAACAACTCAGAGAAAACAGAAGTCCTCATCCTTTCTGCACCCCCTCCTCATGGGTTGATACCTGGTGGCCCCGCCCTCGGAAATCCACTCACCCCAACAGACCATGCATGTAACCTCAGCATCATACTGGACTCATCGCTCACCATGAACTGCTGGATCAACGCCGTCTCCTCCACCTTGTTCAACACCCTACATAAAACATTCAAATGGATACCCTCAGACTCAATGAAAACGGTCCCTCACACCCTCATCACCAGCAGACTGGACTACGGCAATGCCCTCTATGTCGGAATTAACAAAAAACTCTTTTGCAAACTCCAGACAATCCGGAAAGCCGTAGCCAGACTAATCCTCAATATCACATGGCACAACCACATCACCCAACACCTCCGCAACCTCCACTGTCTCCCCGTCAATAGAATAATAACTTTCAAGCTGCTCACGCACGCCTACAAGGCCCTCCACAACATCGGAACACAATACCTCAACAACCGCCTCTCCTTCCATTCCCCCAAGAGAAACCTCTGCTCAGCTGACCTCTCCCTGGCCACCGTCCCACGCTTCTACAGGAACAGAGTGGGTGGAAGGTCCTTCTCCTAACTCGCAGCCAAGACCCGGAACGAGCTCCTCCTTCACCTCTGGCGAAGCCAGACACTGCACCAATTCAAGACCTGGCTCTTCGAATGACCCCAAGGGAGCTGCATCCCCCCACATTGGATGGCCATAGCAAAGCTCATATTAAGGAGCTGAAGCAAAACAAATCCTAAGCAGCTTGTAGAAATACGATGAAGGGTCATATCGCTGATGGTGCTTTGATTTGGTGGAATCTATGACATGTATAAAGGCACTAAGATAATTTTAGACATCTGGAAATCAAAACATTTAATGGTACCAGACAACCTCAAACGATAAAAGCTTTTCACACTGCCTAAAGAGAGAAGGACCGTAAGGACAGACAGTGTGTGTAGGAAGCTGGCTCTTTAGATAGTGCACCAAAAGGAATTTGCTACTTACCAGTATGCATCTGTTCTTGGCATGTAGAGCTGCAGAGTCGTATACTGTGCATTAGATCGCCACCTGGTGTTGGGCTCGGATGATTGCAGGTTGTTGTCTTCTTGGAAGAAGTCTTTGTAGTCACGAGATAGGTGACTCCTCCCTTGGACAATACTGCGCATGGTCATCGACTCCATCCTCAGATTGTTTTTCGCCATGATGGGAAATGATGGAGTTAGTAGGAGTATAGATAAAGGATGTCCATGCGTGTGCATCTAAATAAGATGATAACAGGAATGGCTAAAAGTCCCGGGGAGGGGGCGGCGTATACGACTATGCAGCTCTACATGCCAAGAACAGATGCATACTGGTAAGTAGCATATTCCGTTCCGAGGCATATGAGCTGCAGATCGTATACTGTGTATTGATTGTGCAGCAGTGTCTCCCCTAGCGGTGGTCGCCTGTATCCGTTGCAGTATTTTGAAACAGTGTTCTAAGGACAGCTTGACCTACTGCAGCTTGCTGCTTGGCTTGCACATCAACACAGTAGTGTTTCGTGAAGGTGTGTATTGTAGACCATGTGGCTGACTTGCAAATGTCCTCTAGTTGTATATTTCCTAAGAAAGCCATAGAGGCTCCTAGTTTGCGAGTAGAGTGTGCTCTAGGAGGAACTGCTAGTGTACGTTTAGCCTTTTGATAGCATATTTGTATACACTTTACAATCCACCTGGCAATTCCCCCTTTAGAGATGGGGTTGCCTTTGTGTGGAGGAGAGAAAGATACAAATAATTGTTTTGTCTTTCTGAAGGTTTTAGTTCTATCTGTGTAGTATAATAGGGCTCTTCTAACACCTAAGGTGTGTAAAGCCCTTTCTGCGACAGAGTCTGGGTTTTGAAAAACACAGGTAACTCTACTGATTGGTTTAGGTGAAAAGGAGTAATAACCTTTGGCAGAAATTTTGGTTTAGGCCTTAGAACCACTTTGTTAGTGTGTATCTGAAAAAATGATTCTTGTATTGTGAATGCTTGTATTTCGCTAACTCTCCTGAGAGAGGTGATGGCCACAAGGAAAGCAGTTTTCCATGTTAAGTGGACAGGGCCCTGCTCTAGGTGCTCTCTTACGGGGTAGTGTGGCCGAGCAGCCTTATGCTTATCAGAGAAGAGTGTTAGACATCTGATGCATGTACACAGTCAATAAATGATACACGACCACGGGGCAAGATGGCGGCCGTGAGTAGCGGCTGAGAAGCAGTGCGAGCAGTGTGGACATGGAAGCGCCTCATCACAGACCTTTGGCTATCTAAATACTGTCTAAAAAGCTGGGATTACTCTGCTGATTGTACTCTCTGGATCTTGAGCTCAATGGAGTGATTTCTTTTTTTTTCTTTTCGAATGATAAAGGCGAGAAAAGAAATGTAGGGGAAAACGAACAACTGTCGGGGAAGAAAAAAAAAAAAAAAGCCGGGATTCATATGGCGGTTCGGATGCCTCTGAGCGCCTCATATCACAAGATACTCCCTCTTGGAGTTTTGAAGGCGGCCGACACACTACTACTGAGGATCGGGTTGGCCGAGAGACTGTCCGCAGGTGCTCGCGGAGTTCACGGTGTTCGCGGAGCCAGGGGGCGGAGCAGTGCAGAGGCTCGGACGGAGCCTGGCCGAGGTCGAGGCAACGGAGTAAGAGGAGGGAGGAGAGCGCTGCTCAAGGACTGTAGAGACAGGAGGCAGAACAGGGAGAAGTGGCAATCTCCCTCAGGAATGGCGCCGAAAATTAACATCTGAGGTAAGCCGCCTGTAAAGAAAAGGAATGCGGCCGAAAACACCGGTGTAGTTAATGACCCTGCAAATGCTGAGAGTGTTTCTGTGGACAGTGTAAATACCGAAGCAGCGCTGCCTGAAGTTGAGCTTGGGGGTCGGGCAAAGTTACCTACACAGGGACAGGGGCAGGGGACCCCTAAAGAGAGAAGGCCACCATCTGTTAGGACTAGACAAGCCGCCGCCTCAGCCACTGCCACAGCTACCATAAGTATCGTCGAAATGAGGAACCGCAAAGAAAAGAAACCCAAAACAACTATGGCCCCAGTAGTAGCAACCATTCCGCTACCGATTACGGAAGAGGCTGGGGAGCCCGCCCCGGAGTTAGAGTTGGAGCAAGAACAAGAGCCAGTTTCACAACTACACCCGCAGTCTCAGACACAGCCAAATCCTGAGTCTGGAGGGGAGATCTCTGTCATAAATGGTGCACAGGGTAAGACGGTGCTGCCAACTATAGAGGTGACGGTTGCTGAGAACGATGCTGGTAAGGAGGATCAAGCTCCTACGGCGGACAACGAAATGGTGACCGCATCTCCGGAAAATGAGGCAGTGCACTCTGTCGGTCCCTCCACTGCAAATATCAACTCCGAAAGGGATCAGGTTGGTCAAGGAGGGGAGACCACAGGCGGATCTAAAGACGGCTCTATCCTTTCGGCTCCATGTGACCCAGCGAAAGACTCTGCTGTGGTCATTGTGACTCCAGGTGAACAAGGGAGGCTAATAACAAACGCTAATCAGAGGGACTTGATCGAGAAAGAAAAGGAGAAGGAGAAGGAAAAGACCCCCAGTGAATGTTTCTTCTCCGTAGCAGAAGAGGCGGATTGGTCAGAGGATGACGACCTGCAAAGCTCGGATATCGATGCCAGCAATCCAGAAACAGAGAGTGACCTAGAGTCAGGTCTACCATCAACGGCTATTAAAGCTGTAGTCCAAAAAAATCAAGCAGTATTAACATGGGATCATTCCCCAACAACATCGCTACAAGAAGACTCAAACCAGGGGTCGAGAAAGGCACAGAGTCAGGAGGCCACACAAGTCTCAATGGTGCAGATAATGACAATGATGGAATCAATTCATCAAGGGGTCACAGCACACCGGGAAGAGACAAGATCAGATAGTCTCAAGGCCCAAGCAGCAATGAGAAAAATGAAAGGAGTGGTCAGAAAACTCTGAAAGGCCTGCGTGAACGTAGGAGATAGGGTTTCAAATCTGGAGGAGAGGATAGTTGCTACTGAAGCAGAGGCGGCGGCTGCCACCTCCAGAGTGGAATCCTTCGGGGAACAAGCACAGGATGTCCAGTGGAAGCTGGAAGACTTAGAGAACAGGCTAAGGAGGAACAACCTTAGAGTTCTTGGAATTCCGGAAGGATGTGAAGGGCAAGACGTTAAAGCTTTTATTGTCAAAATTTTCGAGAAAGCTTTTCCAGATATTGCCGGGTGGAACTGGACTACCGAAATCCAGAGGGCGCATCGGACACCGTTCAAAATGAGACAGAATGCTAGAGTGGAAGACAAGCCCAGAGCAATTCTGATCTATATAGGGAACTTTTTGCTGAGACAATCCATTGCAGAGAAGGCAAGACCGGATGCTAAAAGAGCTTTTGAGGGGGGCTTTTTCTTCGTAAGGCCCGGTGGAGTAGTGTGGCTCACTGGTTAGAGGCGGCAGGCCTGAGAGCAGAAGTCAGCCTGGGACCAGGGTTCAATTCCCGACGCGGCAGGGTCGTGGACCTTGGTCAGCGGACTCGATAATTCTCGCTTCGGTGCTTACTCTAATCAGGGGTTCCACTCGGCAACTCTGGGCATTAGCTTGCCTAATCTCCACAACGGCCCCACCAATTCCGGGGATGCCTGGCTCCACCTTGGGGACTCCCAGCAAGGGACCATCCCACAGGGAAAGCCAGGACGGGTTCCCCAGAGTTATACAGCGCCGGGACGCCCCGTTGCTGGGGCAGCTGTGCGCTTTACAAGTATACTACATTTACATTTACATTTCTGCCATACCACAGTCGAAAGGCGTTGGAGATTAAGACAGTTAATCAAGCCCTTCCAGGACAAAAGAGTACAGGTGTATCTTATTAATCCAGCCCAGCTAAAGGTAGTCCATCTCGGCAAGACAATATATTTCTCCTCAGAAATTAAAGCTCGGGATTTTTTGGACTCAGTATAGAATCAGACTCAGTTCATACGGCAGCCCTTATTGTCTTTCTAATTTAGTCTTTCCATGTTCAGTCCAAAAAGAATCATGAAATTCATGAGAGGCAGAGCATTGGTTATTAAGGGCAATGTATGAATTCTGTGGTCAGCTCTGTTTTGTTTTGATTTGTTTGATTATCTTGGGGGTGACATCTCGTTGATCCAAGGTTTGTTCAAGAGGTAGGGTCTATCAAATGTATGTAGTGAGTCCACTGCTTGGCTGCATCCATCACACGCACAGACCTAGTCTGCACGCTCCACCAGGGTGGGGGAAAAGCAAAAGAAAAGAAAATTCATGCAATGAATATGTACATTAATGCAATCAAAAAGTTGGAAGGAAACCAGAATATCCATGATATGCTTAGGAGGGCATTTGACTGGTTAGTATGGTGGCTAAACTTTCCGCAGGGCAATGTCTAGGCTTAGGGTGGTAAGCTTGAATATAGGGGGTTTGAACAATTGGAAAAAGAGGGGCAGGTTTGAAGAGTACATTAAAATAATAGGGGCTGATATCGTATGCCTACAAGAAACCCACCTACCATGGAAAAAGAAGCATTGGCTAAATCTAAGGGGGTTTGAAATTTTGTCCTGTTCTTCACAGACATCAATGATAAAAGGGGTAGCAATCATTGGCAGGATAGGTTTGGGGGGGGCGAAAAGTTGTAAGGCCGACGTATTTGGAAGATGGGCAATATGCGAACTGAATCTAGGCATAACTATATGTTCAATATACGGCTCTAACCTGGATGATCCGGGGGTGATGGACCATATAGAGAGGGAACTAACCAACTGGTCAGCCCCTATAGTATTATTGGGCGATTTTAATATCTCAACAAACTTTGTTAGCAATACTCCTTACACAGGTCGCAAACCCCGGGTATTTAGAGCAGTGTCCTCCATAATTCAGTCTCATGGGCTGAGGGATGTGTGGGGAAGCTTAAAAAAACGATGATCCAGGGCACACATACTTCTCACATCCATTCAATAAGCACACAAAGTTAGATTATTTTTTGGTATCGGCTACTTATCTCCCTAATGTAGAAATAGAAATGCTTCCGAGGTTAATATCAGACCATAACCCCCTAGTCTTATCAATTGCCATCAATAAACAAACAAAAAAAGTCAGACCTTGGACGTTTGGCAGAAAGTTATTAGCTGATAGCAACTACATAGTGCACGTAAAGAACTGGTCTCAGTCATTTTTCGATGCGAATAGGTATAGTGCCTCCCGTGTTGCCGTCTGGGATAGTTTTAAGGCAGGTTTAAGGGGGGAGACAATCAGTTATACTGCCCGTAAGTGGAGAGAAGTGAAGGAAGAGAGGGAACGCTTGCTGGGAAAATTGGCAGAGGCAGAGGAACAACATAGGAGGGATGTGTGTCAGGGGAATCTGGGTATGCAGAGTTTGGATCGGTTGAACATACAGAGGCAACTGGCTAAGAAAGCTGCGGCAGAATACCAAACCCAAAGAGCAAGGGTGTACGAAACCGGGGAAAAGGCAGGTAGGGAATTGACCTTACGTATAAGGCAGGCTACATCTAAGAATATTATCACTGAAATTAAAGAGGGGGATAAAATCTTTAACAAACCAGCTGAAATTTTTGATGTTTTTAGAAGATTTTATCAAGATCTGTATAAGGAAGCACTGGATGTAGATGACCCGGGTGTAAATTGGCCGGAAAGTAGTATTAAACTCACATCCATTGAAAGGGAAACCCTGGAACAGGGTATCACCATGGATGAATTGTTAGAGGCACTACAAGATCTAGCAGCAGGCAAGGCAGCAGGGCCCAACGCTATACCCCTGGAGGTATATAAACATCTGAAAAAAGAAACGTCACCTCTTCTTCTTGACTTATTTAACGGGGTTATGAATACCGGAGTTATACCGGAATCTTGGACCAAAACTAACATCGTGGTATTCCACAAGAAAGGTAAACCGGAGGAAAGCCCAGGCTCCTACAGGCCAATATCGTTAATAAATAGCGATAATAAATTATATGCAAAAATCATGGCGACACGATTGGGGAGGATCATTGGGACCCTGGTTTCTCCCTGGCAGCATGGTTTTGTTCCAGGCAGGGGTACAACTGACCATATAAAAAGAGTCATCACTTTATTTGACATCCATGCTGCCGGGGAGGGGGGGGGCCGCAATGGTCCTCCTCGACGCTGAAAAGGCTGTCGAGCGGGTTAGGTGGAGTTTTTTGTGGAGAGTGATGGAAGATAGAGGATTTGGTCCCAGACTCCTACAGGCAATTCAGGCCATGTATTTTAATCCCACTGCAAGTATTCAGCTCATGGGTGAGAGCTCAGGACAGATTCATATAACAAGGGGCACGAGACAAGGGTGTCCGTGCTCACCTATTCTCTTCGTGTTGTATATAGACCCCCTAATAACCCTTATAATGAATAATAACAGAATCAAGCCAATTACTATCAATGGATTCCATACTAAAGTCCTTGCATATGCGGACGACTTAGCTATAACCACCACGGACCCTGACAGCGCCATGAGGGAAATAGTTAGTATTACCTCCGACTTCGGGAAATTATCTGGATATCGTTTAAATGTGGCAAAAACGCAAGTACTATGTTCTAGAAATATAGTCAAGTGCGATGATAGATATGTTGATTCAGTAGTGTACTTGGGAATAATAATTAATGCTCAGCCAAGAGATATTATCAAAGACAACTTTATACCGCTATTGGCAAAAATGAAACAAGACCTAAAAAGGATAGATACGCTCCGCTTGTCAATAATAGGCAGGGCCAACGTCATCAAAATGACAATGTTCCCGAAAATTTTATATAAATTTAGGTCTATTCCATTCAAGATAGACTATTCATTGATTAAGGAAATGGAGGCAGTTTTTATGAATTTTGTTTGGCAATATGGCAAAGTGAGGAGATCAAGCAAACTCATGTCTCTTCCCCAGGAAAGGGGTGGGTTGGGAATACCAAATCTGAGGTTTTATAACTGGTCTTGTCTGCTCACAGATATGGCTTTACTTTTCTTTCCTGACAATACTACGTATACTCAGGGAGGTATCCCCTCGATTTTTCAGCTGGCCCTTGGGAGGGAAGCACATGGGGTATTGTTGAGGAGATATGATAAATGCTATTTTAAGGCATCAGGCTATAAAATATTGGAAGACGTCTGGGGGCTATGGTCTTCTGTACAGAAAAATCAGGGGATCCCAAGGTACAATCAATATACTTTAATTTGGAATTCAGGACTATTCCCAAATCTAAGTAGTGATGGTTCATGGAGACATTGGGAAAAACAGGGAATTACTACATTAGGCCAAGTAATGATAAAGGATGTATGTAGGCCCCTAGAACTTCTAAGGTTACGTTATTCACTTCAAGGGTGCCAAGAGTTTAAATATATGCAGCTGGTTAATACAATAAAATCAAAAAGACCCTGTATAAATATATCCAAAAGATGCGCATTACTAGATTACATGAAGGGGGGTGGCCGTAAAATCAGGGAAATATACAGGTTATTTCTGGAAGTATTTCCTGATGATATGGTTAAGATAGAGACAGCCTGGGCCTCAAAACTAGGGGATCCGGATATTGATCTGGACAAAGCCATTCTAATGGATAAAAGGTTCTTGCGATCCTCAAATTTAAGAGCACAGCATTTTAAGACGCTTTTTAATTTATACTACACACCGGCGAAATTATTTGATTGGGGCAAGAGGGTGGATAACAACTGCCCTAGGTGTGGGAACGGGCCAGCCGATGTTGTACATATGTTTTCTAGCTGTGGGAAATTAGGCCCCATTAAGAAGGAAATCGCAACTTTTTTAGAGGGGCTGCTAGCTGTCAAAATAGACCTATCCCCGACACTTTTAATAATTGGTTGTGATGCTAAACTGGTTTTAACTACAGAGTGTGAGGCGCTTATTTTTATATCAGTAGCGGTCTTGAGAATTTTAATTGCTGCTGCTTGGAAGGATGTCGAGGCCCCAACTTTTCAAATGTGGATTTGTAGGATGTTAGGGATTCACAACATCGAGTCAGAACTGTATGCCTTAAAGGGACTTAAATCTAGGGAAATGGGGACACGAGTCTGGGCGCCAGTGGCTACATGGCGGTTGTCAAGATGCGGGGCCTTATAATGTCCGTGATGCCCCCCGACCGTGTCACGATTATTACTCTTTTAATCTCTGTTTTGTATATGTAACATCCTCTCTTTCTGATATTTTAAGCGCCCCTGTCCTTACCTCATATATATTTATTTTTATATTTCTGTACATTGTCATGTTTTGGTGTATATTAAATTGTCATGAACTTTCAATAAAAAAAAAAATAATTAAATAAAAAAAAAGTCAATAAATGATACACAAGGGGCGTGGCTAGCAGCGGACCGCAATGGCCGCAGCCTAAAGGAGCGCCTACCTTCCTGGCGACGATCCTATGCTATCCGCTGCCATTCTGATGTAAAATCAGCCTGAAAACGCGGTGGTGTATCCCGGAAACCCCTACAGGAGCATTTTAAGTGGAAGCGACGATGCCTAAGCGGAGGCAGAGTAGTTAACGACCTTCCGATGGCAGCGATGATGGCGGCTCCCCGGTGACGGAGGGAACGCTCACCGGTCCTGTGGGGTGCCGGAAGCTGGGACTGCAGAGCTGAGGTGCCGTGGCTTGTGTGGAAACGTGCTGTTGGCGGCCGCGGAACGAGTGGCGGCCAGAAACGACTTCGGGCACGTCCGGCTGCACAATCGGATGCTAGGGCGATGACGTGAGGCCCCGGCTTTGGGGCCTGGACGAGAACGAAGGCTGCCGCGACTGCTGCGGTGACTACAGAGGATTCAAGCGACGGCCTGTGCCGGTGGAGGTAACTGCAGGCTGTGGGAGGCACACGCTGTCACATGTTGCGCCCGCGGCTGGACTGGGACTACCCGAGACCGGACTGAGGTGAGCGTTGCAGGGGCCCAGTCGGGGTCTCGGCTTGGGGCAAGGTCGCGAGGTGGAACTGTGCTGACAGGCCCAGGATTGCAGGACTGGGCCAAACTATCCTTGAGAGCTGTTCTGACCCCAATTTACTAAGCGCTGGTGTGGGAGGCTTGGGGAAGGAGCCGCAAAGATTGCGGGCGCACCCTGCTGGGGGATCGGGTGCTTGAGTGCCTACGCGGCGTCCCGGCCTTGAGGCCTTGGCGGAGAGTAGCGCGGCCACGGCCCTGGCGGCCACCTGAGAGCTCTTGTGCATTGATCCTGACTTAACGGGGCGCATAGGCTTAAATAAGACTGAATCCTGCCACCTGTGTGGGCTGTGGCTGGGTCGGGCACACGGAAGAAAATACAGTAAGTTGCCTGATTGTGGTGACCCAGATTGCAACGTGGTAAAAGTAGTCCGGCTGGAGGCCTGGGGGAGTGGGAGATCCTGCTTCTGGATCGGCATCAGGGGGACAATTGACTGCGACGGCGGCTCAACGCTCGTGTGTGCTGGTGATGACCCTCCCGAGCCCTGGCTCATAATACTGCTGGCCCGGAGTAAGCTTGAAGTGCCTGCGGTGAATGGTGATAAACTACGCTATCCGCCTCGTGGTGTGGCAGCTACAAGTGCGAACTCCAACCCTCCGGCTTGATAATTGAGGTGACTGTTGGGGAGTGAAGGTGACCAGAGGGAGTGGACAACCACGAGAACTCTGGAGGGCTCCCATAGGTGTTGGTTGAGATTGGAACTGCGCTCATGGCTTTCAGTTGAGACTGCGGTTGTGCGTCGGAGGGGGTCCCGGAACGGGAGCTGCTGGTGGTGACCGGACACACCGAACAGCCTTCTAATAACAGTTTTGGGAGAGGGGAGTCGTGCACATCCTGCAACAGACGAGACACTGAGGAGACCGCAGGGTGACGATCACATTTGGCCTTGATCACTCAGAGTGCCCCGTCGGTTGGATTGCTGACGTCGTGCCACCATGGCGACGGGGGGAAGGGGCCTCAGGGGGAACCCCCAGAAAAAATTAGCAAAATTTGCGTGGTCAAAGTCTGGAGATAAAGGGGACTCCCCAAGGTCCGACAAAGAAAATGACGCGGCAGCTTCTGCGCAGACCCGGAGCCTACCCTCCATGATGTCATGACAGCTATCAATGGAGTGCGAACGTCAGTGGATTCAGTTACAGTGGAGGTCTCACTTCTCCGGGCCGACTTCCGCAAGATGGATGAGAAGGTTCAAGAACTGAAGATTGTCACTAATGCCCTACAGACGGACACCTCAGAATTGCAAACCCAGATGCTTGACCTACAGAGGAAGCAGGAGAGAATGTCGCAGCAACTTGATGATTATGAAGGTCGCGCTCGCCGTAATAACATTAGAATTTTAGGAGTTCTGAAAAGGGCAGAAGGGCCGGCAGCGAACCTATATGTGGAAGACCTTATCAAGAAGCACCTCAAGCCCAAGACGCTATCCAGCTACTTTTCGATCGAGAGGGCTCATAGGGTGCCTGAGAGTAGACCAAGACCTGGAGCGCCCCCGAGACCCATTATTGCGCGCGAGTTTAACTACCGCAGTAGAGACATTATGCTGCAGACGGCACGCTCGAACCCCCCTTTGAAAATAGAGAACTATGAGGTAGCCCTCTATCCTGATTTTACAGTCAAGGTTCAAGCTCAAAGACGCAGCTACCAAGTGGTGAAGAAGGAACTAAGGGACAGGGAGGTTAAATACGCGATGGTTTCCAGCACATCTGAGAGTTGAATCGGATGGCAAGTCCTGTTTTTTTGATTTCCCGGAGGCAGTCTGGGGATGGATAGAGGGCTGGACCACGGTGGGAAATCAAAGGAGAGATCGCCGGGGCAGACCGGGCCAACGCAGAGAAGCCCCAGTAGAGACGGTCCGCAGTGTCCCAACAGAAAACTCTAGCTACCTTGAAGAACAGGACTAATGGACATGGGTGGCTGGCATTGGACAACCCACGTTGAGACGAATGATTAAGCGCAAGTAGTGGGACTGGAGGGGATGGGGATAATACTTCTTACTGCGTGATTTGTTGACAAAAGGGTTCCCAAAGTTATGATGTGAACTGATTAATCGCTTTGATGTGTTTTGGGGGGACGCAGTAAAAAGTGGATGGCTATATTTCCAATTCTTATGATTTGACTCGCCGGGAGGGGGGGCTGCTCTACCCCGGTTATCTTTAGCATCTTGGGGAGGGAGAGAAGCCTCTGCCGAGTTTGGGGGTGGGTAGTTTTGAATCCACAGGCAGGGGGGCAGGGAGGGGGGAGAGGTACATTGTTCTATGGTTAGTAGGTTTATTGAGGACTTGATTGCTAAGCTGGGACGATTGACTGAATTAACGGAAGACGAATTGTATACACACTTTTGGATTATACTACGGGTTCCAGAGGTACAGCTATATTAGTGAAAAAGACCACACCACTCATTATACACAAGACGTGAACGGACATGGCGGGCCGCTTTTCGGGGGTGGAGGCCTAGTGGGATGGGACAGATATGAATCTGATCTCAGTCCACTTGCCGCCCGCTCTGGGTAAAACGGCGCTGGATGACTTAGGCAACAAATTGACAGGACTACGGGAAGGTGTGCTGATCATGGGAGGAGACTATAATATGACATTAGATGACACTATTTACCGTAGCCCACCTAAGCCCCAAAAAAAGGCTAACAACCTGTTGCCCGACTTTGTGCAGGCACTGGGTCTCGCAGACGTGGGTCAAGCACTTCATCCCACCAACACAATGTTTACCTTTTTCTCTAATGCCCACCGTAGTCTGTCACGTATTGACTGATTCCTTACTCATCTGTCCTCAGTGGGTAACTTTGCCCAATATAAAGTGCTGCTTAGAGGGATCTCGGATCACTCCCTGATCTGGACGGAATATACACAATGTCAACCGCCTGCCACGATAGTATCAATCCCTGGCTCCTACGCATGCCCGACATTAGAGACTAACTCCGTACGCAGACCGGGGATTATTTTACGGAAAACGTGGGTTCTGTTGACTCCACGCAAACCATCTAGGAGGCCTTCAAAGTGGTGATTAAGGGCTTAGCTAGGTCGTTAAAGACAGGCTACACTGTCAAAAAGCAAGAACTTCTGGCTCAGGTGGAAACTGAACTTATAGACCTGGAGTGTGAGCACTCATAGGATCCCTCGCCCAACATCAGTCATAGGCTTCTCCTGAAACAGGATGAGTTTCGGTTAAAATCTAGGGAGCAGACAGTGGCCAGGCACCGAGCGATGCAACACAAGACTCTACGAGCTGGGGGACAGGACAGGCAGGACGCTGGTGTGGCTGGAGAGGCGGGAGCAGGGCTACAGATGGGTTCATAGGCTGACGATGCTGGATGGGGACACGGTATCGCACGAAAGACATAGTGGAACAATTTGCCGACTATTTTGAAGGGGTGTACTCCCCCTCTACTAGTCATACTGCGGACGATTCACGTCAGCTACTCGAAGACAGCGATGTTCCGTGCCTCTCGGAGACAGATAGAGACGTTCTGGAGGTTGACCTCTCCATGGAAGAAATAGGCAAGGCCCTGGGGCAACTTAAATCAGGGAAGACTATGGGGCCTAACGGGATCCCGGTGGAGTTTCTGAAGACTACAGACTCTTTAACTGTACCACATCTGAAAGCCATGTATGAGGAGAGCTTGGAGAAGGGCCAGCTGCCCCAAGATCAGCGCCTAGCCACTATTGTAGTTATTTATAAACAGGGTAAACCGAACGACGAGTGCAGCTCCTACAGGTCGATCTCATTGATAAATGTGGAGACAAAGATATTAGCAAAAGTCCTGGCGAATAGATTGGCTACGGTTATCACCTCCTTAGATCACCCGGACCAGTCTGGCTTTATGCCAGGGCGCAACACGGCTCTCAACTTGCGACGTGTACACGTCATGGCTAGAAGGAAGTACATAGAAGAAGACGCTGCGATACTGTCCCTTGACGTCTCTATGGCGTTCGACTCCATAGAATGGGCGTATCTATTCGGGGTGCTGAGAAGAGCAGGGCTAGTTCCCAAATATGTGGCTCGGGTGCGCCTCTTATATACTGGGGTATTGGGACAGGTGAGAGTAAACGGTTGCACCTCCCGGACGTTCGAACTTCGTAGGGGAACGAGGCAGGGATGCCCATTATCCCCGCTGATCTTTTCCCTCGTACTGGAGCCACTCGCAGCCTGGATCCAAAGAGATGTGATGGTGCGTAGCATGCGCTGGGCGAATGATGTGGAAGACCGCATATCACTCTACGCGGATAATATCCTTCTGTACTTGGCATCAGTCCTGACAATCAGTCCTGTTCATGCTGAAAGGAGAGGTGCCGCGTCTCCCAGCACAATGTGTGATAGCGGTAGTGACCTCGGACTCAGCCTGTTTTTACGACTCAAATTTAGCCCGGCCTTTAGCTCGATTGCGTGCAGATGTTAAACATTGGAGGACCCTGCCCTTGACACTAGTGGGGAGGGTGGCGCTTTTCAAGATGCTGGCCCTTCCTCGCTTCCTCTATGTTCTCCATAACTGCCCCTGCAAAGTCCCAGATTTATATTTCAGAGCAGTTGAGGGTGAGATCACCAGGCTGCTCTGGGACAGGAAGGCCCCTAGAATTGCTAGGCAGAAACTGACAAAAATTTGGTGTGATGGGTGCATAGCCCTCCCAGACCTGCAGCGCTATTACTGGGCGGCACACCTGGTGACTGTTAACCATTGGCTGTATTACCCTCCGGATGACCCAGTATATGCCCTGGAAAGATGCCAGACTGACTGCTCTGGTTATTTGAGGGCTCTATATACCACTGACAAGAAAAACAAAGGAAAGTTCTTTGGACCGACCAAACACACGCTTGATATTTAGCGCATAGTCACGTCTCGACTGGGCTGGACAGACACACTATCGTTGGCCACACCACTTTGGTTCTCTCAGAAACTGGGAAGGCTAGCGTATCAGCCCGGGTTTGATAAATGGGACCTCATCGGGCTGTCCACAGTGGGAGATTTGGTCAAAAAGGGGGCGATATTGACCTTTAGTGAGCTCCAAGACAAATATCAATTGGCTCAGGGGGAAATTTACCGATACTTACAAATCAGACACGCGTTACAGGCAGCCTTCCCATCTTTTACGGATATACCGGAATCTTCCCCTCTGGAAGACACCTGCTTGATGCTCTCGGGTCGAAGGCGATTTCCTTAACCTATAAGAAATTGAGTAACAACCTTCCAGATACCTTTCCGAAGCTCAGGGAGCGCTGGCAATGTGATATGGGCCCTATGGAGGAAGAAGACTGGTAGTCAGCACTGATCTCCCCACGTGAGGCGGCCATCACACAGAGATTCTGCCTGATCCAACTTAGAATACTTCACTGCTCATACATAACAGGGCCAGTTTTGGCAAAAATAGGGGCTAAACAAGACAATAGATGTGGAAGGGGGTGTGGCCACCAAGCCACATTTTACCACACCGTGTGGAATTGCCCCAAGGTACGCCCCCTCTGGGAGGGAGCCACAACACATATGTCCACTGCAGTAGGAAAATAAATAGCTCTAACCCTACAACTAGGACTACTGAACATCTGGGAAGCCACTGATTTAACGGAAATCAAACAACAGTTCACAGCATTGAGTTACACACTTGTGAAGAGAGAGGTGGCTAGGAGTTGGGGGGCCAAAAACCCGCCTTGTGTCACCTTGTGGGGCGAAGAAATGGACCGGTGTATGCTGGCGGAGACAGAGGTCTATAGGGCAAGGGGGTGCCCGAGGAAATGGGATAGGAAGTGGTCACATTGGAACACACATAGCGGAGACATATGTGTGAGACCCACCATCGAAATGGAAATGCGCAGACAGGGGAGACTGAGGTGTGTCTTGAGTATTCTTGACTGATGTTGATTTGTAATTTGTTGAGGGTACTATGAAATATGTCGTTCAATCATGTAATATGATTTCATTCAATAAAGAAAGTTTAAAAAAATATATATATATATGCACCAAAAACATCACAATCAGATTATGCTTTGAGTTCAAAATAGTTACAGTTTTTAAAAGTCGACAGTGCAATTTCTGGATCAGTAATGTTATCCTATCGAGGAAAGATATATACTGCATACCGTACTTTACACCAACTTAGAGGACCAATCTTCCGGACTTAAGGTGAGTATGGGGCTGGGTACAAGGCAGCACAACAGGTCACGTCGGGCAGCACTGGGGTGGCCGGGTGCAGATATGCAATACAGCGTTGGGTGCCCTGTTGAAGTCAATGGGAATCAGTCTGGTCAAAAAGAGGCTGCATGTTGGGACTGGGGGACCAGTCCGGCTTAACCAACAACGGGGCTCAGGTCTCACAATGCTTGGGGACATGGGGACACTTTTGGTATCTTCTCCTTGGACCGGGACAGTCGGGTGCAGAGGTGTTCTGAGGCTTCGGGTCTCTGTGACCGGAGACACTCGTGGTAGAGGGGGCCTACACAAAATGGTTGCAGGCGGTGTTGGGAGGTCCACAGTTGGGTAAATCCAAGGTGTCTTTTGGATCTGGAGGGCCTGGGTACCACGCCGACACCGTTGGCCCACTTCAACTCGGCCAGGGGGGGCGCGGCACGTGTGAAGTGGTGCTTTCCGGTGTTGGGTTTTTGGTGGCTTGGAGTCCTCGCAGCTCTTCTGGGGTGCCTGCAGGATGCAGGAGAGCAGCTCCACTACTCCGCAGGAGTTCCTGGGCCTTGAATGAAGGCTGGAAGTCGTCCCAGGCTTTTGGAGGCACACGCAGCTGCTTGACGAGTCGTCTTTGGCTCAACTGTTGACAGCAGACAGGCCAGCAGGGTTGGCGCTAAGTCAGTTGCTGGTCTTCTGTTCATGTTTTTGCGACTCTTCAGCATCCATCTTCTTCTTTCAGGTCACAGGATCTGATTTTCTGGTGCCAGTGGTTCCCCTAAATAATACATTTAGGGGAGTGTAGGGCAGTAGCCAAATGGCTACTTACCCCTGGGGTCACTTTGCCCCCTATATGACCACTTCATGTGGGAACTGGGGATATCCCTGTCCCAGAGTTCCTAATTATGCAATCACAAAGATGGCAGACTTTTGAATTTCGTGTCCATATCAGGGAGCCAACCTTAGGGTGGAACTAGCCAGAGCCTAAACACATCTCTGACTACTAATTTTCCCTCCTGTTCAGGCACCAAATGGGCCCTGGTCGGGAGAGGGGGGCATCACCTACAAGGTATGCCAGATTCACATACCAAAGGAGGCAGGCTCTTTGAAACTCGCTGTCTTGTAATACTAATTTACAGGTCACCCTGCTGTAGGGGCTATAAACCACCCTCTACCAGAGGAAGCATTGTTCCTGACCTCCTTCTGAGCATGGGCTCTCACTCCTGGGGGTCAGAAACTAGTCTGTGGTCGCAAGCTGGTTAGGACCAGTCAGCCAGCACACTATTAGTTGGTAGATTTTCAGGGGGCACCTCCAAGGTGACCTCTGGGTGTATGTATTAATAAATCCATCACTGGAATCAGTGTGGATTTATTATACAAGATATTTGATACTAAACATCTTAGGTTTCAGTGGAGCCATCATGTAGCTAGGGAACTCAGTTTTAACCAGTGTACAGCACATGTATTTAAAATGGCTTCCCTGGTCCCTTGTACTGGCAGTTATTGAACTGGCCAGCACAGGGGCAAATCTGCTCATATGTCCACACATGTAGTATAATGCACCCTGCCTTAAGGCTGTAAAGCCTGCTGTAGGGGTGACTTACCTATACTGTATGGAGTGTCTGCAGGCATGGCACACAGGGATGTGTGCCATGTCTGTTTTTACTTTTGTCTGCATTAGTTAGGTGAAGGGTCCTTTAGGGTGGCACAATACATGCTGCAGCACTTAGGGACCCTCTACAGTACCCCTGCCCTGGGTACCTGGGTACCATTTACAACAGACTTACAGGGGTGCCAAA
This sequence comes from Lissotriton helveticus, assembly GCF_964261635.1. Classification (NCBI taxonomy): domain Eukaryota; kingdom Metazoa; phylum Chordata; class Amphibia; order Caudata; family Salamandridae; genus Lissotriton; species Lissotriton helveticus. The sequence continues at coordinate 1,478,451,091 of NC_136063.1, read as the reverse complement.
GCTATTGCCAATTTGGGGAAACAATTGTACAATTTTAAGGAACGAGGTCTGGCACAGAGGACCAAGATAGCAGGAACCCAGTGCACTTCCAGTCAAAATTGCACTGAATAGTAGGCAAAAGGTGGGGGTGATCATGTCAAAATAGGGGAACCTTCCTACAGCGTGCTCTACAGAACCAGAATGAAAACTGAACTACAGTTCTTATTCTGCTTAGAACTGCCAGGTATTACGAAGCACAGTGAGATTATGTCCATTTAAAGAAATTGGACCAAGGCATATATCTGAGTTGGGGTGAAAATAGTAACGTACAAATAACAGGGCTGTGTCACACATATATTACTTTTTCTAGACTAATTGGTGTTCTTGAAATATTTGGAAAACGAATGATCACTTTGGTATGCAGCAAGGAGGGCCATCTCAGTACCAAACAGACTAGATGTGAAGTGAACAAGTTATTTACAGTGTAATATTTTAAGATGTTTTGGAATTGAAAAAATTCAACCCAGCCACATGCACTTTTTAGGTCTCGCCTCTCAATGCGCATGCGCATTGAGCAGAGCGAGACTATAGGGGCTTAAATAAGCTTTACCTAGACTGGCGATTGACTGGCGATTTGATGCTGTGCCCGTGCGCTTTTAGGTCAATGCGCAAGCGCATTGACCTAAAATGCGCGTGCACATCATCAAATCGCCATCTGTTCCCCAGCAGCACTCCTCCCACACCTTTGAAGTGAAGCTTAGCTTCACTTCAAAGGCCCGTGCTGCTTCACACCCTCATCGCCGCTCTCCCCGCTCCGCCCCCTCCCCTGCCCGCCGTGTCGCATTTCTCCTCCCCCTCCCCTTCTCTGCCTTCCCTCCGTCTTGTTTTCCTAGCACCCCCCCACCCCCCACCCCCACCCCCCTGTCCCCTACCAGCCTCCACTGAATGTTCCGATTTTTCTGTGAAAGTAACTGGGCTCGTGAAGAGTTACACTTTTATCCTTCCAGTCCTAATGTGCATTGAGTGCGGCTCCGGCAGCTTCCAGTTCTGCAGCACTTCGTCTATTGCTTGCTTTTGGAAAGCTGCATTTCTGTAATTTTGGCTCTCCACGCTCCGCCCCCTCCCCTGCCCGCCGTGTCGCTTTTCTCCTCCCCCCTCCCCTTCTCTTCCTTCCCTCCGTATTGTTTTCCTAGCACCCTCCCACACCCCACCCCCCTGTCCCCTACCAGCCTCCACTGAATGCTCCGATTTTTTATAACAGTATCAGTTTTCATAACATACGTGGTGGCGGGGAAGAGGGAATGGCAAGCTGGCTTATATTTTTACATATTCTAAAATTTCCAAGTAACGGAAAATGTGTAGTATTGAAGCCCAACTTCACTCAGTTTTGCTCCTTTTTTGTATGTAAACAACTGAGAATTAAGCACAGATGTTGTGATTTTTTTTAAAAATATATACGCATCGAGTCCTAAATACATTTTACACACCGAGCACGTGTCCTTTCACTACTGTTTCCCCCTTTAGCGTGCTTCTGATTTCAAGAGAAACTGGAGTTCTTTTACTTCTGCTTGTCACACCACTTAATGTAGTAGTACTCTGTGCTGCAGGTAAACCGCAGATGTGGCCTAACGACCAGAGCTGCCATTTAAGTCACGTAAATACAAAACATGTTGCATTACAAATGCTATAAGTGTCACATTCGCGAAAGTTATAACTATTGGCATTGTAAATGACAAAGCTATCAATTTAGCTATTTTATAAACCAACACATAAATAAAATGTTTCATTTACAAGACCAATAGCTACAACTTTTCTAATGCGAGACCTATTGCATTTCCAATGCTTGTTGTCTAATCTGACTAAGTAATCAGAAACTGCTTTCCTCTAAAGAACCAAAAGATCATTCAGTGGCTGATGTAGCATCCTTTTTAGGTCTTGCCTACGCAGCGCGCATGCGCTGTTTAGGAAAAAGACCTTTAGCAATTAATTCAGTTTTGTAGGCAAAAACGTGCACGCGTTGCATTGCTTTGAATGGCAACGCGTGCACGTTTGGCGATTTCCTCGCGGGAACGAGCTTTCAAACCATCTGTTTGTAATTAACAGATGGTGCCCCATGCTCGCTCCCGCAAGGGAAACCGGCGCAGGCACCCTCCCCCTGCTGTCTCCTCCTCGTCAAACTTTTTTTGTTTACACTTTCAGCGCGAGGCGCGCGCTTGTTTTTATTTACTTACTGTCGTGCGCTATGTCACTGTAATCCGTGATTTATCTGCAGGGGGTCCTTCTGTGCCAGGGAGTCCTTCTGTGCCACACACAAGCAACTTCATGGCATTTTGTATCACAGCAGTCGTCCCTACACATCTTTAGCTTCCTTGTGTGGAGACAGTACAAGCAAATTCCAGGCGTGTAAGATCCGCAAAGCCGTGTTTTTTGTCTTGCAGTTTTATATATCTCAAACTTGACCCGGAGGTATCAGGGCGCTTTACACGAGCACCAGCTGTTCCAGATGGGCACATCCATGTTTTGTTAGGCGCAGGTAGATGAAGTGATTTGCCCAGAATCACAAGAGGTTGGGCTGCAGAGACTCAAACCTGGTTATCCAGCTTTGAGGTCGTACGCTCTAACCGTTAGGCCACATCTTAATGAGTCCAGCCTGCAGGGACAGGGGACCCTGTACTTACACTCTAGAGTGTGGTAATCCTGGGTTTGTCACTCAAGTTTGTCAGTCCTGTGTGTCTCTCCTGAGGTTATCACTCCTGGATGTATCACTACTGGGTGTGTCTTTACTGAGGGTGTCACTCCTGAGTGTGTCACTGCGGCATGGGTGAGAGCAAACAACCCCGTACTTATCACTGTGTTCTATTTGTATGCCGATGCTTGGTTAAACCAGAGTGGCGCTTGGTGGGCGCTATTCCCCCGACCTTGTCACGTGAGATATTGTGTCTCACTCTTCACCAACCAGCAGGAAGTGTGTGAATCTTCTGGGAGCGAGGGGCACTTATGAAGGGGGCAGAGTGCATCCCCCCACAAGCATGAGAGCACCTCTGAGGCTCGTTACAGTGAGTGCACGTGTGAGGGCGTGTAAGATCCGCAAAGCCTTCAGTTTTATATAGCTCAAACTGGACCCGGAGGTATCAGGGCGATTTACACGAGCACCAGTTGTTCCAGACGGGCACATCCATGTTTTGTTAGGCGCGGGGAGATGAGGTTATTTGCCCAGAATCACTAGAGGTTGAGCCGCAGAGACTCGAGCCTGGAGCCTGGTTACCCACCTTCGAGGTCATACGCTCTAACCGTTAGGCCACATCATCAGTCCAGCTTGCAGGGACAGGAGCCCCTGTACTTGCACTCCAGAGTGAGTCACTCCTGGGCGTGTCACTCGTAAGTTTGTCAGTCCTGTGTGTCTCTCCTGAGGTTATCACTCCTGGATGTATCACTACCAGGTGTGTCATTACTCGGTGTGTCATTACTAAGGGTGTCACTTCTGAGTGTGTCACTGGGGCTTGGGGGAGGGCAAACAACCCCGTACTGGTCACCGTGTTCTAATTGTATGCCGATGCTGGTTTAAACCCGAGAGGCGCTTGGTGGGTGCTATACCCCGACCTTGTCACGTGACAGCTTGTGTCTCACTCTTCACCAACCAGCAGGAAGTGCGTGAAACTTCTGGGAGCTAGGGGCACTTATGGAGGGCGAAGAGTGCATCCCCCACGAGCACAAGGGCACCTCTGAGGCACAAGACAGTGAGTGCACGTGTGAGGGTGGGTAAGATCCGCAGAGCCGTGTTTGTTGTCTTGCAGTTTTTTTTTAGCTGTAACTCAACCCGGAGGTATCAGGGCGCTTTACATGAGTACCAGGTGTTCCAGATGGACACATCTATGTTTTGTTAGGCGCGGAGAGATGAAGTGATTTGCCCAGAATCACAAGAGGTTGAGCTGCAGAGACTCGCACCTGGTTACCCAGCTTCGAGGCTGTACGCTCTAGCCCTTAGGCCACATCTTAATGAGTCCAGCCTGCAGGGATAGATGCCCCTGTACTTACACTCCAGAGTGTATCACTCCTGGGCGTGTCACTCTTAAGTTTGTCAGTCCTGTCTCTCCTGAGGTTATCACTCCTAGATATGCCACTACTGGGAGTGTCATTGCTGAAGGTGTCACTCCTGAGTGTGTCACTGTGGCGTGAAAGAGAGTAAACAACCCCGTACTGGTCACTGTGTTCTATTTGTATGCTGATGCTTGTTTAAACCCGAGAGGCACACTTGACACGTATTATAATGTCCAAACTACGCACAATTCGTACTGTAGTGTACACACCACGCACACACTTGACACGTAATGTAATGTACAAACTACGCACAATCCGTCACACTCAGTCTTGTGAATGAAAGGCAGGTACCGTTGAATAAATAAACACTAATCGTGTCTCCGAAGTCCGCGCTCGGTATTACTCACAGTGAGGACTCTAGAACTCTCCTTTCAGAAACTTTTGCTAAGCTCGAAACTGCATTAAAGTTTTGCGAGATTTGGCTCCCCTAACCCACAGCTCTTACCTTCATTAGGTACGCCTTCTTTGTTGTGTACCGTTCCCATTGTACCCTTCACACTTTGTAGCACACAGTGTAGACAAGGGTATTCATAGACTAGTGTAGACACTTTCTAAACAAAAGGGGTCATACGTGGTACAGCGATGTGGCAAACCTTCTGCAAGGGTTAACTGGTCACCTCCCAGTTGACGATTGCTGCATTCGGGCGTTAAACTGGTACTAATGAGGTGCGGCTTTGCTCATACACTATTAGTAGTTGTTAAACTGACAAAAAACTGAAATATTACTGCTACAAATTGTGCCACATTATTTTATATATATTCGACTTTTCTTGCCGCATAATTATGTCAACCCTTTTCTTCACTGCCACTTAATTCTAGTGGCTGTGCTAGAGTGCTTTATAGTGTTTAATTAGCTGGTGTAAGAAATACCTCATGGGCAGATATTTCTATTGTTCTGGTGTCAATCTGGCACTTACCAGATGTGGCAACAACACCTTGTCACAGCCTGGAGTGCTGGTCCATTGGCAGAACCCCCAACTGAAGTCAGAATAAACAGTATACATGAGTGGTAGGTCATTATATCCAAATAAGTTTTTCCGCCCCTATAGATTTTGTTTCCAACTATCGCCACCATGTACTGCTAGTAAGGGAAGCCTCCGTGGTGGTTCTTTCTGGCTTATCTGTACGTCACAGAAATTTTCACCATTCAGAAAAAAATAAATCTAAAGGGAAAGTTGAAAGAAGATAAGGGAGACAGCAGCTCAAGTATTTAGGATTAACAAGTCAGGATTCATGGTGTTACAATTCGCATGAAGCACACAACAGGAAGCAGCTACGGATAGGTCACATTATAGTACTTGGTGTCATGTGACATAGAGCGCCACCCTCTGACACAAATGTCACCTGATAAGAAATGTAAACCCTTCTCCCCACCATAATAACAAAAAGATACAACCAGGCCTGGACTGGCCCAAAAGCAGCAGCAAATGCTGCTCAGTGTGCACATTCACCCTCCTGCCAATAACAAGGATTACTGCCTTCACTATTGAAAAACATAGTCAATAGGTCTCGCCTTTGGACCCTTATAAGTATTTAGTTATGCAGCACAATATCCTTGGTTCAACAACATCAATCGTTGCATGGCTAAACACTTATAAGGTCCCGAAGGCGAGACCTATTGGCTATGCCAATGCTTGTTTTAACTAGCTGTAATCAATCTTGTTGACCATAGTAATATCTCTAATCGGAGTCAGATCAGTGGCGGTCAGTGACACAGTTAATGCTAGCATGTGAGCTAAGTGAATCATGTCTTACATCTGCTACAGCATCTGTTCAGGAACAGGGTACAATACAAGACTAAAAAACTGAAAAGTTTCAATGGATACATTTTCCTAGGCACAAGGCACAGAATGTCTAGTTTTCTTTTTCTTAGGCCAAGCATATTTGGAACTTGTACAACATTATTGGACAGAGAAGCGAGCTGTAGACAAGTGTAGACTTGTATAGAAGTGTAAAAATTGACTATTTTCATATGCCATTTTTTCACTTTAAACTGAGTGTGATATTATCTGCAATGATAGCTACAACAAATATGCATTAGTCACTATGTAATTTCTGCAAATGTATTTTCTCAAAGCAATGGAGTTCTTCAAAATTGTATACTAGTAAAACAAAAGTCTTTCTGTTTAGGAATAAAGGATCAACACAGGTATTCTGACTTACTTCTTCATCTACATTGTCTTGACTGGATCTTTCCTCTTCAGTTCTTTGCGATGACACCTCCATTGCCTGTATAATTGTAAACAGAACAGTGACCGAAAGCCGGAAAGTAACTTCAGATATAGAATACAGAATGTTGCTAGGTCACACAATGGTGACATTCAGATCAAAAGAGAAGCATAAGTGGGTCAAAGAATACTGGAACATTTGTTTGCACTCCAAGTAACCCAACCAACCCACATGAAGGAAAACTGCTCAGTAAACAATGCACAGCATGTGAATCTAGAAAAGATTCACGATGCAAAACAAAATAGTTACATACCAGTAGTAGTAGTTTTGCAGCTTGAAGTATTTTCTGGATTCACATGGGACCCACCTATCTCTACCAGTAGAGATGTATTTACAAACTCAACTCAAGAGTATACTACCATCCAGAAGAAGAAAAAATAATCTGAAGATGGTGATTACATTGAAGGATTTCCTGGGCATACATCTGAGGTCACACAAGGAGAGGTTTAAACCCAAATGGTTGAGGACGCCTACGGAAAAAAAGAGACTTCAAGGAGACTTTTCCAGACTCAACCACTATGACGATGACAGAGTAATGCTCAGCATGTGAATCCAGGAAACATTCACGCTGTAAAACTCCATTTCCGTTGTAAGGATCTTCCTTCGCAATACTAGCCTTACTTTAATTAGTACTAATCTGAGAATATAGTCATATGCATAAACGCTAGTGTTCATATGATATACACTGCCAGAAGAAATCAAAGCGAAAACAACAAAAAAAGATTATCATCCAATTCGTACATAGACACCAACTTTATCCTTTAGCTCCCTCCTACCCTGAAAAACAAGCAACTCACACCAGGCAAACTTTCATCTCAGACCAAACACTCACTGGCACTCACTCCCATCACAAACCCTCAGGTGTAAACTCCTGCATCTCATCCTTCTCTGAACTCTCCTCAGCTATCCTCTTCCACTGTTCACCACCCTTGGCACTACCATCTCAAAATCCCGCCTAAATTCTTGGACATAAATATTCCCTTCATTATATACTGTAGTTCTTGAGTGAGTTCAAGATGCCTTTGCAATCATCCATATCTCACAAAGCCATCACTCTGACATCAATAAAGCAACCTATTCTTTACCATCACCACTCCAATTATGGATCAGTCCCTCTTATCCTGAACCTCAGGCCTAAGTCTTAAAACAGAAACAATAAGGTAAATCAACACCACCTAAATATTACAGTCTCTGTCTTGAACTGCTCGCCTTGGTCCTTGCTCAAATCCCACAATTTTCAACTATCCCAAATTCTATTATCACTCCATCAAACCATACAGTGCTCATTCCTGGCAAAAAACTCAAACGAATGGCACTTCAAAGACTATCACTATCTTTTGTATTATATGGCTAAAACACCTCCGGTCCTCACAGTCTACCCTCTCACAACCTATCGAGGCACCTACCTTCTGTTTTTTTCCCCATCATGTATCTTTATCACCGAAATCATTAAACACACTGGTGTCCTTGAACTTAACTCCTATCTCGTCTATCAAGTTGTTTTGAACTAATTATGGTATACTTGAGAACAACTGGAGTCATGTGTTCTAGTCCTTGCTGCTAATAAAAATTGTTCATCTGAAAAAACCCTACCTAGGCTCTGTAACTGGACCCAACATTTTTCACTCCTGCTTCAAGACGGCAGCACCAGTGTTAGAAATGGGGTTTCTAGTTGGTAGTGGATGGCACCCTGTCCGAGTAGGGACCCTCTTTCTAGTTAGGGTAAGGGAGCCACACAGCTAAAATAACCCCTATTCACCCTCTTAGTAGCCTGGCACGAGCAGTCAGGCTTATCTCAGAGGCAACGTGTAAAGTATTTGTACACTCACACACACACACAAAAATATACCAAATTAAACAAGTAGAACAAGCAAAAGAGGCAATACATAACCATATGTATATAAAAATTATACATCACAGTTTATTCAAAACAAATACAATAAAGACAGTAATAACCAATATGGTTCATACTCATCAAATCATTACACAATAAAAACATTAAAATATTTGCATAACAAATAAAGGGATAGATACAGATAAAAGGAAAAGTGAATTCCTATTCATACATTGGAAACCTTTCGTTGGGGCGCAGTATACGTTGCTCGCTTTGTATCCGAAGAACTAGCGAGTGGTGACCATTACGGCGCCTATATATGTTCTATACTGACTCCGAGGCATCTGCCCCGCTGTGATTTTTCCGCTTGCACAACATATCATAATATGATTTTAACTTGTAACTCGATCGGCTGTGGTGATTTTCTATGACCCGATAAAACTCTGGGTTTCTTTGGACGAGCATTTTGGGTAGGAGGTGCCCCACCATATAAGTGTTTTTCGTCGTACATAAGAAACGCCAGATTCGCTTTTCAGGAGCCCATGAAGCATGCCCTAGATGATGAAGTTATGAAGTTTTTTATTGCCATTATCTGATGACAGAGTTTGTGTGGATTACAGCACTTTTAAAGATTTTATGGGATGGTTGTATTGTTTTCCTGAAGAAGGTGTTGGCTTTTCCATAAGTGCACACCGAAACGCGTCGATGCTCAAATATAAGGAAAAATACTCAAAGCACTGAGACAATAATTTTGATGCAAAGCTAAATTGATCTCGTTTGTGTATCTCCTTGTTTATGAATAGGAATTAACTTTTCCTTTTATCTGTATCTATCCCTTTATTTGTTATGCAAATATTTTAATGTTTTTATTGTGTAATGATTTGATGAGTATGAACCCTATTGGTTATTACTGTCTTTATTGTATTTGTTTTGAATAAACTGTGAAGTATAATTTTTATATATATATGGTTTTTGCATTGCCTCTTTTGCTTGTTCTACTTGTTTAATTTGGTATATTTTTGTCTCCTAGTTTGATATCATTATGTTACATGTATATGTGTGAGTGAATGCCTTAGTAATCTGCCCAAAGGGAATCGCCTTTACTGACTTGGTCTTGCTGGTACCCCATCCCTTTGGTTAGTGGGTCCTTCTCTTTTATTAGAGATATGGTGTTACCCACCTGTGGCTGACATCAGTGGTGGAAAAGTAGAGCAGAGGAAGCTTCAGCTGCTAGGAGTGATGCACTGCTGGAGGCCTGGAATCGAGACGGGCAAGCTTGCTCATTGACACCTGGCTACCCAAGCTAGGTGGAAAAGGAGAGAATGGAACATGCCGAGATGCCTCCAAAGAAGTAAAAAGCGAAGGATGCGAGGGAAGAGTGAAAGTTTTCATGCTCAAATCCCCAGCCAGAAAAGACAAGTAAGGGTGATGCAATTGCACTACTCCAAGGGGAGATACAACAGACCTATGCTGAATCCTTGATTATGGACAAACTTAAGGAATTGCAAGTCACCAAAAACAGAATCGAATCCAAAGTTTCTGGATCACCTGACTAGTTGAAAAAGTGAACGATAGGCACAGAACCAAGGTTTGCATCTATGGAAACATTAGCACTCAACCTTGAGGAGGGAGCCAAGAAGAATCAGAAATTTGAGGATGCAAACTAATCGAAGGTGGAAATGCAGGGGATTGTAGCTAACGCACAGAGGTCAAGATCCTGGGTGGTCCTACACTGACAGGCTCTGGCGATCTGTAAAAAAAAAATTAAGGGCTTTAAAAAAGCAAGTAATCGAAGACGACATTGGTACTGTGGTAAGAGCTTGAAAAAGCGGGAGATAGTCACCGAGCGGTACAGAAAAAAGAAATCTGATTTTGAAAGTCTCAAAGGTGCATGTAATTTGTAGCAAAAGTCAGATGACCCTGATGAGATGGGAATATCTGAAAGTAATTAAGAAGGGTCGAATTTCCATGGGAGTGTCAGATTCCCTGTGGCTTCCTGCTTAGCTCCAGGTTGAGGATGGATGGAAAACATTTGTGTTCTCTCAACTAGAGGCAGCTAAGGAATTCCTAGCTGCAAAATGGAGAAAAGGATGCAGTGTTCTTGAGAATGATCACTGTGTTTCACCCCTTCATACCATGAGGACTGATTTGCTAAAACTGTAGTTGTTATTGTGCTTTGCTGACACAGCAACATGATAGGGATAGGTTCTGTGTACTGAGCATTTTTAAGTGCTTTGAGTGTAGAAAAAACAAAAATGGAAATGTGCTAATATGCTCTTGCGGATGCTTTTAAATGTGGTTTGTGGATCCAGTGCCAAGTCTTTTGGACACACCGTGAGCATTTATGCAAATATACAGATTTAAGCAAAATATTGCTGATGGCTCACTTAAATGGTGCACCATGATGGCAGCAATTAAATAATGCATTTTTGTGAGAAAATGCCCTCTTTCTGCATGGTTGCCCCCACTTTTTGCTGAACTGCTGATGTGCTTTGACTGAGTGTGCCCTGGGCTCCTGCCAATCAGGTCCCCAGGGACTATGTTCTTTCCCTAAAACTGCATTGGAAACCAAACCTAATTGGCACACTCTGACCTCTGTGCCTGGTAAATGGTACCACAGGTACCCAGGGCACTGTGGCCAGGGAAGGCCTCCTGTGTGCCATGCCTACCACCCACTGCCCTGGCATAGATCAGTCACCCCTCTAGCTGGGTGCACTATACCAGTGGTGAGGGTACAGGTGCATGAGCTATGTACCCCTACAGTGTCTAAGTCAATTCTTAGACATTGTAAGTGTAGTGCTGCCATTAAGAGTATATGTGGAGTAGTGTGGCTCACTGGTTAGAGGCGGCAGACCCGAGAGCAGAGGACGGCCCGGGACCAGGGTTCGATTCCCGACGCGGCAGGTTTCTGGACCAGGGTCAGCGGACTCGATAATTCTCTCGCCTCGGTGCCCACTCTGATCAGCGATCACACTCGGCAACACTGGGCACTAGCTTGCCTCATCTTCACTAACGGCCCCACCAGACCGCCGGGGATGCCTGGTCTCACCCTGGAGATACCCATTAAGGGACCATCTCTCAGGGAAGCCAGGAAGGGTTTCGCAGCGGTCGAAGCGCGGAGGTACCCCTTCGGGAGTGATTCCAGCGCTATATAAGCACATAATTAATTAATTAATTAATATGGCGCTGGGAGTTTTTCATTACGAACTCCACCGTACTATAATGGCTGCACTGAAAACTGAGAAGTTTGGTATCAAACCTCTCAGCAACTTAAACCCACACTAATGCCAGTGTGGGATTTAATGAAAACGAATAGTTTTCTTACCTGTCTGTGTAGTTTTGCAGCTTGAAGATCTTTCTGGATTCACTATGCTGTGCATTATTCCGCGGTCTTGTGGTTGGGTCCGGATTCGCAGTCTTTTCTTTGTTTTTTGTTTTTTTGTAGCCCAGGTGGGCGTCGGCGTCACACCTGCTTGGGTGCATTTCCGGTGACGTCGGCATGCTTCCTGCGGAAGCTCCCACTCTTGGGCGCCATCTTCGGGTTCTTTTTTTCCGTGTTTCTTTCGTTTCCGAAGTAATGGCAATGTTCTATTTAGGTGATATTTTACCGCTTTGTACTTTTAAAAGTCCTTTTTTCTCTCCTTTTTTTTGTTTTATTAACCACCTCTTCTCTCTCCAGCCTCATCTTTCTGGCGGAGGTGGGTGGGTTCGCTAGTGAATCCAGAAAGATCTTCAAGCTGCAAAACTACACCGACAGGTAAGAAAACTATTAGTTTTGCAGCGTGAATCTTTCTGGATTCACTATGCTGTGCATAGATTTTGTAGCGGTTTCTTATTTCTGTGGCGGCTGGGTGGAAGATGAGCGTTGGTTATTGAATATGTGCTGGAGCACCTTTTGTCCGACTAGTGCTTCCTTGTTCATCTGTATATCCACACAGTAGTGCTTCGTGAGCGTGTGCACCGAAGCCCATGTTGCCGCCAGGCATATGTCTTGTATGGGTGTGTTAGCCAGGAAGGCTATTGTAGCACCCTTTTTCCTAGTGGAGTGGGCACGTGTCCCCTCTGCTAGCTCGTCCTGCACATTTGTGGCAGAGTTGAATTGTTTGTGCGATCCATCGTGCAATAGTCTCTTTGGTTACTGCCTTGCCCATGAAACTGTTGGCGAATGACACAAAGAACTGTTTTGTTTTCCTGTGTCCCTTCGTCCTCTCAATGTAGTGCATGACTGCCCTTCTGGCGTCCAGGGTGTGCAGAGCTCGCTCTGCGCTAGTGGTTGGTTTTTGGAAAACACTCGGTATCTGTATAGACTGGTTGATGTGGAATTTGGACACCACCTTCGGCATGAAGTGTGGGTCAGTCCTCATCACAACCCTATCATTGTGTATTTGTATGTAGGGTTCTTGTAGCGTCAGCGCCTGAAGCTCGCTTACTCTGCGTAAGGACGTTATTGCAACCAGGAAAGCTGTTTTCATAGTTAGCATCTTTAGGGAGGCCTTGTGAAGTGGTTGAAAGGGCTCTTTCATGAGTTCCGTTAGGACTATGTTCAAGTTCCATGCAGGTGGCGGCACCCGCTTTGGTGGTGCGATCCTCTTCGCTCCTTCCAGGAATCTTTTCACCACCTGTGATGTGAAGAAACTCCTGCACGTTTCTCCCCTTGTGTAGGCGACCATCGCTGCCAAGTGAACTCTTAACGAGGATGAGCTAAGGTTCTTCTCCAGCAAGTGCGTCAGGTACTTTAGCACTGTGGAGTCCTTCTTCATTTTAATCTGAAGTCCTTCTTTTCTGCACCACATTGTGAATCTTTTCCATTTCGCAACATAGCACTTCCGAGTGCTGGGCCTTCGTGCCTCCCGAAGGATCCTCAGGGTGCTTTCTGGCAGTCTCAAATGTGCGAACTCTATGTCCTCAGGAGCCACGCTACTAGGCTCAGGCTCTCTGGCTCTGGGTGTAGCACCTCTCCGTTCTGCATGGAGAGTAGGTCTTTCCTCTTGCCGAATCTGTGGGGTGCACACTGTGTCATCTCCATGATCTGCGAGTACCATGTCTGTCTGGCCCACTGTGGCGCGACCAGTATCAGGGTCATGTTGCTCGCTCTGCACTTGCTCAGCACTCTGTGCATCAGTGGTATCGGGGGAAAAGCGTAAGCAAATGTCCTTGACCAATCTATCCATAGGGCATTCCCCAGGGACCCCTCCTCGGGCTGTCTGGATGCGAAGTTTTGGCATTTTGTATTCCGGCGTGTGGCAAACAGGTCCACTGATGGTAATCCCCATCTGTCGAACAGCCACCTTGTCTCTTGAGCATTGAGCTCCCACTCGTGGGATGCCGATGTCTGTCTGCTGAGCCAGTCTGCCTATATGTTGTCCTTCCCTGGTAGGTGTATGGCTAGCAGGTCTATCTTGAGAGGGATGGCCCATCTCCATATCTCCTGCGCCAGCGTTGAAAGCGGGGCTGACTGTGTGCCACCCTGCTTGTTGATGTAGAACATCGCGGTGGTGTTGTCTGTTTGTAGCAACAGCTTGTGCTTGTACAGTCTTGTTTGGAAAGCTTTCAGTGCAAGGAAGATTGTCTTCAATTCTAGGTAATTGATGTGCTTTGTCGCATCTGCTGGCGTCCACAGTACCCTCACCTTGAGCTCCTCCATGTGAGCGCCCCATCCCTTCAGGGATGCGTCTGTGGTGATGGTCACTGTTGGCGTTGGGGGCGTTAGAGGCTTTCCCCTTGTTATGTTCTCCATGGTCCACCATGTCATCTCCTTCTGCACCGCGTGCGTTACAACCACTAGATCCTCCCAACTGCCTGTAGCTTGTGACCATTGCTCCTGCAGCCATTCTTGAATGGGTCTCATGTGGAGACGTACATTTGGTACCAGGTGGATGCATGATGCCATCATCCCCATGATCTTGCTCGCAGTCCTCACTGTCCGAGCTTGTCCCTTCCGGTAGAGGCGAGTTTCCTTCACCAGCGCCCTCGCCCTCTTCTCGCTGGGGAACACCTTGCCCTGTAAGGTGTTGATCTGTGCCCCCAGGAAGATCATCACTTGTTCCGGCTCCATTGATGATTTCTTCCAATGGATGGAGAACCCCAGGCTTATGAGCGTGCTCGTCACTGTATGTGCGTGCTGCTTGCATTTCTGGTATGAGTTTGCTTTCACCAGCCAGTCGTCCAGGTAGGGGTATACGTGTATTCCCTGCCTTCGTAGGTGCGCTGCGACTGCTGCGAGGCACTTTGTGAAGACCCTTGGTGCCGATTTTAGCCCGAAGGCTAGTGTCGTGAACTGGTAGTGGCTTTCTCCGATGGTGAACCTGAGCATATGCTTGTGCTTTCTGTTCATTGGGATGTGCAGGTAGGCGTCCTTGAGGTCTATCGTGACCATGAAGTCCCCGATCTGCAGTTGCGGGAGCACCTCTTGCAGGGAGGTCATTTTGAATTTTTGCGTTCTTATGAATTTGTTCAGGAACCTTAGGTCCAGAATGGGTCTCATTGTCTCGTCTACTTTTGGTACCAGGAAGTACGTTGAGTATATTCCTTTGTTTCTTTCCTTGAAGGGTACCCGCTCTATGGCCTGCTTCTGCAGGAGTTCTTTTGCTTCTTCCTGAAGACGCTCTAGCTGTTTGCTTGCGAGTGGTTTTCTTTTTGGTTTTCTGCTTGTTGGCCTCCCCTCCAACTCTATGCAGTATCCGAACTGGATGATGTTGAGGATCCACTTGTCTGATGTGATTTCTCTCCATTCTTGGAGGTAAAATCTTAATCTTCCTCCCACTGGTGTTATGTGGTCGTATATGTCTAGCTTGTCTTGACCCCTCTGTACGTGCTGCCCCCTAGGATCTTTTCTGTGGGCGGGCACACAGAGTTTTTTGAAGTCACTTAGAGGCGGGCTGCTGTCCCCCTCTTCTATTCTGTCCACGTCCATTTCCTCTCCCTAGAAAGGACTGGCCTCTTTGTTGGTACTGCCAGGACTGCTTCTGCTGACCCTGCTGAGCCTGCGAGTCTGCCTGGTGCGTTTGTTGGAAAGCCTGGTGTGATGTACCTGGCTGGTTTCCACCTCTCCCGCCAGGCCTCCGTGACGGGGTGCCCCTTTTGTTGCCTCTGAACTGCAATGCTCCCATGGACCTTGCTGTTTCGTTATCCTTTTTTAGTTGACTCAGCTTTTCATCAACTGTTGTTCCGAAAAGCGTATCGCCGTTGAACGGTGTGTTCAGGATGCTGTGTTGCACCTCGGGTTTGAAAGCTGAAATCCTGAGCCAGGCGTGTCTTCTTTCAGTGACACCCATCATCATGAGCCTGCTGGAGGTGTCTGCTCCATCCAGGGCCGTCTTGAGGCAAGAATTTGCCGCGTTCTTCCCTTTTTCAACCAGTTTTTCGGCCTTCTGCCTGGCATCCTGGGGCAGGTCCTTCACCAACTGCCCCAGCTCCTTCATGATCTGGTACATGTGCCTGTTTATCAGGGCGTTGGAATTAGCCATGCGCCAGTGGGTCGCGGCATTCCGTTTGATCCTTCTGCCCACCAGATCCATCCTCTTGCTCTCCTTATCCGGTGGTGGTCCAGAAGTAGTGGGCACGTTAGCCCTCTTTCTTGCTGTGGCCGTGATAATGGAGTCTGCGGAGACCGTGCCCTGAATGTAGGGTGGGTCCTTTGAGGAATGCTTGTATTTCTTCTCTGTTCTGGGAGTTACAGCCTTGCATGTTGCGGGTTCCCTGAATGCTTCCTTCCCCTGAGCCAAGACGCTGTCGAACATTGGTAGGTACTGGCTCCTTGTTTGTGTGGGGAGCAATGTCTCTAGAAGGAAGTCTGCTTTCTGCTTCTCTTCGTCGAGCTGGAGTTTGAAAGCTGCTGCGGCAGACTTTATCACCGAGTTGTAGGCCCCGATGTCGTCCGGCGGCGAGGGTCTCGAGGGATATGTGTCGACCGCCTCCTCTGGGCTGTCGGTGTCGACATCTAGGTAATCCACCTCCTGTAAGTCAGAGGGGGCCGACTCGGCGTCCGTCCTGCTGTCCTCTTCCTCCCCATAGTTGTAACTATAGTAGGGACTCTCGTCATCTTCCTGGTCGTCGACCACCTCGACGTCCGGGTCTTGTTCCTCGGCGACCTCGTCTTCCTCCTTGACCACCTCCACCACTGGTGGCTTGGTCTTGTGTGGAATCGTGAAGGTTTTCATCTTTGCGTCGATTTCTTTCTTCCGCTGCAAGATGTTTTCCATTTCGGCCTCGAGGCGCCTTCTCTTTTTCTCCATCTCGGCTGCGTGTTCCGCGTCGGATGGTTCAGCCGCTCTTTTCGGCGGTTGGCCTTTTCGGTGCCGGAGGCTTCGATGCCGAACCGGGTTTCGGGTCTCTGGTCGGCGTCGGTGCTTTAGGGTCCTTCTCCCTCGGCGTCGATCGATCCTTTTCGGGGACGATTTTCGACGACTTTTGCTGTTCAACAGCTCTCGGCGCCGGGGACTCCTTCTCAGAGGGTCCGCTGGGCCTGTGAGTACTCGCGGGCGCCAGGTGTTTTGGCGCCGGCGCTTTCGGGGCCTTGCCCTCGTTTTTTTGAGACTCAGAGTCTCTCGGGTTCTTGGGGGCCGGAGGACATCCCCAGCTCGTAGAGGGATGGAGTCGGGGCCTTCCCCTGCAGGGTGGCGTGCGCTACCCTCTGTCTCTCTCTCACACGAAGGGTCTTTGGGGTGAAGGCAGAGCAGGCGTTGCAGTCCTCGCTTCCGTGATTTACCGGTAGGCAAAGGTTGCAAACCGGGTGCTGGTCCTTCTGCGCGTACTTGTGGTGGCAGTTACGGCAGGACTTGAACGGCGTGTTGTCCATCATCGAGCGCTCAGGGCCTCCCTGGTCGCGTGTTCGTCGACGTTCGTCGAAGAACTCGATGAATTCTCCTTCTCCTTTGCTGGTTCTTGGTCGATGAAGTCTCCTGGAGTCTTCAGATGATTTTTCTTTCCAATTTCTGTATTTTCCTTCTTCTTTCTCCAAAAATGTCTGGAGCCCAAACGGGAGCGATCCAGACCCGACCGCGGAAAAAAAGAATCCGAAGATGGCGCCCAAGAGTGGGAGCTTCCGCAGGAAGCATGCCGACGTCACCGGAAATGCACCCAAGGAGGTGTGACGCCGACGCCCACCTGGGCTACAAAAAACAAAATAAAAACAAAGAAAAGACTACGAATCCGGACCCAACCACAAGACCGTGGAATAATGCACAGCATAGTGAATCCAGAAAGATTCACGCTGCAAAAATGCACACAGAGGGCATCTTAGAGATGCCCCCTGAAAAACGACCTACCACTAGTGTCCAGGCTGAGTGGCTGCTTTCAGATGCCACCAACAGACATGTTTCTGGACCCATGGGTCAAGAGCCTGCTGCTCTCGTGGGTCTGAAACAATGCACATCCTGGGACGCGGTGCCAAGCTTCTTCCCTCAGGATGGGCAGGGAGCACAAAGGGGAAGCTTCAAAGGCTTGACACCTTTGTGAGCTTCCCCGGGCCTTTTGCAGCTTCCAGCAACTGGTCACCACCGGTTTTGAACTCCACTTTGGGCGGGTGAACCGGAGGGAAAACCAAGTGAGGAAGGGAGGTGTTCCCACCTCTGCCAACCCCACCCATCAGGCCCAGCACCACAAGGAGGTCTCCCTGGCGATCCTGACCCGAGATCCGGTGATCCCTGACCTGCTTCCAGCCGACGCCTGCAGCCTCAAACCGGAAGGTCCCCCCAACCACGACCAGGAGCTGGTAAGAAGACCCAACCCTAAATGACACGCCTGCACCTGACGCCCCACGGCCTTGGGTGGCCCAATCGACGGTGTCTAACCAACCCCCAGCATCCCAACTTACCTCTCCAAGTGGTGGTCGCACCCAGAAGACCTTTGTCCCCGAGCCTGCAGTGTGTTTCTAAACCAGAGACTTCCCATTGAAAGCTACAGGGCGCCCGACGCCAAAACAGCACTCTGAATCTGGCCGTCCCAGTGCCGCTGAGGGTGCACCTTTTGTGCTGACTTGAACCCACATTTGCCCTGAGCTTAAGTCCAAGAGCTTTGCTCCCACAACCTTGTGGCCTGCTCGTAATCAGCCACCAACCAGAGGTCCCCTTTCTCCCACTGGATAACATTGGGCCGTGGCACTCTACACGCGGCCGCCCTAGTGCCGCTGAGGGTGTACCAAGAGTGCATTCTTGACCCTGGGGGACCCCTGAGTCTACCACAGAATACCAACTCCCACAACCAAATACTTACCTTTGAACCAATAACCCTATTTTCCTCCATAGGATAACACTGACTGTTTTTCTGTGAAAGTGTCTAATTTATTTTGTGCTTATATATGCAATGCTTAAAACAAGATATGTCTGTAGAGCAGCGATGTAGTACAGTGACTTGTGAAAATAACAAACATTAATCCAAAGAATAAATAAATAAAATGCATTATTGCAAAAGGAAGCCCGTCTATAATTAATTGCTCCAAACCGAGAGCAGAACAAATCGTACCTTCTGCAAATAGGCATCGATGTTTTCTTCAGTGATGGAAGGATCTGTCACAAAACCAAATAGCTCACGCACCGTCATAACTGCAACACCGTGTTTGAAAAAGAAATCTGCCAAGAAATGATATCAATAAATACACTTTCTTGTTATGGTTAGTAAATTACAGAAAGAAATTTAATTGAAACTTACTCTAATTATTTATTGCGGAGGTGCATACCCTTGTGGCAGTGGGTGAAAATAAAAATACTGCTTAGTAGTTGGATCAAAATTCTAAAACGGAGTCTAGCACTCAAAGGACATCTTTATTTATTTCACATTATCAGTGATGTAAAGACTGATTGACCACCATGTCCTGAAAAATTTGTGTTAGCCAGGATCATCTTTGTATGCTGATGAGAAGATATCTATTTAGAATAGGAGTTTGTTTTCAGGCAATGGATTCCCACATGTAAAAACAAGCAAATTATTTTATATCAAAGACTCTTTCATGGATCTGTGAAGAAACCAAACTATTAAAATAGTAGAGCAACAAGGGCCTTTCGCAGCCTCAAATCTTAACCACATTCAACAGTAGCTGATGACCCTACAAAGACTTCCAGTCACCACTCAAATACATTTAGAAAATACAGGCCCAAAACAAATCACTGCATATCTGCCTCGGCGGACCACTGCATTAGCCTCTAAATGTCTCCCTACCGCCTCAAGCTCTGGAACGCCATGCTCTTCTGTCCTTTGAATAAAGCATACAATTGAAGATTGATTTATGGTCCAAACCTTACAAAGCTTACTCCTAGAATCATGAATACCTGTGGTATTTCCTCATGTTACCAAAATCAATCAAAACTTGCCTTTGGAAATCCACATTCTCCATATCAGTGGTAAATGAAGGCTCATAATGGGTTTTCTTAAGAGGTTTATGGTACCATGATGTCTGTTCAATGAAAGATTCTAATACTTTACCATTACACACAATCTTATTCCATTATGAGAGAGCTACTTCACTGAATCTTTCTGGGGACCAGAGTAGATAGCAATTTTAAACAACTGATCTTATAAAGAAATGACAGCCAAACTAAAACAAATTTGCTGATGTTAAAGGACTTGAGGGATGCACATGGTTCCCTGCTTGCTATTGAGGACGGTTGTCCCACCCCTCAGATTCCAACACCCTACCACTGTAACCATCAGCATTAGTGTCTAAATAAATGACCGCTAATAATTTGTGCATTGACTTTGGAGAACTGAAAAGCGTTACATTTTGTTACTCCAGCGAGACTGGCTTGCAAAGCAGAAGGAGTGTGATTTTTTCTAACCAGAAAAATCGTCACAGATGTCAATCCTTGTCCCGAAGTAAATCTCCATAATTAGCCACGTTTACGCCTTACTGTTTGCTTCACATATTTTACCCTCAAATAAGGTGTTTGTAGTTCCATATCAGCTTTGTTGGTATTTCTGCTCAATTTAAACATATTGGCCCTTTGTTCAGTCCACGCAAATTTGTTGAATTTGGCAGAATTGAGGTGTGATTCAATTCCATACAGGTGAGTGGATTGCCAGGTGAAAGTCAGATCCCCACAGAGCCATATGTGACGTACAGCTTGAGTCCAGTGGCACAGCAAGCACATACGAGTCCCAATTAGACTGAAATTGTGTAGAGGGTACAAGGCCTGGCAGTTCGAGCTGGGCTTTTGCTATTGGAGCAGGACTTGATTTGCACAAGGCTGGGAGTGTCTGGAGTGGCAAAGTCAGCAAAAGATGTTGGACAATTCAAGTATTCCACCCAAAACTTTTTTTTAATGTTTTAAATGTTTTAAATGTTTTAAATGTTTTAAATGTGACTCCCTAAGCACAAGCACCTCATCTCACTGAAGAGGCGCAACGAGGTTGGTACCACTCTGAGTTGCTTTGTTACTGTTTAGAGGGGACATGGCAGGTCAGGCTGTAGAGATCCTTTTGGAGCAGGAGCCAGCCTGATTGCATATGGTTGATCTCTGTCTGGAGCGGCACAGTCGGCAAAACAATGATTAACTGAAATGTGGCCTAAATAATTATCATTTGCTGAGATTATGTCAAGCATTACGCCCATCAATGTTTTGTTTATCTGAATCTTTATGACAGCAGAATTAAAGGAAGCGTAAGGGTTGTCAAATCTATATAACTGAAAAGATGCTTTATTGCAATCAGGAGCCTACATCCCTGCTTTCAAAATAGAATTAAGTATACTGTGTTGCTATCATTACATGTTCTTTGGATCTCATTGATTTGTTCATTCTCACCATTGATGTTGGTACAGTCCTTCCTCAGGAACTCCAGAGCATGTGGGTGATCATGCTCCACTGATTGAGAAACATCAATGATATAAACGTCTCCATTGTGATACCTTTGTAGGAGAAAAAACAACAGTTACACAGCTATTCCAAGTGCAGGTTTTTCGTAGGTGGGAAAATAGCAGTGATCATACAATAAGATTTTGGATAAAAACATGCAGCGTCTGTGTTTAAATGCTTTCCCTCAGTAAGGATTCAGAGGTCACTGAAGTGATATGATATGATATGATAGTAGGAGCACCTCTTGGGTGGTAAGACACTAGAGAGCACACCTCCCCTGCGATACGGAGGTTGACAGAGATTCATCAGCTTTAAAAGAAGTATGAACACTTAGAGGTCTGTTGGCTGGTGCTCAGCAGTGGATTCACAAATAATAAATGTTATTGCGTGGCCAGTCTGGGAGAGTTTAGGTTTGTTGTGTTGCAAAAGAAATGAATCCCCCGGGTACGAGGTGCAGAAGCATGAAGGCCTTAAATCTAAAAGATATGCCGATGATTAGAAACAGTGCTCAGATATAAGGGGTGGTGCATAATTAAATTGTGATACTTAGTTCTCACTCATGAGATCTCTTCAAAACTTGCTTGATAGCCTCATTACTTAGGGCCAAAACAAATACTTGTGTGTTCTAACAGTACAAAAAATCTGCATACTTTTGCTATCCATTTGCAATCATGTCCACCGAGAAAAAATCCTAGAGTGACCTTGGTGTGAATGCAACAAACGTTTCTCGAAACAGCCACCTCAAAATGGCTCTGTTTCTATGTCATATGTCTCCTTGCCATAATAACTCCGATTTTACAGTACAAACACATGAATACAAGAAGATGCTATGAACCTCTGGACACACAGCAATCCACAAGAAATCATATTTCTGTACAATGAGCTGAGAAGAGTGTTATGGATTCACAGACAAGCAGATCTGTAGAAAAATATTTTGCTATGATGCATATTCAGTCCTGGTCTTGTAAATACTGAAAAACTGAAGTGACTTGGATATCTGAGTCAAGATCAGGTAATAGCTAAAGGTTTTAGTCTAATACATGAGCAATACTTCCAGTCAAGTAGCTGTGAAACACATTCTCAATTGAGTTGAAAAGCAATCTCTCATTAGAAAATACTAAAGGTAAATTGTCTTAGTTCCAAAACTAATACCCTATGAAAGCTCTTTTTATGAATCCTCCATAGGGTTTTGGATGGATAGAGACTTGTTGGTAAGGTGTTGGAGAGCCTCGGCTCTAGGTCACTGCTCTGAGACCCACACAGCCTATTTTAAGCTGGAAGCATGTCAGTGCACCATGTGTATTGTGATTGGTGATCTTATTCCAGCTCCCACGTTTGATGGCCACTTCAAGTATACAATCAATACTAATCACATAATTTTCAACTTCAATCTGTCCAATGAGTCCAAAACCCTTATGAGCTTGGGAAGCGACAAATACTCTTCATTCCAGAGCTGGGTGTTCAGGGGAATTGTCAGATACAAGGGAGGTTACAACCAAGGTGTCTTTAGACGGAGAACCATAGGTAAATATTTTACAATGCAGAAAACATTGACGATATAGGAGGCTCAGCCAGCAGATGAAATAAATAAGCTAAATGTTCTTCAACATGGCTGTCAGATCGTTCCATGCGGTTGGCGCACCAGGCTTGCAGTCCCTGACTTGCATGTCCAACATCATTGTATTCAAGGAAACTGCTTCAAACGCAGTACACCGAATAGAACTCCTAAAATGTACATGCCCTTGTCCAACCCTGCCAAAGGCTGGAAAAGGGGTGCCCTGATATGCTGAGGTTTACCAAGCCTATTCTATGTAAGACATATACCCTATTTGTTCAGCACTTTAGGTTCTTGGATTATCAGTTTTAAGTTTACAAACTAAACAATATGCTTTTATAGTTCTATCTAACATTAAAAACAATAGAAATTAATGTCTCATAGCATACAAGGAGGCTCTCAACGAACAACAACCGCCAGAATAACATGATAGCACATCTTTGTTTACAACTTACAGCAAGTTAAATTCACTGAGGTCAGCGTGCACAAGCCTAGCATCTTGGTACATTCTCCTCATGTACTGTATTATCTGAAGATAACACTCACAGGCTTTTGACTCTGATAGCTGGGCATTTTTCAATATAGGAGCTGGCCTAGTATAGGAAAAAAGAAGAATATGAATGTACCCATGGACGAGGAAACATTTCTATAGCCTCGCTTTGTAAATATTTGCATATAAACTTTTTTCAATAATTATTTCTGACAGTCATTTCGAACATTTTTAACTACTGTACCATTACTAATTCAATTTAGCAGTAGTGCAGCAAAAATTGCTTAAAAAATTATTTAATAATTAGTAAATCATAACACTGTAAACAAGCATTCAAACAATTATGCCAAGGGTCAACCAAAAAAGAAAAACAATATTTTTATACAAAGTCATCTGCAACAGTTGGAATAATTTCCATAGGTTTTCATTGTTTGATGATCAAGGTAAATGCAAAGTGTAGAAATACAACAGTGAAAATAGATCTTAGGGTTAGACTCAGTTATGAAAAGTGATTAAACATGAAACATTTGCTAATCAAACCCAAAAATACTATTTCTATGTGCAAAATGCTTAAGTCCATGTTTAAAATCCAATACAGTCCTCCCCAAGAGTAAATTGACTAATTTCACAGGGTTTTGTATGTTACTTTCAATCTATATTGAGGACTACTCTCTCTTTAGCGTACTACTAGAGTACTACTCTCGCTTTAGCGCTCAACTAACCTCCTGCATGTGAGTCAAATGACTGACTCCTAGTCGAATGGACCCTCACCACTCTAGACTATCTAATGAACGAGAAAAACAAAATCATCCTAATAAGCGCGAGTGGGGTGGCTATCTGCATGCTGAGTAGAGGTTAGAGACCTTGCTTAGGTGGATTCCCAATACATACAAGGGGCTGCTCATACTACAACTTCTCTAAGTGTACTGCTTTCGCAGGCCTGATATCAGCCAGGACAGATAGAAGTCTTTCTTGTGCCACATGTGAAGAAACAATGGTAGTTAATCCTAAACTAATAGGCACCTCCTGAATAGATGCTTCTATCACCCATTGCCCATTTCCATGTTAATTTAGGCTATGTCTTGGCAAGCATATAGCCAATTTTAGATATTTGCTCCACCTGACGAAGAGTCTACTTGCTAATGGTCCACTGTTATCAGTTGCCTCTCTATGGAAAAGGCTTTCAATATGCTGGTCTGGGAATACTTCTATGCAGTTTTATAAGCTAGTAACTTTGGTCTGAAATTCATGTGTTGGATTAAACTTATGTACACATCAATAAGGGAATGTTTTATCCAAGGAATTTAAATCACAGCACCTGACAAGGGTGCCCTCTGTTCCCCCTGGTGTTTGCGCTGGCCAAGGAACCATTGACCTCAACCGCTTGGTCAAGGTGCTTTGCATGGCAGCGAATCTAGCGTATGGCAAACTCATTCCCTCACTCTAGGCCGATAATATGGTACCAAAGACCTCAAGAAATAATTTTTTTCAGGTTATGGGAAAGACTGATGGTTTTGGCCTGTTGACAGCTGTGTCAGCTAGGGCAAGGCATACTAGTTTCCCTCACGTGCAGCATTGGCTTTTGAAGCCACTGATTCAATGGGCTCTAAACATGTTTAGGCATTTCATGGTGCAAATGTACTACTCTGATGTAGATCTTAATTATGAGAATATACTCCAGTCATTGAGCACACTGCATAAATAGGTAGCCTCTTGGAAAATGATTCCTCTCTGAAATAGGGAGGGTTGTCCTGACTAAAAGGACTGTTTCTGTTGTATCACTTTCTGAATGCCCTGATGATACCAAGTCATTCTTTAGGGAGCTGAACTCCCTTGTTTCTGGCCTGGTCTGGAAAGATGGCAAGCAGAGAATCACAGTTGACAAACTTCAATTATTGTTGGCAGATAGTGGGATCACTTTGAGCTATTCTTCCGTGTTGCACAGATAAAACAAGTGGTGAGGTGGATAGCATATTAACAGATGCACAAAATATTTCTACAAAACAAAGATCTATAGCTGAGGGTTTTGTTGGAGGCCCTCTAGGCACAACCTATTTATATCTGCTCCTCCCAAAGTAGGTCCCAGTAGCACGTCACTGTGGGTTGAGATGCCTGAGGAGGATTGGCTTAACCATGCTTCAGGACTGACCTGGTATAATGGAACAATGGAATAGGGAACACATGGAACTTAGAGATACCTGAAACTGAGCACTGGTTAAAAACACAAGTGCTAACTTTACTGCAGAAGGTGAAGGTGGGAATGCGAAAGGTTGTATTGCACAACACCTGTAACACATAGTCTATAGATGTAGATGTCGACTTTTCGGATTATGAACAGGTGAAAAATGAATATCACATTCTACTGCCAGGTTTAAAATTAATACATTTCTTCTATCTCAGTCACACACATTGATCCCTCCACATCTCTGTAGAATTTACAGCGCCAATTTGGGAGAATGCCTTAGAAATGCAAGTCCAAAGGCCAAACCTACACAGACCAGAGGCATGCCTGCTTCAACTACTGGATCACCCAAAGAGGTTGAAGAAGAATACATTTATTCAACTAACCTTATAGTTTGGTAAAAGGCAGAAGTGCAATACTTTTGAAATTTACATAAGTTCCTAATGAGCTGTACTGGATGGGTAAGCTCAAAAGGTAGCTACAGAAGGAGGTACTACTCTTGCTGTAGGTAAAATATGGCCACAAAGTTCAAACGTTGCTGTAACGTCCAACAGCGCCCTGACTGAATTCATTAGATATATGGATGAAATTTCAATTTGAAGTGTTTGCTTCTTCTGCATACCGTATTAAGTATTTTGCCAATTCTTGCTCAGAGTTTCGACCATACTGCTTTGTGTGGATGTCTATGAGGCCAGTCAGAAGTTAGACCTCTGAGGCTGAAGAGAAATTCTATCAAAAGAATGGAAGAGGCAGCACTTAAAACAAAGTGTAGTCCAACCAAGCAGTGAAGACAATTGGGATGTATCCTTTGCAGAGTCTAAAGGGATAATATGCAATGGCTCGATCATAGCACCGCTTGTTGTTTGTTCATGTACTGCTATCTCTGTTTCTGTCTACTAAAATAAATCAAAAATTCTTGAAATATATGTATGCATGAATGCTAAGGTGTATTATCCGTACCATGGCTAGGGTGCCACCAGTATTCTTGACATTCAAATTTATATTGACTTATCCACACATTTTGAGGATGCCCTCTCAACACTGCTAAACTGGCTAACAAGGCACCCTAAATAGATGAAGCAGAACTTGCTAAATGTGCATCCAGAATAAAAGAGGCAACTGTTGAGAATTCAGAGAAGGCACTAAAAGCTTTTAATAGTTATTTGGAACCTCTTCTGACCTCTGATAAATACCCGATTACACAGTATGAAATGGGTCATCCTGAGTGCTATCTGACAATTGTTTAGACACATGAGGTGCTTCTAGCATGTAAATCTAATTTTGAATCAAATGCAGTTGTTCCCCGAGAGCTTAAAAATCTAAAGATGAACACTTGGCATACATATTCTTCCTGAAATTAGGACCCAATTATTTATAGAAATGCCTAAGCAGGATCTTTAACATTCAGGGATGCATCTTCTTGGAAAACGTTTATTTTCTTCATTATGCATTTAAATATAAACTTTAAAATGTTACAGCATGTCCCCCAGGCCCCTAAGCAGCACAGTGAGTAGGAAGGTCAGGGAGGGAGAACCATCCTTTTCAAGGTGCACAATGATGCTCAAGGAAAGCTCATGCCTTAAGATCTAGAACTCTATACCAGCCTTACCAGAATTTCTATTGCATTTTTAATGTGTACCATTGGGCTAAATATTTCTTTCATTTGGTCTTGCATTCATTGTCACTCTGAAAAAGAGATACAGCCCTCTGAGGAACCTCTTTGAAAGTCACTACAAAATACAACTTGAGCTGACCATATCCAGAGAAACGGTGAGAGACCACTGGAAATATCAACAGTAGGAGGAACACAAAAACCACCATCCCTCTAGCCATATGAAATTAGCAAGGGATGAACTCTACAATGGCAAGCCACCAATTACAAGTTCCTTACAATGGCTCTTGCATCCCCACTTCTGCCTGCCCAACCCTCTTTGATGCGATGGGATTGGTGGAGTTATCTCCCGGGTATACAGGATCGCATCCCTTTCCATCAGGCATGACTACAGTAAATCATTTTGTATCTTGCATCTGTTCTACACCTCTAATTATTATTTGCCACCCTTTGTCCATCAGACAACCTCCATCTATTCTCAACTATCACTCAGTGGAATATATAAAAACTGTGCTTCACTCCCCATAAAAAGATGTCTGTTTTTAATAAGGTATGTGGGGGTCAATAATTCCTGGTGCACTAAATATGCTGGCCTGCTCCTGATTTCACCATTTCTGCCAGACTTGAGACCTCTACCAAATGAGAAGAGCACTTGGCAGGCAACTTGTTCGAAGAAGTCAGATAGAGAATGGCTTACTGACCAGTACACATACTCGCACATCACATACACAAAGCATGTTGAAAAGTTTCGGACAGCACACCAACCAATCAGATGTTTAGTTATCTCAAGCACATTCAAAAACCAAAGCAATCTAGGGGTAAGGAGGATTACTCACGCTTTCAGGCAATCCACAGCCTTCACCAAACAAGCAATAGATAATGTTACATTCCAATACTTTATCAGCTCTCTCCTACAGATCGTTTAAACTGAAGAAAGAACTAATGAGTACAATACCAATACTTACACTTGCCTTTGGGTCAGCCCATTGCTCTTCATTTGTTAGCTTTCTTGTCAATCTCATATGCTTGCTTCTTATTCAATGGGATACATTTCTCCTATGTTTGTCCCTCCCCTGGAGCATAGCTTCTTTAATATAATTTTAATTGGATAGATTGCATTTTCAGCACTCCATGGGTGTGCATTTGTTATGATCATCCCGTGCTGCCTCCCCCTTCACATCTCAATACCCCAGTGCTCTTCATGTTGCTCTTGTGCCCCCCATCTCATCGAATGCTTACCCACCCTTTTTAGGTTTTGCCTAGCAATGCGTACGAAGTACGCATGCGCTAGCAAAACCTCTTGAGTTCTATGTCGGGTGATGACCCGCCTCTGTCTATCATTGGCTAGCTCCATAAATGGAGGCTAGCCATTGGGAGACAGAGGCTGTCAATCGCGCTTTCTCTTGAAAACGCGATTCGGGGGCGTTTCTGGTGCTTTTTTTAAGCCCCGCCCCTTTGTCCCGGGCCGCGCTGCGATTGGCTGCCGGCCGGGGACACCCCCGTGACGTCATTCCCGGGCCGCGCTGTGATTGGCTGCCGGCCCAGGACACCCCCGTGACGTCAGCCAATCACAGCGCGGCCCGGGACCTGACTTTTTTTTTTTCCTTGCTATTCATTTGAGAGCTGTGGAGTCTTTCCTTCGCGGCATATAGTCTTTGCATTCGTCTTTCACGAGTTATGCTCTTGCAGCCCCTGGCTGCAAACGCTAAGGTAAGGTTGCACTTGCTGAAGCGCTTCTAATATTCTGAGCTTCCGACAGGGCAGGAGATTACGTCGTGGGACTCGCATCTTGAGAGACAATCATGGCTCCTTTGACAGCAGTTGGGGTAGTATAAATGCAGAAATGATCAGAATTCAATTGGCCCCGCTGCCACTGCACCCGCTGCAATGGTAGCCACAGAGGAGGTGGTGCACTTTGCACCCTGCTGAGTATGCGACACGCATGCAGTCCAGCGCCAGGTTTTCACTTCTTGGCAGACTTGGTGTTTGTTTTAGAAAGGCTGCTGAGAAGTGAGAGTAGGTAGTGCGTGTGATCAGCTTCAGGGAGGCGGCTGCGAAGCCCTGCGTTCAGAGGTGGTTGGCAGCGTACGTCATCTGTGGTGTGGTGAGGTGGTCTGCATGTGTGGATCCCAGCCAGTGCCTCACTTGTACCAGGAGCTTCGGCACTCTCGGCACACTGGCCAGCGAGTGCGCCACTGCTCTGTGATTTATACTATGATTAAAAAATTGCAAGGACCTGCCAAATGTAAAGTAAACATTAGGAGTGCTCGCGCCGGGGCCGCTGCAGGCCTGTAAACATTTGGAGTCTAGGGTGGCCTGGTCCAAGTCCTGCACTCGCACACCTTCACATAGTGTGCGCTATGGGGCTCCTGCGCAGAGGACCACGCGTTTCCGTGTCATTGTCCTTGGGATCTTTCTAGGGTTCCGTGATTCCCAGTTGCGAGACAGACTTCTCTTGGTCTACTACACTGCTGGGAGTAGGACATGGGGGGGTCTCCGTATCCACAGATTCCTGGACTCTGAGGCGCTCCCTAGGCCTCTTCCCTGGGTGAAAGGGTGAGCTGGGGCATTGCGGGACATGTCACTCTCAGATTCATCATACGGGCATCCTAATGCACTTCAGTGCTCTGCCTGGTCATGACTGGATAGGTCCTTAGCAGCTTAAAACTCCGATGCATTGTCACAAGTGCTTCCCACATGATTGACATTCCCCACCACGGCATGCCAGAGCGGCCATCTACGGCCGCATTTACACTTGGCCATTCCTACTTATGTTTTTGTCTCATGTAGACACTCATAAGCAATGTTTTGTCACTCGAGTCGCAACTGGTGCAGGGGAGGTGGGCAGTTTGAGGCAGTGCAGCCTGGGTGATTTGTGGGCACCTTCTGCTTCCGAGGCATGTGCCGGCGCCTGTCCGCTCCCCGGCACGTCAGTGCCCCAAGTGCTGCAGTTGTGGCTGTTATTTCGGCTGGAGGTGCACTCATTCACTCTAGTGTAAACAGTGCTGCTGGGAGGCATGCTCGCGCCTAGCAGTTGTCAGCACGGTTTTGCTCCCTTGTGGTTTGCCTGAGCCCCCTCTCTCTTGGCTGCTCCAAAGTCTTCATGGTCCCGAGGCTTGGCACTTTAGTGTCTGCAGCCACAGAACAAAAGGTAGGTTGTTAAACTCTCTGCTCCGGGGGGAGGGACAACTTCTTTTTGGAGGGCTGTCTTCCGAGTGCACGACTGGGGTTAATCTAAAAGGCGAGAGAGGGGAAAAAACAGGCACCCAGAGAGAGAGAGCCTTGAAAGGGAGAGAGCCTGAAGGAGTCAGAGGACTTCATACTCACTGCAGTTTTAGGAAGCGGCATCTTTTGTTCTCAGTCCAGCCGACATGGCCGGACACACTCCGCCTTTAGAAAACACTTGCGACTTATCGTGTGCTGTAATTAACTTGTGGTGCGTGTGAATCGGCGTGATTTTCATGCAAGATGACGTAGTGGCGAGTTTAACTAGTTCGAGTTAATACTTTTCTGAATTGCAGAGCATTGTTTTTAAAAGTGAAGTTTGTTTTCCTCGCGGCTGCCTCGCTTTGCCCGTCCCGCGCAGCTGCTTGGGTTGTTTGTCAGCTGTTTACTTTTCTACCTGCTGGTTGTTTGTTGCACGTGCGGTTCCTCCTGTGCTCGTCCAGCGTGGTGCGTGCTGCCCCGGCTGTGTGTGCTGTGCGAGCGAGGAATGCTGACACGTTTGGGTTGTGAGACCAGCTGCTGGAGCCCGGAGTGCACGGGGGTTGAACTCACAATTAATAGGTGGAAGGTGGGCGCGGGGGTAGAGGTGCGTGGGGGGCACACCCCGGGATCCCGAGACACACGCGTTTAATCTTTGAAAACAGTCTTAAACATTTCATGCACAAGTGAATGCAGACCTCAGAGAAAGTCGTGACGTCTTCCTGCAGCTCGTGGCAAGTGCTGGCCGTTCATAATCTCACATAGGCTTTTAAAGTGCAGTTTTACATCATGTTAATTTCGCTGCCGGCGTTATTGTGATGCTTGCTTTAGTAGTGATGCTTGCTTTAGTACCCTGGACCTTTTTGCAGGTTCCCGTGCACTGAGACTTAAAAAAAAAAAATCGAGCCATACTGACAGTTTATTCAACATTTCAAGTGGGCTTTTTATTTTCTTGTGGACCTTTGGGTGCTGTTTTTTCCCCTCCTGAAGCTTGTAGTTTCACTGGAATTTCTATCAATATGTGCGTGTGTTTCTTGAAGAAATGCGGGGTTTTGTGGATGTAATCTTATTTTAATGAATGTGTTAGGTGTTTTGTAAAGCGCTGTCAACTTTCGATAGCTTCGTAGCGCTGAAATGGGGGTAAAAAAACAATAACTCCTAATAATTATTTCAGGGCTTGCCTTTCCGTGAGCCGAATTAATAGGAAGGGTCGTTGTGCAAGCAGAGTTCACGCAGCCTCGGAGCCTCTCAAGTAGAACTTTGCCTCCTAGCTCTCTAAGTTGGTAAAATAGCTCAGTGGGGTTTTACTACAAAAGTTTGTTTATTCAACATTTCAAGTGGGCTTTTTATTTTCTTGTGGACCTTTGGGTGCTGTTTTTTCCCCTCCTGAAGCTTGTAGTTTCACTGGAATTTCTATCAATATGTGCTTGTGTTTCTTGAAGAAATGCGGGGTTTTGTGGATGTAATCTTATTTTAATTAATGTGTTAGGTGTTTTGTAAAGCGCTGTCAACTTTCGATAGCTTCGAAGCTCTGAAATGGGGGTAAAAAAACAATAACTCCTAATAATTATTTCAGGGCTTGCCTTTCCGTGAGCCGAATTAATAGGAAGGGTCGTTGTGCAAGCAGAGTTCACGCAGCCTCGGAGCCTCTCAAGTAGAACTTTGCCTCCTAGCTCTCTAAGTTGGTAATGTAGCTCAGTGGGGTTTTACTGCAAAAGTTATCACAACCACATGTTTTTCCAACTATGGGATCAAATATATTAAGTACACTGTGGTGGCCAGTGGTAAAATATGAGATCCGGGTGCCTGGAAGGTCAACGTGTGTAAGTGCTCGTCTCTGAAGTAACTATTTAAAATGGTGTTTATTTTTACCCTTTCAGTTCAAGTTCAGATTAAGCTATTGGCATTGTAAATGACAATACCATTTATTATTTATTTTCAAAACCAACACATAAATAAAAATGTTGTCATTTACAATGCCAATAGCTCAAACTTTTCAAAAGGCGAAACCATTGCATTGTAAATGCTTGTTTTAATACTTTTTAATTTGTCAGAACCAGCAAAGACAGGAGTCCAAATACAATAATATTGTACAATAAGCAAACACTTTCATATATAATACATTCTCATAATGATAAAGATAGAAAGTAAAGCAAGAGAGAAAAAAAAGAAAAGGAGGGTTGGCGAGTTAGAAAATGAGTAAAAATAGGAGAGTAAAAAAAAAAAGAAGGAAAGAGGGCGGAAATCGATCATAAGAGAAAACATATTACAGTGGTTTATTATCACTCTGAGCAGAGCCCCCTTCTCCAGTTAGTGATTGGTTGCCAAATCGCCTTGCCGCGCATTGCCGAGCATTGCCGATTTTAGCCCTCTAGTGGAATAGATGGCGCTTTCCTGGTTAAAGACACCCAGAAAGCGGGCTAACCACATTTGAAAACTCTGCGGATCTGAGTCTTTCCACCGCACTGCTAGTATTACCCTGAGGACCGCCGCTCCGATAAAAAGCATGGCCTCTTCGTCCCTATTTAAGCTAAGTGTGTTATCAGTGCCTAGCAGATATAGCGTGGGGGAGTCAGGTATCTTATGGCCAAACACTTCTTCCCAGAATTCCCAGATCATTTTTTAAATAAGTGTTAATTTGTCACACTCGCTGAACATGTGTATTAATGTAGCGGGGCCTTTAAGACATCTAGGGCAGTGGTCATTCTCTCTTTTGCCCCAGGCAAATAATTTAGCCGGGGTAAAATATAAATTATATATAGTTTTGTACGTCTGGGCTTTTAAACTAGCTGACATAAGGAGACGTGATGATAGGTATAGACTCATGTCGATATCTACATTTGTATTGTCGCGTTTGTCTGCCCAAACAGTTTCCGTATGCTCTATATCGTCTTGTAGCTTATCCAGCAGTTGCCCATAAATTGTACCTTTTCTTGCAGTTTTTTTTACCTATAATATCGATAATTTCAATTCGCCCCAAGTCGATATTGGGGGCCTTGTGTTTAAGAATAGGATGAATCTGCAAAAATTTGAGGTAGTGCCCATTTGGAAGGCAAAGTTTTTGTTGTAGGTCTGCAAAGGTAGAAGCCTGGTTCGCACCCAAAAAGTCGCCTATTGTAATAATGCCAATGGATTGCCATTTCTTTGAGATAGCGTTGTTCCCTAGTTTGGGAAATAGGTTAGAGTGCCATAATGGAGAGTATCTATTACATTTTGAAATATGCATATATTTCGCTGTTTTGAGCCATATTTTCCATGCACTGGTGATAAATTTGAATTTGTTCTTTTTATAATAGCTTCTCTCCACTTGCCTCAAAAAGAGACCTTTAGCTTTTTCACCTACGGATAGCTCATAGATAGATGGGAGAGGTTCAGCCTCGAGAGTCTCTGGATTGGGATTGACATTAAGAAGCGGAGCCATCTGTTGCAGAAATGTAGCCCAGAGGTAGAACAGAATATTTGGAACTGCTAATCCTCCTTTGTTCTGAGGAAGCGACAGAAGCTTCAAGGATCTTCTAATTTTACCCTGTTGCCACATAAATGTAGACATAACAGAATCTATTATTTTGAGGGCCTTCTCCTCGGGAGTTAAGGGAATAGCTCTGAACAAATAGAACACCCTAGGAAGGATATTCAATTTTAAAAAGTTTCCTCTTCCGATTATAGATAACTGTAGGCTACTTACCCGGTCTAAGTCTTTTTTTATAGTATTTAGTAAGGGCTCATAGTTGAGTCTGGGGATTTGTGTGACATTGGGGCTTATGCTGACACCTAGGTATGTAACACTATTGGTTTTCCTACGATCGTTGCAGATGATATTATCAGTGCACAGCACAATTGTGTTTTCTTAATTTAATGAATACCCAGAGTAAAGTCCATATGTTTGTGTTATTGTCTCTATTTCAGACATTGCCTCCGAGGGGTTCGGTGTTAATACCGCAATGTCATCGGCATAGGCCAATACTTTAGTTTCAAATTGATTAACCACTATAGGTATGATTCGAGGGTTCTCTAGAAGTTTCAAAATTAGAGGGTTTATATAAAGGGTGAATAATATTGGGGAACAAGGGCAGCCTTGTCGTGTGCCTCTGGATACTCTAATTATACTTGATTCAGAGCCCATTATTTGTAGTTTTGCTATCGGTTCAATATACATAGCCATTATAGATTTTACAAATTTGGGGCCGAAATTGTAGCGGGTCAGTGCTGACACCCGGTCAAAGGCCTTCTCTGCATCCAAAAGAATCATCGACATCTGACCTCCCATTGCAGACATTATGTCAAACAGGGATATAACTCTCCGAGTGTGGTCGGTCGTGCCCTTGCCGGGGATGAACCCATGCTGCCATGGGGAGACCAGCTGTTCGTTGACCCGACCGAGACGGATGGCCATTATGTTGGCATATAATTTGGAGTCAGAATTGATTAGGGAAATTGGACGGTAGGATGATAGTTGATCCAGAGGCTTGCCCTTTTTTGGAAAGATAATTATATTTGTTTCTCTCCATGAAGTAGGTGAAATACCGCTCCATTGAATCCCTAAAAAAAGATCGTAAATAAGTGGACCTATGGTATGACTAAGAATTTTATATAATTCAAGAGGGATTTTGTCAGGACCGGCCGCTTTCCCAGAGGCCAGTGAGGACAAGGCAAGCTGAACTTCTATAAGTGTAATTTCTTTCTCAAGATCCTCTCTGATGTTATCATCTAGAGTCTTATTTGCCTCTGGGTGTTCAAGAAGATTATTCAAAAACAGGTCTGAGTCTGCCCTACTAGTTATATTATCATCCTGATAGAGGGTTTGATAGTATTGTTGGAAAGCGCTAATTAGATCAGGTGTTTGTGTAAGCGTCTGCCGTCCTAGTTTTATCTTTGTGATAGCATTATAGGAGATTTGTTGATGTGTATGTAGTGCAAGTTGTTTGCCAACCTTTTCCCCATTCTCGTATATTTCTTTCTGATGTGTTTTATATGTCTCGGCAGCTTTCTGAGTCAAGCCAGAATTAAGTTCGGTTTTTAACACCAGCAGGTGGTACATAGCTAATTTCCCATTTTCCCCTTGTGCTATTTGCGCAGTGTGTTCTTCCTCAGCTCTAGCCAGATCAGCCAGTTTCTGATGATACCCCATGCTAGTTTGCTTCCGTATTCTAGCTTGGTAGCTTGTTGTTTCGCATCATAGAGCCGCTTTAAAACAGTCCCACACTACAGTCCTAGAGGCACTATATCTGTTCATATCGAAGAACTTTTGAGCCCAACTAGTAATGTGAGTAATATATTACTTGTTGGCGAGCAGCTTCCTATCAAAGGTCCAGCTTGTGCATTCCCTCTTAATGGATGTAAGCTTGACTGTGAGAGTTAAAGCATTATGGTCGGAGATAATTTTAGGTTCCTTTACGATTGTGGCGTTGTTCACCAGATCGTTTGTGGTAAATAGATAATCAATCCTGACATATTTGCTATGGGGACAGGAATAATAGGTGTAGCCTGGGTCCGGGTAGTTTTTAAGCTCCCATATGTCATTTAAACCAAAGCTGTCGCAGAGTTTAGAAATAGCTTTAAAAACTCTGGGCTTACGACCAATATAGTGTTGATGTGTATGGCTGCTGAATTGAGGGCCAAGCGAAATGTTTAGGTCGCCACATAGTATAAGTGGGCCCTGTATAGCTGCTAGTTCGAGCTCAAGTATCTCAAATATAGTCGGATCATCTTGGTTAGATCCGCAAATAGAGCAGATAGTAATGCCAAGGCCCAGTTTAATAATAACCCATCTGCCCTGAGTGTCTACTAATTTATGGGTAGCTTGTCCCAGAAATTTTTTACCAAGCACCGCTACCCCCCTAGTATTAGATGTTTGTGAGGTACACACTAATAAGTTATATCCCCTAATTTTAAGAAGGTGCCTCTTATCCCAGGGCAGGTGCGTTTCTTGAAGGCAGATAATATCTACTGGGTTTGGTATACTATCTCGCTCAGCCGTTGGCGTTTATCTCTATCTAAGAGACGTGAAACACTCCAGGTTTGAATAGTTAACTTCGCCATAATCCTATATTTCGTGGCCCATAATATGTCTGTGACCTCGACTGATAATGATGGTATGTTTGTTTTAATTTACTTTTGATTACCTTGTTCCCTGAGAGTAGTATTAATATAATCTTAATTCTGGTTCTGTTGTTTAGTTGTTGTTTTTTTAGAAGCTCCCACCCTTCCCCCCTCTCCTCCAACCTCCCCTGCCCCCCACCCCACCTCCCTGCGAGACGTCCTGGGTCATAGGGCACCCAGGTGTAGGTGCCAGTGTGGGCAGTACGTCCCAGCATGCTGCGTGGCCTGATCAGCAATATATACATTTCGGGTTGATAGAATAAATATAAGTTACTTCACTTTGTTATCATCACAACCCAAACTATAGAAAGTGAGATGCTTTCCCCCCTCTATTTAGTCTTTTATCGATGTACTGATAGTGTCCAGTCTTTTCTTCTGTGCCATTATGTTATTTTCCGGTGTTATGCTTGGCTGTCTCAGTGATTTCTTTCAGGTAGGATTCGGCCTGGATTTCGCTTATGAAGCTTTTAGTTGTTCCTTTATAAATGACTTTAAGACGAGCCGGGTTTTGCAAGAACACGGTTGCTCCGATTTGCTCAAAAGGGGCGAACAGTTGCCTCATTCGCCATCTTCGCTCTACTGTGGTGTGGGCGAAGTCCGGGTGCGCGAAAAAGGTAAATCCCTTGTATTCTTTTTTATTTGACGATCTGGCAATATCGTAGATTTTTTCCCTTAAGATAAAGTTCCCGAAGTAAACCAACATTGCTCTCGGATACTGTGGGGTTTTATGTGTGTGTTTGGGGAGTACCAAGGGGAAGCGGTGCGCGCGTTGAATCTCTTTATTCATATCCCAGGCTTTGAGTTCGGGAAAGGATGTTCTTAGAAGATCGGCCATGAACCCTCTTGGATCTTTACCCTCGGCGCCCTCGGGGATGCTGAGAAAGCGCAGGTTGTTTCTCCTGCCTCTGTTCTCCAGATCTTCTACCTTTTGCATCAAATCTTTGATAATGCCGTCATGCTCTTTTTCCTGGGATTGAAGTTTGGTGGCATCGGACTCCAGATTTTCTGTACGGGTTTCGACAGAGGCCATTCGATTAGATATTTCGGTGCATGTTTGGCCAATTTTATGAACAGCACCTTGCAGTTTTTGTATGGCCGCATGATTCCTATTGCTGTCCATTTTGACATCCTTATGAAAAAGTTTGATGGAGTTAAATACTTTGCTCATAGATGGCTCATCTGTATTTCCATGTCTGTCATCGTACTCTTCATTTTGTACTGGGGTCAACTCCTCTGGAACTCCCATAGCGCACACATGTGATTCAGGTTTTCTAGGATTTTGAGATGTTAAGTAATTCTGTGTATGCTTAGGTCTTTCTTTAGCATGCTACACATTGCTCCCGGGATCTGTGGTTTTGTCGTAGGGTGTTTTGCGGTGCCTTTTGTGTCTTGTTCTTTTTTTTCTCCAACTTTTTTCTTTGGAGTTGGATTTTGAAAAAATGCCCCTGATTTCCCTGGGAATGTGTTGTCGGATACCTCCAGGGTTGTTACTACTAGCTTAAGGCTAGAGCTTCTTTCGCTTGGGTCATCTTCGCTTGAGTCACTTGTCACGCTAGAGATAGATACTCCTGTCTCATAAATGTCCGAATAAGACTCAGCGACAGATACTTTGGACTCCAGAAATCGGTTTCTACCTGGGGAGGATGTAAGTGCCAGGTGTTCGGGTCCCAGGGGTTCAATTGGGATTATAGGCAGAGGGTCCTTCTCATCTTGTGCTGATGCGGGTGAAGGTGTGTTTTCCTTCCCTTTTATGTTAAGATTTTTTGTTGGTTTGTTTTGCCCATCCTTGGATATTGGAATAAATATATTAGAGATCCGGGGCTGGGAATCTACCTGTTGACCCGTGGTTTTAGCAGCCGCTTTCAGGTTTTTAATAGTCTCTAATCTTCTTTCGTTTTTGGCCATTAGTTCCGAGCTATCATCGTCGTAGGCCCGTTCATCAGTAGCCATTGCTCTGTCATTCTGAATTGTAATCTCATTACTCTCCATTTTATCCTTGTCTTTATCCTCGTCTTTGTCTTTATCTTTATCCTTATCTTTATTAGTGTTTTTCTCCGGCTTTTTGTCAAGGGCCTTGTCTGTGCCTTTTTCTGTATTTTTATTTTTGTCCTTGTTTTTAGATTTCTCCACATTGCAGCTGCTACCGGTGTTTTTCTCGGCTACTTTTTCTTTGGCCCTTGACCCTCTAGTTTCCGGTCGTTGCTGTCCATCTTTCGCCTTCTGGGCATTATTAGAGTTTTGTTTCTCCAAATTTGCTTGTCGAGGTTCTTCGGGTGCTTCCGGGTCATTTAGATGGATTTTTGAATCAGTTAGTTCAGTTAAATGTTCAGATACTTGTTCACGTACTGGCTCAGATCCTTGCCTCTCAGCCCAAGCCACAGCCCTAGCGCTAGCCGACATGTCGTATGTCCGACTGTTACTCTGTAGCCTAATTGAGCCTTGATCTGAAATTTGCCTGGTCAGCTTCCTGCTCAGCTGTGTCTGAGTCCGTCTTGGCGTTCTTAGCGTACATGATGAAAGTGTTATAGTAGTTGGTATGTTCAAAATGGGCAGTTTAGAAAGTTTTGATTCCTTTGCTACCACTATCACAGAAGCCACTGATGCCGCTAATGCCACTAATGCCGCTCTGCTATTTTTTATGGTTGGCGGTGGATCTTGGGCAGCTTGCCTTGTTGTGGTGAATCTGTCGCTTGGCTCTCCCCAGCAGCAACAGAGGTAACGCGGTATTGGTCTGGCTGGGCGGGGTTTGGCAGGAACAGTAGTCTGAGCTGACTGTGGTTTAATCTTTTAAGCAAGAAAAGAGTGTCATATGGTTTAGCAAGACCAAACGAAGGAGCAACAAGAATTGGGAACACGGCCTCACTTAGGTCGGTTAGGAAAGCCCTCAATCACCAGCTGGTGATGACATGCTTCATCATTGGGCTCCACTAAAAGGCCGAGTGCCTCTTTAGTGTGCTTCGACGCCAGATCTACTGCGGAGCAGGATTTTGTGAGTTTAGGTGTGCAGTGAAAATAAACTAAATGGTAGTGAGGGGATTAAAAATGTCTTTAGTGTATCCAAAATCGATTTAATATGTGATCACTTAGGACATATTTTTATGTGTAGGAAAGTAGTCCAGTTAATTGTGTGGTTATTTCCTAATCGTCAGTCAACATGTTTCTGCCTTTGAAACGGTGTAAAGTTACCAGGCATTCATCAGGACTCTATACGTGTACTAAACACTGGCGGTATGGGCACGCTAAGGCCCACCCTTACCTAGGGACGTGCAAGTAAAAATGAAAAAGAGTGAAAAAAGTGCAAAAAAAGGATGAGAAATTGTCTTCCTATTAACTCCTGGTTTAGGAGGCTTCCTGCAATAGGGTTTCTGCACCTGTAAAGGAAAAACGACATAGACATACATATAGGACAAGACAGACAGTTAACGGTTGGTCTTAATCACACTTGTAAATCTATGGTGCTCCAATCGTAGTGGGAAGACAGATGTGGTTCTATAACGGTATGTTTATCACCACCTCTGTCCCTGGGTTGATAAGCACTAATCACTGGGCAGTGCAGGGTGCTATAAGTGAAGAAATAATATGGTGATTGTGGGTTTGTTAAAAAGGAAGCGCAAGTTCCTAGTAGCGATCAATAAGTCTAGAATTGTCAAGCGATCGCTATAAAGTAAAATTAAAATGTCTCACTGTGATGGTGTAATAGGTGTACACCATGGGTCACGGGAGGGGGGTGGTAGCGTAATTGGCACACCCTTTGTAAAGAAGAGAAACATACAGCAAATCAGAAAAAATGGAGAAACGATACTTAGCTTCGTGATATGCCGCCGAGATGTGAAGCGCCAAAGTCCCATAGTTTACTTACGCCCTCGACGCTAGGCACCCTCAATGAACCTGCGATACCCTCTGACCGAACCCCGACAATCAGGAACGGGGCCGGCGGAGCAGGTTATCAATGTTTGTCAGCGAGGTGCTGGTTGCATCCGGGGCGGTGCCCGCGTGGATAGTGGGCGGCGCCATATCGTGTTGGCCTATCAGGGCCTGTAACGTGGCAAGACTCAGTGGGACACATGGGCCCGCGTCATGGATAGAGGCTGTGGAGGTAACCAAGGTGACCGTGTCTCGAGCGTTTCAATATTGGTAGCTTTATTAGTTCTAAACGCTCGTGTTGAGACAGAACGCTACCTGATGCTCATAATTGAATCTAAGATAGATGTGTGCACTGGAGTAATGAAATTAGGTTAATGTGTTAACGGGGGGGTCGCCAGTTGGTTCGTTCGTAATGCAGGGACCCAGCTAGGATTAAATGCATTCGGATGAATACACAAGTTGGTCCGGATACACAAATTGTTGGACACACGCAAAAGGTATTTCAGGAATGCCCATAATAACGAAAAGGGGGGTTCAGGACAGATGTTACTGTAAGCCTGGTGAACACCAAGCAGATTGCATGGCTTCGTTTTAACTTCATGTACCCAGGACACCAGGCAGGTAGTGTATGGTGTCAGCTTGCAATGGGACCTGAGTTGAAGAAACAACTTTTAGATTATTCAGGTGACGGGACTATGGTGGGGCAGTGATCACAGTGTAACGTTTCAAGTTAGGCTGGTTTTAAGATGTACTAGTGGCTACTATGAAGAAATCATTTAAGTACAGAATTCCATGGAATTTCATCATTTAGTCCGAGTAGATGGGTCCCCAGTCTGTAGACCCACCTCTGCTCTTTTTTGAAGAGACGATTGGTTATATTACTGCCAGTATTCAACTGCTCAATCACTGTCCACCGCATGTCGTTGGTGGTGTGATTGTTCTCAAGGAAATGTCTCCTCATTTTAGTAGTTGCTTTTTTACACCTGATGTTAGATCGGTGTTCACAGATCCTCTGTTTAACTCTCCTACTTGTCATACCCACATAGCGAAGATCGCATGGGCAGGTGATTAGGTATATGACATTTGGAGAGTTACAATAGGTATGATCTCTCTGCGTCCAAATTTTCCCTGGTTCAAGTGTAAGGGACTTAGTATGCGCTGTGAGGTGGTAAACGCTACAGTTTGAGCAAGGGAAATGGCCGGTCACTCTAGGTAGGCCCCATATATCAGTCACAGATCTTAATGTTGCTGGGGCAATTTCGTTGGGTCGCGTATGGACCAGAGCATCTATCAAACTGCGTCCCTTCTTGAAGGAAAACAGAGGTTTTTCCAGGTTCTGTTGGTACTAGTTAGTATTTTCCAGTTTTTGTTGATTGACTTTTTTATAATGTTGGAGAGGGTGCAGTATGTGGTTACACAAGTAAGTGGAATTTCCTTGGGGTGGTTAGTGTTATCCTCAAGGAGAGCTTCCCGCGGTTGGTTGTGCGCTCTTTTAGAGTCTTTATTCAGAGTTGCCACTGGGTAGCCTCTTGACTTCAGTTTCTCTGTTAGGTCGGATGATTGCGCCTTAAAATCTTGCACGTTTGGAGCAGTTGCGTCTAATTCGAAGGTACTGACCATACGGTAGGTTTTCTTTTAAGGGGCGGGGGTGGAAACTCGTAAACTCCAGTAAATTGTTTTTTGCAGTGGGCTTGTAATGTGTCTTAGTTGACAAGGTGGTCCCCGTCACCGTGATAGTCACATCCAGGAAGATTGCCTCAGTTCTACTGGTTGTATGAGTGAACTTAAGGTTTGGATCTAAAGTGTTGATCCATGTGAGGAAAAATCTCAGTTGCTCATCGCTGCCGGTCCAGATCATTAGGACGTCATCAATGTAACGTTTCCAGACTTGTATGGCTGGAGTAAAGAGGACATTGGGTGGTAGGATATGCTTGGCTTCAAAGTCAGCGACATAAAGGCCGGCCACACTGGGGGCAAATGTACTGCCCATAGAGGTACCAGTGCATTGCAGGAATAGTTGGCCCTTGTATGAAAAGAAATTTTCTTTTAGCGCTAGTGTGGCACATTTGATAATGAACTCTTTAGGTGTCTGGTAGTTCCAGACCACCGTGTCCAGAGCTTCCCCCAGGACTCTGATGGTATCATCCTGGGGGATACTGTTGTAAAGGCTCTCGATATCGAGAGTTACAAGAGTCACTGTATTTTCAGCAAAATTAAGGTCATGTAGGAGCTTGAGTAAGCTCTTTGTGTCCTTCAGGTAAGTAGGTGTGTCTTGTACAATCGGCTTAAGATAATGGTCACAGAATCGAGACAGGGGCTCCAACAGGGAGCCTATGCCAGAGACGATGGGGCGTCCTGGGGGAGGCAACCAGTTTTTATGCGTCTTGGGCAAGGTGTAGAAGTATGGGGTCACACTCTCGTTGGTGCTCAGGAAGGCGGCCTCATTCTTGGATAGTTGACCATCTTCTTCTGCCCTTCTGACGTGATCGGTAATTCGTGCCCAGAGTTCTACAGTTGGGTCCATGGTTAGGGGGATGTAGTTCTTCCGGTCATCAAGGAGAACTTGACAGGCCCTTTCGTAATCCACAGTGTTCTGTATCACAAGGCCACCGCCTTTGTCCGCTGGTTTTATGGTTATTTTTGAGTCTTTTTGAAGACCTTGTAATGCATGGTATTCTGCGGTGCTAAAATTACCAAATGTCGTGGGGTCCTGGCAAGTTTCCAGGGCCAGGAACAC
Source organism: Lissotriton helveticus (assembly GCF_964261635.1). Classification (NCBI taxonomy): domain Eukaryota; kingdom Metazoa; phylum Chordata; class Amphibia; order Caudata; family Salamandridae; genus Lissotriton; species Lissotriton helveticus. The sequence continues at coordinate 1,478,408,423 of NC_136063.1, read as the reverse complement.
AGCCTGCTCAAAAGCGGTGATGGCTGCCAGGACTGTGTGTGGTGGAGGTGTGAATGTGGAATCCAATCTCAGTCCGGTGTCCCCTTTGCGTTTTGCTTCGTTGGTGTCTTCTTTGCCTTCAAAAAATGCCTTTAACTTGAGTTTCCTAAAAAAGGCCGCAAGCTCACAATGAAGCTTGAATTTGTCTGGGCTGGATGTAGGAACGAAACCTAGGCCTTTTTCAAGGACCTTGGTTTCAGTTGTGGTCAGTATCTTGTCCGATAGATTTGTGATAAGGCTTAAAGGCCGCTCGTTCCCGGTTGTTGGGTCTTGCTGCGGGTGTGGTTGTCCACTGCATCGTCGCCTTCCCAGGATACCTGATTGAACCCTCTTCTCTTCCCTCCTCCCCTCCTGCCCCTCTCTAAAAAAGGCTGCTGGTATTGATTGGGGAAGTTGGGTGGTTGCATAAAGCCCGGGTTCCAATCCATCATTGGAAAGGGAGGTTGTTGAAAAGGGAATTGGTGAGCTACTCCACCCATTTGGGGGGGTAGTGGACATCTTTGCTGTTGGTTGAAGTAGCCAGGTCTCCCTCTATTACCACGGTTGCCTCTATTGCCCCTTCTCCTTCCCTGTTTAAAGGACCCGTTACTTGACCCACTACTGTTGGATGAATCTTCATCTGATTGATCGGTATTGCTAGGGTTCCTTGTCGGTGGAGAGTAAGAGGCTGCTGAGTAGGGGTAAACCTTTTCGAATTCGAATTTCTTCAAGTCCTTCTGGAACTTGGTAACCTTCGATTGCAGGAGATTCCCCTTATATTCGGCCAATTCCTTATTAATCTCATCTAGCTTTTTTTTGTAGCCAGTGATTGTCGCCTTGAACTGTGATTCTGTCTCCTGAATTTCTACCAAGAGTGCTTCTGAGAGTCTCAGTGCTGTTTTTATTATTAGTACAAGCCAGTCGCGGGTACAATGCCACGTGATCATGGCCCATTCTTTACGAAAGATGGCATCGTTCAGGAATATCCGCGGGGCATTCGTGACAAGGAGCCCTCTAGGAGGAGTATTTTTGAGGAGGTATTGTTTTAGAATTGTGCCGTGAAGGATTGTGCGTATTCTGTCACGTTTCAATTCTGTGAGTTTTTCCCACTCCGAAGTGTGGGCTATTACTTGTGAAATGCTATTTCTGATTCGGAGTATGTCAATCCCAAGTTAGACATGGTGACCCCAGCAAGAGGAGAGACAGTGTAAAAAATATAATAAAAGAGCGGACCAAGTCTGGCTCAGTAAAAACAGCTCTCACAGCTGTGCGCTGCTAAGTATATGTCAACAAAGAGAGAGGTAGGGAGAAGTAAGCAACACTCTTATTCCCCGGTTATATCTTTTAAGCAAGATAAGAGGGTCATATGGTTTAGCAAGACCACAGGAAGGAGCAACAAGAATTGGGAACACGGCCTCACTTAGGTCGGTTAGGAAATCCTCACAGACACACGAGTGCCTGTTATCGGTGAAGAAGTTGCCCCCCCCCCCCCAGCTTTTGATATGACCCTGTGACCTGTCTGTCACAAGCCTTCCCCAAAACCTTCCACGAAGGGACTTGATTTCTGCTTTCTGCTTGCCTGCTTGCTTGCCTGCTTGCTTGCTTGGTTGCTTAATTGGTTGTCGGTAGCTTATCGATTCACAAATCACAAGTCACAACTCAGTATTAGCATTCACGCCCCTGTGTTTTTTGTTTTTTTGGGGGGGGGAAGGCCTTTTGCTTCTTTATTTCTTTTCTCCTCTACTTCTTTTACCACTTTGTCTCTTCTTTTTTTGGTAAAACAACTCCTCCTGTGGCGCTGGTGTAGGAGATGGAAAATGGCGCCGGAGTGAGGACGTGTCGGCAGTTCGCTCCGTGAGCCTGATCAGCATCTCAGAAATCCTCCCAGCAATGTCGGCAGTGTCGGAATGACTGAAAATTCTGCACGCTGCTAGCTGCCAATGGTGCAATGATGGTGTTATGATGCTTAGAGGCTAAAGGATTAAGGATTAAAGGATTAAAGGACTAAAAGACTGGCACTGATCTCGGCCCACCACACGTGAATATTGGCGCATTGAGGCCTGCCGAGCTTACCGAGTTGCGTCCTGCGGGAAAAGCTTTTCTCTGGGCTGTTTTTCCTTTTAGAGCAACGAATCATACAAAGAGAAAGCTCTGAGAGGAGGTGTTGAAGCATGGTAGCACGGTAGCATGGTAGTCTGTGGAACCACGACTTATGCCCCTCGTGTTTGTGATTGGATTTAGACCAAGTGTGGACCAAGTGTGGATTGCCGGTGAAAAGCCAGGGAAGACTCAGCGGCCAAGACTCAGCGGCTTGAGTGACACGTGAGAGCTGTTACTTGTCAATCATGAGTACTGCTCTACTATCAGGCATTTTTCACCCCGATTCTCTCTTTCCCTGCCGAGAGAGATCCATGTGAGCTCTTCAACCCGCTCCCCCTGCTCCTGCCCCTGCTCCTGCCGCGCTCCATCTCCCACTACCTCGTACCGCATCCTATTGGCACATATTGGCACATAACCCCGCTCTGCCCCGCATCCCGCACCCCCAAAATCCTACCTGCTAATCTGCTAACCTGCTGGCAAACAAAAGGAGGAGGAGGCGCGGTGTGTCAATGGCAGTCATCACTCGGCAGCCGTAGCAGGTAAAGAGCGAGGAGCTGCGGGCTGCATTGTGCATGGAGAAACGGCCGGTGGATCTGTTGCTCGATCTCCGCGGCTCCCTGCGCTGTCCCAGGCGCCGCACCACGCACGCATTGTCATTCCCGCATCAATCATTGGGCCGGTCGAGACACAGGCTTATTTTCGGCATTTGGCAACGGCATCAGAAAAAAAAAAACTATGATACGAGGATCAAAGGGACATTTGGCGTAATTCACCCTAACCCGAAAAACTTTAACCTTAAGCACTGAGGCAGTTTGTGGCTGTGTTCACGAATTCTAGTTTACAGGGGTGTGCAGGGAAGGCCGAGGCTGAGTCCGCACAAATTGACAGCCTGGCAGCCGGTAACCGGTCCTTGCTGTGTCTCATTTGGAGTGATTGTAGAGTACAATTACTACAGAGTAAGGCAAAACAAAGAAAGAAATCCAACAGCCAAACCCAAATCAGAGGGCAGCGAAGAACAAAGAGCAACAGAGCAAAGGGCAAAGAGAAAAAGGGCTAAATCCGCGTTAACCGTGACTGTAACTGTACTATCTGCGCTACCTATGCTACTTGTGCTTTTGTCTTTTTAACATATTATCTTATTGTGTTAGTATGCTATTGTGCTCTGATCCAGAGCTATGTGGTGGCATTTGACTTTTGACATCTGGCAGCAGTTGTGCCAGGCAAGGAATGCTTGCCCACCCTTGATGCTTTTTTATTTTAAAACCCCCTCACTCCTCCATTACTCTCTTGCATCACCCTTTTTTTCTATTACATTTGTGTATGGTTTATAAGTATCTATATCTATCGCTATCTATCTCCGTCGCACTATCTCTCTCTCTCTCCCCCCCCCCCATCTCTCTCTCTCTGTCTCCCTATATAATTTGCTACTGGGCCATTCTTTTCTCTAGATGCACTTTTACTTATTTACTTCCTTAATTTACCACTCCAGAAAAAAAGCCAAAATGGCAGCTGTGTCAGGGCATATGTGTGAGTATATAACATCACACAGGGGCCAAAAGACAAAACGACTACTGCATCATGACATATGTGCATGCAAACATCAGCATACTGGGATTAGATGTTTTCTTTTGCTAATGCAGAACATAGCCTGAAGGTCAGCTAGCATCTTTCAAAGGCTTTATGTGTTAGGCTTGCCATCAAAGCCAGTCTGGAAAAGCCACCAGGTGATTCGCAAGTGTCCAATGCAGAAAGCACATTCCTAGGAAATTTGTTCTGGACCCAGCTGACAGGGTACTAATGAAAATCTACTAAAGGAGAAATAACACTCATACTCCCAACATTTTTAAAATGAAAAACACATCCAGCCTCATTAACTTTGTGTTTCGCAGAATGAAATGGCTGCAAATAAATGTAATATTAACATGAAATATCCAAAAAGTATTTCAAAACAGTACTCACATGTCATTTTTACCAATAAATCCCATGACAAGAACATGACTCCTCAGCATGATTGGTTCCGGGCATGGTATTGCTGCCGTGTTTAATCTGGAATTTAACACAAAAGGCTATTGTTTATGGAGAATAAAGCAAAACATTGAATACAATTCATATAAATTTGTTACTTTTTTTATAAGAAAAATAACAAGATACAGAAGACGGCACCATTGAACAATTTGCATAGTGAAAAGGGGTTTGTTGCTCAACAGTGGACTAAGTACGAGGCCACTGACTGCAAGCAGATAACAGGCAGCAGACATGGTTAGTGTGCAAAGAGCACATATAATAATGCTTTACTATGGAGAAAGAAACATACTGTTTATTTATTAAAGTTTTGTATAGCGCTAGCTGGCCCCGAGGGTATCAGAGCGCTTCACAGCAAAAATAAACACGTTAGACAGACAATGCAGACAAAAAAAAAGGCAATGAGCACAGGAGTGGGTACAGTCTGTAAAATAGCAGCCAGGCGTGAAACAGGGTGGAGAGTCGTCGGCAAGTCAATCAGCTCTGGGGTGAACGAGAACATGGAACTATAAAGTCTAGGTTGAGTTCTAGTTGTTTCCGGAAAGATCGAGGAAGAGGACTTTGAGTAACTTCTTAAATTTCGGGAAGGATGCTGTCATTCTGATGTGTGGGGGGATGGAGTTCCATATCTTGGGAGCATTGCCTGCAAAGGATTTGCTAGATGTTGAAAGTTTCTGGGATTTCAGAGGAATGAGTAGGAGCGTGTTGGAGCTTCTGAGGTTTCTAGACTGACCGGCCCTTTTGAGCTTGTTGGCCAGGTATTCCGGTTTGCCTGTATGCAGGGCTTTATGTGTGAGGCAGGCTGTGCGGAAGCTAGCTCGTTGGTCAATAGGGAGCCACTTCAGATCCTTAAGAGCTGGGGGGATGTGTTCATATTTCTTTGTTCCCGTGATCATTCTTGCAGCGGCATTTAGGGTAGAGGTCAGAGGTCGCAGGTGCGATTTGGCTGTTCCAGTCAGAGTGGCAATGCCGTAGTCAATTCTGGAGAGAACCAGAGCCTGCGTGGCCTGTTTCAAGTCTTTTGTGGGGAGAAATGGTTTTAGTTTGTAGAGCAATTTCAGGTTCAGGAAGGCACTTTTGGCAGTTTTTGAGACGTGTTCTTTCATATCCAGTTTGGGGTCAAGGGTGATCCCTAGGGATTTTATGGAGTTCGATGGAACAAGAGGAACATTCAGGGTGTTTAAGGCTTTGAGCCATTCAAGAATTTGGGGGTTTTCTTCTTTGTTAGAGATGAGGAGCACTCCAGTTTTTTCTTCATTGAGTTTGAGGTGGTTGGAAGAGAGCCAGAGCTGAACTTCGGTAAGTGTGTGGTTCAGTCTGTGGATGTCCGAGATCGATGTGGTTTCCAGATAGAGTTGCGTGTCGTCCGCATAAAGGTGGAAGGGGATGTTAGCTTTCCTTAGAATTGAGGTGAGGGGCTCCATGTAGATGTTGAAGAGTTGAGGAGAGAGTACTGACCCTTGAGGGACTCCTCTGCTGATGGGAAGAATGTCTGATTCGCAGCTTTTAATTTTGATTCTTTGTATGCGGTTGTTGAGAAAGGAGGAGAACCATTTTAGGACAGTCTTTTCGAGGCCTGCTCTCTCCTTTAGGACATTGATTAGTAGGGTATGATCATCTGTGTCAAATGCAGCCGATAGGTCTAAGAGGATGAGAAGGCTGCATTGGTTGGAGAATAGCGACATGTGAAGATCGTCCAGGACGTTAAGGATTGCGGTTTCAGTACTGCAGCCTTTTCTGAACCCTGATTGATATGGGTCGAGAAGCTTCGTGTTCTCTAAGTGCTGGGATAGTTGCGACAGCACACATCTTTCCAAGATTTTGGATAATAGTGGAAGGTTTGAGACTGGTCTGAAGTTGTTCATATCCTGTAGGTCAAGGCCCGTTTTTTTTAGTAGAGGCGTGACTTGACCTATTTTAAGGCAGTCCGGGATGGAGCCCTCGCTCAGAGAGCTGTTGATAATCTTGGCCCAGATAGGGGCTAGAGTGAGCTTCAAGTCTTTGGTCAAACTCGGGGGAAGCTGATCAAGGGAGTGGGTTGAGGGTTTGGCGGTGGCTATGAGATTGCTTATCAGTTCAACCTGGATAGGTTGGAAGGAGGACCAGCGAGTGGATGTGATTGTTGGTCTTAAATGGGAGGTTGTAGCGGGGTGGGAGGAGGGCAACGTGCCGAGTGATCGGTCAATTTTGGCAATTTTTTCGTTGAAGAAGCTGGCAAAGTTGTCACATTGGGATTTGGACGCCACCATGACTCCTGTTACCAGAATGGAGATTTGGTTCTTGATGATGTTGAAAAGTTCTTTGGGGCGGTTTTTGGCATTATCAAGGGCCGCACAGAAGAAGGACGACTTTTTGTTCTTGATATGATTATAGTAGCTTTTGCGGGCTGCCTTGAGCTGGTCCCGGTTGAGTGAGGAGGGGTTGGACCTCCAGGATCTTTCCATGGATCTTAGGTGTCTTCTTTCATCGTTAATATCAGTGGAGAACCAGGATCTGGAGGGGATGTTTCTTTGTTTTTTTAGTTTCCTCTGTGCCAGCTGGTCTAAGACGAGCTCCAAGTTGGAATGGTAGAGCGAGGTGAGTTCTGTGGTTGAAAGGGATTCTGTCGAGTTCGGGAGGAGTGAGCTGAGGCCCTTTTCTAGCTTGTCATGGGGTACTCTCGATAAGTTTCTGGTCCACTTGGGGGAGGTTTGAGTGGGAGGGACGGAAAGCGCCGGGTGATTGATATGAAAGAGGATGGCGTGATGGTCTGACCAGTCTACTGGGATGATGTGGTCAATTGAAATTGTCTTTCTATCTGCGATGATAGCATCTAGGGTTGCTCCTCTGTGGTGGGTTTCCTCTGTGCAGTGCTGGGTCATGTCGTGGTCATGAATAAGGGTGGTGAGGGATTGAATGAGCGGGTTTTTTGATACATTCCATCTTAGGTTGAGGTCGCCCAGGATTATTCTAAAATCAGTGTTGAGAGCTGTTTGCGTGATCAGATCCGTCAGCTGAGCGCCAAATTCGGAAGTGTTGCCCGGGGGATGGTAGAGGAGAAGGCATTGGAGTGAAGGGTGGTGAGGAGAATTGATGTTGACCGAGAGGGATTCAAAGGAGTTGTAAATGACGGAGGGAGATTCAGTGATGGAGAGGTCACTTTTATGGATAATAGCTATTCCGCCACCTTTGTGAACGGGCCTGTCTTTGTGTATAATTGAGAAACCGGGCGGCACCAGCATGTCCAGGATGGGGCTGGATAGAGTGTTTAGCCATGTTTCAGTGATGAAGGCTACGTCCAGGTCATGGGAGAGAATGGTTTCGGCTATTTCTGTTGCATGTTTGACGGCAGATCTGCAATTGATGAGCATACAATTTATTTGGGAGTCATCCTGTGAGATATGATTGAAAGAGGTAGCTCTGGGTAAAGAGGAGAGATAGGGTGGTGGTCTGGCAGCTTTACGGTGGGACGGGTCCCTACCCACTCCAGTGATGACTTGAATTGAGGAGAAGGGAGGGTGGTCAGGGGGAATTGTTTGAGCTGGCTTATTAGGAGGGGTTTCATAGGAGGCGATGAGGGAGGTCACTTCCTGTGGCGAGAGGGAGGGAGCCGTTCTTCTAGGACTGTCGATTCGAGCCTCAGTCCTGGGATTGGAGAGAAGAGGCTGGGAGCCTGTGGGGGGCTTGGACCCAATGTGAGTATGAGAGTCAGTCTTGGCGGGAGGCGGCTGGAGGTGAGGAGGAGGAACGTTCGGGGAGGGAGGCTGGAGTTTCTCTAGGGAGGATAGGGTTTCTTTCAGGCCAAGGATCAGAGTCGCGATCTGGGCTTCTAGAAAGTCCAGGCGTTGTGTCAGTTTAGGTGCTGGGGAGTAGGGGGGCGAGTGGGTGAAGTTGGGTTTGGCGTGGGAGGGGTCGTGGAGCAGGACGTCGAATGGGGGGGGTCTGTAACGGGGGGACCGGGTCCAGGTTGGAGTTCGTTTGTGGGAGGACTAGTGAGGGAGAGCAGGTTTGGGGCGAGATACTGTTTGGAAGTGAGACGGCAGAGGGAGGCACGGAGTTAGCTTTCGTAAACTTTTGGTCAAGGGCAGGGTGGTGGTAGGGGCTGCTGGGCGAGTTACTATTAGGGGGAATAGTCGGGATGGGAGGAACTGATGCAGTGGGAGTGAGGGATCGCGCAGGGCGATGTGACTCATGGACGGAGGGGGGACTGGGAGCTCTAAGGGGAGGGGATTGAGAGCCTGTGGGGGTGAGGGAGACGTGGTGAGGGGGGAGGGAGGTCGGAGGGGTAGGGGGGGTGGGGGAGTTCTGGAAGTTTGGGAGAACGGGGAGGGCGTTTGGGGATGTAGGTGAGAGGGGGGTGGGGGGATTCTGGATGTTTGGGAGAGGGGGGCGGGTGTTTGGGGCTGTGGGATAAAGGGGGGTGGGGCTGGGAGGGACGGATGGTTGTTGACGTGATTAAGAGCGAGGGGAGGGGATTGTAGGGGTGAATGGGGCATGCTCTGCGGGATAGAAGTTTGGCGAGGGTCAAAGGGGGTAGTGGGGCGTGGATGTAATGGGTAGGGAGCCATGGCCGTCTTAAGAGTGTGGAAGAGGGAGTCGAAGAATTCGAGGTTGTCATCTTTCGCCTGGATTAGAATGGTGCCATTCTTGAAGATGGAGATGGAGATGTCTCCGGTCAGGGACTGTTGGTTCAGGTGGGAGATCGTTAGTTTCCGGTTGTGTTCTGATAAGGTGGTTTTGGAGACAGGGAGGAGTGAGTTAAAGGTGGAGACCCAAGCGTCTGGTCGGGTGGTATGGAAAATGAAGTCTGTTTTTCTCAGCCCTCTCGTAGAGCAGTGGTAGCAGTCCACGATAAGGGTTTCAGGGTGTTGTCTAATTAAATTCTGTTTGAGGCGTTTTTTGGCTTTGAAGGAGATGCTGTGTGGGAAGGTAATGCGTAGGTATTCCGTCCAAGAGGAGATAAAAGGTTGAGTGCTGGGTTGGGGTGTATGTCTAGGCGCAAGGACGGAGGCATTGTGGTAGAGCTGGGGGGGGTGGCCGCTGGGGGACTGAGAGCGGCGTTAACAATGGGGGAGGATTGAGTTTTGGAATCGGAAGAGAGGGAGTTCGGTCTGTGGCCCACAATGCACCTTCCTAGGGGAGGTTCGCTGAGATTGGTCAAAGAAGTTAGTTTAGCCAAGATTATTTAGCTGTCAGGTGTGGCGGCCGAGTTGAAGCCCGGCAGCCCTGGCAGGGGTGGAGAGAGCTGGAGCTTATGTGAGTGGCAGAGTCCAGTGCTTCAGTGGATCAGCGTATGTCTCTTCTGTATGTGGCTTCGAGCTAGCATAGCGAGGGCCCAGGTGTGGTAGTAGGTTGGGAGAAGCTCTTTAATTGTCCAGTACTGGAATATGCGAAGACAAGGAGGCGGTCCTGAAGGGGTCAGGCAGCTCTAGGTAGGGGCGAGGGAGCTGAACTGTTGTGGGGGGCAGGTGATGGTGTCCCTGAGGATCTGCGTTTGTCTCCTTGGGTCTAGGCGTCGTGCTTCCGCAATGGAGTAATTGGAGAAAGGAAACTACTTAATTGTCTAGCAGATTTGTAGTTACCCAAAGGTGGGTGATCAACAGCATACTTGAATGATAGATGTTGTGAATAGTGGTTTCCAGAGTCCCTTCGCTAGGGGAAATTGGTTCCTTAAATTAATTTAATTCGCTAAGTTAAATGGGAGGTAGACGTTGTAAATAGGGGCCTCCTCTGCCCCTTTGCAAGGAATTGCAGTTGTGGATCTACATTTATGTCTAGAAGACACATTTGTGAAAATAGTGAATTTCACACATTCTAATAATCGGTCCTAAGCCAATAACAGATTGAAATATCACATCAATGGACTGGGGGCTTTCTGATTGATAACATGTAGGAAGCTGGGTCTGTATATACTATGCCAAAGTGAGGTATAGTGTGCACAGAGTCCAGTGGAACCCCAAAGGTGGGCCGAGGTAAAGTCCGATAGAACCTTACTCTCTGTTTGTGGTAGGATGGTCAAGCAGTAAACCAGTATCAGAGGACAGTGTTAAGCATTTGTTGTACACACTCAGCAAATGAATTCACACTATCAAAGACTGAACTTCAGACCAATTGTTTTTGTATAAAAATATTCTTTTAGGTAATTTATTTCTAGAACCAAGCAAGCCTGGCACATGTAAGCAATAAATACTTTACAGTATTAAATGCTGGTTGTAAAACAGTTCAATTGCAATTGTAAATGTACTATGGTTTGACTTACAGTATTGTTTCAGAGAAATGCAATCACTTGTAAATACAGTACATAGACTTGAATGGGATTTTCAGTAAAATAGCAGGTAAGTTACTTTTGGATTACTTTTCTTGCTCAGTGCTGTATACCCGGATGCAGCACTGGGGACATTTCCTGTAAACAGGTGAGTAAAAGCGTTTTTGTTAAATCGTACAATTTTAAAGAATCTCTTTAGGTTTCAAAACTCCACACTTAGAAACTTTTTCGCAGAAAAACAGTCAATGTTATCCTATGGAGGAAAATATGGTTATTGGTTTTTAGGTAAGTAATCGCTCTTTGGAGTTGAGGTTCTGGGGTTAGAACAAGGGTTCCCCCAGGGTCAAGGATGCACCCTCAGCGAAACTAGGGCAGCCGGGTGCTGTGTGCTGAGGCCCAATGTTATCCAACGGGGGTTATGGGGCCTCTGGTTGGTGGCTGCTGGCAAGCAGGCCACTGGGTTGTGGGAGCAAAGCTCCTGGACTTTAGCTTAGGGCAATGGGGAAACATATTAGCACCAAAGGTACACCCTCAGCGGCACTAAGGCGGCCAGGTGCAGGGTGCTGTTTCGAGGTCGGATGCCCTGTTGTTTCCAATGAAGAACCTCTGGTTTGCAAAAGCATTGCAGGCAGGGAGACGAAGGACTTCTGGGAGCGACCACCACTTTGAGAGGTAAGTTGGGAAGTTAGAGGTTTGTTAGGCACAGTCGGTTTGGGCACACAAGGCCGTGGGGCGTCGGGTGCAGGGGTGCCTTTTGGGGTCGGATTTTCTTACCAGCTCCCGGTTGCGGTTAGGGGGCCTTCTGGATTTAGGCTGCAGGCATCGGCTGGAGGCTTGAGGCAAGTCAGGGGTCGCCCGATCTCTGTTCAGGATCGCCGGGCTGACCTCCTCATGGTGTTTGCCCAATCGAGCTCGGGCCGTGGACGGCGGGTGCAGAGTGAGGCGGATTTGCGGTCTCCGGCTGCTGCCAGAGGTTGCCGTTGAACAAATCCGGTGTTCACAGGAGAAGCAGTCTTTCGAAGTGAAGGCAGACAGATCCTCCAGGGTTTTTGAGGTTGTTGGCTGCAGGACACACCGGGATTTCGCAGGAGCAGGTTCAAGGGGGTGACAGGCCGGTAGGGCTGGGGCCAAGTCAGTGGGCGTCTTCCTCTTCTTAGCTGCTGCATGGCTGTTCGGTCCTTCTTCTTTTCTTCTTGTTTCTGGTCTGGATCTGAGGAAGCAAGGTTCAGGGGTGCCTCTAAATACTAGATTTAGGGCCGTTACAGGTAGGTAAAAGGCAGGGACCAATGGGTCCCTTCCCTGGGGTGGGTACACCCCCTATTATGCCACTCTCTAGTGGGAGGGGGGCATGTGCCTGTCCTTGGTTGGCTGAGTCCCCCATCTTCAAGATGGCATGGACTGAGAGTTGTGCTTCACTTCGCCTCCCCCACCTGAGGGGTGGAGTTGGCAGAAGTGGGCACACCTCTCTTCCTCACTCCTTTTTCCCGCCGGTTCTCCCGCCCAAAGTGGGGGTCAGAACCAGTGGAGACCAGTTGTTGAAAGCAGCAATTGGCCTGGGGAAGCTCACAAAGGCAGCAAGCCTTTTAAGCTTCCCCTTCGTGAACCCTACCCGTCCTGGAGGAGGCTTGGCACCTCGTCCCAGGATGTGCATTGTTTCAGGTGCCAGAGAGCGGCAGGCTCTCGACCCAGGGGTCCAGAAACATGTCTGGTGGTGGCAGCTGAAAGCAGCCACTCAGCCGGGACACTAGTGGTGGATTGGTTTTCAGGGGGCATCTTTAAGATGCCCTCTGTGAAAATTTGTCATTAAGTCCCACACTGGCATCAGTGTGGGCTTAATGTGCTGAGAAGTTTGATACCAAACTTCTCAGTTTTCAGTGTAGTCATTATGGTGCTGTGGAGTTCGTGATGACAAGCTCCTGGCACCATATACTCTTGATGGCAGCACTGCACTTACAATGTCTAAGAATGGACTTAGACACTGTAGGGGTACAGGGCTCATGCACCTGCACCCTCACCACTGGTATAGTGCACCCAGCTAAAGGAGTGACCAACTCTTCACTTTGTTTTGCACCAAAACACGCAGCCGGCAAAGGCAGTGTGTGAGAGTAGTCGTACAGGACCTCTAAGGATGGCACAATAAGTGCTTCAGCCCTTAAAGGCCTTCTCTGGTCACAGTGCCCTGGGTACCTGTGGTAGTATTTACTAGGGACCGATCTGTGGCCATATATGCCAATAGGGTTAGTTTAGGGGAAATAACACAGGCCCTGGGAACCTGATTGGCAGCAACTCAGGGCACACCAAGAAAAAGTGCATCAGTAGTCTGGCAAAAAGTGTGGGGGGGGTTACTGCAACAGAAACCCACATTCCTACATAACAGTCCTCTTTGGGACCACATTAACCGCAAACACGACAAAGTTAAATACAAACTGAATAATTTATTCCGTGGAAGGCACTATAAGTTGCATCTATTGTCAGGTTTAATTGTTTTGTCATTTTGTGTGTGTAACATATTAATATATATTTAAAACCTAAGCTTGTTGGCAGTAACTATAATTTTATGTTTGTAGGAAAGTGCTCTTTTGACATGATCACCCCCACTTTTCCCTGCTATTTCATGCGATTTTGACTGAAGTGCACTGGGTCCTGCTATCCAGGTCGCCAGTGCTCTTTCTTTAAAACAAGGTAACTGCACAATTGTTCCATAATTGGCAAGACCTTTAGCACCTCTGTACGTCCCTAGTAAATGGTACCTCTGGTACCTAGGGCCTGGGTACTAAAGAAGGCCCCTGTGCAGTCAAGTTCAATTACTAGATAGTACAAGTGAACAGGGAAGCCATTTTAAGTACATGTACTGGGTACTGGTCATTATGAGCTCCCTAGCTACACAATGACTTCACTGAAACATATGATGTTTGGTATCAAACACCTTGTCTCAATAAATCCCTACCAATGCCAGTTGTGGATTTATTAAAACGTACTCAGAGGGCAATCTTAGAAGTGCCCTCTGAAATCCTACCAGCCTGTTAGTGTGCTGGCAGACTGGTATAGTCCAGCGATCCAACACAGATATGATTCTGACCCCCTGCACGCTCTCTGAGGCCAGAAACGATGCCTGCTCGGAGGAAGGTGTTCACACCTCCTTCAAGAGATGGCTAGTGAATCTGCATAGCAAGGCCAGGGACTTCAAAGCCCCTGTCGCCTTTGAGATGTGACCCTGACTGCTTCCACCAGACCTGGGAGATGCCACCACTTGCCCTGAGGTCCATTTGGCACCAAGACAGGCGGAAACTTAGCTATGCTAGGAGGTGTGGTGCACTTCCACGCTAGTCACACCCCTAAGGTTGGTTGCCTGATGTGCCCCACACAATGAGGATTCCACCATCTCGATTTTGGTGGAATTAGGTATTCTGGAACAGGGTTATGCCCTCTCCCTACAGGAAGTGGTCTTATATTGGGGCATAGTGGCCCCAAGGGTAAGTAGCCCATTGGCCACTATGGCCCTTAACACCCCTAAATTCAGAATTTAGGTGGCCCTCTGACACCAGGAACTTAGATTCACCTGACAAGAAAAGTACAAAGGCCAATTTTGGACCTGGCCCTTTTGGCAGGTTCACCCCGAAACCTTTTTGCTTTTTCCTAGCCTGTTTCTGGAACCTAGTGTTGATGGTTTTAGGCCTTTGCGCACTTTTTCACTGTGGTACAGTGTAAAGTGCGTGTGCTCTCTGTGTATGTGTGGTGAGTGACCTGCCCTCCCATAGGAATGAATGGGGAATATGTATGCCCATGGTAGTTCCTGATGTGTGGGGAGTGCAGGGTCGAGTTTGATATGTGCGAACTCGTGAGATTGAATGCTGCGTAATGGTGTATGCGGCATGGTTGTGTCTAGTCTAGAAGTGCCACTTTGAGAAAGTGGTATATTTGTGTAATTTGTGCCTGGCGTGTGATTGGCTGGTGAGCCTGGCCCAGAGTGCCTGAGCCTGCTTGTGGATTGACTGTCTGGTCTGAGGGTGACAGGGGCTGCAGAGCCCCCAGGAGGTTGTCTGAGTCAGCCCGTGGATGAAAGGCAGCATCTGCTGCCAAGGAAGTGGGTGGAGATCGCACCTGATGATGAGTGAGGCTGTGCCTGCCTGCCACAATGCTGGCTCCACCCCCCCGCTGGGCGACTGTCACCTCTGTCCCTGATACTGACAGGACTTCCCTATAACCAGTTCTAGCTGGTTCTCACACTGCCTGCACAAAGACTTCAAAGACTTTTCTGTGTATAAGAAGGGGCTGTGTCCCCTTCCAAAATGTTCTTGTTTCTGACTTGAATCTACCAGGGGCGGGCGCTGCCCAGCCCCTGGATGCCTGGAGGACTTCTGGGGGACCCCTCTGCCTTGCCTGGGCTGAGGGGGGGGGACTTGGCTTTGCCCTGGATTCCTGTTGTTTTCCTGGACCCTGAAAGACTTTTTGCTGGACTTTGCTGCCCAGGACTTTTGGGGACCCCTTTGCCAGGCTCTCCTGCCCCCTTCACTCATGCATGGCAGGAACGTTTATTTTTGTGACCGAGGGTCCAGAGAAGCCCAGGCCTTGGTGAAGGCAGTAACTGAGTCTGAGCGGCCCCGTGAGCTGAGCGGGCCGCTCCAACGATGTGCACAGTAGCGGGGGTCATGTAGGGTGGCCCCGGATGGTAGTGGGCCGCCCCCACGCTATGCTGGGCATTTCCAGAGTCCCGTTGCTCGAACGTCGGGCCATATTCGTTTTTCTGTGCCCCGAGGGGGCAAGTCTATTTCTAGGGCCCCAGATGGCTCCCACGTTAGGGGCATTTGTTTACAGAGGGCCAGTGAGAGCCCAAGCCGCATTTTTGGTGGCCAGAGCCTGAGAGCTCCAACGTTTGGGGCCTGTGTATTTATAGAGCCAGATGGCTCCAACGCCCCACAGCTGTGTCAAGAGCCTGTGTGGCTCCAACGTCTGCGTAGTGTTGCCCAGAGTATGTGTGGCTCCAACAGTGGCGCAGTTTGCGCCTAAGGGTCAGTGAGGGCCCTGGTGCAGTTTTGAAGTTCCCCAGCTGCCCAACAATTAGTGGGCAGCTTCACCGTTTAGGTCTGGGATGTTCCCAGGTGCCCAGCAAGTAGTGGGCACCTGCACCGTTTAGGCCCCTGACATTGAGACACAGGGCGTCCTAGCCCCAACAAGGCCAGTTGGCCTAGGGACTGCCACAGGTGGTGGCTTATGTAAGGTTTTGCGCAATTGTGTGGTTTTTCCCTGCACCTCTGAATGTTTTAGGCATCATGTGTCTTAGCGCTATTGAGTTGTGTCTTTCTTTCCCTGCGCTGCACCTCTGAATGTTTTAGGCGTCATGTGTCTCCTAGCGCTGCACCTCTGAATGTGTTTGTGATGCATCAGGTGCTTTGTTCTTAACACCGCTGAATGTGTAGGTTTATGCATCATGTGTTTCCCTTTACTACTCCTCTGAATGTATATTTATGCATCATGGGTAATGTGTTCTTTCCTAGACCCCTAAACGCTGTGTGATACTTAGGTGGTTTTCCTTTACTACTCCTCTGAATGTGTTTCATGCATCATGGGTAATGTGTTCTTGTTTATACCCCTAAATGTATTTTATTCTTAGGTGGTTGTTCTTTCTAATACAGGTGGTCCTAGTGAGGTCCTGGTCCCCTGCGTGACATTCTCCTAAAGTGGTTAGGATTGCGTAGGTGGTACTTACCTGTTCCCAGTAGTTACTGGATGTGATTCATAACTGTTATTTTGTTTTATATCTTATTTTTTATGATCTACAAAGTACTATTTCTAAATGTGTTGATTATGACAGTGGCCCATGTGGCCCTGTCCTGTGTAAATACTCCCTTATGAATGTTGCCCGTGCCAGTTGGCACAATGTACATGTGTGATTTTTATCTGATGTGTGTTTACAATACAAAAGTTATTTTAATATAACCTTGTGTGGAGTCCCTTTTGTGGTGTGCCTAGTATGTTGTTGCTGTCGTTGTGTGCTGACGCAAATGCTTTACACATTGCCTCCGAGTTTAGCCTTACTGCTCGTGCCAAGCTACCAAGGGGGTGAGCAGGGGTTATCTTGGCGTGTGACTCCCTTGCCCTGACTAGAATGGTGGTTTCTGCCTGGCTTTGGCATCAGCCTTAGCCTACCAGAAATAGCCAGTTCTAACAGCCAAGAAGAGCGGAAGAACCTAGAACAGCAGACTACTGGTGGACATTGACGCCAAACACTGCATGCCTGCTTGACTGTTTCTGTCCCCACAATCACAACAACTCGACTCTTCCTGCTGCTTAGCATGCACCAAAAGCCTCAGAAGGCCTTCAGCACTTCGCCAAGCCATCAGTCTGGACTTTCTATATAGTGTACCTTTTTTGGTACACTACATAAAAAGACAGCTTTCTACAATGTTTATTGTCCGATTTTAATTTTTTTAGCTCTCTATTTTTTCTTCTGTCAAATATCAATGTATATCGATGTTATATTAAGTTTAACTTGAAAGTGTGATATGCTGTGCAGAAATAAATTAATGATAATATAAAGTTATATATTCTTACGCAGTGATTTCTGCCTCTGTGTATTTTTATTAAGTGTGACTATAATCGACAGCAAATGGGGGGGGGGGGGGATATTTCTTGTTTATATTTTGAGATCACAAGCAGTACATAGAATGTGCATTGATTGAAAACATAACCTTAACTGGCCAATTTCAGTTTTCAAACCATGACATCACTTTAACTTTGGTTTTCACTGTAAATTTCTGGGTTTATTAAAAAAAAATAATAATAATAATCTTGTGTTATGAGCAACAAAACTCTAACTGTCCTCCCGTAATGAAGTTTTGTCAGTGATTGTTTTCTTTTGAAGATATACCACATCCACATACCTTCAGCCAGGCCCTGAGCTGAATATTGCGTGACCATTTGCACGTAAGTATACAAAAAAGTGATGGATGGAATACTTGAATTAATTCCAGCCACTGGTAATCACTCTGGCCACTTGCAGCAGGGGCTGGGCATTGGTTCCGGTCACAGGTCATGCCCTGCAATCCACTAAGAAATTGGTTCAAACCCAGTGCATGCAACGTGTGGCTGGGTATAAAAGGATTGGCCAAAGAGCTTAAAAAAGTGTCCTGCTTGATGGAAAAAAGACCAGCCTTTGTTGATTAATACCATTTTGATAATACGAGAAGAGACTACACAACCTCATTGTGAGCTACCAGACTTAGGTTGATAAGGAACAAGAAGATGAGGTAGCACAGGAGACTCAAGTTATAGTTGGAAACTCAATGCCACAATTTGAGACCAGTTGATGTCATGAACATTTAGGACCGTTCAGAAGAAGAAGAAATGCTTAAAGAGTCATGTGTGTTAGTATTCTATGCATCTTCCACATGAAGTGAAACTGAATACTAGCAAGATGACCTACAAATTGTGTGAGAAGTAGGGTGGCTCAGGCCACTATTCATTTGCCACACCGACAATGTTGAGAAAGCACAAAGGCAAATATGATTAAATATACCAAGGGTCTGGAAGGAGAAAGCAGAAGTAAGGCCACTCCAGCCAAGAAGGTGCAATATTCATACGGCAATAACTTAAGCGGTAACAAGAAGGAAGAGATCGTTCCTGCCATGCAGAGGAAGGCTATGTATCACACTGAATACAATCGCCAAATCTGGTACCAGAACAAAATACAAGAATGGTTATAAGTTGGTCGATGGCCATAATATCGACTTCCACCCTTACTATATTTTCTGTATGCCTCATTTTCCATTGCACTTTGGTTCTTATGTTAAAGTGTCCTTTTTCACTCAACCTAAAAAAAACGAAAACGTTGGAAAACACAAAAACACTAACAGGTTAATTTAAGAACTCAGTTGGTTTAAAAGACCACTTTTTCAAATCTCCTAAACGTGTTAATTTGTAACGCTGCCCTAGAAGTAAAGCCATTAAGGCTGATAAGTGACAAGACCACTTCTGTTATCTGTGACAGCTGACTGCAAGGACTGGCTTTTAGACAGAACTTTAACAAAACTCAGAGTGAGCAACCAACCCACACTACGCACAGCCTTGATTACTGGCCACATTGTTCGACCCCAAGGCCCAAGCATCCTAGACTATGCACCACCTTTGGTATGCACTGCGCCTAATCCATCATGACCAACCAATCTGCACATATTACTCTTATACAGGACAAAGAACTCCCCGGCTTTTAAAATTGTTTTAGTGGCCATTTTTGGGTGTCTCCCACCATGCTGATCTGAGGATTATAGGATGCTTCTCCTAGCCCTTGGTGTTTCGGCATGGGCACTAAGCACTGCAAAGTGTAATCGTGGCTGCATAAGAAATATTCCTGCTGCAGCTAGATAATCAAACCACTTTGGTTTATTGACCACTTAGGTGTCCACGTACTTCCAAAGAACAGTAGAAATTACTCCCACGTCAAGTTGAAGTTGTTTACTTTTTAAAAGTTAACCTCACAGACCATCCATAGGCTGAAGTTTTGGGCACTTGTTTGTAGCAGTTGATCGAAATCCAAGTAGGCGTTATTTACAAGTTTTATTCCGGGGACGGGGGCAGGAGGGAGCATGGTGAACACAATAAATACAATTTGGTGATAGACGTAGGATTTAACAGTTTACCAGATAGAAGGTAAACTGTGAAGTTATTGGGCCTTATACTTACTATTACTGATAAAAATAGGTTGTGTTAGTAGCATAGCATTGATATTGTAATTCTATGCTACCAACAAAACCCATTTTTATTAGTAACAGTAAGTATAAGGCACGTTACGTTCACCTATCCGGTAAATTGTTATAACCAACGTGAAACACCAGATTGTATTTATTGTAAATCCCAGCCCTTAAGTCGAACGCCCCCCACAAAAAAAATTAATACCCATAATAAAATAAATGAGGCACTAGGTAGTTGGCTTGACTTGGTCACCACTTCAATGAGATTAATCCATTACAGAAATATCATTAAACTCATAAAAGAAGCACAAGCAAGGATAAAGTTAATGTAATGCTGCAAAGTCCAAGTCATCGTCTCCGTGGAAAAAGCTAACCCAAATTAATAAACACAAAATAAAAACTGAAACAGACGTCCAAAAGTCCTGGGATTTCCGGTTGAAACCAGGGGAGTGACCATGTCCCAATGGGTGGCCATTGCTGGGTCAGGGAAACCCCAGCCTTTTCTGAGGTTAGCATGGAACTAGAAAAGAGCATAGTAAAGGAAACATTACGAATAGCTACAAATGCACCCTCAGCCTGCAACAATGTTGTAACTAAGCACTGACACTCTTGAAGAAGTTGTTTGTTACTATCATGACTTCTCATGGAACACCTTTGTCCAGTTGTGACTAAGAGCGGAGATAAATGTCCCAGGTAACTGCCACCCCCATGAAATGCTTTATCCTGTGGTGTCTAGGCACATAAACCACATAGACTGACACCTCTTAAAAGGAACGCTGGTGTCATGGCGGAGTTTCTGTTTCGCTCCAGTGCCTCCCAATCAGATATTTTGAGAGGAAGGAAGATGAGCCTGCGAACAGGGGCAGGTGAGAGCAGACGGTGTGTATATGCTCTCTTATTTAGGTCTCAAAGGTATCACAGGGACACCAACATGGTCTGAGAGGGAACAAGAGATCTAATAGAGGAAAAACAGATTTTCATTCTGAATAGGCTATTTACTAAGCAAGTCATCTCACGGTTTGAAGTAGGTGGATAAGTTATGAGCTTTGGTTCCCTCTGTTCTGATTTTAGCGATGTGCTGCCAACCTGTGATTGTGCCTCATACTGACACCTTTGTGAGGGGCCCCCCGTACCTTGGAATTAATCAAAGGGATTTAATGACGAATGAAGTGTCTCTTAAGAAGAAGGAAACTTAGGAAAGGCTGACCAGCGTTTGAAGAGGAGTAATTATAAGGGCACTTGATTCAGTTAGGCCACAATATTTCTAAGAAAAAGAAAAAAAACAAGTTTCAGAAAAACTAGGCTTTTTGAATTAATACAAGTGAAATGGGACCTTTATTGGTTAATTCCGTTTTAAAACTCAGCAGGAATATTTGTTTACGTTTATTTTTCTGTGAGTTCCACATATGTGCCAGGGACAGGAAAGCACACTCGACTCGGAGCTTAAAGGAACAGGAGTGAAATAATGTTTAAAAGAAAGAGCACCATTGGATATCACGGACTACGATGATTCGATTTTAAATGAAGAAAACACACAACAAGCAAAGAGGAGGAGGAAAAGGACTCCTCTTGGATATAATGTAGCGTTGATCAGCTCACAACCATCCTCTGGGGCACAAAGCTTTCTTTACCCCATTCTGGCTTCTCCGCTGAAAGATGACGCAGAAACCCTGCGGTTGTACGAATCAATGCATGTGTATATGATATTTTGTAAATGGAAGTGTGACCCGCAGTGCATGCTACTGCAAAGTAGTGTGCCAGCAAAACGGGGACAATCACCAAAGGTCTACAGTTCTTTCAGGGGCTGTCTGTTTCCCAGTCTTGAACCGAATACAATACTGAGCACTGTGATTGAAATAACAGACTGCGATTGCATTCTTCCACATTGAAATTTCTGTCCTATATTTGTGCGCATATAGTGAAACTGACATTTCTGTCCTATATTTGTGCGCATATAGTGAAACTGAAATTTCTGTCCTATATTTGTGCGCATATAGTGAAACTGATTTTACTAGCATCAAAGTATCACACGTGTTTCAAGTACAAACCAGTGAAAAAAGCAAGCCAGAGAAAATTGGAGTTCTGGTACTTTACACATTCTTCACTATAACGCGATAGCATTATTGTGCTAATCCAAAGAATTGGCTTGCCTCAATAAACCAGCCTATTTCTATCAGAATACTTGCAATTCCAGCGTCAGCCCATGTTTTATGATAGGAGGTTTATTTTCCTTCAAAGGTGTGCTTCCTCTGCCATTTAATTCTGCAGCTGCTCCAAACGATTTGTCTTGTCCTCATCGGCTGGTGCCGCCATTGTGAAGCCAGCATCATGAAACAGCATAAAGATGTGTGCAAACTGGCACCTGTACAAGCGTATGGGTAAGAAAGCCAACTCTTTGGGCGACTTGGCACTCCAGAGGATGCCTTGTTCTTGCTCACATGCGGATGCGGGGAAGAAAGCAGGCAGAGGCAAGAAGCAGTAGTGCCTGTCTGACATCAGTAGCCATGAAATAGAATCTGCTTCTCTTACACAAGTCTGAATAGGGTGCTTGTGGTGGGCGGGCTCAGCTGCTTTCACTGGCTGGGATATTCAAGTGTGTGTAGTTTAACAAAAGTAAACACATAGAAACAAGCCCAATTCCCCTTAAAAGAAAGCCCCAAAACAACCAAACATCTTACCAAAAAAAGCCCTACTGCCGATCGACATCCAAAATAGCAAAAAAATTCTAAAAATAATACAAACAATCGAGCAGGAGGTGGCAGTTACACAACTGTGGCATTAAGAGGCTGTGAGAGGAAGAATGCTATATTTATATGTAAGCAGCTAGGGCACTAAAGCTGAACACAGAAAAACAGTAACAGAGCAGGAAACCAAGGGAAAAAAGTGTCCCCCTAAGAACAGATGAAAAACCATGGCGGAATGAGACAGTGCTAAGTCCCTGCTCCGTGGGTGGAACACAAGAGAGAAAGGAGGGACAAAGAGGCAGGACTGACCACTAGCAAGCCAGGATTTTTAAAGCACAATGACATGGACAAATGAAAAGCAATGCCAAGAAAGGGGATGGACTTGAAGTCCACAGTCTGATTATAGCAGGTCTTGAAGTAAGACAGTAGCTAATGTTGACACACACACACATATATATATATATATATATATATATATATATATATATATATATATATATATATATATATATATATGTATGTATAACCTCCAGTGTTGCCGAAGGAAGGAGCCACAGACGGGGACTTGTGACGAGGTTCTTTATTAGTTAGCAGATACAGCGTGATGCATTTCGGCGTGAGCCTTCCTCAGACGCCTCTGCCCGACTGAAAGTTCGTGCGCCCAGCTGATTTAAGTCTCTGTGGCACTCCTGATTGCTGAGTGCACGCCTCCCCCAAACCATGTGATCGTCAGTTGCAACGTAGATCTGCTCGCACTGCAACTCCCAGCATGCTCCAAACCTGGGTTGGTGTGACGAGGGGAAACCGAGGCAAAGTCCTTGTGTTTATGGCATATGCAGGGCTGGGCGAACTAGATCAATCAATTAAAACTTTAAGAGCCTCTCAAGTCCCCGCAAAATGCTTCAACCTGCAGCTAGCAGGTCCGCCAGGTCGTGGGCTGGTAACAGTGTACCAACACCATCCGTGAAGGTACAGATTGCCTTTGAGCAACGTCCCATGCTTTCCTGTCGGTGGGCTGCCTCCTGCCAATACCTTGACGGAAAACAAACTGCTTGCGCAGACACCAGAATCAGGAGATATATATATATATATATATATATATATATATATATATATATATATATATCCTGATCCTGAACTTTCAGTCGGGCAGAGGAGTACTCCCAATTTTTTTCTGCAGTAATGTCATTCAAATGTAGGTGCATACTGAGGGGTGTACGTTTATGCTTTTTCTTTCTAAATTATGTTGACTGACTGGTTGTGGACACTGTATATTTAATTACCTGACTGGAATAAAGTTTAGCTTGTACCTGAGAAGAATGGTACTAAAAAAATGTTGTGGTTGATTATTTCTGCTTCCAAAGGTTATCAAAGTAAAAGTAATCATCCAAATAAAAAATGTATTCATAATTCTGGTAGAATTAATTAATGCAATTGTACAAAGTATTTTTTGTACAACATATACCTTAATGAGACTTGTTAAGGAACTGCTTCCTTTATAGTTGTTTATAAATCCTCTTCTTGATAATAGTGCACAATCTAATTAAGCAATGTTGACTGTTATGGCTCGAACACTAATACAATTTATAAATTCAAGGACTCCAAAACACATCAATATTTGGGACAAGTTAGTTGCAAAAAAAGCAACACCGGGCTTCGGAGAAAAAACACATCAACAAAACATTCACCTAATTAGGTTTCGCATTTCCTTTTCTGCCCAGGTTTTTACCATTTTTCTCGGATTTCCTTTACAGTAACCATGGCGAAATCTAATGGAAAACAAAAACACATTAGTTTAAACATAAACATTTACATGAAATCATTACAATTACAATAGAGAAACATGGATACATTTTAAGCAATAAAGGCCATTAAGGCCAAATGTATTTGGAGTGAAGATTGTTCTGGACCGCAAAACTGAACTGTATGCAGAGACATACATAAAGGTATCCTGAACGTTACTATTCACTGCACTAAAACACCCATGTAAAACAATAATATTCTGTATGCAGATGCAAGACAGAGATCTTCCTTGTTCATCTATATTTTATTGCTCTGTCAACTGAATCCAAAATTCTATATTTTGATGTTAGATAACGTAGTTTTACAAACAAAAGTGCACCCAAAAGGTTAATATTTAAGCAGCAAGGTAAATCGTGGGCATCCAGTAAAAGGCACATCAAATAGGGCTGGAATAAAAGGGCTACACTGCAGGGAAGAGCAGTATTGCCTGGATAAACGTATTATCCCTTTGAAAATAAAATTGATGTTTTAGGGCTAAAATTACTCAGAAAGATCTGTGAAACCATGAGCCACTTACAGAAGGACAGAGCTGCTGGATTCCTTCCTAGCTGCCATCAATAAATCTATATTTAAATGAGACACGTTAAGATGACTCTCTTCAGGAAGCAAGCATTCAACACATTGGAAGGATATTCTACCCAAGTTGTGTCAGGAGGACAAACACTAGCATAATATCAAGATCCTATTTTAGTAATTACAGCACAGCCAATTATGACAACCTGGTTAAACGCTAATAAGAGTAGATAGTAACCTCATGCCAACCTCGAGTGGAGACAATCCTTCTAAAACCACGACCAATAGCTCTGTATTGGTGTCATCATGCTGTAAAAATGGATGGAACATGCATTTGCTCGCTCTAGCACAGGTGACTGAACGGACTGCTGCCAATGTACGCAACTGACACATAGGTTTGCCTTCAACTTGATAGCGGATATGGTAGAGAATCTAGCATCAGGTAACTGGACCAAATAGATTACCCACATGAAGGAAATTTACATCTGCCCCCCATGTTTCCTATAGATCCCTTTTCATGTAGACATCACTGCCTTGCATCTTTGAAAGGTGGTTTATCCTACACGAGACGTGCACTCATCACATGCTCATTCGAACAATTCCTAGCTATTAGAGCAGATTCCTAGTTAAGTATCTCAGTACTTCTTGGTACAGAGAAATACTCACGCACGCATTGAATATGTTGAATCATTCTTTTCATGTTCTCTTTCTTTATGTCATTGATCACACATCAATTTTGTAGGGTATACATATATTTTTTGTACATCAATTTAGATGAATTCTTCACTTTTTTAGATCGAGCCTGGGCAGCACATGCGCTGCGTGGCATGCTGTAAAGAGGTAAGGCATACAGGCTCTGCCCATAGGCTTAGTAGTCCCTCCTTGGTACCACCTGGTCTGCATTTGCAACCTCACATAACGACTGGACTTTTTACTTGTGTTGTTACACGGTCTGCTTTATAAGTTGGTGAGCACATTTTCTTTAATGAATAATGGGGTACAATGGTGGCTGCTTCTTGTATTTGCAGCGTACCCACACAGCACTAGTGGGACAATGCCGGCCGATTATTGTATATGCGGCGCATTATGTGTGCTTTAACTTTCATAGTGGCTGCCCCGATAGGTCACTTGTGTGACAATGGCAGGCGCTTCTTGTTTTTTAAACTTTCAAGCTGAGCGTGGCACCCACTTCAGGGACTCCGTGCTTCCTGTTTCAGCTTTTTTAATGTATTTATTTAACTTTAATGCTTAGGATTGCGACAACTTCAGAGACACCACCCTCTCGGCTTCAGATTTCCCTAACGTACCGCAAGGCCTCAGAAAGGAAAAACAAGCATCTGCAATGCAAATGCAGGCTTTGGTGACAGGATTACGGCAATGTTTTGTATTTGGGCAGAGATAAAGCCTCAGTCCACCGACTGCAGATCATACAGAATGCGGCTGCGTGCCTCCTTTTTCGACTGCCTAGATATGCCTCAGCTTCACCTTTGCTTCATAAACTCCACTGACTCAAGGTGAACAAGAGCATTAAATTCAAGGCTTTATGCTACATGTTTCGGGCCAACCATGGTTTGGCGCCCTCTTATATACAAATCCTGGTGAAATGTTACGAGTCCGCCCGACAGCTGAGATCAACCAGCCTCTCACTGTTTTCTGTGCCCAGGTTCCGCCTTGCTCACATGAGAGCCCACTCGTTTTCTTACTTGGGCCCAAAACTCTGGAACTCTCTTCCAATTTAGCTCAGGAAGTGTCACTCGTTTCTAGCCTTTCCTTTATACTCACTAAGTTTAATTCTACATCCAGGGCTGCCGCTTTCGCAGTCTGTGACTTGTCTGCCGTCCTGTCCAATGCAGGGAGACCCTATTGGGGAGCTGCACGCC
This sequence comes from Lissotriton helveticus, assembly GCF_964261635.1. NCBI lineage: Eukaryota > Metazoa > Chordata > Amphibia > Caudata > Salamandridae > Lissotriton > Lissotriton helveticus. The sequence goes on along the minus strand of NC_136063.1, from coordinate 1,478,382,472 downwards.
CTATAAATCTATTATAATAATAATAATAAGCCTCACAATTGAGAGATTTGAGCTATTGGCATTGTAAATGACAATGCCTTTTATTTATGAGTTTAAAAAACCTGCAATAATAAAAGGCAATGTCCTTTACAATACCAATAGGTCAAAGTTTCGAAAATGCGAGACCTATTACATTGCAAATGCTTGTTTCCGGAGTTGATTTGGCTCTGTTATTGACCAATCAGCACTGAGAAGACACACATTTGTTGTCTAACAAATGTAATTACCATCTATGTGTATGATTTGATATACGGTATTTTAGATGTGCTTTTCATATCCTCTGAGATTTGCCTCTGTTCATTGACCAATCTGCACTCTGTTGTCAAAAATGTTGCAGTTTTGTCTCGATAGTATGCACTTTATGGCCATAGGTCTAGAGGTCTTTCATTATATTGTTTTTTGGCCCTTGCGTTTCGCAATCAATTTTGGTGCACATTGCACGTACGTTGATGTTGCTTCCTTTTAGCTTCATAACCACTCCTGGGTAATATCTCTTGTGGCACACCATTTTGTTTTGGCGTCAAGTTGGTGCAGGTGGAATCGGAGTCCCATCACTCTATAGGTAGACTTTGTTCCTCTCTGTTTACAATAACAAAGCACTCGTGCTACGGGTACATTTATACAGTTTTACTTTGTCTGAGTCATTCGTTGGAGAATGCATGTTCAGTTGGAGGCTGCGGCCAAACACAGAATCTCTCAGGTACATGTTACTTGGTAATTCACTCAGGTGTTGGTATCTTATACCATCATATTTTAATCACAGCACTGTATGTAGCATTGTGTGTTTTTCTTAGTCGACAGAGGTTCAGTTCAACCTGGTTCGCATTTACTATAAGGACAATTGTTTGATTGTGCTCATAGTGTGCTATTTATGTCACATTCCAGGTATGGCCTCCAATCATACCCCATTGAGCAGTTTGCTCACTTTTTCTTTGAACCACAATTTATTTTGAGCATTTGCACATCAGTACTCACATCCTTTGTCTATGGTACGTTAGCTGATGATGCATCTGTCAAATTACACTGCACAGCATGTAATGACTCGGCTAGGTCAATAAGATTATCTGGAGAATGTGGAGACTTCACAGGGACAGCTGTCGAGCCTGCATTCTCGTCAGCCAGTAAAAATCTACCTTCTAGTCTTTCTACTGCATCACATTTGCAAAAAGGACTTTTGTAAATAGACAGGGATCAGTATTAACCCAAAGAAAGAACGATTTGTACTGTACTCTAGACCTGCATATTATCAACCTAAGACAGTTACAAAGTCTTGCCACTGGACATGTGAAATAAAGCACCTTGCAAATGAAATAAATATAACTAGTTCACCTGACCCCTGACCGAGACGAGGATGAGATTGGAGTACAGTGGAGTGTTGTACGCAAGTTGATGGATCTAGATAATATTATTAGCCAGTAAGGATCGAAGAGGCTCCATCTAGGGGGTTGAAGATGATGGGTGAAGGCCTGGACCCGGATGCTACTCAGGAGAACTACTGGGATCTTGAGGTGCCAATCTGTACAAGCTGATACCAGTTGGCGTGGTAGGAGGTAAATCACAGTAGAACTGCACTATACCAGTGTATACAGTGTGGATGAGTGCTTATTGATTGATTGTATATAAGGCTGTTGGGGGGCAAGCATGCTGCAGAGGTATTGGTTGTATTAATCGTTACCAGGTAGGGAGTTATTGACAACCTGAAGATTGGCTGTTGCCATGCCCAACTTGGTTTGCAATTGGATTGATCCTTTTTGTAAGTCTGTTGTTCCTGATCCACTCCTGTAATAGGCTGTTTTTTATGTTTTTTTTTCTTTGAAGTATAGATGAATGAGCAGCAGAAGTTATTGACCTAATGAATCAAGAAAGTTTTTTTCAGTATGGAGGGTATCTGTCCAGTTTTTTGGATGCCCGGTAAATTTTCATTGCTGAAGGAATGATTTACAATGTTGAGGAGCAGTGTGAAGGTATTTCCTCGAAGACACTTGATAATAGACAACAGTAGAATGCTGTCTTCACATGAACTGGCCTTGAAGGGGTTCAGAATGTTGGAGAGTTTCAGTGTGTGTGAGTTGGGTAAAAGCAGCCCGCTCTGGAGCAAAGCCGTGGGTAACAATAGGTTTGTATTGTGCTGCTGATGAGGGATCTAATTTTGTTGACTTTCTCAGTGAAGAAATGATTGATGGAATTCAATTTGTCCACCTAAGGATGCACAGCAGGGTCAGGTAGTGAACTGATGAAGTGCCTAATGGTCTTACAGTGTTTTGCTCCCATTTGTTGCTTTGTAGATAGTAGTTTTGTAGCAGTGGCTTTAGCTAGGGTAATGAGGGATCTATAGGCAGGGCAGACTGCTTTGAGTTTGGTTAGGTGGACCAGGAGATTTGTTTATCTCAGTTTCGCTTTATATTTGAGTATGATGCACTTGTTCTCAGAGTTTTGGGGTGTACCACTGCACTGACGGTTTGTATTTGAAGGGTCGTATTTTCAACGCCGAGTTCTCCTTGATTTTTTAGAATGGTTTTTGGGATGTGGAAAAAAGTGTGGACATCTAATGCAGTCTGGTGTGAGTTTGGCAGCTTGATGAATTCTTCTTGGTTGGCATCCGTAAGGAGGTCTTTAAAGGAGTTGAATGTTTCTTTTGCTCTCTTTTCGTAGCTGTGTTGCGAAGGACAGGGGCGAGAATGGGGAAGTGATCCAAACAGTATATGGACACTGGGGCCTTACATTAGATTGTAAGCGCAGTGGACAGCATGATATTGAGCATGTTTGCTTTAGGTTGGGCTGTGCTGTTGATTTTCTGGTTTTGAAGAGTATACTGAGAGACTCCTTAATTTTCTTGGTGCTAGAGTTACTAGATAGATTGAAGTCTCCAAACCATATAGGGTGGTTGCGCCATAAGGAGGTGCAGGTGAAAAGATCAGAGAATTTTTCTAGTAAGTTCTTGTTTGATCGGGGGAGGGCAGAGGCGGCCTGTACATTAGATGCAAAAAGGTTGTCCAAGATGCTGAAAGTGTGAAGTGCAAAAGTGGCCGGTAAGGAGCTTTAATTACTTCAGTCTTGCTCAGCTATTCAGTGTGCACCGTCAGGAAGAATTGTGGATGACTGAGTCTCCCTCCTGTTATCTCCCTACTGTCATCATCTCTGCAGTAGCAAGCAGAGATGTGAACCTCAAGGAGGGCTAGGTTCTGTTGTGATGTCAGATATGTCAGGAGCGCGAATAACTGCAAAAAGTGCAATCAAACTGATTGTAATGCAGGAGATGTATATGTACTAGTGAGTGGTACATGGATGAGGTTGTGGTGTGAGATACCCGGTTTGGATGCTTTTGATTCTGGGGTCCGGGTGTAAGTGTGAATATGTGAAGATCTCAACAGATGTGGGGCACACAGTGCTGATGGCTTACATGAGGGCAGGGATTGTGGCCTAAGCCCGCTTGGCCTGACCAGGCCAACACAGCTGATGAATTTGTCTTTGTCTGTCCTTTGCTGAGGATGTCATGGTGCTGGGGTGCCCGAAGAGTCTCAGGATAAGGTTGAGGGGACACAGGGTTGGCTGCATGGGATGAATGCCAGGAGGCCAAGCTGGGGCAAGGTGCTACTTCGGGCACAGCAATCATCTGATTTAAAAGTATGTTTAGAGCAGTGAAAGCAGCATATCACTGTTACGACTGAGGGGGGATACAGGTCAGGAGATCACATGACTTCACCTGTGCTCTGTAGAAACTGGGTTGGTTTAAGACATAATAACAACTTCATCTCCGCTCCACTATTAGGAAGAGACAGAACTTTGTCCTATGTCATGGTCCAAGGTACAGGGCCAAAATCATCTCTTCCTGCTTATTCCAAGATAATAGTATTAAAGATACTAGTCTCACGTTTGATCTATGTAACTGTTTACTGTTTGCACTTTTTATGTGTGTTCCCGTATACCATCAGTATTATACTCCGTATTATTCCCCCTATTTGTATTCTGTATATTTTTTGTTCCCTGCTCCCATTTCACTTTTTCCCTACACTGGTCAGCTTTGTAACCTGCAACCAGTTCACTTTTTCTCCCGTACACTGGTTGCACTTATAGTTTGGTCCAGTACTACAACAGTATTATACTTCTACTGGTACTGTGTACACTTTTGTAACCTGCACATTTCACCTTTCCTCATGTAACACACCGATCGCTACCTCATATATCTTAGTGGATCACTAGTGTCACTGTTGATCCAGGTAACCCACTGTTTGCATCTGCACTTGTTTTCTTATTCCTGTACTTCACTAGTGCTCACCCTCCCGCACCTACACATACCGACATCCCAACATGGATCCCGTCGGTAAGCACACATATAAAATCAACTACCCACCCGTTCTCTCCAAAAAAGCAGTTAAACGCTTTAAACACAACTTCCTGAGGTCCCACCCTGAAACCCCCTTTGCTGACACTTACTTCTCCCCGGTCAATGGTTCCATGAACACCGATTTCATCTTCCACACCATACGCAGAGCTCAATGGAGAAAAGCGTTCTGCACCCTACTCACCGTCTCCACCACCAGGAAATCCACGCATGGGCTAACACTCTACATCACACCATCCCAACTCTTCCCAGGCAGAGCCACCATTACTATCATTACATACAACGGGATTGTCCTAATTCAATCCACAGACAGGAACCTGGAACTATTAGACAACCTGTTCCCCACTTTCAAAGGACACCTCTCCAAGACGCGGACCCTCGCCCATATCACGTCGAGTCCTACCACCCCTGACTTCACAGCTCCCACCCACAACAATTCTAACATTAGGCAGCATCAGGTAGACACCACACACTCTTCATCCAGAGACAGACCCTTCACCCCTGACTCCTCAGCTCTCACCCACAACCCCTCTATCCTAGTCCAGCCCCAGGTAGCTTCCACACACTCCTCGAGCACAGACACAGATCTCTCCCCCTCACACACCATTCGCCCCCCTACCCCACACTCTTCAAACTCAGACGCAGATCTCTCCCCCCAAACACCATAGGCACTCCCATCCCCCATACCAACCCTCTGACTTTCACGCATACCATTACCAACCCTCGCACCCCCGACATCACAGCCCCCACCTACAACACATCTAACCTAGTTCAGCACCTGAACGACACGCCCAACGTCATATTCCACCCTGTATCCCCACCCATTCTCAGTCCCTACTGCCCTCTAACTAACTGCGCAGAACACACCTCCTTTCTTAACTTAACTCCCCCGCCCCACAACAGGACCATCTCCAATCCCATTCCCCCCATCCTCAGCTCCCATTACCCCCCGTCCTGCACTCCCACCACCACTAACATACACCAATCCTCCACCTTGCTCTCTCCGTCTACCACCTATGCCCTCACTCATACCACCAACCTCCTCCCTACCTCATCAACACCCCTCCCGCCTAAATCCTCTCTCCCCCCTAACACCAATCCGTATACTGACACAACGGACCCCTGCACCAACACCAGCCCACTCCCCCACCTACACGCTACTTCCCCGGTCAGTCACTCACCCCGGATTTCCATTCCCACCTCCACGCTGGACAAGATTATGGCCACCCTCATCCAGGTCAAAGAAGACACGCACATCATCAAAGAACTACTATCCACTCACCCCAGACACCCCACACCCACCTCCTCTTCCCCCTCCCCTCCCAACATGCCAACCCTTCCGGTTGACTCTCTCACTCAACGCTCCCCTCACTGGACTTCAATCCCTGTTCGCAACCGCAAAAACCGCCCTCGTCGCCCCTGCAACCCTCTTTCGGACCTCGACACACTCACCCTCCTCCGCTCCTACGACCCAGCTCCCCAAAATCACACATCCACCTCACACCTCACCATTCCCACGATACACTCAAATCCCCTTAGACCCCCACACTAAACAGCAGAATCTCCATCCCTAATAACCTTAGAAAAATCCCTCTCTCTCTAGAACCCTCTACCACCCTCTACACACCCCGTCTCAAATGCTCTCTGCTCAACTGTAGATCTGCCTCGAAACATTCAGCCGCCATCGCTGATCTCATCCTAACACTGGACCTAGACCTAATTATCTTGACTGAAACCTGGATAACTGAATCTTCTACACCTATAATGGATATTCTGGTTCCTCCCAACTACCACATCATTAGACTTGACAGGTCCGGCAAAATAGGTGGTGGAATCGCATGCATCTACAGGAACAACCTCTCTGTTCTGAAAGTCAACTCCACCTCCCTACCATCCCCAACATTCTATGAATACATCTGCCTCGACATTATCAGTGAGGGCAAACCGATATGCTCTCTTCACGGCATTTACCACCCACCCAGGGACAACGTCATCTTTTCCCAACAAATCATGGATATGATCTCAACCAATTCCGGACGGCAGCTCACCCAAATATTCCTCGGCGACTTCACCTCCACTGGAACGATCGCAATGACGCAGTTGTAAATAGTCTCAAAAATGTCCTCAATGCCCTTGACCTCACTCAAATATGCAACAGCCCGACCCACGAGAAAGGCTCTATCCTGGACCTTATCATCTCCAAAGAGGACTCTATCCAACTCGAGTCCATACAACACTGTGACTGGTCAGATCATCATATTGTCACATTCTCCATCAACGAAAAAGTCAAATTTAACCCGGTTCAATCCTTCAAGCCCAAAGTCTGGAAAAGAGACCTGAAAAAACTCAACCCGAGCTCTTTGCCTCCTAACAGCTGCAATCTCCTACTTCCACCTACCGGAGCTACAGACGTTCAATCCCTGACTGACCACTATCTCAACGCTATGACCTCAATAATTAACGAGGCTGCACCAATGAAGCTAAAAAGAGCTCCCACTAAAACCTCCAATCCTTGGTACGACGGGAGTCTCAATGAGGACAGACGAGACATGCGAATGGCAGAGCGCACCTGGAGATCAGCTCCCTCTGCACTACACCTAAAAACTCTGAAGAAAAAGAGAAACGCCTACTTCAGGAAAATAAAACGCTCAAAATCAGATTTTTTCAGCCTCCAGCTCGACCAAGCAAAAAACCGCCCGAGAAAACGGTTTGAGCTTATCAGAGCACAATCCAAGGAACAACCCCAACCACTCAGCACTGTGCGCGAAGCACCTTCCTGTGAAGACTTCTCCGCATTCTTTATCCAAAAAACTGACAACATAAAGAGTGATCTCCTCATTGATGCAAGCCTCTACTCCAAGCCCCATTGCATAGCACCCATTGAACCAAAAAACAATGCCACATGGTCATCCTTTAGCACCTACTCTGAAGAAGAAATTGGCAAACTGCTCAGCACCTTGAAACCATCCAATCACCTCACGGACCCCCTTCCTGCTAACGCTGTAAAAGACTTTACCCCTCTGCTTCTCCCACTCTGGACTAAAATTATCAACAGCTCACTTCAACAAGGAACCATACCTGACTCCCTCAAAATTGGACAGGTCACACCTATACTAAAGAAACCTACAGCCGACCCCTCTGATCTGAACAATTACCGTCCCATTACCAATATTCCCACTCTCGCCAAACTACTGGAAAAATGCGCACAAAAGCAATTGACTAAACACATTGATCAGTTTGATCTCCTTAACCCTCATCAATCAGGCTTCCGAGCAGGGCACAGTACTGAATCTGCTATGACTCACATAATTGACGATGCACTTCAAATCCTAGATCAAAACGACACCTGCCTCCTCATCCTTCTGGATCTCTCTTCAGCATTCGACACCGTGAAACATGAGAATTTACTCGAACTATTAAACACAAGAATGGGTATATCTGGAACTGTTCTCAAGTGGTTCACTTCCTTTCTACACAACAGGTCGCAGAAATTCAAGAGCAACAACCTGTTGTCCTCGCCAATACCTGTATCACTAGGCGTCCCCCAAGGTTCCTCACTATCCCCAACTCTGTTCAACCTAGTCATGGAACCTCTCACAACCTTGCTACAAGCCTCTAATGTACACTTCCACATGTACGCCGATGACACCCAACTTTATCTCAAATTACAATCCCCCAAAGACATTTTGCTCCTGAACTCAACGATTAGAAGCACCCAATCCTGGCTTGCTGATAATCATCTCAAACTCAATGCTCTGAAAACAGAGTTCCTTCTGATCTCACCTCCAGCGAAGACCTCTACCACGCAAACTTGGCTTAAACACCTAACCGCACTCAATGTCCAACCCACTATCGTGGACTCAGCAAAATCTTTAGGCATAACACTTGACACCAATCTCAACATGCAGCAACATATCAGCAAGGCAACTAAGGGAGCGAACTTCCAAATCAATACCTTGAGGAAACTTAAACCCTTCCTCCCAGCCAAAGACTTCCGAACTGCAGTACAATCACTAGTCATCCCTCGAATAGAATATGGTAGCATCGCCCTCTGCGGACTCCCCCTAACTACTACCGCACCTCTAAGAGCTTCTCTAAACGCTGCGGTTAGACTCATCACTGGGTCAAAAAAGAACTCATACATTACCCCTGACTTGAAATCCCTGAACTGGCTACCTCTTGAAGCCAGAATACATCTGAAAATCGCTTGCATGACACACAAAGCGGTACACCTGAGCTCACCCGGTTACCTAACTCAGAAATTGACAATCTCTGGCGGCACCAGAAACACTAGAAGCGCAAATAATCTTCTGCTGAAGCCTCGAAGATTCCGGAAGGAAAAAACCTATAAACGCTCCTTTTCAGGAATGGCACCCAGGATCTGGAACTCACTCCCCCCCGAAATCAGGCTCATCTCCTCCACCAGACTTTTTAAGAAAGAAGTAAAAGCTATCCTCATGGCTAAATACACTTGAACTATTATCTCTGACTCTTTAAGACTATGCACTGAACTGTACTACTTTTTCGATCCCTTTGCTATCTTCATCACCTGTATTATCGATTTACATGATTGTCTTTGCCTCCACCTATTAGTACTGTTAGCCTTATTGACTTACCTGTATGACTATGCTAACTCATGTACCTACCCCACTTGTTACCTCAACTGCGCTAAGCCTAATTGGCCTGTTACTCACTCTCCTGTTCGCACCCCTTCTTTGTAAAGCGCTCTGATATCTGCAAAGATCTTGTTCGCGCTATATAAAACTTTCAAAATAAAATAAATAAATAAAGATGTAGTTTAAACCAGGTTACATATAAAAAATAAAAAATCAGTCTAAGTCATTGAGAGAGAAAAATAATTCTGGTCATGGCTTCCGATGTAAAGAAAATGCTTGACCGGCCTTCATCCACTTATCCCCAAAAAGCATGCAATACCTAGACAGAAGCACTGTCAAATTGGCATTGCAGAGCATCAGCCTGTTATTTTAGTACACTCCGTTTCTGTAACTATCCACTGACTTTGCCTTATCTTGAACTGTGGCACAACACTCAGAGGAAAATCGTTTCATTCTCCCAAGAGCAGCCATCACAATAATTATTTGTTCTGGGTTGTAATGAGACACCAATACTTCTCAAACGAACAACTTGAAGTCAAGACACTTAGCTGGAACCTGTACTCACACATGTTTTATCATATTTCCTGAAGTCCACATAGAGTCTTGGGTAATAGCTTTTGGCCTGAGAGGTTAAAACCATGTCAACCCTGAAAGACTCATGTTGACGAATTTTCAAGACGTGGACCTACAAAAGCAGAAAAATAACTAGAAAGGGACATGTAGAGCAACAATTCTTTTTCAATGAATCAGCAAGAACTCTCATCATCTGGGGCCACAGGTAGCTGAACATGCCAGTTCAGGTCCTAATCAGGTCAGGCAATGGCATATTCACAGCTCAGTCCTCCACATTAAGGCTGGAAATAAAAACATTGATTCAGTTTTGAAACTCTAGTTGGTGAATACCCCCTAAAACCCTAGTACCCCCTAAAACCCTCGGATGACTAACGTATTGGGCCTGGGAAGTATGTAAATGTGCCAGAGAGCATTGTTGGTGAATAAACCTGAAGACCAGATTGGTTGGAGAATATGCACAAGAGTAATAATAAATTAAAAAGGAAAAGTGTTTCAGGATTAACATACATATACTCGACAAATGGGACTATCAACATCTCAATAATGGTAACTACTACTGAAGAGGTCTCCCTTGCCTTGAGTATAGTCTAAGGGCTGCAAGTGTGACCTGCAAATCGATATCTAATCCCACACTTGCAGTTCTTTGGCTGAGTGAGAGGCAGGAAAATGCCTTACTGAAGCTTTTCTAACTCTGCAGAACCTCAAATTCAAGTTGTTACTGAAGATCTTAATAATGGGCCATTAGCGAGAACAGACAATGGAATTTAGACTAGGTTTCTGATGTTTGGAGAAGCAACAATGTATTGGAATATACTTCTCTATCGGATCCCATACCCTCCTCTTCTTATGGCTTGCCACCGTAGACTTTGTACGTCCCTGCCCAAGACTGTCCACTGTCTCATCTTTCTTAGTCCCTGATTTATATATCTCCTTCCCTGAGGTCCACATTTAATCCATGCCTGTCATTATCATTTTCCTCTCTTCTAGTGTAAGTTGGAAATCTTCTAGAATGGCTCTCAAGCTGTTTTCCCAGGTGAGGCAAGTGGAGATGGGGTGGGGGAATCATGAGGCAAAGTGCAATGTTCAAAATATTTTAAATAAAAAACGAGGAGTATTGAGATTAAATCCTCACGGACAACGATATTAGGAGGCAATACTCATGTGAAGGTACTGCAAAGCTGCTGTGTTGGGAAACCCTAGACAACACTGGAATGAAGCAACCTGCCAGCTTCATTGAAGCCAGTGGCCATGAATGGACCAAAGTAGCTGTTTTGACACAATCTTGCACACCTTCCTCTAAGCGAAGACTCGTGAGGGCAGATCTGCCAAGGGGTGGATGTAGGGGTCAATCCCTGACCTTTTTCTTGAAGTCTCTGAGGAAATGTCTTCCCTTCTAAAAGTGAAATTGTATGCTCTGTACTACAAACTTACAGAGAATGTCATCTGGAAAGTAGTGCCTGACAGCACGAGGATGAAACTGTCCAAAGGCAAAAAAAAACTCCAGATTTACTGGGTCCAAACTACAGGCGACTTTGTACAAGTTTGAAGTTGTGTATCTAGGTAAGAGCAGGACTAGAGCAAAACGGTACCTGACAGGACTGGAGCAGAGCAGGAGTGGAGCACAGCCAGAGCCTGCAGGACAGTACAGAGCTGGGGTTCGTAGGACTGGAGTAAAGTATCCAACAGCAGGTGCAAGCTGCAGGAGTTGTGACACATTGGTACACTGATCAAAGGCTCTTTATATACCAGTAAAAAAGAAACCGCCTGACAGAAAAGGGCTGGTCCATGAAATGGACGTACAGAAAAAGTGTTAACGTTTGTTGGCAATCTTGGCTTGGAGTCAACTTTTGATGGGCATCTTGGTAAGGCCTTTCACTAAAGGGGAAATGAACGAACACTTACCACTTGCAATTGTTCCTGTTGCAGGCCTGGAATCATAACAAAATCACTCTCAACCCAATCAAACTGAGCTGGAGTGCAACCAGTAACACTTCCATGGACAGCAAATCTCAAAAATGCACTGGAGCGAACATGTGTTTTCGTTACTTGGAGAAGCAGTGTTACATGGGTGTGGTGACCACCACCCCAGGCTCTAGAGAGTGCACCCGTTACCAGTTACCGTTACCGTTACCAGTTCAGAATTTCTCATGAGGAAATTGTCAGTCTACTGCTCATAATCTTAAAAACAAGCTTCTGAAAATTGCACACAAACTAGTTTGTAAACTAAGCACATAGTGAAAGGGAGTTCAAGGGATGTTGACAAAAGAGATGAAACACACAGGCCTTTCAAGTATGAGCGTTATAAACCTGCCTTACACAAATCCTAGTTTTTTTTTAAAGTCAATTGTCTGTGACAAAGATTGAGCTGCAAAGAAATTACACAAAGCAGGTGCAGCTCTTTACAATGCATAGCTAAGCAGATTACAGTTGTACAGTCTACAGAAAAAGGCATGTAGATGTGTTGGGGAGATATGGATCGATGGAGTGCTGCACTGCACAACCTCTAGAGTTACTTTTTAAAACCTGCCTAGGCACAGCCTTTGATCCAACCAATCTGAGGCTAAGGGTCCCTAGAGATATAAACCAAAGAGAACTCTGCAAAAAAAAAAATGCATAAAGAACTGAACAATCATGACTCAAATGGGGAGTCCAGATCGATTTTACTCACCTAAATTCTCCGCTGACATACTTGTCACGATCTTTAAACAACAATATCGAGGTTTTATAAATCTTTATTGCTCGACTCTCCCCAGTGGATGTACTGGCATGGTACACATTTGCCTGGAAAAAGAACCAATACTTTAATGAGTCCTCACAAAAGGTGGATATACAACATATTTGGCTTGTGGCTTGAAGGCCTTTCTTTTTTTCTGTGCAAATAGGCAACACAAACAATCAGTCTTTTGGAGGGAGGAATCCTTTGTGACAATGTGCCTGCACGCCGCCCAAATCCCATGATGCAACAGCGTAGAAGCTATAACTATACTGCCATGGACCAATGCCTATTTTATGTAAAGAGCAGGACTATGCATTAACCCATAAATGTCACAACAGCAGAACCATACTATAAATACCACAGTTTACAACAGCATAACTACCATCTGCATTTTCTAAACTCCATCTTATGAATTCTGCTCTTCAGGCAGCTAAGTATTTCTTCTGTTGCATTTATTTTAAACAGATCATATGACAGCGGTTTTGCGATTTTGAACGCTATGGTAATATTCAGAGTACTGAATTGAGGGACAGTAAAGAGGAACAAAGATTTTACAGTAGTACGGAAACGTATTTTATACCGTTTCTTCATGCTTCGTTGTATAATATGGAATGTACCACAAGGAACCCCTTTTCTGATTCCACCAGGCTGCACTGCCACACTTATAGTTTGAGTCCAATGTATCAATTTCTTGAAAATTATCGTCATACCTTTTAATCCATTTACTCTTCATTCATTATCAATTCATTTTACTCAATCTTGTGAGCGAAGTTATTTCAATAAAGCACAGGAATCCATGTAGGGTTCCACTTGCCATGATTTTAATAAAACAACCCAATGTATTTCGGGAAATCACTTCCCTTCATCGAGTTTAAACACCATTTATGAAACGAAATAGAGTATGTAAATGGTCTTGAAATGTGAAGCATTGTGTTAGTTGGTTTCGCAAAACGCTGTTACACTGTCAGTTAGGATCACTGTTTTGAATATGGTGTTATAAGGACGTATTTTTATATTTATAGATGCCCCTGATGAAGGGAAGTGATTTCCCGAAATGCATTGGGTTGTTTTATTAAAATCATGGCAAGTGGAACCCTACATGGATTTCTGTGCTTTATTGAAATAACCTCGGTCACAAGATTGAGTAAAATGGATTGATAATGAATGAAGAGTAAATGGATTTAAAAATATGACGAAACATGGATTAAACTAAGAGTAATTTTCAAGAAATTGATACATTGGACTCAAACTATAAGTGTGACAGTGCAGCCCGGTGGAATCAGAAAAGGGGTTCCTTGTGGTAAAATTGTTAACATCACAGCGCACTGAGACGAAGCGTTAAGCAGGTTCTTGCACACCAATAAACTACTACGGTCAAAGAATATTGATTAAGTTGGATGACAAGGTGTGCATCTCTTTTCTAACTAATATGGAATGTAGCCATTAATCACTAACTGACTGTTTGCCTTTTAACTATTGAGATTACTAGCAATCAACTTTTGAAAAGTTCAGTTGTGAGGTTTGTACTTTGGATGAGATTTATGTGTTTCAAATCATTTTTTATCATAGCAAGAGCGTCACAAAGGACCATGCGTCATGTTAAGTGTCCACAGCCTGCAATGGTTTAGGAGGGCCGTAGACACGTGCCTTGGGGGAAATGCATGCCAAGGAGCGCTTGGTCTTTGCCAGTCGTACGAGGGCCGAGAGTCAGGACTTTCATGCATGCTATCCTGATTTGTACAGCTTTGGAAGATAAGAGTCTCCACAACACGTGTAACATTATTTTGCAATATCTTGAATGTAAGTGCAAAATTGGTTTGAACCTATTGACCCACTTGATTTCAGGCAGTGATGTGTACATTTTACAAGACATACTGGTCTAGTGAGATAAATGATTTCAGAGGCACGTTTGAATGGTAAGTTCTGAAGGATGGCAGAGTCAAACAAGCATTGGCAAAGCCAATAGGTCGCGCCTATGCAGGAGCTATTGGCTTTGCCAATGTGTTTCAGCCATGTTGTACACCAGCTTGGCTGCTGTTCAGCGTGGCTAAAAGCTAGTGACGTAAAGGAGAGTGACAAGAGTGGAGGGACGTAGAGTGGAGTGTCTTAGAGAGGCCTTTTGTAGAGTGGAGTAGCACAGTGTCAGAGTACAGTGGCATAGAGTGGAGTGGCAGAGTGTCGCAGAATGCAGTGGCATAGTGTGTCACACAGGGCTGTGACACAGTTGAGTGGCATAGGCTGTCGTAGTGTGCAGTGACAGAGCGGAGTGGCATAGAGTGGAGTAGAGTGTAATAGAATAGAGGGGTAATGAGTGGAGTGATAAAGAGTGTAGTAGTGTGGAATAGAATAGAGTGGTATAGAGAGGTGTAGTGTGTAATTGAATAGATTGGCGGGGCGTAGAGAGGAGGGGCATGTCGTGGTGGAGTGTCATGTTGTATAGTGGAGTGGCGTACGATGGGGGGACGGGTTGTAGAGTGTATTGGTGTGTCAGAGTTGGGGTGTAATGTCACAAATAGGAGTGGAGTGGCATGTTGTAGAGTGGAGCAGCATACCGTGGAGGGACGTGTCGTAGAGAGGAGTGGCGGGTCGTGGGTGGCATGTCAAACAGGAGTGGCATGCAGTAAAATAGACTGAAGTGGCATGTTGTGGAGTGGCGTTGAGTGGAGAGGTGTGTCTTAGAGTGGAGTGGCATGTCGTAAAGTAGAGTGGAGTGGCATAGAGTGTAGGGACGAATCTTATAGTATATTTACCTCTGCCTACCTTTGGGGATCCACTGAACTCTGTGCACACTATACCTTACTTTGCTATAGTATATAAAGAGACAGCTTCCATCAAGAGTAAAATGGCGTAATGTGGAGTGACACAGTGGAGAAGGGCATAGAGTGTAGTGGCATAGAGTAGAGAGGTACAGAGTATGAGCAGTGGCGTAGAGTGCAGTGGCATATATAGTGAAGTGGTGCAGAGTAGAGTGGGATAGGGTTCAGTGTTGGAGAGTGCAGTGTTGCAGAGTAGAATGGTGTAGACTAGAGTGGTGTAGAGCGGCCTAGAGAGCAGCGGTGTACAGTGGTGCAGAGTAGAATTAAGTGGCGTAGAGTGCAGTGATGTAGAGTGCAATGGCTTAGAGTAGAGTGGCGTTAAGTGCAGTGGCATAGAGCGCAGTGGTGCAGAGTAGATTAGAGTGGCGTACTGTTGATTAGCGTAAAGTGCACTGGCATACTAAGAAGGGCGTAGAGTGTTGTACAGTATAGGGGAGTATAGTGCAGTGGTGCAGAGTAGACTGGCGTAAAGTACAGTGGCTTAGAGTAAACTGGTTTTGAGTGAAGTGGCGAAGAGAACAGTGGTGCAGTGTAGATTGCAGGGGCGCAGAGTGGAGTACAGTGCAAAGACAGAGTGAATTATTTCAGAGTAGACTGAAATGGCATACAGCGGAGTGGTGCAGGGTGGAATGGAGTAGAGTGCAGTGGTGCAGAGTAGAGTGGAGTAGTGTGAAGCAATGCAGAGTAGAGTGCAGTGGCATAGAGTGGTGTGGAGTGGGGTAAAGTGGAGTATGCATAGCGTGGTAGTACGCTGCCATTACAGACAACACATTTTCAATTTAAATAGCCAATGTAATTGCACAGACATACAGTTTTACTGATAAAAGTATACAGCGCGCAAACGATAATGTGTGGAAATGTCCTCAACTAGTGTATGGATTTTTTTTAACCATATTAAAATAATGTTATGTTTTTTCTCCAGGTCACAACAAAATTTAGATGCCTGTAAATGTACTGTACAGATATTTCAGAATGTATCAGAATTATGAAAGCACAAATGAAGCACATTTTCTGGCAATTCTGTAGTGTGGTGGAAACAAATTTTATGTTATGTTATTGACACTTATAACGTGCACGACTATTCAAAGAGTATCCCGGCGCGAGCCAAGTAGGGGCGAAAGTGAACGGACCATTATATGAAATTAGGCTGTGGTGATTAAACGGATAACAGCAATTTAATGCAACATTGGTAGACCTGGTAGCCCAAATACCACCTGGAACCACAAACAAAGGTTCCATGTGGAACAATTACAATTAGAACAAGCATTTACAATGCAACGGTTTCGCCTTTGGAGAAGTTAGAGATATTGGCATTGTAAATGACAAAATTTGTATTTATGTGTTGGTTTTGAAAACAGATAAATAAATGGCATTGTCATTTACATTGCCAATAGCTTAATCTCTCGCAAATGTGAGAACTATTGTACCCTACGGACGAGCTCAGCAGACAGCAATTACTACCACCCACACACACACCCAGAGCCACACACACACACCCAGAGCCAGCCACACTCACCCAGAGCCAGCCACACTCACCCAGAGCCAGCCACACTCACCCAGAGCCAGCCACACTCACCCGGAGCCAGCCACACACACCCAGAGCCAGCCACACACACCCAGAGCCAGCCACACACACCCAGAGCCAGCCACACC
Source organism: Lissotriton helveticus (assembly GCF_964261635.1). Lineage (NCBI taxonomy): Eukaryota > Metazoa > Chordata > Amphibia > Caudata > Salamandridae > Lissotriton > Lissotriton helveticus. The sequence goes on along the minus strand of NC_136063.1, from coordinate 1,478,365,717 downwards.
CACACACACACACACACAGAGCCCCCACACACACACACAACCAGAGCAGTCACATACACACACACACACTGGAGCAGTCACACACACACACACACTGGAGCAGTCACACACACACACTCTGGAGCAGTCACATACACACACACACTCTGGAGCAGTCACATACACACACACACTCTGGAGCAGTCACATATACACACACACACTCTGGAGCAGTCACACACACACACTCTGGAGCAGTCACACACACACACACACACACACACACACACACACACTCTGGAGCAGTCACATACACACACACCCTGGAGCAGTCACACACACACACACACACACACACACACACCCAGGAGCAGTCACACACACACACACACACTCTGCAGCAGTCACATGCACGCACACACTGGAGCAGTCACACACGCACACACTCGGGATCCCTCATGTGTAGACAGCGGGTGAGATCGTTGGTGTTTTCAAATATAGAAGAACGGGCAAAATGGAAGACTTTACTAAATGTGAATCTTTCCTAGTACTGATAAGATCCGTGAAATGTGTTTCCCTTCACTTATAATTTCCTGCTCATTTCTTTTGCGATACATAACATCCTCAAACAACGGAGCCTTCAAGGAAGCCTTAATTAATTTCATTCCCAGAACCATCAATAAGCAACATCTGTCTCTGTCTTAGGCAACGAACATTTGGTATGACCATACTGACGTGGCAAGAAAATTTCTATGTGGCTTGACCCACACGTAATCTTTGGCATGCCGGGATTAATCACAACAAGAAGAAACATGAACTTAATCTGGTGTGACCATCACATCTTCTCTTTACATAACAACTTTGCAACTTGAAAAGCCCCAGCAGAAGTGACACAAAACTATGTCACCTACAGGCACCTTAAGAAATTAAACCTTTCAGCCCTTGAACATATCTCACTGAGTAGGACCCGTTCATGCAGGGCCGTGTCCTCTGATCTACAAACACGAGTGGCACGTGAGCACGAGTTTGCAGAGCGGCGCGCCCGCGTGAGCAGCCATTGGGGTCTAATTCTGTCAGTGGCATTCCCGGAAGGAGCGAAACATCAGCATGCGGTGCCGAGAGGCTAAAAATAAACATTACAAACTAAAGCGAGCAGACAGCTTTACCCAAAGCATCAGCTCGCCGGCCCCTCTGGTTATTTATGGCGCAACTGTGTCACCACCACAGAAGAGCACATGGCAGGCTGGAAAGACAGCTCAGGAGATTCATGGCCGGCTGCAGAGACGTGTGCGAAACTCGCATGTCGAGAGGTTTGAACTGCTGCAACAGACCCTCAGTCGGCCAGCCCCTGAAGTGAATTAAACGAACCTCCGTGAAATATGCGGTTAGTTTTAAAGACGCCATCATTGATACCCCATGACTAGTTATAGAAAGTGGGCTGCACTCAAGCACGTTACGAGTAATGGGACGTGGTCTGTTGATAGGAGGAACTTTTTTTTCATTTACATTGCAAATTGCCAAGTTTTCTACACTTTCTGAAATGTCCCCGGCTTCATTTGCTTCATTTTTTAATACCAAGCCTCAGGACAGGCTTTCGGGTCCTCCCAGTGACACGGGCGGTGGTAGGTTTTTGATACATCGATCATCCAGCGAGACGTGTTCGATTCAAGTGGCTGAACCCTGAATAAAAGGCGCACATCTATAATACAACTGCAAGGGGCTCCATAAACCCCCCAGAATCCAACAGCACGACATGAGATAGCCCAGCCTGGCATTAAAAAAGCATAGTATGTCGGAGCATGACCTAACACTACAACATGAAACATAGCGCACGGTATTATAGCACAGCATAGTGTAAATGTACAGGAATGTATTAGCATAGCAGAGTTTAATAACATGTCATAAATGAAAGAAATGATAAAGAAGCAAAATAAAAAAGGTACAACCTAGCGGGAGGCACACGGACAGCGGGAGGCACACGGACAGCGGGAGGGGGGTGGGCAGGCACAAGGACAGCGGGAGGGGGGCGGGCAGGCACACGGACAGCGGGAGGGGGGAGGGAACGGCAAGAAAGGCACTCACCTGGACTTCCTCCGGCCGCGGAATGACCAAATGAAACCTCGACGTCGGAAAAAAAATAAACCCCGCCCACCGCCGCACTGACGTGACAAAAGGGGCCGGATGAGTAAAAGTCTCAGAAACGCCCACGAGTTGCCTCGCAGGATGACGGACGCCTCTGTTTGCCAATGGCTAGCGTCCATTTATGGAGCTAGCCAATGGGAAACAGAGGTGGGACGAACATCCATACTGTAACTCAAAAGATTTCGCCCTGGGCAGAGCACTGCGTGCTCTCGCCAGGTCGAAACCTAAATATCACAAAATAAATTTTAATCAGAGAAACTGGCCTCGCTCATAAGTCTTTATACGTTATTATATTTGCAACATCACAGAAATGTGCTCAGTAGGCAGGTGATCTCTCAGTGACTGAAAAACAACCAGTGTAATAGTCTGTATAAAAGAACATAAGACAATGGAACATTCAGCTGATTTCAGTAGTAGGGATAATTGCTTAAGCCTTAGTTGTTCAGTAATCTAAACAACATTATAACTATTTAGTTCCAGTTTATAGAATTGTTGACTGCGTTGCGACCCATAGCATTATAGAGGTCATTAGGACATAAATAAGTCAATGGAGCAAGAGCAGAGAAATGAGCTTGAAGAAGTTTTGTGGAGTCTGAAGAATAGGATTTTTTAGGGCTCGGGCGGAGCCTGAGATCCTATTACTACAGAAAGAAAAAAAAGTGTGTTAAGGCCTTGGGAAAGACACATTCCTCAGTTTTTTCTTATCTGAATATTGATTGGTCGTCGCGATGCTGTTTTTGTAGTAGTCTTGATGCCATAGGGCATTAGGCGGCCATGTTGGCATATTCTCGGCGGTTTCGCGCATGGCCGTCCATAAATATCAATTAGGAGCTGTCAGGGTGGCCGTGTAATGCATTCCAGATGGTGTGCGCGCGTTCACCATCTAGCAGTGCGTTTGTAGATTAGCTGAGTCAGACCGTCTTCACATAGTTTCTAAAAACGTTAGACAAATGTGGGCTTATATACCAGCGACGTGCATCATTCCTTTGGGACGTAAATACACTCTAAAAGCGCCTGTGGTCCAGCGGACACCCACAGCAAATATACGACTGACTACAGATGAAGACAAGACGTCTAAAGCCAGCTTGTTTTATCCACAGATAAATCAGTCTAATTAAAAGTTATAAGAGAGCCGCAAAGGGGCTCCAGGCTTGCACACGCCAGTTTTCACAGTTTGAAATACAGGCCCTGTCTGGCCGAGCTCTCTGTGAACATCTACCCTGCTTCCTGCACATTTATTAGTTTACCAGATAAAAGAGGCGCAGAAAGAGGACTGTCATGCGAGACAGTGGAGCTCATGTTTCCCAATCGACAGCGTTCGCAGTGTGCTTCAATGCACCAGCGGGCGTCTCACATTGCAGGGCAGAAATCGAGCAACTAATAAAACGCCATTATGTTCTGTAAACCACAAATCTCCCAGATGAACGGCTCAGGGCCATTGTGGCACACAACAAAAGGCCCTCCTCCGGATTCCGCTCATAAAACTCATGAAACTGAGCAGATTGCATAAACAGAGCACAATTCCTTATGCAATAGAAATGCCAAGATTGTAAAGATGTTCTGAATCTTTCCGTAGCACTAATCCCAGTCTCCATTGTATACTTTACACTTTCCTCATAGACCATTTAGGAGGGTGCTATTCCATGGTTTTGTAGGGGAGCCGGCTAAAATCAATTGAGAATAGTTTTGGAAAGTAAGGGAGACTCTGGAGGCGTGTGTCCACTGAAAGCTTCGTGACCAACTCACTAATGCATGTATGAGTTCATTCTTAACCTGCTCTCCCCTTCCCCCATGAGAAGAAGCATTCCACCTGTTTGAAAGGTGAAGATGAATTTAAGAAGTGACTCTTTCCAAAGAAGGGTGTGTTCAGAGGTGTGTCTTAACAATACTTTTGTGTATTTTGGATGTGAAAGGTCCATGTATTGTGGACTCTTCTGCACGCATGTGTGAAATTACAAGCATTAAAAGTGACAGTCGAAACTTAAGCAATAAAATCCGTTTTGACACATCTTTGTCTAGTTGCTACACTTTAGACACTTAGATCTCCTAATCCCTTGTGCCCTTGGCGTTTATGGCTTGGCTGCATCTGGCGGATACAATAAAACATTTCTAATAAAAAAAAACATGGCTGTAACATTTTTAGCTTTATTGACAGCTGATATGCTGCAGGGCTTTAAGAGACGTGTCAAATATTTATTTCCGCTTCGGAATTAAATAGAAAGATTTAAACACAAATTAGAGGTCAATGTTTTAAAGAAATGTAATAGCTGGGGGGCTGGTTTATATATTGGCGGTACAGAGTGTGTTTACTGCCAATATAATGGTCCATAGTTTGGCAATGGCAAAATTGCCTCAAATTGTAAAGCGCTCGGATATCCTTCGGGATCAATTCCCGCTTTATAAAACTTTATAAGTAAATAAATAAATAATTAAATAAAGACCCCTCCGTCTCTGCCATGGCCAAACTTCTCCGGCGGTCCTTACCCCATCGAGCTTAGGAGAAATTTGGCATGGCTGAGATTGCTATTTGTTCAACCTAGTTTAGATGAGCGGACAAGTAGCTGCTTTTTTTTACTGCCTGGCAGTAAGGGGAAGTAAAAAAAAAATGTAGTGAGTAGAGTAGTGAGTAAAGTAGTGAGTAGAGTAGTGAGTAGAGTAGTGAGTAGTGAGTGCAGAGTAGTGAGGAGTGAGTGCAGAGTGAGTGTGCAGAGTAGTGAGTTGAGTAGTGAGTAGAGTAGTGAGTAGTGAGTGCAGAGTAGTGAGTAGAGTAGTGAGTAGAGTAGTGAGTAGAGTAGTGAGTAGTGAGTGCAGAGTAGTGAGTGCAGAGTAGTGAGTAGAGTAGTGAGTAGAGTAGTGAGTAGAGTAGTGAGTAGAGTAGTGAGTAGAGTAGTGAGTAGAGTAGTGAGTAGTGAGTGCAGAGTAGTGAGTAGTGAGTAGAGTAGTGAGTGCAGAGTAGTGAGTGCAGAGTAGTGAGTGCAGAGTAGTGAGTGCAGAGTAGTGAGTAGTGAGTGTAGAGTAGTGAGTGCAGAGTAGTGAGTAGTGAGTAGAGTAGTGAGTAGTGAGTGCAGAGTAGTGAGTAGTGAGTGCAGAGTAGTGAGTAGTGAGTGCAGAGTAGTGAGTAGTGAGTGCAGAGTAGTGAGTAGTGAGTAGAGTAGTGAGTAGAGAGTAGAGTAGTGAGTAGTGAGTAGAGTAGTGAGTAGAGTAGTGAGTAGTGAGTGCAGAGTAGTGAGTAGAGTAGTGAGTAGTGAGTAGAGTAGTGAGTAGAGTAGTGAGTAGAGTAGTGAGTAGAGTAGAGTAGTGAGTAGAGTAGATTAGTGAGTAGTGAGTGCAGAGTAGTGAGTAGTGAGTAGAGTAGTGAGTAGAGTAGTGAGTAGTGAGTGCAGAGTAGTGAGTAGTGAGTGCAGAGTAGTGAGTAGTGAGTGCAGAGTAGTGAGTAGAGTAGTGAGTAGTGAGTAGTGAGTAGAGTAGTGAGTAGAGTAGTGAGTAGTGAGTAGAGTAGTGAGTAGTGAGTAGAGTAGTGAGGTGAGTAGAGTAGTGAGGTGAGTAGAGTAGTGAGGTGAGTAGAGTAGTGAGGTGACTAAAGTAGTGAGTGCAGAGTAGTGAGTAGAGAAGTGAGTAGTGAGTTGAGTAGTGAGTAGAGTAGTGAGTAGAGTAGTGAGTAGAGTAGTGAGTAGTGAGTGCAGAGTAGTGAGTAGTGAGTGCAGAGTAGTGAGTAGTGAGTAGAGTAGTGAGTAGAGTAGTGAGTAGTGAGTGCAGAGTAGTGAGTAGAGAAGTGAGTAGTGAGTTGAGTAGTGAGTAGAGTAGTGAGTAGAGTAGTGAGTAGAAAGTAGTGAGTTGAGTAGTGAGTAGAGTAGTGAGTAGAGTAGTGAGTAGAGTAGTGAGTAGAGTAGTGAGTAGAGTAGTGAGTAGAGTAGAGTAGTGAGTAGAGTAGTGAGTAGTGAGTGCAGAGTATAGTAGTGAGTAGAGTAGTGAGTGCAGAGTAGTGAGTAGTGAGTGCAGAGTAGTGAGTAGAGTAGTGAGTAGTGAGTAGAGTAGTGAGTAGAGAGTAGAGTAGTGAGTAGTGAGTAGAGTAGTGAGTAGAGTAGTGAGTAGTGAGTGCAGAGTAGTGAGTAGAGTAGTGAGTAGTGAGTAGAGTAGTGAGTAGAGTAGTGAGTAGAGTAGTGAGTAGTGAGTGTAGAGTAGTGAGTGCAGAGTAGTGAGTAGAGTAGTGAGTAGTGAGTAGTGAGTGCAGAGTAGTGAGTAGTGAGTGCAGAGTAGTGAGTAGTGAGTGCAGAGTAGTGAGTAGTGAGTGCAGAGTAGTGAGTAGAGTAGTGAGTAGAGTAGATTAGTGAGTAGTGAGTGCAGAGTAGTGAGTAGTGAGTAGAGTAGTGAGTAGAGTAGTGAGTGCAGAGTAGTGAGTAGTGAGTGCAGAGTAGTGAGTAGTGAGTGCAGAGTAGTGAGTGCAGAGTAGTGAGTAGTGAGTGCAGAGTAGTGAGTAGTGAGTAGAGTAGTGAGTAGTGAGTAGAGTAGTGAGTAGTGAGTAGAGTAGTGAGTAGAGTAGTGAGGTGAGTAGAGTAGTGAGGTGACTAAAGTAGTGAGTGCAGAGTAGTGAGTAGAGAAGTGAGTAGTGAGTTGAGTAGTGAGTAGAGTAGTGAGTAGAGTAGTGAGTAGAGTAGTGAGTAGTGAGTGCAGAGTAGTGAGTAGTGAGTAGAGTAGTGAGTAGTGAGTGCAGAGTAGTGAGTAGTGAGTAGAGAAGTGAGTAGTGAGTTGAGTAGTGAGTAGAGTAGTGAGTAGAAAGTAGTGAGTTGAGTAGTGAGTAGAGTAGTGAGTAGAGTAGTGAGTAGAGTAGAGTAGTGAGTAGAGTAGTGAGTAGAGTAGAGTAGTGAGTAGTGAGTGCAGAGTAGTGAGTAGTGAGTGCAGAGTAGTGAGTAGAGTAGTGAGTAGTGAGTAGAGTAGTGAGTAGAGTAGAGTAGTGAGTAGTGAGTAGAGTAGTGAGTAGAGTAGTGAGTAGAGTAGTGAGTAGTGAGTAGAGTAGTGAGTAGAGTAGAGTAGTGAGTAGAGTAGTGAGTAGAGTAGAGTAGTGAGTAGGACATCACAGGCAGCAGCTGTGCAAGCTTCTTACACTCACAAGGAGACCACAGGCAGCAGAGGTGCAAGCTTCTCACACTCACAAGAAGGACATCACAGGCAGTAACGGTGCAATATTCGCACACTCACAAGGAGATCACTGGCAGTACACACCACATGAACACACTCCATAACACATAGCAACAATACATTGGCATTTACAATGCCATTAGCTCAAACTCAAATAAATCCGAGCCCGATTGCATTTCTAATGCTTGTTTTTTAAAAGCTGTAATTCCTCAAAAGCAGGTGTTTGGGCTAAGTGGTGGAACAGGTTAGGTAATGTGGGGATCTAAAAACAAGCATGGTGAAAATAAACACTAACTTTGAGCTCTGGAACGTGTTTGACTCAATACTAACATTTGTTGTGAATGCTGCCTCAGTAGTATGGTGAATGGTCACACAATACAAAGGTAAAGGCTACAGGCAAGTGGTGAGTGTTTAAAAGAAGTTATTGTGAGCATGCGGTATTGCAAGTTAAATTCTGGCGAACTGCAAGGTGGGGAGTGTATAGTAAAAATGTGCTTATATACAGGAATATGTATTGGCTCTTTCACCTGAGGATTAAGCAGTACAATTGTTAATGTAGATTTCAGGGGACTAGGTTGAAGTTCACATGAAGCTAGGAATTTGTTGCATGGTAGCAATAAAACGACTCCAATGACTGACCAGCATGTTCGGCATACTTGCAAGTTATGGCACATAGCCACCTGACAAACCCAAAGTGTCGGGTTCTTAGACCTAGCTTATGACTATGGCTCCTGGCCCATTTAGTCAGAAAAGAGCCAGAAAGAAAGAAAATTTTCTTTCTTGAGTCTCAAGGGTACTCAAGAAAGAAAGGTTTCTTTCTTTCTGGCTCTTTTCTGACCATATGGGCCAGGAGCCATAGTCGTAAGCTAGGTCTAAGAACCCGACACTTTGGGTTGTTTTTTGATTGCACGTCTAAGGAGGGAGACCTAGTCCTGCATCCTCCACCTCCCCCTCCCCCTACTTTATGTACATAGCCACCTGAAACATCATCTTCTGCTACTCTGCAATTTTTTTATTTTTTTATTTTTCTTAATTATTTAACAAAAGACTTATTAAAAAATGATAACCTGGAGAACAAACAACTGATCAGATGGTACACCGGTAATTACTTTTTAACACAAGTTTGTATTGTCCTAAAACGAGTGTCTACTTTGGATGGTGCACGTTTGAGTACAGACTGGAGGCAGCAGCATTTATTTATTTATTTATTTGGGCATTTATTAAGCGCCTGGTTACGCCACTGGCGTGTCCCCGCGCTGTGATAAGTGAAATAGCTGTCCCCCCTCCTCCCGCAAAAGGCTATCTGCTAAACAGAAGTGTTTTCAGTTTTTTCCTGAAGAGGACTTCAGAGGATTCAAGTCGCAGTTCCAGCGGGAGAGCATTCCAACGCTTGGGAGCAAGGTATCTAAAAGACCTGCCCCCCATGCGTGCTCTTGATACTCTGGGGACTTTTAACAGCCCAGTCTGAGAAGACCGTAGACTGCGAGTTGGCTCGTAGTGGGTTATTAGGCTCTGGAGCGGTCTAGGCGCTTTGCCGCTCAGGATGCGATGACAAGTGGCGAGAGCCTTGAACTCCACTCTCCTCTCAATGGGAAGCCAATGGAGGGCCCGCAAAGCTGGTTTAGCGGAAGACCTCCTGGGGAGCCTAAGTACCAGCCGCGCTGCCGCATTTTGAAGGACCTGCAGACGGCCCATGACCCTACCTGTGGCCCCCAGAAAAAGCAGGTTCCCATAATCAAGTCGGGAGGTGACGAGAGCGTGCACCAGCGTCTTTCGAGCAGAGATGGGAAGCAGATCTAACACTTTCCTAAGAGCTCTCAGGACACCGAAGCACACCCCCGCCACCCGGCCGACCTGTGGGCCGAAGGTAAGGTCCCTGTCCAGCCACACACCAAGGTTCCTAGCCTCACGGCAGGGGACTGGAACTTCACCCAGGCAGGGCGGCCACCACGCCGATGACCACGCAGACGGCCCACCCCCCACCACGAGCACCTCAGTCTTGTTGCCGTTCAGTTTTAGGCAATTTGCGGACATCCAGGCAGCAAGATCTTGCATGCAATTCCTGAAGATGTCCGCTGCAAGATTGGGCGCGCGCGATAGGGAGATGACCAGCTGCGTGTCATCGGCGTAGGACACCAGACGAAGACCGTATCCTTCCACGATGGCCGCCAGGGGGGAGACGTAGATATTAAATAGGGTTGGGCTCAGGGACGAGCCCTGAGGCACGCCCTGGCCCAACTCAATCTCCCTGGAGTAACATTCCCCTAGCCTGACTTGAAAACGCCTGTCCGACAGGAAGGACGTGATCCAGCCAAGCGCAGCTCCTGTCACCCCTCCTCCAATCAGACACTGTAGCAAGGTGGAATGAGCTACAGTGTCGAACGCTGCGCTAAGGTCTAAAAGGATCAATGCCATAGTTTGGCCCTCGTCCGCACCCTGTCTTAGTGTTTCCACCGCCACGAGAAGAGCGGACTCCGTCGAATGACGGGGGCGGAAGCCAAATTGCGAGTCGTGGAGTAGCGAGGCCATCTCCACGTGCTGCATAAGCTGTGTATTGGCAATTTTTTCCGCCACTTTAGCCATATAGGGCAGGAGGGAGATGGGACGGAGGTTGTCCAGTTTTTCGAAACTGACATTGGCCTTCTTCTGCAGAGGAAGTACCACTGCCTGCTTCCAGGCGTTCGGGACCACCTGGGACTCGAAGGAGGTGTCCAGTAGATGACGCACATAAGGCTCAAGTACTGGCAAGCTACCCTTTAACCGACTAGGAGTGGTCGGATCTCTAGGGGAACCGGATTTTATTGATCCACAAACACGGAGGAGTTCCGCAGTAGGGGGAGTAACAAACGTGGATAACCGTTGTTCCCCATTCACTCTAGTGGGTTCCGGGTAAGTAGGGCCGCTATCTGTTCTCTGAGGGAAGGAATTATAGATATTGGTAACCTTTGTTGCAAAGAACTCAGCAATCCGGTTGCAGCCCTCCGTCGTGCATAATTTCTTAGGCACCACGGCTGGTTTCCCTATTGCAATAGACTTATAAATAGAGAAAAGCTCCTTGGTGGACTGCTCTGCCTCCTCTATCTTATTGCAATAGTACAGTGATTTAGCCTTCCTAATCAAAGTGTGGTAAACGCGCCTGCAGTCAGTATATTCTGTTTTGGCCCGAGTAGAATAGGCTGTCCTCCATTGCCTTTCCGCACGTTTACATGCTGCTTTGGCCATTCGCAAGTCTGCGTTATACCAAGGAGCCGATTTTTGCGCTCGGCCCCCCAATTTCGCCATACCCAATGGTGCCACCGAATTCAGGGCTTCCAATATGCGTTGATCGAAGTTGGTATTAATTTCATCTACCCCATCGCCTCCAGGATGGCCCTTCTCAGTTAATGCCAGGTCGAATTTGGCTTGGGAGAACACTGCCCACCTCCGCCTAGGGTGTTTGTCGGCGGGGGGGTCACTGGGGCGAGGTCCCTGCATTTCGATGGTAAAAGGGACGAGGAAATGGTCAGACCATGGGATGGAAATCGGGGTTTGGGCGTTTACTTGATTCCAGTTTGCGAAGACTGGGTCCAAAAGGTGGCCCAGCTTGTGAGTGGGGTGCGACACCTTCTGCTCGAACTGTAAGCTTGCCATCGTGTTACAGAAATCACTTGCCACCCTATCCGTAGGGGTGTCTAAATGTAAATTCAGATCCCCTAAGACCAGGAATTTATCCGTGCGTAGCGCGGCTTCTGTGACACCTTCCACTAACTTCTCGATGAAGGCTACAGTGGAGCCCGGAGGGCGGTAGATTAGAAGGCCCTTCAGGGTGAAATAGCCGTTGATAGAGATGGAAAAGGCACCAGCCTCGCTGTCATCAATCATGGTGCTGTCAAGCTGACATTGATAGTTTTGTCTAGCAACTATGGCTATGCCACCCCCTCTCCCCCGTATTCTGTCTAATCTTAGCAGACAGTAGCCCTCTGGAATGGCTTCAATGATCTCTGGCATGGAATCTTGGTCAAGCCAAGTTTCCGTCAGAAAGAACAGATCCCATTGATTTCCACTGAGGAGGTCATGGATGTCCAGAGAGTGTTTGCGTAGGGAGCGTACATTCAACAGGCCGCATATCAAGGTATGCTGGCCTGTGAATTGAGCCTTACTGGTGTCAAAGGTATAAGTAAAATGGCTGCAGCCCGCATTGTTTCCTGCCTCGATGCTGTGTGGGCTCCACGGAGGAGAAGAAGTTCCTCTCGACTCCACGTAGTGCGGCATGAAAAAGGGGCATGGGGACTGGCCCTGGACCGCTGTCGGCCGCGGACGGGCGCAGACGGGCTTAACTCAGGCGCAACTCCGGCGCGCCTTCGTCGCGCCCGCTGCGCTCGTCCGCTGCGCTGCCGACAGCACATCCGCCTTAAATCACCCCCAGCGTCCCAACAACTAGAGCGCTGCTGTTCCCTGCCGGAAGTGTCTGGCTCGGACCCTCCACGCCCTCTGCTCAAACGGTGCTAGTCACCGGTGTCAGACCGAGGCGGGAGGGAGGGGCGAGTCCAGCACTCCGTTGCATCTTCCGCTTTGAATATATTCCAAGATATAACACAAGATGTGCGAAGAAGGATTGCATTGTGACAGCATGTCACTAAAAAGCTTTTCAATGGCAAGATGCAAGGGTCTGGAAAAGACCAGTCTGTCTACCAAGAATGCATTACAAAGGTGAACATCTGAATGCACAGAGAAAAGAAAACATTGATTTACTACAATACCTTTGTGGAGGTACTGTATGGTATAGTAGGTGTTTAACCTGGGACAGTTGTACCGGCAATACTAAGTGGGTAAGGGGATTTTGCCAAACATGAAGAATTGTAATTTTGCACCTATCTGGGGATTGGAATTGTTGCTGCTCTACAAGCCTTTACCTCTCAGGGGGTGGGTTCAGGGGTGGCTGGTGTGGGGGGAGTGCCGAGTATAGGGGAAAGGAAATATCTTTGAAAGTGCTGTAGAAAATGTTTAGAATGTAGGTTGCCTTCATATTGCTCGCGAATTGGGACCTTCCCATGCAGGTTTAAACCCCATAAGCATGGGACTCTTACTGGGTACTCACTTGAGAAACCACTGTGTGGGGCTCCCCTATGTGTACTCAATGAGCATCTCGTACTTAGTTGTTAGTGCAATTGCCCTGCAGATCTGACTACAATTATACTGTCAAATCAATGCTTAGATATTGTCCACGATAATTGACTCATTTTTATTTGCTTGCCTTCTAAACACAGTACAGTTTTGTGGCACGTGTATTGTCTGTTTTTTTCATGACACCGTAGAAAATAATGTGTCTTCCCTTTCCAGCGTTGGAGTGAGATTATCCTACAGATTTCAGACCTGTGACTTTGCTCTTCAAAGAATCCTGTTTAATGGCTCAGTCTTTGATCAATGGGATGTCATATACACGTCTCTGCTCTCACGGTTACTGGATAAATCACTTGGTTTTCTGTACTTTGATGTACTGTTGTTTTTTATGCTGTGTGTGCAATAATCAGCCTGCATTCAGGAGTACAGAGGAGATTAATGTACGATCTTGAGGGCTAAGGTTGGCTGTAGCTTTCCTTACTTGCAGGGCAGGAAAAATGGCAACTTTTGATGTTGAATGTTCCTGCCTCTCGCCAACTAGGATGTAACTTCATTGTTAATAAAGTATGCTATTTGTGTACACTCTAAAAAATGATTTCAAATGTGCCCTGACTCTCACATAGGTTCAGTGTTAGTAATGCCCTTTGGTGCTCCAAATGACAGTAATGGATTTCTGGAGCAGAATCAAAAAACTAGTTTGTGTTGTTTTCCTTTCACCCAACTTTCATCTTGCTCCAGACAATTTATACCCCTCCGCAGATTTGACAGTGATATGGAAATGAGGGGGCCTCAGTGCTATGTGCTTCTCAGTAACTATTATGTAGATGCATGGTTTAACGAAACATGGTCTGTCTAGACTCATAATTGTGTGGTTCACAAGCTGGGATTAAATTAAGTGTTTTTGAAAGACACCAAGAAGGTCAGGGGCTCGTCAAAAAGCCACTCCTTTGTTCCCGTTTTGGCTCACAATTCTACGTTTTGTCGGTTTGCAAGTCGTGTAAAAGTTAAATGTGACACTGATGCAAATACCGGCTTAGGCACACTCAGGCTTATAAGTGTGTGGAGTGTGTTATGGGATTCATTTTTGTCCGCAGCTTTTTTCAGTTAATTTGTGTTTGCAGATGTCTGTACTCCATTAGCAAGGTGCAAGTGCGTGACTTTATTTTGTTGCCTTTTTCTCCTCTAGAATCATGTCTATTAGCGCTTTCTTGTGATAATCTCTGAACAGATGATTTTGGTGATTTTGGTTCCAGTTTTTTCCGGTTAGTGTCAGAGGAGCTCACCATTTGCAAGTACTTGGTAGAATGCTCCTGATCAGAGTTCAACATGCACTGGCGTTAGGACTTCGAAATTTAGGTACTGTCATTTCCCTGCAGATTATTTTTTTATTTGAGTAGACATTTTCAGGTCTTGCTGCATTCTATAGCTTTATTATGCAATATGTGTTGGTTTAAGGACCTGCTATGTAATGTGGTGCACCCTGAATATCGACGAAAGAATATCAATGGCACGCAATATCGAGAGCAAAATATAAAAATTAAATAACGACAGGCAAGTCAATTTAGGTTTTCTAAACCCAACTTCACATATATGTACTGTGGCGATATTTACATCTTATATCTACGTAAATGTGGAGTTAGGAATAGTAAATCTATATCTTTTATATGCACTTACCTTTCGATATTTTGCCCCTCTGTAGCTGGTCCTTAATATTCTTGTAGCATAATATTCTTGGGGGTCAATAATCAGTAGTACAATCCTGTATAATATAGCCTTGGTATACCTTGTCTTATATTTCTAATGTTCATGTGGTTCATGGTTCACTGTGCGTCAGTGACCGGTGATCGATACCTAGACACTGTTCCTGGTGTATGTTACAGGGTACCCTCCCAGATTTCCTGTTCCTTGTGGCGTATGAAGATTTTAGCGGTCCACCAGGTGCTATGGGCTGGATCATGTAGAAGACAATATTTTCTTTTACCGTTTCTGCCAAACTCCTAAACTGAGGATGGATGCACATGTGACAACTGGTTGTGTTGACGAGTTGCTCTTCAGGCTGGGTGCACTGCAATGGTATACTGCCAGTTTCAGTGTTTAACAAATATTCTGAAACATTTTTTCAGAATGTTTCATCTGTTTCTCTCAATGTCTAAATGTGTGCATTCCTCTGTTGGAGTTCTTTGCTGAAAATTATTTTCAGTCTGTATGGTGTACGTCAGTGGATGGCTCCATGGCTCCTGCAGCGTATGTTAAACTCTTGTGATCACTTTAGGCACAGTTCCAGACACTGACTGACATAAAGGTTGGAGGATGTTCTGTCCCTTTTTGTGTTTTGTCTTCTGAAGACAGTTGGTCCTCCCATGTGGGCTCAAGGTAGCATTGCAGATTTATAGCGATAGTTCTTATTACAAATGTTTATCTTCCCATGTCGTGTGCTGGAACTGATGCTTGCACAAGGGACTTGGTTGGTGCATGACTCATGGTCAACTGCAGAGGGAGTTGGACGAAGGTGTGACCCCAACATATGATCATAATGTTATAAATGACAAGAAAGATAAATGAAAGTAATTCTGATTATCCATCTACTCTTTTCTGTCATAGTCCTCTGTTTCCTCCTCCCCTTCTGTATTTTCGCTATAGTTTTGTTGAGTTTGAACAGCCCTACCTCCAGAAGAGAACTAGCTATGTTCTGTGCCCATTTTTTAAACTCTGTACATTTAGGTTAGGAAACTGCTACAAAGCAGAGATGTACATCATCTTAATTTGGGTTTGTTGCTAATGCAAGTGATTAACCAGCACATTTGCAAAAACTTAATCCACCTCACCTTCAAGAGTACGATTTTGTGAGCCATAAACTTATAACGGAATAAACATCCTTAACAAGTGATTATCATACCATTTTACAAGGATGCCCTGGAGAGGAGGTGGTGGTGGTGCTACTAGACACAGAAAAGGATTTTGATTCCTTGGCGTAGCCCTTTCTTACGACTACCTTGTCATGCTTCGGTATCCCAGGCTTGTTCATTAAACTCATAAAGCTCCTGTACACTTTGCCTGCAGCCAAAGTTCGGGTAAAAGGTATTACATATGACTCATTTCCAGTATATAGAGGTACGAGACAGATGTGTCCTTAACACCCCCTTTTATTTGTTCTATTTGGACCCCCTACCCCAGCTTTTACAAGAGCGTCACATGCACAGGAAGTCAACTTACCTGCAGGATTTCTATTGCATTCCATCTACACCAATGACGTCTTGCTCTGTACTCAAAAGTCGACTGAGAACTTGCAGCCACTTGTTCACAAATTTATAAAATTTGGAGAAGTGTCAGGGGTAAACAAACTGTGATAAGACAGAGATATTTCCAGGGCCGGACTGGCTGTAGGGGGCACCGGGCAAGCCCCCGGTATGCCGCACGAGTGGAGGCGGTTTTGGGCCCCCTGGGCCGTTTTTGTTACAGGGCCGTTTTTGCAGCATACCATATCCCCGTAACAAAATCGACCGAAAACCGGCCCTGGCAAAGAGCTCAGCAGCACCCACAACCCCCCAGGGGGGCGAGCACTTTGCCAGGGCCGGTTTTGGTTCCCAGTCCGGCCCCGGATATTTCCCATCACCCACTGAAAATGAAGGCCCTCATCAGAATTCCTGGTGCGCCGGAGGGAGGATTCGGTCAAATACTTGGTGGCGACCCAGCATAGAAACTCGGGAAGTACTAACACTCAACTATGGTAGAGTTGTTGGGAAACTATTGCAGCAAGTAGAGTCCTAGATCATGCTCCCACTCTGAAAGGCAGGCCGGACAGCTCTTAATAAAATGATCGTGCTTTCCAGATTCTTGTATTTGTTCACCACCATTCATATTCCGTTAAACAAAGTGTTTTTCCATACTCTCAAAACGCACCTCACAAGACTGATCTGGGCGAGCAGTCAGACAAGAATCAGCTTTGACACACTGACATTACTTTCTGGGCAGGGTGGTTGGGGTCCCTGAACTTGAGGTTCACTATTTGATGGTGCAGTGTCACTAGTCAACATTGGTACCACCCAGACAGATGCATTCCATACCTAATACCAGAGACGGCATGGGCAGTACCACTGGAAACATTACTGTAGGCTCGGCTGGTACACCATGGTCAGAGATCAACCCAGTCGCCATGGCATGTTGGGCCTCGAGACATTTAGGAGAGTAGCTTAGTACACCATTGTTGTACACCCCTGCTGCATGTTTAGTAAACAACCCCATTCTGCCCCTTACAAATGAAAATAAGGATATAGATCTACTCCACAGAGTAAATATAATGGAGATGGGACAGTTGTTTGCCGAAGGCCAGTTTTTCACACTAGATCAGGCACAGGAAATATGTTACATTACTCCTCTGGATTTATTCACCTACTACAGGCTTAGGCACATTAGACAAAAATACCAGGGTTCCCTGTGGAGCCACAAGAGTTTAAGCCCCGGATGCAGCAAATTCGCTCCCCTTACACCACCAAATGGGTCTCAAGGCTACAAAGCTTGGTGGCTGATGAGAAGCTAGCAGGGGAAAAAATACATAAACAAGCCTGGGAGTCTGATCTGAAGGTCAGAACAGGTCCGGTCTGGAGATACTGATGCCTTCAGGCAAAGTATATATCCATAAGCCAAAGGCACAAACTACTACGCTATACATTTCTTTGTCGCACATACCACGTTTCAGAGAAGCAGTACAGAATCAACCCAGGGAGATCCCACCATTACCCCCGCTGTCGGGATCAGCAGGTAGGAATTATACACAAAGCAGGGGCCTGCACGCCCATACTCAGATACTGGGGAGAGGCATGTGACCATATAGGGCAAAATGAATGAGCAGAATTAATCATACCCACTGACCGCACTACTGGGCTATGTCAACCATTTCCTATTCCTAAAATTTAACAGGAGATTCATAGCTCTTGCCCTTATGCTTGCCAAACACATAGTCGCTATACACTGGTGTGGAGTTAGTACACCCACAATAGCGAGCTGGCCGAGGGACAGGACAGTGTGCAGAGAAAGCAGCGGTCTACGACACCTTGTAGCCCTTCCCATAAAGAGCTTGGGCCACATGGGGCCCATAACGCTCTTTCCTGGCCAAAAGGGAAGCCCTAATAGACGAACCTCAAGACTACAGTGCAACCTGTGACCCCAGAGCTTCCTAGAACTGATTAACAGACGCATAACATTTGATGCACTACACTTACTGTATACTAGAAGCCCAACACCACACGAGTGTTCTTGAAAGGGGGGGCACTAAAGTACCTTCACACACCCCACTAATTTGTAATAGACCTAAATTGCATTTTCCGGCCGCCCACAGTGTGATACTTTGGAATGTATCCAACTGCTGCTTTGGATAAATTCTGTAAGTCATGGTTCAAAGCTGTGATAATATCACAGTGAGATGGTGTATTGTTGATTTTTGCATTGCGATAAAGGATTAAAAACAATACCATTTTACGAAGGAATTAAAATGTTGAAATAATTATCATTATAGTTTGGAAAAATTAAACTTAATTTCTTCCAGTCTGTTTCCTTCTCAAGGAAAATACAAATCAATTGAGCTATCCAAGTGGAAACAATGCAACTAAGAACATTTACACCAAGTGCTCTCACAACACCTGTGGATGGGTAAACCCCTATCGTGTGGTATACAAGTGTGTACACTCGCTGAATGTTTCACTCCTACAAACCAAACAGCAATCTTCTATTCCAATAAAATATTCATGGAAAACACAAGGTTACATGCAAAACCATACTTTCTATGGCTCTTTAAAAGAAGTTGAATTGAGCAGGAGCAGATATGCAATCAGTCAAGAAATAAAAAAACTCACCTCCTTTCCTGTACTGATGCAGCCATTTATCTCCGATATTACACCTCTCGTTAGCATCTTGAATAAGATCATTCGAGTTCTTGGGTCCAATACCTTGATAAAAGGTGAGAAAGAAATAATGCAGTTTCAGAGGGTCAAATCTGCCATCAGACTTGAGATCAAGAATTAAGAATATAAGGGAAATTAAATTACCATATGTCAAACCATAACAGAGCTGTAAAAAATTATCTCTCCGAATAAATAATGTGTAAATAAAACAGAACATACATAAATAATTTTCAGGTTTGAGTTATTTTTCTTGTTTTTTTTTTTAACATGCTTGGAGTCAACGGAATGGGGTCAACAACGGTTTTACTTGTCAGGGGTTCTAGTCCTATTTAAATGTGGCTACTGACTATTCTTACAATGCTACGGCAACACTAAGGGCCCCATTAGGATGTCGGGCGGATCGTCACTGCCCGCATGGCGGTGGCGATCCGCCCGACATCCGTCCTCCCTCGCCACCCATTTCCCCCTGCCATATTACTATGGCGGGGGGACCACGGCGGACGGAAAGACCGTCCGCCGCATTTCCACCCGCCGCTTTTCCGCCAGGTCGACAAGTCAACCGGGCGGAAAAGAGTGGCAGTGTCTGCTAGACACCGCCATCTATATAATGATGGGGCGGACACATGCCTTTCCGTGGCGTCAAAGGCATGCGGGAATCTCTTGCAGGGGTCCGTTGCGGTCCCCCAGGGTTTCTGGGGGGTTCACATGGGGGGGTACCTATGCTCCCACCCTGCATTTCAATGTACAACGTGGCAGGCACCGAGTAGTGCCTGCCACGTTGTGCATTGAAATGCATGACGTGCTTTTTTAGCATTGCGGCGAGCGGTGCTTTCAGCCCGGCCCGCCGCAATGTTAAAAATGCGGGATGCACCAGTCAGTGTGGCGGGTGCATCCTAATGGCCCCCAAGGGACCCCGCCCTTATGGCGGGCGGTCCCTTTTTACATTGGGATGGCAGGCGGACAAAGTCTGTCCGCCATCCTAATGACCCCCTAGGAGTCTGAAACCTATGATTTTATTGCACAAGCACAGGGATTTTTACATGAAGCCCAGAAAGGGAAAAGGCCTATCACCTGCAAAATCCTTCAAGTCTCCCAGTAACAGAGAACTTTGCTCCACCTAACTCCACAGTGTGCAGTATTGTATGTTACCAAAGTTTTTATGACTAACAGGAAGACCATAAGCAAAGTGAAAGGTGTCCCACTGAGGACAGTGAGGGCCTGCACAAAATATAGATATCCCTTCGGGTTATCTTTGTCCACACTATGGACATTACAACTTGCATTGAACTCTTCCTGACACTTCCTCACAATACACCATATTTGTCTGTGGTGATGTAGGACTATACATGCAGTCCCTGCCCATACGACCAACAAATCAATACAGGGTATAATCCCGTCTCCTAATGATCTGCAAAAGTTGATGATGATTCTGCAAATAAATGTGCAAATACATGTGATAATCTTGCTAAACGGCACTATTCCTAGTTTATTTCTCCCTCTCTCAAAAGCAAACTCAGGAGGCAGTAAAGAGCAGTAATATTATTTCTGTTATTTACCTACCTGATTTGTCGTGGGATTATATGGGGGAGCTGAAGGAATTTGATAATCTGAAGATGGACCTGTGGCTGCAGCAGGACGGATTGTGATTTTGTAAAAGTCTATAATTAAAGCTTTTCTGTCAAACCTTTGGCCTTTATGAAACTACAACTTGAATATGTCTTTTTGTCAATTCTCTGAAACTCTCTATGAGAAATATTATTTGCCAATTTGCCCCCTTAAGCTCTTCTTCAACCATTATCTATAGCACGAAGACTTAGCCTCCAGGTAGAATATGGCACCAATAAAAACATCTAAAAATAGAGGTAACAAATAAAAATATTGAGACCAGAAATTAAGGATCTGGCTGACTAAAGTTTGAGGTAAATGCTAACCCATAAAGTTTTACAGTCAAGGAAGACAAGAGTACTTAAGGCACAGAATAAAGAAATATTACTAGTTTTGGAATCTTGCTATATTATGATGGAAGGAAAACAAGGAAGAATAATCTACCAAACCAAATGAAAACCTACCTGCTCCACAGTTGCACGGTCTGACTTATCCTTAACACGGTACCTGTGGATAAGGAAGAAAGTGATGAATTCAAAAGGCTATCTGAACCCAACTTCAGAATAAGCCCTGGTGTATTAGATTTTAACTCATTACTATGAAGCACTAAAATGGAAAGCACCAGCCTCACAAACGCAAGCTGGCATAACTCAATATTTGCATATTGACGCATACCGTTTTCACAAAAATCCAGTGATTTTTGCAACATACATATATTCAACCTGCATTGGAATTCTGGATGGATGGATGGATGGGTTTTTATATAGCGCAATATCACCGCCAGGTCTCAAAGCGCTTTGCATTGGGAACCCGTCCTGGTTTTTCCCTGTGAGATAGCCCCTACTGGGTATCCCCAAGGTGAAAGCCAGGCATCCTGCCGCAGGGGGCCGTTGTGGAGATTAAGCAAGCTATTGCCCAGAGTTGCAGAGTGTGAACCTGTGATTCGAGTAGGCACCGGAGCGAGAATTACCGAGTCCGTGGACATTTTGGGCTCAAGACCCTGCCGCGTCGGGAATTGAACCCTGGTCCCGGGCCTGATCTCAGCGTCCGGGTCTGCCTCCTCTAACCAGTGAGCCACACTTCTCCACCACGCACATACAAATATGAAGAAAGACTTTTTACAATAACTAAAACATAAGTAATTGTACAAATAAAAAAAGGGAAATAAAATGAAATAGATGCCATAGTAGTCTTTCCTCTATGTCTACCACAACCTGGAAGAAATATACAAGATATTTTCCCCACAAGGCCTTACAACCCATCTCCAATTCACTTGCTCGCTAACCTACATCAGTGTGTTTTCTATCCTTCCTACGTCAATTAACAGAGAGCAGTTGGCAGGGTGATCACACTGACCAGAGGGATATATAAATGGAATATGGCACTGAAAAGCAACATAAATTACTCTGGCCCTTATTTCTGAATTACATCTTGAGGAGTTAGTCCAGAACTTTACAGCTCACTAAAAATGCACAAAATAATCAAGAAGTGTTCTTGACTGGGAATAGCCTAGCAAAAGTATGAAGAGCCTATCTAAAATAATCCTTTGTGAAGTTGAAATATAAGACCAGAGTTCTCCTTATATCCAAACAGTGTTGAACAATCTCTGAAACTGAAATCTTCTGAAAGTCAGAAAAATAACAGTGCATCTCCCGGTAAACATGAAACTCAGATAAAAGTTCTGAAAAAAGAAGGATGGATTGTTGGGTCAAATTTGAACCAGTGGAAAACACACACTAAAAGGATCCCTAGGCCAGAGAGTAACTGCATGTCACTTAGCTAAGTGGGGAAGGGTAACTGCTACCAGAAAAGCAGTATTCTATGACATCTGTTCAGTACCACTGGACACCATGAGGGCAAAGAATCGGAGTCAACACTGTTAAAAGGAAGCTTCAATCATAAACTCAGAGGGATCTACAAACTGAAGGAAACAGGTGAATCAACCTTTCAAAGTGACGTAAAATCAAAATTGTAGAAAAATTCTCAAAATTTCTATGTGCACTAATAGAAGCTAATTAAGACTGGCAATATACCACTTGAATCTACCAGGTACAAAACAAACAAGTTACATTGACTAATAATTTCTAGTGAACACAGCAGAGTTAAACTCATTGGAATCGACTAGAGGTCAGAACTTGCACATTTCAGTTCCAGGTGCAATCAATTATAAAGGAATACAAAACTTACAGGCACATGCATCCTTGTTGGCTTTTGCAATTCCTTAATTGCGATTTTAAAAGAATCGCAATTAAGGAATCGCAAAACCCTATACATTTAGAAATTGCTTACAAAATAGGATTTCTAAACATTCCTTAATTGCGACTCGCAATTTGCGAATCGCATTTAAGGAATACCTCCCCATTCATTCCTATGGGCCCTGAGGCCCATAGGAATGAATGGGAAGACATTCTCAATTTGCGAATCTCAATTAGAGAATCGCAAATTGAGAATGCAATTTCAAGGGTGCCAGGGTGTCAAAATGACACCCTGTTGCACCCCCTGAAATTGATCTGTGCACATATGTTGCGCACGGGCATGTGTGTGCGCAACATGAAACTTTGAAAAATGCACAAAAGTGCATTTTTCAAAGTTTTTGCAAATTACCATGAAGTTTAACTTCATGGTAATTTGCTACCCCTATTAGCAAAATCGCAATTTTTTTTACTTTGATGCATTGCATTTAAGGAATCTCAATTTGGGATTCCTTAAATGCAATCGCAAGTTAAGGAATCACAATTTAGAGATTCCTTAAATTGCGATTTTTGCATTTGGGATGATGCATCCCAAATGCAAAAATACCGGTCGCAAAGGGGCAGATTCTGAGAATCTGCCCGTTTGCGACCGGTTTTTAGCTTGATGCATGTGGCTGTTAGAGCCTTGTGGCTTTGCAAACATGTATACTGGCCTTAAATAAAGGATTACAAATGTACAGGTCTAACGTTTTTGGGGGGGAGGGGTGGGGGGTTAAAAGTGGCCATCTTTTCCTGCTTCAATATTTTACTAAGTTTAAGAAGTATTTCTTTATCGCTGGTAATTTTGTGCACACTGACAAAAAAGCATGAGAACATTTCCTTTAGAAAATGGTTCCATATGCAAGTCTGATGACACACAATAAACCTTTATCAGTAATCTCTTTGATAAAGTTTCTCACTGCAAGAATACTACATCACGTACATCCATTTACCATACAGAAGGAAACAACCCTTTTGGCACTTTCAACCTTCACAGGTTTCTTTAGGATTGAGAATGTTAGAAAGACATTGAATCACTCACATGTTAGACTCTTTTTGTCTGGACTTTTCTGTTACTTTGTTCATCACGGAATCTGCAAGGTTCATCTGATCTAGAAATATGACATGCATGACATTAAAACACATTTTCTATATATTTGCATTGAGACGTAGGTCCCCTGTACCATTTTGTAAAGTTGTGGTATCCTGCCCTTTAACGTTTTCTGAACACCCCACTGTTTTAATCCTTGTGAACATGACAATTTCTGAAGCCGCTGTAGTGGCTTCATCGGGTATTGGTTTCTTTCATCAAAGGTGTGATCTGTTGAAAGTAGGGCACCAGGGTGTGCAGTCTTTGTGAATCAAGATGTCTACTGTCCCCACAAAGTAGGCTGTGCAGTGATAGATGGTAGTCTGCCTGTAGCCCGGGTCACAGACCAACTTGCATTACCCAAGGTCTATCTAGTCCCCAGAAAAAGGGTCTCTCGTGGACATAATCATGTGCAGAACTTGGGTGAGTGGGAGAAAAACACAGAAAGCGAGAGGGAAGTCAGTTTGTAAATAAACATACCTAGTCCTGCCCAAAACCTGTTCAACGTGGTGTGTGGAAGGAGAAGACACCCGCCAAATACCTTTATACAGATAAGATTTCCCAAACACCGGGTAAAACTCACCCATCCCTAGTTTTCTGTGTATCTACCACTTCCCATAGCAACAGAATCAGATTCCAGACTGTTTTGCAGCCTAACACAGACAGTTCCTGAGACCGGTTTCATTGGTTTGAGATAGGACAGTTGGCTCAGAAACCCATGAAATCGGTCTAGCAACAGAATGATGCACTGCTACAGGACTGGAGGAGTGATCAAACTTATACACAAGGTAAACCCTCTGGTTGGTTCTGGATTGCATCTAGATTACCAGACATTTACATGTAACATTGGGCCAAACCACAGACCACTAGTAAAGGTAAAATATACATTTTGAGTAGTTATATAAAGCTAAATATCCACATTTGGCGTATTCATTAAAAAATATATATAATTATTTGAAGTACAGAAAATAACATTTTGGAGGTAATAATGAGCATGTTGGGGGTAACAATGAGCATTTTGAGTTACTTTACACAGTTTGGCAAGGTGCTCACCCACACTATAGGGAATTCTCGTTTTACTCCCTTTTCTACATATAATACAAGCAATTTGATGTGTTCATCTATGCCAGCTGTTGGTGCTTAGAGAAAAATAAGAAACAAGACTATATTTGACAACAAACATCTTCTCCAGACACTGGGTTGGTATAGGCTTCTCACTTGGATCCCGATATAATGCCTACAGACAACTATGTGGTGTAATAAAGACTTATCGGGTCCTCTTAGAATGAGTGAGCCTCTAGGACGGTGGCTCTTTATAGAATATATCAAAATGAGATATATATTGTGTAAAGAGTCCAGGAGTTCCCTTATGAGTGGACAGGTGCTTGCTATGGCAATCCCAAGGTGCTCTATTAGGGGTAATTTGGTGTAGCAGTCTTAGGCTTAACACAAACGGTCAATAAATGAGACACACAACAAAAAGGAGATCCACGCCAATTTATTAAAACAGCAAGAATCTTTATATATCTTTAGGCATCAGGAGAAAATTGTTCAGGTAAGTGTGTTTTTAAATAGCATTTCAATTAAAAAAGTCAACAGTGCAATATCTGAGTTTTGCAATGTTAACCTAAGGGAGGAAAATCATATGTGGTTTATCGGTTCTTGTCATCCACTTATCGGACCCTTCTGCAGGAGTTAAGGTGAGTGGTGGGCAAGGTCCAAGGCAGCACCAGCAGAAAACCCCCAGCAGCACTAGGGCGGCCAGGTGTATAAGTGCCAAACAGCGTCGGTGGTCCAAAGTTATCAAAAGGATCGCAGTCGAAAGAGGCTGAAGGAGGGGTCTGGTGATCCAGTCTGGTAAAACCAACGAGTGGCTTCGGTTCTTGCGATGCTGAGGGATGTGGGGGCACCTTTGGCCTTCTTCTCCTCAGGACCGGGCATCCAGGTGCAAAGGGTCTTTGGGGTATCTCTGTCCGGTAACACTCACGGTTGAGGGGGCCTGAAGACAGAGGCTGCAGGTGACATTAGGGAGTTCACGAGAAGTCACTCAATAGTGGACTCGGTATCTTGAGGACTTGTGGACCACGCAGACACCGCTGGCCCACTTCGAGAGCTCAGGTGCAGTGGTGCTTGGCAGCAGTGGCCTTTGGTGGGGCCGGAGTCCTCTTGGTCTTTCTTCAGCTGCTCTGCAGGATGCAGGAGACAGTTCTGCTGTCCCTTGGGAGGTCTTAGTTCCTGGGCAAAGGCTGGCAGGACGCCCGGGGTTTGGTGACTCAGTCGCTGCAGGGCAAGTTGACTTTTAGTGCAATAGGCGAAGTCAGTCAACAAGTCTTTGTTTCGATTAATTAAAATCATAAAAGCAGCATCAAACATAAAAACAGGTTGCAATAAAATCCACAGGTAGATTAGTGTGCAAAGTATTAACAGCTATTCTTTCATATATACAGAATTTACAGATCATAATTTGTTCATTTGCTAAACTTTGTAGTGCCACTAACGAAACTACAGTTTAAAACTATACTATATACAATAAAAATGGAGAAAAGTTTTGCAAGAATTCATATATATACACAGTATTTACAGTTCATGAGTTTTGCAAGTGTCAGGCTTTGCAACACCAAATTAGAACAAATACAATTTAAATTCCCCCTTCTTCTTCTACTCTATTTTCTAATAGACAGGTGTTCATACTTTTCCTATTGGTCCTTACTGCAGCCACCAAAATACTTGCTACACTAAAAATAGTATGCACACTTCCCAAAAGTTGCAAGAACAGGAGGGCGGGTCTTACTTGCACAAAGCCTGCTTCTCGTAATATTGGGTCCAGAAATTTTTTCCGAGCCTCAGCAAACTTGTCACAAAACATAATTAGGTGAAGTGTGTCTTGTGTGGAGAAATTGTCACAGGATCAAGGTGCAGAATCTTCGGGTTTAGCCCAGTGCGGAAGAGAACCCAAAGTGAGATGTATTAAATTAAACCTAAATCTTATCAACAAAAAACGGTGGAAAGGGTTCGTACCAATCTTTAAATAAGGTTCAATATGAATGGACGTCTGTAAAAGATACATACTTCTTACACCCCTTTTTTTAAGCTCCTCTTCCTCCCTCTCCGCCTCCAACAGTTTTCTAAAATTATGTTTGATCCAAGGTACATTCTCTTTCTTAATTCCTTCTGGGACTGTGTATAAATCAGGGCGTCCCAGTCTGGCACACGCCGCTCTAACGTATGCCAGCCATGGGATTTCCTCTGCTTTCTCCAGAGCTAGGCAGTCTTTGAGGATAAGATGGTTAAGTGTAATTTCCTCGTTATGCCAAGTATTTGCCCAGCAGGTCAGAGGGGCTACTTTGAGTTGATCTGTGATGTAGCCAAGACCTAATTCGGAATGTATAGAAAGGGTTGGGGTTGATTGTGGGACTGACAGAATAGATCTGAGGAATCTATTTTCGACAAGTTGTAATTTACTGACTGAGGCATATCCCCATATAGAAGCCCCATATGATGCAATTGCACAGCATTTGGACATATACATTTTTAACATGGCCTCCATCGGTCTTGCTCCCAGCCTTTTAGCAAAACTAAGGAGTGCTGCTGTGGATCTTAAAACTGCATTACTCTTCTGTTTCTGCTGTGGTAACCAGGTGCCCTTCTCGTCAAATAAGACGCCCAGATAATTGAACACCGGTACCCTAGAGAGTTGATTACCCAGGCAACTAAAAGAGATGACCTTACCAATCTTCCTGCGACCCCCCGCTATCATTACATGGGATTTGCTGGTGTTGACTTTAAGGTCTAATGACTCCATGAAGGTGCCAAAATTGTCCAACAGCCTCTGTAGACCCACCCCCGTACGGGCGATCAGGACGGCATCATCCGCGTACAGGAGGACCGGGATCTCCGTACCCCCTGCACGCGGACTGTCCGCCCTGACCCCAGTCGAAGTCAGCAGTCAGGCCAGCAGGGTTGGTGCCAAGTCAGTTGCTGGATCTTCTGTTCTTGCTGTGCAACTCTTCTAGTCTGTCTTCTTTCTTCATGTCATCCGGATCTGCTCCTCTGGTGCCACGGACTCTCCTAAATAATCGGTTTAGGGGCATTAGGGGTGTGCAGGGTAGTAGACAATGGGCTACTTACCCTTGGGGTCACTATATCCCTTTATGACCACTTCCTATTGGAAGTGTGCATAACCATGTCCCAGAATTATTCCCGAGTATGACATCACAAAGAAGCTACTTATGGAAAATGGTGTCCACCTCAGTTTAGCCCACCTTAGGTGTGGCACTAGCTTCACACCTACCTGACAAGCTCAGTTTCTAGTCTTTCCTGGTGCCAAAGGGGTTCTGGACAAGGAGGTTGGCTTCCTCGCCTGTGAGGGGGAGCCAGATTTGCATTTCAAAGACGGCAGCTCTTTAAAGCTTGCGGGCCTAGGAAGGCTAATCAGCAGATTGTCCTGTGGGAGAGGGTGTTACACTCTCTTCCCAGACAGGCTTTTGTTCTGGGTCCCCTGAGAACAAAGGCTCTCACCCTATGAGGCCTGAAAAGTGTCTCAGGAGGCAGGGTGTCAGAAACCAGTCAGGGAGGAACCTAGAGGCTGGTAGGTATTCAGGGGAAACCTCTAAGGTTCCCTATGGGTGCATTGTTGGTAAGTTTAAGTTTCTTTTTCAATTGCATAGTTAGCAAAAACCCGTGGAATTCGAAAAGCATCCTATAAAACTGGTAGAGTGGAATACAATTCTGTGCAACATGCACATGTCTAAAAGTAGCACCAGATAGAGATAATTGTAAAAACATTTGAAAGTTGCTCAGGTGAAGTTAAAAAGCATGACATTGTCATTTAAAGGTCAGAATCTTTCCGTGAGGGACTGATGCTGAGTTCAATGCTGGTGTGCACTGTGTAGTGGATTCCTAGTGTGTTTTCAGCTAGTGGCCTGACTACCTCTAGAGTCAGAGGGTAGTGGCATTTTTTGTTCAACTAGCATGAGAAATTTTACCAGTCTGCAATTCAGGTGTGCGGCCCCTGGATCAAAGCATGCCAGCCTGCTTGCCTCCGTGAGCTAATACCCCTTTGTTTGAAGGGGGCCTTTAGCAGCTATCTCCTTTCCCGCAGTAGCTCCTTGCAGGTGCAGAGTAAGTGCAAAAGGTATCCTGTTCCGGTGACACACAAGGGGCAGGGTGGAAGGTTCTGGGCACGTGGGAGAAAATCCAGAAGGTGCCTCAAAAATTATTTTTTTATGTTTTGGGGTAGACTTGATTAAAATATTTTTGAGGTGCAAGTGTTTTGTAATTATTCAGGGTCATCCAGGCGTGAGACCTGACTGAGAAGGTAGCCCTGTCTTCCACCACAGAAAATTGTTTTAGAGATTTCCAAACCAGACTCTTAAAGGTTGAATGATGGATCTGGGTGTTCCAAAGATCAGAGAGCCCGGTGGTTGCCAAAGATTCCCGGAGATAACTTCTTGCAGGAGATGTGTCCCTCTGCTGAAGTTCTTGCCATAAGAGTTGGTTTAAGGTGTTTGGGGTAGGGGATCTGATCTTGTTCCAGCAAATGATGTAGGCGCCATGTCTGGCCAAGGATTGTTTTATTAAGCCGAACTCCAGCCTAATTTGAGCTGGTGAGGTGTACTTTGGGAGACTGAACAGGATTCTATACACTTTAACTAAGGTGCTGTCCAATAATTTGGCATCTCTGCCATGCATCGACTCACTGTCGTAGGTTATTGTAGGGAGAAGTTTGGCCTGTGCCACCTTCAGGAGAGGACTTAGTATGGGACCGGTCAGTTTTGATGTGAGGTTTTCATTATTATTGCTGTCAGCCCGTTCCTTCTAATTTCTTCTTTCTGCCGGGTGAAGGATCCTTCTTTGTCTTTGCTGACGCCTAAGTACTTGTAGTCCACTGCTTCCAAGCATGTTTAGGAGAGTTTGCGGGATGCCCTGTCGGGCCAGATTCTCACACAGTCTTTACCGGTTAACATTGTCGAAGGAAGCCATTAAGCCAATAAAGCAGAAGGGTAATGGAAGGTTAACAGTCTTAGATGCATCAAGGAGTAGGGAGATTGCCAGGATGTTTATTGTTGTGACTGACGTTTTGCGGAATCCGGTTTGGTTAGTGGTATTATCTCATTAGTTTCTGCCCAAGCTGTAAGTTCCTCTAGCATGGTCCCCACAAAATTTCCAGGCAAGGCCCTGCCACCATTTAAATGCAGTGTAATATGTGACTGGGGAAATTGATGTGGTTCCCTCTTTCAATGGGGCTCCAGGGAGCATTCTCCCGGAGTCGTCCTGTTTTTCTGAGTCGTCCTATCGCCCGCAGTTTGATGAATGAAGTGCTCATTTAATAAATTTGCCCAGGTGTCCTGTGAGATGTGTGAAGAAAAGCCCCCATGCTGCAGATGCATTATTGTGTTCACTTTTTTCCAGAAGCGAGCACTGTCATTGTGATTTATGTCGTGGAGGAGCATTGTCCAGATTGCCTCTTCACGGTGTTTATTGAGTCACCATTTCAGCTTTTTGAGCGAGGTTCTTTGTTGACGTAGGAGAAGACGGAGACTTGGATTCCCTTGCTGGTGTCACAGAGATCTTAATAGGCAGTTTATTGATTTTTTTAGATCATTTAGTTGGTTCCTTAGTGATTTCGGGGTCCCATTTCCCCGCCTGGATAACTGGCAAAGATCCCTTTTGTGTGACAAGGCTTGAAGTTTTGATAGTGGCGGTAAAGCGTTCCCAATTGGTATTTAGCTCGTTGTTGATGTTGCTTGTGAGTGAAGGAGATCGAATGCTGTTGCAGACAAGGACTCAATATTTGTTGTCACAAATTTAATACTCTTAAAGTTTGTTGTATGAATTGAGCCCAAGGCTGCTTCTGGGTAGATGCAGGGCAGTTGCGTGTTTGGAGGGTTTCTTGTGGTCGATGGTCGCTGTCCCCTTGCCCCCCATTCTGAACCCAAGTATGCAGGAAAACAGCAAAATACTGGCAAACGTGTAATCTAGTATGGAAGAGGTTGAGGGAGAGTAGTGGGTAGGCAAGGGGAAGAGTCTCCAGGGAATCTTCTATTGAGAGCCCTGCAGTTGAGATGTTCTAGATCTTCCAGGAACGTCTATTTTCCCATTCTTTCATCCTTTTGAGGGTGCGCATTAAGTCGGTATGTTACAGAGTAGAGATTGGAAGTGCACTTCGTTCTGTACCAAAGATGTATTGATTCAAATTCCCTGAGTGAATAAAGATTGGGGTTTCTATCTTGCTTATGTAGCTTGTTAGTTGGCCGGTTAGGTTTTCCAAGTCTCTTGCTTTGTGTTTTGGGTGAATTTATGTGCTAACTATCACCGCTTCATCATGCACACTGCTGACATTATGCTGGACGTGGATACATAGGTTGCCCTCCTGAGGAATGGCCAAATTTCTCACCTTTATAGCCGGTGTTGCGAAACACATGAAGCCTTGTAAATGGAGAAGGTCTGCAAGCCATGTTTCTTGCAGCATAATTATGTCGAATAAATGAAGGTACTGCATGAATTCCAGGTCTGAGATTTTTGTTGACAGGCCATTAACATTCCATGAGCAGAGGAGAAGTGTGGTTTTGTTAGCGCTTGTGCCTCCTGCTTTCTGTGTGTATGGTCATCGAGTGTCAGAAAGAGGGGTTATGGTTATAGTGATCGACCCAAGGCCTTGCGGTCCACTTCGGGGCTAGTGGTTCCAGAGAGTTGTTTTGTTAATTTGCCATCGGTCTTCCCCTCCATTCAGGGGAGTTCCCCAAGTACCTCTGAGCACTGAATTGGTGCACCTGTGCGGTTTCGTAGCTGCAGACCGCGGTCTGGGGTTAGCAAAGGCGATGGATATCCTGGATTTTGGTGAGGGGAGATGTTAATTTCCCAAGCTTTAAAGGTGCAGTGCTATGCTAGTAATTTCTGGGTGGTTATCGTTGTTTTCCACGTAGCCCTGGTGGCCTCGGGCATCGAAGAGTTTGTGGGACGGATTAATTATATAATTCTATTGAGAGTAATTCCATTGAATTTAGATCCACAAGGCTTGGGATAGCCCGTAACAACCTCAGGATATTGCCCCTGTTCAGAACATCCTGGTTCCCTTTTAAGGTGTACTCGGGCTTGAAAAGGATTGAGACTGTTTCAGACTGCGTGATGCTGGAAAATTGTATTGGCTGAGGTAGCTCTCAGTCAAGCTGAGCGGTTACGCGATGGGAGTTGAGATGAGTTTCCTCCTTGAGTTGGATTTGCTCCCCCTCCTTTGGCGATCTGTGTGTAGCGTTGTCAGACTTCCTCTTTATTGTAATCGCCCCTAATAATGCCTGTTTGGGAGATTGTGGAGTGCTCTGTTCTGCATGGGCTGAGTCCTGCTGGGTATGTCTTTTAATGATGGGTATGGCCGAGTTATGAGCAGTGTGCCTCGTGCTCCTATTTGACCGAACTTTATCAACAGCATGTTTTTGCCAACGCACGTTCTTTGTACCCTTATCTATCTCCTTGCCCCTTGTGGCTACCGGTGCTGGTGCTATTAGGTACTCCTCCCTTGCTAGGTGTGAAAGGCCGCACAGGTGAGGTAGGTGTGTTGGGGGGCCCTGAGATGTGATCTGGACCTTGATCCGAATGACGACTATTTCTGTGAGGAGCAGTCTTGTGTGTTTGCGAGGCCCTATTTTCATTTTCGATGAATGACCGCATGACGTTTTAGGGGGGAGACGTGTCTCCTAGGATGAGTTGAGTGTCAGGTGATTGCGAGGCCTTGTTTTGAATATTTAAATCGCACAGCTTAGTGTCTATTTTAGTGGGTTGTTGTGAGAAAACCGGGAAAAGACCTGTTGGATTTGGGAAGGTTTTCTGGTTTCAGCCTTTCCTTTTTCACTGGCGGTGTTGTTTGGCGTTGAGCTTCAAGGTGCAAGTTCCTGTTTGAAGCGCCGAAGGTGGTTCTTTTGAGGCTCCTGTGGGCCCCTCGGATTTTGGGGTATCTGAACCCTCCCACTGATAGTTCTGAAGCAGTTCTTGGTTATTTAAATTGAACTGAATTGCCACCCTCTGGAAGGGCCAGAAACTGTGTTCATGCCTGTACGGGGGTGCATGTAGGGGCTGTTGATACATTCCTCATGCCCATTCACATGCTGTTTAACATTGAGGGGAGAGTATATAGTTTGTCCACTAGGTCACTACAGCCGCAGTTGAGTTGAGACTCAGATTGGGTTCTCTTTATTAGGCCATTAAGATCCCCAATTTTCTCATCAATGCCCACAGTGAACAGTGCCAGAGCGTTTAATGGGGAAAGCTGGATGTCCATCTTTTCGGACTGATATTGGGGCGCTTCCACTGCCAGTTGCATGGTATTTAGGAGGGAAATCCATGCACTGCCAGATTGTTCATTGGTGGCCGCATCCGCTTTGGGCTCGTCCTTGGTCTCCCCCCTGGGGGCTTGGCAGAGACCGGCTGAGTAAGATTGGGGCACCCCAGCTGAAAGTGCCCCATATTGGCGATCTGGTGAGTTGGTGGCTAACATGTCCTCCCATTCTTGCGCATTCAGATAAGAACGGATCGCCCACCCCTCGTCCTGGTGAACTGGACTGTCAGACCCCACCTGTCCCTGCGTGAAGTACGCCAGAGGAGGAGGGCGGCCAGGCTGCTGCTGGAGTTAATGCGTTGGCTCTTGGGGGCCGCGGCGTCGAGACTGAAGTAATATTGCTGTCATTTGGTGATGGGGTGTGGATAGCTTCTAGATGGAGTTCTGGCTGGTGTTTCTGCATGCTCCGCTTGGTGAATAGCAGGGACGGACTAGCAGTAGCGGGCACCGGGTGTTTCCCCGGTGGGCCGCCAGGGTGGGGGCCGGTTTTAGACCCCTGGTGGCCATTTTTGTTATCGGGGGACGGTTTTACAGCTAGCTGCAATATCAGCCCCCTGCAACAAAAGGAAAAGCGGCATAAATCTTTCCACTAGAGCCCACCTCAATCCCCTCCCTTCCCACTTTCCTCCCTCCCTGGGCCAGGAGAGCTCTTTGCCAGGGCCGGTTTCAGTTCCCAGTCTGGCCCTAGTGAATAGGGATCCTTTAAGGGACTGGTTGTAGCAGGTTACCTCTTGAGTGTGTCCCCGTGTGCCTGCTGCCTTTGAGTTGGTTGCTAACAGTGCAAGCCCCACTTCTGTACGAAAGGGTGATGCAGGTGAAAATGCTGGGGGTGTTGAGGCTTGATGCCTCATTTTGGTCTAATTCATGTGCTGCTTGATGTACAAATAGTATTGAGGTTCCTGGTTGCCGGATCGGAGACGGACGTCGGTTTGTTGTAGTGGATGTGGCTTTTGTTGCCACGGATTGGTTGAGGCGGAGAGGAGGATGTGTGGGTTGGACCATTATGGTCAGTGTTGAGTCAGAGTGCTTTGCCGTTGAGTGACTGTGTGAAAGTAGACAGGCCGGGTCTTCCGTGGGTGGATTAACCTCTTGTGGCACTGAGGGGTAAGGAAGGATGCGGTTGTAAAGGTTGCACGGGGGTCTGCATGTGTCGGTAAAGCCATCACTGGAATCCGTGTGGCTTTGCCACTAAGAGAGGGTTAATACCAAACATCTCTTCATCAGTGAAGCCATCATGTAGCTGGGGAACTCGTTTTCACCAGTCTCCAGCACATGTTTTAAAATGGCTTCCCTGGTCACATGTACTGGCAGTAATAAGACTGCACAGGGGAATATCTGCTCATGTAGTTATGCCCTCACATGTAATATTCAGCACCCTGCCTTAGGGCTGCTGTAGGGATGACTTACAAATATTACCTGCAGTGTTAAGGGACATGACACACAGGGATGAATGACATTTTGTATTTTCACTGTTGTTGGCACCAAGACACGCAGCCTGCAATTGCAGCTTCGCATATGCTTGGTATGGGTTCCCTTAGGGTGGCACAATTCGTGCTGCAACCCTTCTTTAGTACCTCAGGCCCTAGGTACCAGGGCTACCATTTACTAGGAATTACAAAGGGTGCTAAAGTTTTTGCCAATTGGGGAAACAACAACATTTTCAGGGAAAAATCGCTGGTACTGGGGAGCTAGTTAGCAGGAATCCAGTACACTTCAATCAAGGTTGCATCAAATACCAGGCAAAAAGTGGGGGGTACTGATACAAGAACCCAGATCCCTACAGTGCCACAGGCAATGCATAAACAAAATGGGAGGCATTTAAGGTTGTGAAGCATGTGGGATGTATAGGGACCGTTTATAGCATGCAAGGATTGATCTTTAAGGAAAAGACTGCACTTGAAAGTACGAAATGCAACCTAGAACTCAGGTGTACCTTGGAGGGAGAGGGAGAGAAGCTGTGTTGATGAAAAAAACTACATAACTGATCAACACTCATATGTTGCTTGC
The DNA here is from genome assembly GCF_964261635.1 of Lissotriton helveticus. Classification (NCBI taxonomy): domain Eukaryota; kingdom Metazoa; phylum Chordata; class Amphibia; order Caudata; family Salamandridae; genus Lissotriton; species Lissotriton helveticus. The sequence goes on along the minus strand of NC_136063.1, from coordinate 1,478,331,199 downwards.
ATGTAAACTACTCATCATGTGGCTTTTATGCAGTAACACTCCTATGAGTGAAGTGAATGGCAATGATGATGATGGCAGTCTGATTTGCTTATAGGATAAGATCAACGGATATTTGCCGAATGATGCAATATTCTCTATGTACAAAACCTCAACTAGACCAAGACCAAGTTAGGGGAGTTCTTTGGGATATTAGCCTCCCTCCATGACCTAGCAATCAGTAACAAGCATTTGCAATGGAATAGGTCTCGTATTAAGAAAGTTTGAGCTATTAGTATTGTAAATGACAAATTTTTTATTTAGGTTTTGTTTTTGAAAATAGCGAAATTAATAGCTTTGTCATTTACCATGCCAATAGTTATAACTTTCTCAAATGTGACACCTATAGCATTTGTAGTGCAATATGTGTTGTATTTACGTGACTTACATGTATTGATATTACAAATAACAATGGTTTTTAATTTTTTTAATAATTAATACTTAAAAAAGTTATTGTAATTTATAATGGCAATAGCTTAAACTTTTGTAAATAACATTTGTGAAGATTATGTTCAGTGTATTTTATTGTGACGAAAATCCAAGAACATATGTCAAATATTAACATCTTTTTGTTACATTTGTAATAAAGCTTGAAACATTGAGATAACATATTTGAACCAGTTGTTGTTGAATGGTTGCACAGATTGATGCTGTGGTGGAGCTCAGTGATGTTGTGGTGCCACTGAGTGATGCTGTGGTGGTGCGGAGTGATGCTGTATACTATGCTATGTTTTGTTTTGCTATCCTATGTTTTGTTTTGTTATGCTATGCTATGCTGTTTTGTTATGCTATGCTATGTTTTGTTATGCTATGCTATGTTTTGCTATGCTATGTTATGTTATGCTATGCTATGCTTTGTTATGCTATGCTATATTTTGCTCTGCTATGCTTTGTTATGCTATGCTATGTTTTGTTGTGTTTTATTATGCTATGCTTTGTTTTGCTATGCTATGTTTTGTTATGCTATGCTATGTTTTGTTGTGTTGGTATGCTATGCTGTGCTTTGCTATGCTATTATGTTTTGTTATGTTTTGTTCAGCCATGCCATGTTTTGTTATGTTAAGCTATGCTGTTTTGTTGTGTTTTGTTATGCTATGTTTTGTTATGTTATGCTATGTTTTGTTTTGCTATCCTATGCTTTGTTTTGTTATGCTATGCTATGTTTAGTATTGCTATCCTATGCTTTGTTTTGTTATGCTATGCTATGTTTTGTTGTGTTTTGTTATGCTATGCTATGCTTTGTTGTGTTTTGCTAGGCTATGCTTTGTTATGCTATGCTATGCTCTGCTATGCTTTGTTATGCTGTTTTGTTATGCTATGTTTTGTTATGCTATGCTTTGTTTTGTTTTATTATGATATGCTGTTTTGTTATGCTATGCTATGTTTTGTTTTGCTATGCTTTGTTTTGATATGCTATCCTATGCTTTGTTTTGTTATGCTCTGCTATGCTTTGTTTTGTGATGCTATGCTATGCTTTGTTGTGTTTTGTTATGCTATGTTATGTTTTGTTGTGTTTTGCTACGTTTTGTTATGCTATGTGTTGTTGTGTTTTGTTATGCTATGTTTAGTTTTGCTATCCTATGCTTTGTTTTGTTATGCTCTGCTATGCTTTGTTTTGTTATGCTATGCTATGTTGTGTTGTGTTGTGTTTTGCTATGCTATGCTATGTTTTGTTGTGTTTTGCTATGTTTTGTTTTGTTGTGTTGTGCTATGTTTTGTTATGCTATGTGTTGCTGTGTTTTGTTATGCTATGTTTTGTTATGTTATGTTATGCTATGGTTTGTTTTGCTATCCTATGCTTTTTTTGTAATGCTATGCTATGTTTAGTTTTGCTATCCTATGCTTTTTTTTTATGCTATGCTATGTTTTGTTATGCTATGTTTTGTTGTGGTTTGCTATGCTATGCTTTGTTATGCTATGTTTTGTTATGCTATGCAATGTTTTGTTGTGTTTTATTATGCTATGCTTTGTTTTGCTATGCTATGTTTTGTTATGCTATGCTTTGTTTTGTTATGCTATGCTATGTTGTGTTTTGTTATGCTATGTTATGTTGTGTTTTGTTATGCTATGTTTTGTTGTGTTTTGTTATGCTAAGTTATGTTATGTTTTGATATGCTTTGTTATGCTATGTTTTGTTATGTATGCTGTGTTTTGTTATACTATGCTTTGTGTTTTGCTATGTTTTGTTATGCAATGCTTTGTTTTGTTATGCTATGTTTTATCTTATGATATGTTTGGTTGTGTATTGTTATGCTATGTTTTGTTTTGCTATGCTTTGTTATGTTTTGTTATGCTATGTTTTGTTGTGTTTTGTTATGCTATGCTATGTTTTGTTGTGTTTTGTTATGCTATGCTTTGTTGTGTTTTGCTATGTTTTGTTTTGCTATGTGTTGTTGTGTTTTGTTATGCTATGTTTTGTTATGTTATGTTATGTTATGGTTTGTTTTGCTATCCTATGCTTATTTTTGTAATGCTATGCTATGTTTAGTTTTGCTATCCTATGCTTTGTTTTTTATGCTATGCTATGTTTTGTTATGCTATGTTTTGTTGTGTTGTGCTATGCTATGCTTTGTTATGCTATGCTATGCTATGCTTTGTTATGCTATGCAATGTTTTGTTGTGTTTTATTATGCTATGCTTTGTTTTGCTATGCTATGTTTTGTTATGCTATGTTTTGTAATGCTATGCTATGTTTTGTTATGCTATGCTAAGCTTTGTTTTGTTATGCTATGCTATGTTGTGTTTTGTTATGCTATGTTTTGTTGTGTTTTGTTATGCTAAGTTATGTTATGTTTTGATATGCTTTGTTATGCTATGTTTTGTTATGTATGCTGTGTTTTGTTATTCTATGCTTTGTGTTTTGCTATGTTTTGTTATGCAATGCTTTGTTTTGTTATGCTATGTTTTATCTTATGATATGTTTTGTTGTGTGTTATGCTATGTTTTGTTTTGCTATGCTTTGTTATGTTATGTTTTGTTATGCTATGTTTTGTTGTGTTTTGTTATGCTATGCTATGCTTTGTTGTGTTTTGCTATGCTATTTCTTGTTTTGTTATGCTAGGTTTGGTTTTGCTATCCTATGCTTTGTTTTGTTATGCTATGTTTTGCTATGCTATGTTTTGCTATGCTATGCTAGGTTTTGTTATGCTATGCTGGTGAGGGTGTGTGAGGGTGAGTGAGGGTGTGTGAGGGTTAGGGGGTGTGAGGGTGAGGGTGTGTGAGGGTGAGAGGGTCGTGAGGGTGAGTGAGGGTGGGTGGGTGAGGGTGGGTGAGGGTGTGAGGGTGAGGGCGTGTGAGAGTGAGTGAGGATGAGTGAGGGTGTGTGAGGGTGAGGGGGGTGAGGGTGAGGGGGTGTGAGTGTGAGGGTGACTGAGGGTGAGGGTGTGAGGGTAAGGGTGTGTGAGGGTGAGGGGGGTGAGGGGGTGTGAGGGTGAGGGGGTGTGAGGGTGAGGGGGTGTGAGGGTGAGGGGGTGTGAGGGTGGGTGAGGGGGTGTGGGTGCATGAGGGTGAGAGGATGTGAGGGCATGTGATGGTGAGGAGGTGTGAGGGTGGGTGAGGGGGTGTGAGGGTGAGGGGTGTGAGGGTGAGGGGGTGACGATGAGTGGGTGGGTGAGGGTGTGAGGGTGGGTGAGGGTGAGGGTGAGGGTGTGAGGGTGAGTGGATGTGAGGGTGTGTGATGGTGAGGAGGGGTGACCAGAGACAGACAGAGGCCACTGGAGACAATCAGAGAGCAGCCTAGACAGGGGAGAGAGAGCGGAAAGAGGGAAGAGAGAGCGGAGAGTGAGAGGGAAGAGAGAGTGGAGAGTGAGAGGGGAGAGGGGAGAGAGAGTGAGAGGGGAGAGAGAGTGGAGAGTGAGAGGGGAGAGAGAGTGGAGAGTGAGAGGGGAGAGAGAGTGGAGAGTGGGAGGGGAGAGAGAGCGGAGAGTGAGAGGGGAGAGAGAGGGGAGGAGAGAGTGGAGAGTGAGAGGGGAGAGAGAGTGGAGAGTGAGAGGGGAGAGAGAGTGGAGAGTGAGAGGGGAGAGAGAGTGGAGAGTGAGAGGGGAGAGAGAGCGGAGAGAGGGAAGAGAGAGTGGAGAGTGAGAGGGGAGACAGAGCGGAGAGTGAGAGGGAAGAGAGAGCAGAGAGTGAGAGGGGAAAGAGGTCTGACACTGAGATGAGAGCGGAGAGTAAGGGGGGAGGTCTGACACACACTGAGACGAGAGTGAGAGAGGTCTGATACTGAGACGAGAGTGCAGGGACGGTGACAGCAGAGTGCGCTCTGACTCAGAGGTGACAGGCGGGTGAGTGCGCCGGCGGTGGAGTCTCCGGAGATGGTCGGGGGTCCGAGATGAGACAGAGGCAGGGACTCAGCAGTGCTGCGCTCTACCTGTTGCTCTATCTGTTGGTAAAAATCACATGGGTATTTCCAGTAAAACCTACGTCACTAAGCAGGGGCAGAAGTGTCAAGTGTTCGAGGAGTTTGTGAGCCATACACTCTGGGGGGCATGCAGCCATGTGGGGCAAGCCGGAGCGGATCCCTTTGAAGCACGGCCTCGCGGCCGTGCTAGAAGTGTGTGTTAATTAGGGGGAGGAGAAGTGAGGCCGAGTGCGCTGGGGAAGCAACAGATGGCTTTAATTTAAAGCTCTCAGAGGCAGGCGGCTCGGATAAAAGCGTGGTCACGAGAACTCATGCACTCGTCGAAATCCGCTTTAGTTAAAATGTTTGGTTACACCGTAATAGGTCTCTCTACGAGACCTAAAAAGTACTGGCGGTGCCAATTTCAGCAAAACAGATCAAAGCTGTAATTACGTAACTGGGCTGTGTTAAAATTCAACTCCACGCTATGGGCAACTTGACTGGTGGAATTTTAAAGATGCCTAAAAAGGCCTGATAGCAGTGGAAATAAAGGTTGTTACTTACCTGTAACTCTCATTCTCCAGTATTGGTATCTTTCATGGATTCACATACTTGAACCATTCCCAGTTGTTGAGGTGGGTGTCCCACAGTACTTTCTAAAGCAGTAGAAGTAGTATACGTAGCTTATAATGGCAAAATGCATAGACTTTAACAGCTTATCTACATCATTTTTAAAGAACCGAATTCCAGCCAATCAGGTGACAGCACCTTATAGAACACTCCCTGCAGAGGCTTTTTCTCTCAGATTTTCAGGCACCAGAGCTTCTCTGGGGAGGTAGATGGGTCGCATGTGAATCTATGAAAGATACCAATACTAGACAACAAGATTTACAGTTAAGTTACAAGTTTTTTTATGCAGTATTGGATCTTTCATAGATTCACATGCATGTTATCAGTTGCGTAATATATATATATATATGTTGTCATATCATATTTATATATCACAATAGTGGGTGCAAAAACACATATATCATCATGCCAGGCTCACCTTACTGAAAAAGATGCCGCAACACCGCCTGTCCCACAGCAGCATCACTGCACTGTGACAGGTCTAGGCAATAATGTTGAGTGAACGTATGTCTGTTTTTCCAAGTCTTGGCATGGCATATGCTTTCAAAAGGCACTACAGCCAACAGGGCGGTTGTTGTAGAGACTTCCCTATTAGAGTGCGCTTTAGCCTTTTCTCTCTAAGGCCTACCAACCATTGAGTGACAGAATTGAATAGCTGAAGATGGCCATCTTGTTGTGCTTGCCTTGGAAACAGGACCCCCTTTGTTATGGTTTTCATATGCGACTAATATTTGATCTTTAGTCAGCATTTGCTTTGTACGATGCAAATAGAACTTCAAGCATCTCTTTACATCTAGCATATGTAGAGTTCTTTCTGCAGGTCTCTGCGGATTCGGGAAATATTTCTTAAGTACAACAGGTTTGTTCAGATGATAATACATCGGAACTTTAGCAACAAACTTGGGATTAGTTCTTAAAATCAGTGTTATCCATAAACTGTAAGTAAGGTTCCTTTACAGTGAACGCTTGAATCTCACTCCCTTGCTGGCTGATGTCAAAGCAAGAAGTAAGGCTACTTTCCATGTTAGGAATTTGAGTTCTGCCTTGTGAACAGGTTTGAAAGAGCGCTTCATCAACTGTGATAGTAAGGTATTAAGCTGCCAGGTTGATGAAGGCTCCTTTATCGGAGGGAATACTCTGAATAAACCTTTAAGAAATTGTGGTGTCAGTCTGTTAGGCCATAAGAAAGGGGATTTAGAAGTCCTTCTGTATCTTGGAATAGCTGCTAAGTGTATTTTAATCGAAGAGTGAACCAGGCCTGATCTAGCCAAAGAGAGTAGGTGTGGCAAGACCTGTTCTGGATGTGATAATACAGGATATTTAGGAACCAGGCCGGTAAGTGCAGAGAAGTCAGGTTGGGATGAAGTGCCTGTTTGTGGTTCATTGATAGAAAATCCTTCTGAGGCTCCAGCTGAATGTGGTTCTCCTCTGACAGCAGTAGAAGTTCTGTGAACCACTGTTGTCTGGGCCACCGTGCAGGAATCACCATCATCCGACACGGTTCCCTCATCATCTTTCCGAGTAGCCTTGGTATGAGAGGGATTGGGTGGAAAAGCGATCGCAAAGATCCCTGAACATCTGATCGAAAACGTATTCCCCCACGACCCTGTGTAAGAGTCCCAGTTTGCGTAAAACCGGAATTTCCGGTTCTCTTGAAATGCAATTTGTGGCAGCTCTGGCTTGTTCTGCCTAAAGTGTCTGCCAAACAGTTTCTTACTCCCGGCAGATATTCATCTCTTAGTGTTACTTGATGCGCCAAACCCCATTTCCATATTTCTTGCACCTCCTGTAACAGGATCTGAGAACTTGTGCCTCCTTGTTTGTTTAGGTAGTACATACTGGTTGTGTTGTCCGTTCAGATCCACACTGAAGATCCTTTTATTGTCGCCTGGAGGGCAAGTGAGATTGCTCTAGGAAGGATATGTGCATTTTTGATTGTGTTAGGGTCCATTTCCAATTGATTTGAAGATCCTGCAAATGCCCCCCCACCCTTCTAAAGAAAAGTCTGTTGCAATGACATATTCTGGAATTTGCGACAAGAATGTGAGCGTCAATGAGAAATGTTGTCAGAGTTTAACCACCAAGGAAGAGCTTTTATCATTGGTGGTGCTGAGTTTGACAACATAGTCAAATGAGCCTTCTATCTGAACCTACTGTGCATCAAATCCCTCCTGCAAAGTTCTTAGCCTTAGACGTGCACAAGGCAGTAGTAAACTGGCTAATTACCTTTTGCCGAGAGTGATTTGAGAAGGTGAACAGACTTTCTTTATTATTAGTTTTGTGCCAACGCCCTGAGTTTCTTTTATCTTTCTTCTGACAAGAATGTCTACTCTTGTAATGTATCCAGAATTGCTCACAGAAAATGTATCTTTGTTGAGGGACGAAGAAGAGACTTTTGTCAATTGACTGTTAGGCCCAATGACCGGAACGATTGTAGACAAGTCATTGTAGCCATTGGCGGGTGGATGTCGCTTTTATCAGCCAGGCGTCGAGGTAAGTGAAGACTTGGAGGCCTTTTGGTCTTAAGTGGGCTGCCACTGGGGCTAGACACTTCGTAAAAATCCGGGGAGCTGACCTCAGACCAAAAGGGAGCACTTTGAATAGATAGTGTCTTCTACTGTGAATATGAGAAAATTGCGATGTTTCGGATGGATAGGGATAGGGAAATAAGCATCATGCAGATCTAGGATTGTCATGTAATCTCCGTAGTTGAGGAGGTGCAAGACTTCTTGAAGGGTGATCATACGATAAGATTGCTTATTCAGGTATTTGTTCAATTTCTTGTGGTCCAGAATGGGTCACCATACTGCTGCTCATTTCTTTGAGGAAAAACAAGAATTTAAGCCCATTCCTTGCTGGGAATGGGGGACTTTCTCTATGGCACCTGTGCCAGAAACCGGTCCCCGGTAGCTTGTCTCCTTTCTGGTGAAGAATTGGCTTGGTAGTTTGGTCTGCCCTGTTCCCATGATGCACTGGGCCAGGGACAGACTAATTTGCATATAGCCAGGTTCTGAGCTGGGATGGGGCAGTGAGATAAATAACGGTGATGGATCAAGCCCTGATCTTTGGACTGGGTAAGAGTGGTCTGCTTAATTCAGACACTCTGTTCATCACCACCCCCTTTTCTGTATCGTTTTTGGCCACTATAGGTGTGGCAGGGTATACTCAGACATGAGTCCCTTTCTCACTGCTCCATCAGGATTCAAGCAAGCCGGGCCGAAGAGGCTGAAATGCCAGAAACCGGTCCCCGGTAGCTTGTCTCCTTTCTGGTGAAGAATTGGCTTGGTAGTTTGGTCTGCCCTGTTCCCATGATGCACTGGGCCAGGGACAGACTAATTTGCATATAGCCAGGTTCTGAGCTGGGATGGGGCAGTGAGATAAATAACGGTGATGGATCAAGCCCTGATCTTTGGACTGGGTAAGAGTGGTCTGCTTAATTCAGACACTCTGTTCATCACCACCCCCTTTTCTGTATCGTTTTTGGCCACTATAGGTGTGGCAGGGTATACTCAGACATGAGTCCCTTTCTCACTGCTCCATCAGGATTCAAGCAAGCCGGGCCGAAGAGGCTGAAATGCCAGAAACCGGTCCCCGGTAGCTTGTCTCCTTTCTGGTGAAGAATTGGCTTGGTAGTTTGGTCTGCCCTGTTCCCATGATGCACTGGGCCAGGGACAGACTAATTTGCATATAGCCAGGTTCTGAGCTGGGATGGGGCAGTGAGATAAATAACGGTGATGGATCAAGCCCTGATCTTTGGACTGGGTAAGAGTGGTCTGCTTAATTCAGACACTCTGTTCATCACCACCCCCTTTTCTGTATCGTTTTTGGCCACTATAGGTGTGGCAGGGTATACTCAGACATGAGTCCCTTTCTCACTGCTCCATCAGGATTCAAGCAAGCCGGGCCGAAGAGGCTGAAATGCCAGAAACCGGTCCCCGGTAGCTTGTCTCCTTTCTGGTGAAGAATTGGCTTGGTAGTTTGGTCTGCCCTGTTCCCATGATGCACTGGGCCAGGGACAGACTAATTTGCATATAGCCAGGTTCTGAGCTGGGATGGGGCAGTGAGATAAATAACGGTGATGGATCAAGCCCTGATCTTTGGACTGGGTAAGAGTGGTCTGCTTAATTCAGACACTCTGTTCATCACCACCCCCTTTTCTGTATCGTTAGACGTGCACAAGGCAGTAGTAAACTGGCTAATTACCTTTTGCCGAGAGTGATTTGAGAAGGTGAACAGACTTTCTTTATTATTAGTTTTGTGCCAACGCCCTGAGTTTCTTTTATCTTTCTTCTGACAAGAATGTCTACTCTTGTAATGTATCCAGAATTGCTCACAGAAAATGTATCTTTGTTGAGGGACGAAGAAGAGACTTTTGTCAATTGACTGTTAGGCCCAATGACCGGAACGATTGTAGACAAGTCATTGTAGCCATTGGCGGGTGGATGTCGCTTTTATCAGCCAGGCGTCGAGGTAAGTGAAGACTTGGAGGCCTTTTGGTCTTAAGTGGGCTGCCACTGGGGCTAGACACTTCGTAAAAATCCGGGGAGCTGACCTCAGACCAAAAGGGAGCACTTTGAATAGATAGTGTCTTCTACTGTGAATATGAGAAAATTGCGATGTTTCGGATGGATAGGGATAGGGAAATAAGCATCATGCAGATCTAGGATTGTCATGTAATCTCCGTAGTTGAGGAGGTGCAAGACTTCTTGAAGGGTGATCATACGATAAGATTGCTTATTCAGGTATTTGTTCAATTTCTTGTGGTCCAGAATGGGTCACCATACTGCTGCTCATTTCTTTGAGGAAAAACAAGAATTTAAGCCCATTCCTTGCTGGGAATGGGGGACTTTCTCTATGGCACCTGTGCTTAACATAGCTAGCACTTCCTCTGGGGTAGGAGAAGAGGCGGTTGCCCTAGTTTGGTGGAGTGGTGGGCAGAATCTTGGTGAACTCCAACGTGTGACCTTATGTAATGAGATCCAGGAACCATTTATCTGATGTTATTTACTGCCATTGTTGAGAAAATGTTGAAATGTTTGCTCCCACAGAATGGTGTGCTGTAGGGGGTGTAACTGGCACTATAACATTGTCACTGTTTTCTACCAGAGCCCCTCGTCAGTGCGGTCTGCCTTCTCCGTGGTGGTTACTTGGAGTGCGCTGCCCACTGGCAGTGTCCTATGTGGTTGGTGTTGCTGTTAAGCTGGCCTAAAGTGCTGATGAGGACTTCCCGCTGGCAGTGTCCTTCATGCTTGGTGTTGCTGCCTTTAAGTAGGGCAGGTCACACCTATACTAAAGAAAGCCAACTCCCTCTCCACAGATCTCAACTACAGCCCTATATCCAACATGCCCACTTTGGCGAAACTGCTGGAAAAATGTGTACAAATTCAACTATGCAACCACATCGAGAACTACAACCTCCTAGACAAACACCAATCTGGCTTCCGTCAAAGTCACAACACTGAATCAGCACTCACCCACATAACGGATGACATATTAAAAATATTAGATCATAACAAATCATATCTTTTGATACTTCTTGATCTATCCTTCGCTTTCGACAGGGTTAAGCGTGACAACCTACTGTCCATACTCGAACGAAGGATGGGCCTAACTGGCCCAGTGTTACAATGGTTCACATCCTTCCTAAATAACAGATCCCAAAGAATCAAGATGAAGCAATCACTTTCTCGACCCTCCATGGTCACCCTAGGGCCAATTATCAGATGAGTATCCTAAGGAAACTTAAACCCTTCCTCCCACAGACCGACTTAAAAATGGCCGTACAAGCCTTAGTGTTACCAAGACTGGACTATGGAAGCACAACTCTATGCGGTCTTCCCAAATACAAGCTGGTGCCGCTGAGGGCATCGCTTAACGCTGCGGCCAGACTGGTCTCGAGAACAAAAAGAAATAATCACATCTCTTCGGCCTTGAAAGTTCTTAACTGGCTACCCTACGAGACGAGAATACAACTAAAGATCGCCTGCATGACCCATAAAGCCCTGCATAGCAATACCCCCAGTTACTTAACCCAAATACTAGAGCGGTCAGGAGGATGCAGACATTAGCGAAGCTCAAGCTCACTACTACTAAAACCACAATCCTTCCACAAAAAGAGAACTGGATGCAGAGCATTCTCAGGTATCACACCGAAGATTTGGAACTCCTTACCTCCAGATGTACGCAAAATCTCTTCCTTGACCTCCTTCAAAAACAAAGTAAAAATGCTTCTAATGAACAAATTCCCATTCTAAGACTAACTCTGATGACTTTTAGCCACCTATGATATCCATATACCAATGTCTACCTCTTTTTGTATTGAATGTCGAATTTTTAATGTTTGAATATGACCCCAATCATCTAATGTTTGATAACAGTGTATTGTAAAGCGCTCCAATACCCTCATGGGTCATGTTCGCGCTATATAAAACTTTATAAATAAATAAATAAGCTGGCCTAAAGTGCTGCTGAGGGGGTTGAGAAGTCTGATACCTCTAGTATCCTCCTCAATACGAATAAAGGCTTATGCCGCAGGCCTCTATAAAGGGTGTGTTTCGAAATTGTAATGTGTCCAAAGATCTTGCTACTTGCAAGGCGTCGTCGAAATGCTTGTTAAACAGAGCGCCACCCTCGTATGGCATAGCTAATATTTGTTTGCACCTCAGGTCTAATTGTTGGCCTTTAACCAACCTTGGTGTCTCATGACCGCTGATCCTGTCAGTTGTCGAAATCCTACTGAGGCTATATACATTGCGCAATATATGATTTCCAATGAGGACCTCTCTGCCTTCTTCAGAATGTTTTTTGCTTCTGCCCTTTATCTTCCCGCAGGCTGTACATGTGTGTAGCTAGATCTGACCACACCTGGCAGTCACATCTGGCTAGTATACAAGCAAATTAACTGCTCATACTGTCATTCCTGACATAGTTGAGAACCTCTTCCCAATGTTATCAAGGCGTCTGCCTTCTTTGTCAGGTAGGGTTGATATGGGTGTCGAAGGGATCTTTGATCGGCACTGTGCAGCCTTTGTGATGATGGATTCTGGTTTCAAATGTTCAACCAGACATGCTGACAAGTCCTCAGGAGTTCTGTATTTCTTATCGATGCTTGGTAAAAGGCTGTGATCATGGCAGGAGTTTTCATAATCTTTATTCCCTCCTTCCAGATATAATTCAACAATTGGGATTGCCTTTACAACTTTTCTAAACTGTTCCATAAAACCATATAGATAACAATCCAATTGTTTGATGGTTATTGGAAGTTGGAAACGATGGGCTGGAAACCACCGAGATCTGCTGAGGAGTCCACCAATTGTGGTGCAGGAGGTGAAGGTGTCGGGATGAGATAATTGTCCCATTCATTGGACACAGATCGATTATTCTTGAATTTCACCTCCCTCTCTATCGTCATCCAAGTCTTTCCAAGGAGACATAACAATAGTTGACACAGGGGTATTCTTGGAGTAGCAGGTGGTGGCAGAGGTTTGGGTGACTTTGATATAGGAGGTTGTGTGGTGGCCCATCAGAGATGTTGACCTTGCAGGTTCAGTGAAGCGTTTATAGTAGTCATACAACATACCCTGTAGGTCTTGCACCAGAGCCACAGGAAATTGAACCCTCTTAAGTTGGAGGTGGGAGAAGTGGTGAAACTGTTCCACATATTATCTAGGCTTCTCTATATATTGCTGCCCGTCATAGTCATGCTCAAAATAGTACTGTTCATCTTCTTCTTCTTGGTACTTGACAATCACTTCTGAGGGTCTATGAGCTGTACTAAATGGTTCATCACCATCATCCTCGTCAGACCCCTCCACATCTAAACGATGACTTGAAGGCAAGGGGGACAACTTGCTAGGTGAAGTATGTTCTGGGTGTAACATTTCATTGATTGGTTGGTCCATCGTCAACGGTGTAGACACAGTGGTCATCGACAAGACTGTCATCATCAACAAGGTAGTAGTCACTAAAGGGGCTGTAGTAGTTGACATTGGTGTCGTCGACAATGACATAGTCGTCACTGCTGTGGACAATGTTTTTGATGGCGATGTTGTCAATAAGACTCTCATTGCTAGTTTTGCCATGACTGGCTCTAAAGAGAATTTCTTAGGATGTAATGCCAGGGCTGAAGAGAGTGTTGAAAGCTCTTATCTAGCGGCCTCTGATGAGTTTTTCCCCTTTTTCTCTATATGAGAAGTGCCTTTTGAAGACTCATGGCAAGGCTTTTCTGTGCCCCTCTGGTGACTCTTTTTTTTTTTTTGTGAAATATTTTTATTAGGAAACCTCAAGAATACATCACGTGCAAGCAAGGAAGGGCCAAAAGGCCACCATACAATAACATCAAATGTCAAAATATCATGTATTAAAGGATAGCTACACTGCGGTCTCAAGCCAGGCTGGCAGCATCAAATCAGGATAAGCGACCAAAATTGTCCACAGTGGTACAGGATGCAGGAGGAGTCCAATTTATAATAAAGTTGAAGGATCAAACGAAAAGCAATATCACGATATCATTTACAGAGCTATCTACATGACAGGATATGAGCCTTCAATTAAACGTACCAATGGGAGAGCAATAGGAAACATAAGTCTGAGAACAAATCCACCGAACCACAGTGACCCACTCATGAAGCAAGCAATGTTAACAGGATTTCGTAGCGTAAAGGGGCACAAACAATGATCCTCCCAAGGAACCCAAACCCCCAACTCCAACTATAAGGAAGATAGAGAAAGGAAGAGTAGAAACGCGATAAGAAAAAAAAAAGGAAAGAGGGCCATAGAAACACAAAAGAACATAAAACACATCCCATCCCCCCACCCAGCATACCAGCGGAAGGCCACGGCCCCCCCCCCCCCCATAGGCATGCCTGTCGCCCCAAGAAGAACCCCAAAAGTAGGAAATAACGGAGGAGGGCCGTAGCTCCAGCCCCTTACTCACCCCCCACCCCCAAAAAAGCGTAAGCCCACTAAGAAGGAACGTGGGCATTAATGTACAGTCATCCCAGCCACCCAAGGTCTCCAGTGCAAACAATGTTCCGCCACGGCACCAAGTTCACAGAAAAGGGGTCGTACACAGGCCATGGTCAGCCCTGACCAGTCCGAGAGAAAGTCAACAATCCTCCCAAAGCAAGCGCGGGTAGGAACAATAGATCGACAATACCAGACGGGGCCACCCAGGTCCATAACAAAGACCATAGCAAGAACTCAGGAGCGTTCCTCAGGGATATAGCAATCTTCCGCAGTAAGGCAGGGCGATGGTAGTCAGAAAACAGATCAGCCGGTAGGAGAGCAAGAGGAGTAACAATGGCACAGTCTCGATCATTGTGCTCCCTGGTCCCGTCATCCAGAATCACACACGCCTGGAAGTCCTCAGCTGCAACAACCAGGGAGAATTCGGGCTCACAGTCCTTAGTGCATACAGCCGCGCCCAAACGTTCCTTAGCAGGAGAGACGGTTAACTGCGAGGTATGCACATCCATCCACAGACCTTGCAGGTCAATGTGCCAGTCACGAAGAGCCAGCCAAACATCTTTCACTGTAAACGCCATATCCTCTCTGCCAGTGTTCCAGGACCTCGGATCTCAAAAAACACAAAAAATCCGTCCCAGCGGCGGTCCGGCTCCAACAAACAGTGTACGGTTTGTGAAGGAGTTGGAAAGAGTCACACTCAAGCCCTCACACGAACACAGCGCCACGCGCCTCTTACCGCATTTCGGCCAAAGTCCGGTCCGGGCAAGCAAATCTGCCTCACGGAGTACCCTACCCAAAGCCAAAGGTACCGGCCGGAAACATGTGTTGCAGAGATCAGTGGTCCGGTGCCGCGCCCTGTGCAAGGGCTACGGCAAAAAGTAGTTTCGGTTTCACCACTCGGGGCACCGGACCATCATGGTCGATCAAGGCCGTTGTTTATCCATTGCGGGGCGGCTGTGACGCAACCCAAGGTCCCGGCTCACACCAGAGCGAAGGCCAGAAACTTCAGGACGACGATTCTCGGTCGTTCGGGGCAATACGTGAACCGGAGTCACACGGGCGGGCTCCACCACAGTTCCGCTGCACGGGACCACGGCTGGGGTACAGGATAATGAACAGGATGTTGCTGGAGGCGAGGGCGAGCGGCGGAGCTGGGCGTCTATGCGGCCATTTTGGCCGCCGTCTCGGCTCCTCCCGCCCACACACCCCTCTGGTGACTCTTGGCAGGATCTTTCCCTTTATTTTTTAGGTCGAGGACCGTAGGCTGCTCTTGCGCAGTCTCCGGGAGGAGATTTAATGTTTTGGAGTGTTTTGGAGTATGGGGGCTTGAACCTGCCTCTCTCCTCCATTGGCTGGCTTCCTAAACGGAGGCCAGCCATTGGAGGAGAGGGGAGTCACTCCAATAAAGCCCGGTCTCTTTCGGATTCGGGGGCGTGTTTTTTTGCGTTCTTTCGACTGTGACGTCATCCGTCACTCAGAACGCCAAAAACACGCCCCCGATTCTGAACGTTTGCGGCTGCCATTTTTTTTTTGTGTCTTTTTTTTTCCACTCGTCTACACTTTAGTTTCGATGATAGTATCTTTACTTTTCATTTTCTTGTTAAGTAGTCTGTCTTCTTTTTCAATGTTTCGGTGGCACTTCGTCTTCCCTCCCCGTAGCCTGTCCTTTCTCTATGTTTACTACTCTCCACCGGGTCCATTGTCTTCATTTACGCTTCCTGTTCTTCGCAAGTTAAGCATGGGGAAACGCAGGGTGAAGATTGCAGCCCGTAGGGAGCTCACGTTCGACGAGGAGAAGCGACGGTGAGTGGGCAGAGAAGACTATAGGTGGCTCATTGCCGTTCTCATTTGACGGATAGTAGGGAAGGAGGGAAGGGTAGGATAAGCGGGAGTGAAGATCTTTGCCCAAAAGCACGAGAAAGGGGGGGGCTCGACACTCTGCTTTCTCCTGACTTTTCCTAATGTTGTCTTCCTTGGCGCACTTCTGCAGAGACGGCCTCATCCAAAAACGCCACAAGCCACACTATTAACCTTATCTGTGAAGCACTCACACCTTCGGTTAAAGTCTGCGCTATATAAAACGCGCCAATTACATAAATAAATTTGCGCGTCCCTTCACCCTGAAACTCCGCCCCTCCCTCCCTCTTTTTTTTTTTTTTTTTTACTCACCTCATGCTCCTGACCCCCCCCATCCCCTTTTGCCTCCAGTGAGCCTCCCGCGGTCTTGGAAAAGTCCCCTTTAACGGCCTCCCCATGAGCTTAACCCTCCTGCACCTCCCCCCCTCATGCGACCCTTGCCTAGGCAACCTTTGGACTTGTGTTTGAGTGTCTGCCTTTTATTGCGGTATTATACCTCTACTTGTACTTTTCTGCTCCTTTGTATCCTGCACACATGCCAGCTTTCCTCCCGTAATGTACAGTTCGCTGCCTCTTGTATTTTGTTCGTTCCCCATTGACACTTTTGTCTCATGTAATCTAATGATTATTCGAGAAATTGATTCCACCTTCCACCTTGACCCCTACCTCCCCCCGCTCGCGGCGCCGCCAAATGTCCGTGGTACCAATGCCCCCTTTCACCTCCACCGCCGATGCCAACCCCAACGTCCCACGCACTACGGCACTCTAAGTCAAACCCCTCCCTCCATCGCACACACCTGTATATTAGGGCCTTGCTGCCGCCACCACCCCCCCCTCTGCGTTGTCCCCGTGTCCAACCCCCCCGTCACGGGCTCACACTCCACACCACGAGCATGCCTAAGCCCCTAACCATGGACTCAGTCGCCTCCTCCGTGCCAAGTGGTGCTTACCCGCGCACCATGATACAACTTGAACCAATAATCACTCGAACAACCTGAACGGGGAATGGTGGACCATAATTCACCTGTCACAAGCACCCTGCCCTCAGCCATGTAAAACTCGTCTAATTGCTACTGCCCACCCCTGCCTCTAAGCAACTGTGAGCAAATTAATCCAGCCATTATAATCACTGCCGCCACTTTGTCCTGAAAACAGGCGTATCCCTGCTCAGTCGACTGTTGCCCTTTACTCTCCACGCGGATGTAGTCTAACTCCCTGCCAATCCTTCCTGCTCTCCAGTCCTTTGTCCGACCGGGCTTCACTCGCTCCTGCCGCACCCCACTGTGCCCCCTGCCTAGCTACTCCTGTCACCCCCCCCCCACCCCCTTCAAATCTGGCTATTACCGAATGGCACCGATGAGAGGGATTTAAATAATTTTGTTGTATCACAGGGTGGGCTTACTTCTCGTGTCCTGTGGCCTCTGTTCTGCAGACCCAAGTGTTCCTTTCAGAATCTAAATCTCATAACACCGGCGCCGACCAGTTGTGGGCTGAATCCAGGAGGTACTGTGGACTCGAACCTCAGAACCCAGTAACCTACAATTAGATTCAATAATTCAATGTCCAACTGCTACATGTATATTAAGGTCTAATGCGCCCACAACTAAATACTACAAACGGCATTGAAAGTATGTACTCAAAGGGGGTAAATAAATCTGGATCTCCCCGAAAGGGCTTCACAAGAATTACCAGGGTGCCATCAGCTGCCAGAAAGGTGACTAAACTCAATAAACCGGTCAGTTTCAGTAATCTGCACGTTTCCGTGACACAAAATACCTGCATACCTGCCCCCTCGCTGTGCTTGCTTCCCTGCCCCTTGGCTGTGCTTGCTCTCCTGCCCCTTGGCTGTGCTTGCTCTCCTGCCCCTTGGCTGTGCTTGCTCTCCTGCCCCTTGGCTGTGCTTGCTCTCCTGCCCCCTTGGCTGTGCTTGCTCTCCTGCCCCTTTGGCTGTGCTTGCTCTCCTGCCCCTTGGCTGTGCTTGCTCTCCTGCCCCCTTAGCTGTGCTTGCTTTCCTGCCTCCTGGCTGTGCTTGCTCCCCTGGCTGTGCCTGCTCCCCTGCCCCCTGGCTGTGCTTGCTCCCCTGCCCCCTGGCTGTGCTTGCTCCCCTGCCCCCTGGTTGTGCTTCCTCCCCTGCCCCCTCGCTGTGCTTGCTTCCCTGCCCCCTCGCTGTGCTTGCTTCCCTGCCCCCTCGCTGTGCTTGCTTCCCTGCCCCCTCGCTGTGCTTGCTTCCCTGCCCCCCGGCTGTGCTTGCTCCCCTGCCCCCCGGCTGTGCTTGCTCCCCTGCCCCCTGATTCTCATGCCCCCTGGCTGTGCTTGCTTCCCTGCCCCCTGGCTGTGCTTGCTTCCCTGCCCCCTGGCTGTGCTTGCTTCCCTGCCCCCTGGCTGTGCTTGCTTCCCTGCCCCTAGGCTGTGCTTGCTTCCCTGCCCTAGGCTGTGCTTGCTCTCCTGTGTGGGGTTCTGGGTCTGTGTGTGGCTCTGGGTCTGTGTGTGGCTCTGGGTCTGTGTGTGGCCCTGGGTGTGTGTGTGTGGCTCTGGGTGTGTGTGTGGCTCTTGGTGTGTGTGTGGCTCTGGGTGTGTGTGTGGCTCTGGGTGTGTGTGTGTGTGTGTGTGGCTCTGGGTGTGTGTGTGTGTGTGGCTCTGGGTGTGTGTGTGTGTGGCTCGGGGTGTGTGTGTGGCTCTGGGTGTGTGTGTGGCTCTGGGTATGTGTGGGGCTATGTGTGTGTGTGTGTGTGTGTGTGGCTGTGTGTGTGGGGGGCTCTGTGTGTGTGTGTGGGGGGCTCTGTGTGTGTGGCTCTGTGTGTGTGGGGGGATGGGCTCTGTGTGTGTGTGGGGGCTCTGTGTGTGGGGGGCTCTGTGTGTGTGGGGGGCTCTGTGTGTGTGTGTGGGGGGGCTCTGTGTGTGTGTGTGTGTGTAGCTCTGTGTGGGTGGCTCTGTATGTGTGTGTGGGTGGCTTTGTGTGTGGGGCTCTGTGTGGGTGTAAATGCAATAGGTCATGCATTTACGAGCTATTAAGCTATTGGCATTGTAAATGACAATGCCATTTATTTATGATTTTTAAAAAAAAGAAAAAAAAAGTCATGAGCAATGCCAATAGTTCTACCTTTAATAATACCGAGGCGATTCCATTGTAAATGCTTGTTTAACCATTGCTGTGAAGTAACATAATCCTTACTTTCCTTCTCCACCTCAGAAACAACAGTTGTTTTAGATTTAAGTTGTGAGTGTTTTCAGAGTGAAGCCTTTTCTTTCCAAAGGTCCCACATGGTGTGAAAAGTAATTTTTTTCAACGGTTCTGACCCGTTAGTGTCAGGTGCAGGGAAATGACAAAGCAGAAATAATCTGTGCTGAGAAATAAAACCACTGAAATAATCTGGATGATTCAAATCATGTTAGCAGCTGAAGAACTGAGCAGAGCTCAGGGAGACTCCCTTTCACACGACGTTCGGTAGAAGATCTGAGGGAAGATGCCTCTGCAGGGTGTGATCGCCTAATTGGATAGAGTTTGGTTCTTTATACATGAGGTAGACAAGTTATTAAAGTCAATGTCTTTTTCTGTCATAAGGTATGTACACTACTTCTACTGCTTTAGAAGGTACCGTAGGACTTTCACCTCGATGCTTGGGAAAGATTCAAGCATGTGAATCTATGAAAGATCCAATAATGGAATATTTTTCAATGATATGCCCAAAGGGACAACAAACTTCCCCATCCAAGAGGGATGCAGTAGTGGTGTTGTTCCTTAAATCTGATATGGACTAGTTGGATAGGTCCTCACATCATACCCTCTTAACTATTAAAATCTTTGGGAAGAGGTTGGCCTCTAAAAACCATTCTAGCATCCCCGAACCAAAAAGGTTTTATTCCAGACTTTAAAATAGACTCTCCAGCGGTCTTCAAGATGTGCCTGAAATGACCTTGGGGTTGTGGGTCGTAGGGTTCAGGCTCTGGCCGAGAGGAGTATTTGTGATGTGCCTTGGGAACAAAGACAAACATTAGTCTTAAAACAGTTCTGTGCTTTGTTGAATGAAAACAATCATTCAATCAGGATCAATCAGGAGTTTGTTAAAGCGCGACTACTCACCCGTAAGGGTCTCAAGGCGGTAGGGGTTGGGGGGGTGCAGGTTCCATTCCATCAAGGAGGGGGTCTGTCGAAGAGCCATGTTTTGAGGTTTCTTGTGAAGATGGGGAGCGATGTTGTCTGTCTGAGGTGGAGCGGAAGGGCGTTCCATGCTTTGGCCGCGAGGAAGGAGAAGGAGCGGCCTCCCAATCTGGTCTTTCTGGTGCGGGGGACCACAGCGTAGGAAAGCTGGGCTGATCGTAGGGTCCTTTGGGGTGCGTGGAATTTGAGTCGGCTGTTCAGGTATGCTGGTCCGGTGCCGTGGAGGGCCTTGTGTGCGTGGGTGAGCATCTTCAAGGTGATTCTTGCCTCGACGGGGAGCCAGTGGAGTGTGCGCAGGTGCTGGGAGATGTGGCAGTGTTTTGGCAGGTTGAGGACCAGTCTTGCGGCGGCGTTCTGGATGTTCTGTAGCTTGCAGATGAGGTTTTTGTTTATTCCGGCGTAGAGTGCGTTGCCGTAGTCGAGTCTGCTGGTGACCAGGGCGTGAGTGACTGTCTTTCGGTGTTCGAGGGGGATCCATTTGAAGGTCTTACGAAGGAGGCGGAGGGTGTGGAAGCAGGAGGATGAGACAGAGTTGATCTGGCGGTCCATTTTGAGCTCGGAGTCCAGGATGATTCCCAGGTTGCGTGCGTGGTCTGTGGGGGTTGGAGGGTTTCCGAGGGCGGTGGGCCACCAGGTGTCACTCAAGGCGTCGGGGTTTGGGCCCATGATGAGTACTTCTGTTTTGTTGGTGTTTAGTGGTAGGCAGCTGTTTTTCATCCATTTGGCGACGGCTTCCATGCCTTCTCGAAAGTTGCGTCTGGCGGTGTTGGGCTCGTTGGATAGGGAGAGGATGAGCTGGGTGTCGTCTGCATATGACACGATGTTGAGTCCGTAGGTTCTGACGATGGGGGCAAGTGGAGCCATGTAGATGTTGAAGAGCGTCGGGCTGAGGGAGGAGCCCTGGGGGACTCCGCAGGTGATAGGTGTGGGGTCCGAGAGGAAAGGGGGGAGTCTGACCCGCTGCGTCCTCCTGGAGAGGAAGGAGCAGATCCAGTCGAGGGCCTTGTCCTGGATTCCTGCATCGTAGAGTCTGCGTATTAGGGTGTGTCGAACGCCGCTGATAGGTCGAGGAGGATGAGGGCTACTGTTTCTCCTTTGTCCAGTACGGTGCGGATGTCGTCTGTTGCGGCGAGGAGGGCGGTTTCCGTACTGTGGTTTTTTCTGAAGCCGGATTGGGAGGAGTCGAGGATGTTGTGTTCTTCAATGAATGTGGCGAGTTGGCTGTTGATGGCTTTCTCGATGACTTTCGCTGGGAACGGGAGCAGGGAGATGGGTCTGTAGTTTTTGAGGTCGGTGGGGTCCGCTGAGGGTTTCTTTAGGAGGGGGTTGACCTCGGCGTGTTTCCAGTCGTCGGGGAATGAGGCGGTCGCCAGGGAGCGGTTGATGGTTTGGCGGAGGATGGGTGCGATGGTGTTGGCGGCTCTGTTGAAGATGTGGTGGGGGCAGGGGTCTATGGGGGCCCCTGAGTGGATTGACTTCATTATCTTCAGTGTGTCTTCGGTGGTGAGGGCTGTCCAGTCATCAATCGCTGGTTTCCGGGTGTCGGGGGTGGTTGGTGAGGGTTCAGTGTGTTGGTTGTCTTTGTCGAAGTTGTCGTAGATGCTCTTGATTTTGTGGTGGAAAAAGATGCTGAGTTTGTCGCAGAGGTCTTGTGAGGGAGGGATGTCGGTAGACTCGCTGGTGGCTTGGGCGAACTCCTTGATGATGCTGAAGAGTTCCTTGCTGTTGTGTGCGTGGGTGGAGATTCTGTCTTCAATCGCTTTTTTCCTCGTTTCTCTGATGAGTTGATGGTGGGCGTTGGTGGCGGCTCTGAAGTTGTTGTGGGCTTCTGTGGATTTGGTGTTTCTCCAGGCCTTTTCGAGGCGGCGGCATGAGCGCCTGGACTCTCGAAGTTCGGTGGTAAACCATCTGGCTTTCTTGGCACGGGTATTGTTGTTTTTCTTGAGGGGGGCTATGGTGTTGGTGCTGTCCGAGATCCATCTATGCAGGGTTCGGGCTGCGGTGTTGGGGTCATCGTTTTCCGCGATGGTTGGGGTGGAGTTGTTGAGTGAGGAGGTGAGCTGGTCATCGGTGATTTTGGTCCAGTTTCTTTGTGGAAGCAGGTGCTGGTGTCTGTGGATGGTGGGTGTTCTGAAGGTGAAGTGGACGCAACGATGGTCGGTCCATGGGAGTTCGGTGGTGTGGCTGAAGGTGATGGAGTTTCCTGTAGTGAAGAGGGGGTCGAGGGTGTGTCCTGCTGAGTGCGTGGGCTCGGTCACGATCTGGCGGAGTCCAATGTTGTGGAGGTTGTCCAGGAGGGATGTGGTGTTGGGGTCCAGTTGATTGTCGAGGTGGAAGTTGAGGTCTCCCAGCAGGGTGTAGTTGGTGGATGCGATGGCCTGCGGGGAGATAATGTCCGTGATGGAGTTGGCGAAGCGTCCGCGGGGTCCAGGGGGTCGGTAGATGAGGGTTCCTCGGAGGGCGGCGGTGGGGCTGGCCAGTATCTTGAAGTGAAGGTGTTCCATCAGTTCTGTGGACTCGTCAGGGAGTGTGCTCAGGCGGAGGCTGGATTTGTGGACGATGGCGATTCCTCCTCCTGGGTGGATGGGGCGGTCCTTCCTGGAGATCTTGTATCCTTGGGGGATGGCGATGGCGATGTCCGGTCCCGAGGTGGTGTTGGTCCAGGTTTCGGTGAAGAATGCTACGTCTGTGGTTGTGCTGTCGAGGAGGTCCCAGATTTCTGTGGCGTGTTTGTGGAGGGATCGGACGTTGAGGAGGATGCATTGCAGGGTCTTTAGTTCGGTTGTGTTCTTGTGGGCGGGTTGTGCTGGATCCGTGTTCTTGGCGGTGCTGCAGGTGTGCCGGCAGCGGTGACAGCTGAAGGGTCCATGGGTGTCGGCTGGTGATGCTAGCTTGCAGTTGTTGTTGCAGCCTGGGTTGAGTGCGTGGAGTGCTGCTGGGTCGTAGCGTTGGCGGGGCGGAGGTCCAGGGTTCCAGGTGCTGGTCGCGGACGGGTCGCAGACGGGCGCAGACGTGCTTGCCTTTGATGCGCCTTCGGTGCACCAGCGGCGTGCCCGCAGTCCGCGGCCGCACAGCGGCCGCGTAGTGGCCGCCATTAAGTAGGGGTCAGGGAGGGCTGGACAGCTGGGAGGCGGGAGTGGGGAGGGGAGCTGGATTGGGACGGTCGTGCTGGGGGGGGGAGGGGCCGTGGGGGCAGCAGCGGCGAGGAAAGGTAAAGGGAGGAAAGAAGGGATAAAGAAAAAAGGGAGAATAGGCAGAAATAAGGCACAAAAGAGCAGAGATGCAGAAAAGAGCAGAAAGGTGAAAGATAGAAAGGGTAAAAAAACGAGTGAAAACGAGAGAAGGAGCAGAGGGAGAGAAAGGGAAAATGGGCAAAAATAAGGCACAAAAGAGCAGAGGTGCAGAAAGGTGAGAGATAGAAAGGGGAAAAACCGAGTGAAAACGAGTGAAGGAGCAGAGGGAGAGAAAGGGAAATGGGCAGAAATAAAGCGCAAAAGAACAGAGGTGCAGAAAGGTGAAAGATAGAAAGGGGAGAAAAACGAGTGAAGGAGCAGAAAGAAAGAAAGGAGACAGAGGTCCACTGGACCACCAGGGATGAGGCGCAGGGAAACCTGCAGGTGGAGGAGGGCCTCGATCACCAACACTCAAGAGTGCAGGGGCAGGGGCACCTCACTTAATGGTGGAGCTGCGAGGGTGGGAGAGCAATTTCACTGACAATGAGTCAGTGGTCTTCTATGATGGGCATCAGTACCCTCTTGTTGCCTCATATCCTGGCTGAAAGTAAGCGTCAAGTTGGGGAGAGGGGGAGAAGAAGGCTTCAAATATCCACGAAAGATTATCGCTCCGTTTCTGATAAAGGATCACAATTGTGGATACCTTCACACTTTTATGGAGATCAGGCTCCCACTAGCAGGTTGGAGTGTGTTGGCAATCATGTTCTTGATAACATTTGTAAAAGGTATAACAGAACATAACTAACATGTGCATTGATAAATATGTTCAGAGCTGCCAATGTTATACAACATTATAAGTAAATTTACTTTTCCTTCTAGTAGACCCCAATGATATTTATCTTTATTTTTTTATTTTTACACAGGGTGGGGGAGATGCGAGCAAGACTAAAATGCGTGAAGACCAATGCTCTACTCTGAAGTAATTATTTCATCTGCTTTGCGAATACCAGAACTGATGGGCTGGATATGTTCAATGTATATGGGCCGGTGTTATAAGCCATATTGAGTGGGTAGTCTGGAAAAAGTAGCTGGCAGAGCATGGCACTAAACAAGGTTGTCCCATGCTTTGCCCTAGCAATGGAAACACTCACTAGTGACATTCATAAACAGATGTTTGATAGAGACCTTAACTTGTCAAGTGAACCATCATATTTCTGTACGTAGACCATGTCCTGTTATATATCAAGGACTCTTTGCTTGATCTTTTACCCACTGTGAAATACATAGATTCCTCTCTGGCCTCCAACTCCAGATCTAGGAAACACATTTCAAAACCCTCTGAGCCTCTTACACCTTTTCATAATAGTGTGTTGATATATCACATGCATTATGGCCTCAATGAAGGGAGCACTAACAATGGGGGTTGTTTGTAGCTCAATTATGTCCTGAAAGAAGCTCCCCATGTGTGCAGAGGACTCTGTGGCCCTAGTCAAAATAGTGGCCCTAACCAGATTTTAAAATGATAGGTTTCCTTAAACCAACTCTCCTCACAGGCCAGATATTGTGAGGTGGCAGGAGAAGAAAAGGCATGGACAAATGTAAACTTCAACTAGTAAACAATAGCCCTGGTGCCATAATTGGAATTATATTATCTGGCAGAGTACGATCTGTCTGTATTAAGATAATGGCTATCTGTTGTAACGAGTCCAAAAAAGGCACATCTGAGGAACAATGCTGACCCGTAACCATAAGTGGCAATACTTGATGATTGTTACCTGGGTGTCACCCTGACCCCTATCAACAAGGTTGTGCCTGGTGGCAGTGTCTAAAAAGAACTGGACTTTCGGTTTGAGAATCCACTCTAGATTTTGCATCAGTTTACCAAGGTAGCATGGGGCACTGACATATATACATGGATCCCGTCAGGGAATACACATGTTAATGAGATATGTAGTTCGAGTGTCCTGTGTGCATTTGCTGAAATTAGACGCATTTTGGAAATCCTCTTTGTCAGTCCGTGTGTATAGACTCCTTACCTTTGCTGCCTGCCTAACATACGGCTGTTGCACAGCGGAGTCTACTGCACAATCAATGCCAACAATGCGGTGCCCTACACTAGAACATATACCTGCCCAATGATCAGAAGAATACTGCCACTTCACCAACTGCTTATCCACAGTTGCTTCATCATAGTCTAGTGGAAAACCCGATGGAAGGCTATATTTTGTTTCATGTCATGTTACTAAATGGGAAAAAGGTGACAGGTGAATTTTTGCATCTCAACAATGTACATTCCTGTAATAATAATAATAATAATACAATTAATGTTACCCTCTCAGACGCATCACATTTAGCAGTTCTTGCGTTTATAGATATGCATGTAAACCATTTTCATAATTTAAGACATTAAGTTCTGACACTGATATTTTCATTATTAATCTTGATTCATTTTGGTTCTAGTTCATCTAATGACTGACAACTGTTATGCTGAGAAATACATACAGTTGTACTGTCTGATGCTGTCAGTTGTTGCATATTTTGTATTTTTAGATTTGATGGCATTTATATACTCATCTGCGTACCTTCTAAAAAGGCCTCACGCTACTTTTCACATATATTTTATAACAAATACGCTAATCGTGTATTTACTGGTGTAATTTAAGAAAGTCAGAAGAGATTCTTTGGTTTATTTCACACAGATACTACAATACTTCAAAAGTCCTTTGGGCTAGTCTGTTTGGTTGTTCAGTGGCATCCTACGCGGCACGGAAAATTGATGCTTTTCCAGCCTAAAATCTTTCACCTGATCATCTTTACGCTTTTATTCCAGTAGACTTGAGAATCTGAGAGCTGCTTGAAAATGCTCAACCTTTCAAAAAGATGTTCAACAACACAGTCAAGCATAGATGGCACATGCAATTGCACCACTACCCATAGTTTGAATTGCACTTAACTGTGACTAATGGCAGGAAATCCAGGCAAGGTCAAAGATGGAAGATGCATCCCTCAGAACTTTAGGAAGAATTTAAACTTCATTAACGGCAACAGATTGGTTGGCCCAGGCCTCCCACTTGTGCCTCTCTAGAATGGCCTTTCAGGGGACTCTATAATCTGGTGCAGAGCTGCATTAGCCCAAGGCGGACCTGTGCTGCCAGCTATCGAGAGGCGCTGGCCCTGGATTGCCCAGGTAAACTTTCAAAAGGCCAAGCTAAGTCAATGTGGGGGCCGTCACAACAGATTGAGCAACCCA
Source organism: Lissotriton helveticus (assembly GCF_964261635.1). NCBI lineage: Eukaryota > Metazoa > Chordata > Amphibia > Caudata > Salamandridae > Lissotriton > Lissotriton helveticus. Next base: position 1,478,304,791 of record NC_136063.1, on the reverse strand, counting down.
GGCTCCTCAACACGCTTCCTCAGCAGGCCCAAACTCAAAGACAAAACATGCCTGTAGTCAAGGACCAGAAGAGACTCTTAGCCACCACACAGCTGTGGAGACACTGCACCATTCCTGACCCAACCAAGTATACACAGCTGCCTCTACTTGCAAATATACAGGACGCAAAGGAGTTCTTTCCTATCCTTCTGTGCCAGTGGGGCTGTGCTGTGAACCGCTTTAAAAAATTTCTAGTTACTACTTGGCAGAAATATTAGTTTAAACATGTAGTACAACCTTGACCTAAAATCCAGTTTGCAGTTGGAACTTGCTGATCCCTTAAATCAAGCCAGTGCGTATTCACTGGAAAACTGAACAACTTGTCCTGAGATACAGGCCCTTACAGTTTTGTCTCTCAGGGATCATCAGAGTAAGATTGCACCAAGTACTGCCTCTGGCCCCATCATATCATACTTTGAAGACCTGCAAGACCACTTGGTTCTTCTTTAAGCAGTGTCAGTTCAAATGTGTCCCAGTTGGACATTAATGACCAGATATTAGTTAGGCCTTAAACTGGAAACCAAGACTAAGGCTAACCTAAAATGGACTGTTTACTTTTGAATTGGGTGAACCATTTATTTTTTGGGTGGACTATTTCTGACCATTTTAGTTGAAACTAACATATTATTGCCTCTGCTACTTTTAAATATTTTTGTCAGGCATCTGCAGCCCACTGACAAAGTTCTCACAAAACCCATCTCACAGGATAATGTTGCCATACAGCGGTTATCTAAAAACCTAGTAAGTAACCACTACAACATGCCTTCTAGTTGCCTGTATACCTATCTTATCTAGTGGTTTCTAACTTACCTGTTAATAAAAGTCCTTTACCTTGGAGTTTTGAGGAATGACGGAACAATGAGTGTATTGTGTGTTTTTCAGTGTCATGCAGTACCTTAGTTTATAGATGCTACCATCTCCTACAGTGAGCCTTACTCACATGGCTTTACTACACCCACGCCCATAGAGTCAAGTGCCCAAAGCGTTATCCAATTGGAGTGCTATAATATAGGCTGCCTTGCAACATCAGACGACATATAATACAGCCCAAAAACAACTGACTGGCCCTCGCCTCTAACCAGATCTCATCAACACATTTCCTGTGCTGGTTGGAAGCCAGTTTCAAGCTGAATTGGATTTTGCTTTGAGGTAATTTCCACATTCTCTATCACATACCCCATAAATATGTGTATGCTGTCATTATTTATTAATAGTTTACCTCAGCGTAGACGTTTTCACACTATTTGATATGAAAAACTCCTCTTCATCTTATCTTGCACTCTTCATTGGCCTTAAAAGACTGTCAAGTGTTACTTCAACCACTATTTTCTTTTCACCATCATGAACATATAGAGAATGTGTATATGCGGAAACTGACGCTGCTCCCTAAAATATGCAACTATAATTACATTGAAAATTAAGAAAAGTCAATGGAGGAAAATAGCTCTCTCCAAAAGGCAACACTTCAAGTTACAATCAACTTTTAGCACATCAGTGTTCTCAAAATAAAAGAAGTAGATGAGAATAAAATACATATTTTCTGGACTCTTGAAAGTTCATGAAGAGAACATTTTTATTACATTTAAGAGGTACATTGCATTATTTTGCTTTTATGTTAAGTTGGTTTTTCTAAATTATACACAACTTTTTATGTTTGAGACTAGTGGAAAAACTTGAAAGCATAGTAACTCACCAAGATTAATTTTATGTTCAAATTTTCTCAGAGCCTTGTCAGTTGGCGTGTAAACTTTAGACGAGTTGCTAGAAAGAGACTGCTTGTTCTCCTGTAAAGACAAATAGAAAAAAAACACCTTCAATGCATCAGGGTATCATCACAACATTACAGATCATTTTCAAACGATTCAAATTGTACCAAAATTAAGGTTAATTCAAACCACCACGAGAAATCTACTGGAGACCGGTTTAAATCTGGGGATGTTTAAGTGGAGGGTGCGCAATGCAATGCTACTTGGAGCCATCTCCCCTCAAAATTGTAAACATGAACTAACATACATCTTTTCCTACTTTTGCACTAGGGTGTCTGCTGTTGCTTTTTGCAATGATTAAAGAGAAGGTTGAAAACAGAGCTGTATTTGAACCTGTTCCTATTTTGAATGTGTTTGCGAGGCGACAGTCATACAGGTTTTTAATGGAAGATGTGCTGTAGAAAATACTGAAAGCATGTTAAATAGTAACCAGCATCCTCAAACATGTTTGATTATCCAAGGATTAAAAGGTACACATAGTGTACAATGAGGCATCTCGGGGTACCTAGTAAATTTAAATAGGCAGTCAAATGATTGCAGACCCGAATGATAAGACGTGTTTAGAAAACATGGTTGTATGTGATTTTCACATACCCAACATGACATAACTTGCATACTGGACTCTCTTCTACCAAACAGAAATCCATAGCCTTTTTATCCATGTACCTGCGGATTACTTCTTCTGGTAGACGTAAGGCGTTTGGTAAGATCTCCACCTAAACCATCCCAATCCCAATCATCATCTTCATAGTCCGCATCATCTCCATCACTTTCATCGCTGATGTTACCACCCTGAGAATGGGTGTAATGTGGCTTTACAAATGCAGTCTGAACTTCCTGTACATGCTCACTTTAAGAATAAAAAAAGAAAGCATTAGCAAACATTTTATATAGAACATTTTTAATCTTGGCGAAGAATCACACTACGATATACAGATGTTGTCTGAGTGAAGACCTGCAGTAATCCAGACAGAGAGAAAAGAGAAATACTCTTTAGGCTGTCAATATTTGAGTGCTGCGGGGAACAAATAGTTTGTTGCAACCTAGCAGCACATTATACAGCGGCGATTTCCTAAACCTGACAATCTTCCTTGATATTTGGGGGAGTTCCATAACTATTACAAGATTTCTAACAAAGACCCTCAGAATGTGTGTTGTTTCGTTTTGCAGCATTCAAGCTATCCATAATCTTCATATTGCCTGTTCCACTAAATGTGAGATAAAATCTCATATTGACAAGCCACTCTTCAAATCTGCGGAAGGTGTTTTGACAAGGTCTAGTAGTATTTAGCGCCTTGAGACCCTACGGGTGAGTAGTGCGCTCTATAAATGTCTTGATTGATTATAACAACATATTTAAAATTAAAAAAATAAAGCCCATGGTCTGGTTCTGATTTATTGACTAAGTGTCAAACAGAGAAAATGTAATTGATATATATATAAAAAAAACAAATTCACTAGTAGAAAGAAAACATTCACAGAGTTCGAAAACACTCTTCACAGATGAGTGAAGGATGGCATCTAGTATATGTAACTTCATGCAGGCATTAATGTTAGATGGGACAATGTATATTCTAACCCAACCCAAAAGCCCTCATCAAAGCCCTTGAAAGCCTCGGCCTCACCAAATGAGTAAAGGGACCTATCCACGATGCTGGACAATACAGACAGCCAGGAGAACTTTAAAATTTGTCCTGAGGCGTAATCACTAAATTATTTGGACCACTAAGCGCACTGCTCTGGTTGACCGCACTGATGCCAGCACAACAAGAAGCAAAGAAATCTTTACCATTGTTAAGGACTTCACCTCACCAGCAGCCGCCTCCAACTCAATCATGGCCTCACAGGACCTCTGCAACAACCGCTCTCAAAATTTCAGCAACAACATCACTGCCATTTACAGCAAATTCAATCCACAACCAGACATCACAGACCTCGTCAAATCTCCCCAAATCTTATCAAAAGAGCCATAGCAAACACATGGCTCACCCTCACCCCAGAAGAAACTTCCGCCACCGTGAAGTCTGTCCACCCTGGAGCCCTATTAGACCTTGCCCCACCACGCCTACTCCAGAGGACTGCACGCATCAGCACCATGCTCCCCACCAATTCTGGATGCCTCTATCTCTCCAACAACCTTTCCAGATGCCTAGAAACATGCAACTGACCACTGCTGAAGAAACAGTTTGCAGACCCTTCAAAGTCTGCCAACTACAGACAGATCTCCCTGCTACCATTCCAAGCCAATATCTTAGAAGAAATAATCAACAGAATCCTCATCGAATACTTCAGTGACCACCAACTCCTCAACACCACTTAGTCTTATTTTCAAACCCCAACCACAGCACTGCCCTCCAAGGACACGCACTCTGATGGATTTGCTCCTTCCTGACTGGAAGGATCCAGTCAGTCAGCCTGACAGTGTACACCTCGGACACCTGCAAAGTTCTGCAAGGATCCTCCCTGACCCAGACCCTCTTCAAGGCATAGATGATCCCTATAGCCAGCATCATCTGCTCGCACAACATAAATGTTTTTGCCTATGCTGATGACACGAAACTCATTCTCTCCCTCAAGGACAAGACACTCCGATCAAGTTCAATGCTTGCATGACTGAAATCGTCCACTGGATGAAGACCAACTGTCTGAAGATGAAGACCAACAAGACCAAAATTGCATTCTTTGGAAAGAAGAGCACTTAAATGTGGACTCCACCTAGTGGCCAACAGAGCCAATACATACAGCCACCCCCTACCTCCCATTCCAAGCACCTCAGGATGGTCATCAACAACAAACTTAGCATGACTGTAAAGTCAACGCCTCATGTTTCCATACCCTGAAGATTCTCAAATGTCTCCCAATTAACACCTGAAAAATTGTCACACACGCCCTAGTCACAAGCAAGCTGAACTACAGAAACGCCCTCTATGCAGGCATCAACAAAAAACACAACAGAAGGCTGCAGACCATTCAGAACTCGGCAGCCAGAATCACTTTCCACCTACCACGCCACACTTAGCCCGCGCCATACCTGAAGGAGCTCCACTGGCTTCCCCTACACAAACGAGCACAGTTCAAACTCCTCACTTCCACTTTCAAGGCACCACATGCCGCTGATCCAGCATACCTAAACAATCACATCTGCTTTCACAAACCTTCCAGACACCTCTGCTCCTCTGGACTCGCACTTGCACACATCCTAAGCATACGGAAAACCATATCCAGTGGTCTAGTCTTCTACTACGTCGCTCCTTTAGTATAGAACAACCTGCTACTACACATAAGAGTCTCCTCCTCACTTCTCCAATTCTGCAAGAAGCTAAAGACCTGGCTTTCCGAGTAATCCCACTAGGCCCTAGATTGGTCTAGACTTTCACCTGCTCAGCGCCAGGATACCCTCCCGGGTGACAGTGTGGGTTGAAAATCTGCATACCATAACATAAGGCCACAGAAAAAGGAGGTCCTTAAATTGATGTCAACAGCCAGGAGATCATACAAACTAATAAATGACATATCCTGGCTGCTGCAGTAAGGCTGTAAATTTCCCACAGAGGTAACAATTAAAACCCAACGTGTACATTATATGTACCTTTCTGCAAATTAATATGTGAGGCATACTGTTCACGGTCAACACATACCCAAATCCACTACCTGTTCTTTAATTGATTCATTCTATATATCAGACCTGGAAATATGTGTATGAAAGTGGATTATTATGTGGCGTGGTTGTGAGACCTCACCATGTATTACCGTCACAACCTTTATCAGTCCCAATTATGTTTCTTTAATAAACTAGCTTAGCTCAGTCCTGGGTAGCTGTGGCAGAGCAGTCAGGCTTAATCAAAAACACATGTGTAAAGCATTTAGAAGTACTAAAACAGACAGCAAGTAAGAAACACAACACAATAAAAATCCAACACCAATTTATGAAAAAAGAGTATTTTTAACTATAAAATAGACACCAACAAACAAACAAAAAACTGAGGGAAATAGAAGATATAAATTTTCAAAAAGCAAGTAAATTACTACAGCTCACTGTTAAGACATGCAAAAAATGGTTGTAAGCAGTTTAACAGTTTATAGTCAACCAGCTATTACGGCTGCTTCTCTTCACTGGATGAGCCACAATGGTTGGCGACCCAGGGAGACAGTTATCTGTAAGGTCCAGCAGTCTAAGAGTCTTTTCTGAACTTTTATCCTGTACCTTGCTCCAGCCAAAAAGTGATCTGAATGCAGGTTTCTGTGAGTATTCCTGGTGCCACCCTGGTATCTACAAGCATCAGGCCTCAGGCCTCAGGACTCCATCTCGAACGAAGCAGCAGGGAAGTCCAATGAAGGTCTAGTCGCCACTGGTCAACTGGTCTCATTTACAGTGTTCTAAGAAGTTCCTTCCAGGTAAGTAAATCTTTATATTTGGAGGACCAGAGTCCACTTCGCCCTCGGCTACGGGTCCCACAGGTTTGGGGACACTTGGGAAAAGTCAGGACTTTGTCAGCTAACAGTGAGAGTCAGGCATTCCAGGGCACTTGGCATCTCGAGGATTGCAGGGTTCCTTAGATGTTGGTGGTTCTAAAGCTTAACATGCAGCTAGTAAACTATCCCTTTGAGTCACTTCTTTCGTCCTCTCAAAAGTAAAGCTCTTTTCAATGAATGGGAACAGCAAACAATTCTCTTGCTGGTCCCCGTGGGCAGCAAATGCGGTCCAGTTTTTGGTGCAGCCACTCTTTGCTGGGTCCAAGAAGCTGCAGGGCAGTCATTTTTAGGTCGAGCCTGGGCAGCGCGCATGTGCTGTCTGCAAGACCTGTTATCTCCTCTATCGGCTTTCGGCATGCCCATGAATTGCCATTTGTTCATTGTTGAGCCATTTAAAACTAGGGGGTTTTCATTGGTGCATTGGGTCATATTCACCTGCCTTTGCATGCTTGGGTCACGCCCAGGGGATTTCACTTACTGTTTGCTTGCATTGGTCATCCCAATATGTCGCAGTTCCTCTTGGTCATCCTGATCTGCCTTTTTATTTTGTAGACTATCAACATAGTTTTAGGCTTTAAGGCCGTTTTGCGGAGCAATGCTCTGTTCGGCACCTGCAAAGTGGTAATTTCTTTGGTGAGTTTCTTGTAACAGTGCCACCACTGGTGCCTTACGCCGCAAGTACTGCAGCACCAGTCCTCTTTTAATTTTATCCCCAAACCATGTACATTCCATGTAATCAGCGTCAGAGGAGACACTTTGAGATCCACATGTCGCATGTCCGTAAAGCAACAATCTGCCCATACCTCAATACACCTTGTCCTGAACACAAGAAGAATACATCAAAAACAATACTCGAAACCCACTTTGCCCTACCCACCCCCCTCCCTGCCTCCCTGTTTGACGGTTTCAGAACTACCCGCCTCCCCAACATAGCAGAGCGCTTAATACCCATCCCAATACTTCAACGTGTGGGGGAAGAGAAATGTGCCCCTGCTTCACCTCGGGCCTATGCAATATAAACGTTATCAATCTAACACCCTCCAATATGGTCTATAATAAATATTAATGAGGAGAAGTCATGTATTATCCATTATCCTCACAGCGGGTCAGTTTCGTCACCCAACACACAAAGTACCTGTGAAGCAAATATAGGTCCTCCAACAGTGTTCCGTCTCACCATTATCTAAGATCCCACACCATATCGGATACTGTTCTCAAGGGGCGAGAGTCCGGCAGCTTGTCCTGGCCACCACTGTAGTCAAGGCCGGTTCATCCGACATCGCCAGGAAGGGATTACTCACTCCTGCTCCATTGCACCCTGTTGTTCGTCCTGGCAGGGTCTCGACGGCTACCGCGGCCCGACCTCCCTGCTTTGCGTCATCCATCCAGCCACTCCTGTGCCTCTTCAGGCGTGGAGAAGAACTATGTCTTACCCTCCTGATCCACTCTCAATTTAGCTGGATGCAACATGGAGTACTTCAGTTCTCGTTCGCGGAGCGCCTTTTTCACCTCGAAGAACCCCCAGCGCTGCTTTGTGACCGCCGCCGTGTAATCTGGAAAGATCGTGATTGCAGCGTTGTCAATGTGGATTGGAGGGGCCTGTCGTGCCGCCTGCAGGATTGCATCCCAATCTCTGAAGTTCAATATGCGTGCCAGGATCGGACACGGAGGAGCCCACGGCCTAGGTCTGCCGCCTGGGACCCGGTGAGCGCGTTCCACCGAGAAGAAATTTGACAATCCTTTCGGCTGTAAATGGGTAGTCACTAGATCCTCTACAAAGAGATAGAGGGCCTGGCCCCCCGTCGATTCCGGGACGCCAATAAGGCGGATGTTATTCCGTCTCGACCGCCCCTCCTGATCCTCGAGGCGGCCATCAGAAGCTTGTTGTCTTCCTCCAGCCGTCTCACCTGTTGTTTGAGAGTGGTGGTATCGGAGGTCAGGGCGGCCGTCGTTGTTTCAACTTGGGACACTTTGGTGGACATCTTGTTAAAGTCCGCTCGGATCAGCGCCAGGTCAATTGCTAGAGTCCCGATCCTAGAGTCTACTTTGTTAAGGGTGGTCATAATGTCTTGTAGGGTAACTTCCTGCGATGTGCCACCCGTCACACCCGTTGTCGATGGAGCCTCTTTATCAGGGGCATCGCCCTGCGACTTTGCGAAAGCAAATTTGTACAGCTTTCCCTGGGTAGTCCCTCGCCCTGCTCTGTTGCTCATTGTGCTGTTTGGAAGAAATGAGTCGTAGAAGGCAAGGCTAGCGTGCAGTATTTCCTATGGGTCGGAGCGTCGCGACGCTGTTATATGTTATGAAGGCCAGGACCTATCAGTCAACCAGGTGGAAGGGGCCCGGCCGCCACTCCTTTCAGCGCGTAGTCTATTGTCCGACCCGCACCTCCGCGAGCCCAGGACTCAAATTAATATCCAGGGCCCCGAATCGCACCCACCGCACGGTGTAGTGAGGGGTAGCCCTTGTATGAATATATGTCCGAGACTCCAATTGCAATTATTCACATTCGGGAGAAGAGGATCTTCTGCGTCCGTGTGTCTGCCCTCCGAGGTGTGGCACCGCCTTTCTCTTATCGCCCGTGGGCTCACTCCGGTGGATGGCACCGGCCGTCCGTGGTCCTTCCAATCTCAGAGTTGTGACTTTGGGGCTGCAGTGGTGTCTGGGAGTGTTATTTAGCCCCCCTGGGTCGGGGGGTTGTTGCAGCCGAGCTCGCCAGGTCGTTGCTCCAGCAATTTCCCTTGGTGCGGGGGCCCGGAGTATCGTAGCGGTCCTCCCCTGACCTTGCCCGGCCCGCAGTACTCACTCAGGAGAGGTTCTGTTGTGTTATCATCGTGCACCGGGGGTATAATTCCATCATCCGCTCCCCGCAGGTCCTGTCGGCCACTGCTGATGGTAGCCTCGCGTTAGGCGATCCAGCCTGCAGTCGCGCAATATGGCGGCCGGGACAGCTCTCACATCGCCGTCGCGGCCCCAAGTTCCCGGACCGCGTTTCTCGCCCATCTGCAGAGACGCCGGCAGACTATGTTGGTGTTCTATCTCCGGCTTAGTTTTGCAGTCGTTGCAGGGCCGGGATGGGATCCGGAGGGGGGAGGAGTCCACGCCACGTCTAGCGCCACCACCGCACCTCTCCACGCCGGCCTCCCGGTCCCGCTCACCGGCCGTCGTCACCACCGGAGGTCCCGGCTTTCAGGTCGCAAGAGGCCACCAGTCGTCTCTCGATGTCCCAGCTAGAGGGTCGCTCGGATTTTCACAGGAGGAAATCCAGGCGCTAACAGATATCCTCCGCCTGCTTTCCCCGCATGGCTCGGGGCAGATTGAATACTTACCATGACATTTGGAGTGTGCGGATTAATTGGGCCCGGTTTTGAAGCACAGAGCTTCCCTAGGCTGAGGCCATTTTCTCCGGCTGCATGCGACACCCCCTGCAAAGTGGTAATTTCTGTCCAGTAGCTGTTGAGCTATGCCAATACCTCTAACAAAGAAATGCAAGACCTATTGCTTTTTTAATGCTCGTTCTGTCATCTTTCCAGTCTAGTAGTGATCTGAGGATTAAATGTCTGGGGTGCCATTTTATTACCATCTTCGTGTTTGTGGGAGGGGAGGACTAACTAGGAAATGGGGCCACAGTATCGATGCGGCAACCTTTCTCCTTTTACCTCAGTTCCTGAGGGTTTGGCCACCAAACAATCCCAGAATACACTTTTCAACCCAAATCTAAGGTGGCGTAAGCCTTCTTCCCCTGTGAGGAGCCGTGGGCACCACCCTAGGGTGTAATCAAGATAATGAGCCACTCCTCCTGGAAAACTGGTTCTGCAACAGGTTTTGCTATTCTGGAGCAGATGCCAGCCTGTCTGCCTACACAAAGGAGTGGACCTGTTGATGTGTGATCGCCATTTGCTTCACTGAGGCAGTAGCCTATTTTAAGCTGGGTCACCTGTGTCCACCACCCTGTAGTAATCCCTCTGGAGGAGGTCACACCTCCTCCTACCAAAAGCTCTCTATGTTCCCTTTTCCTGGGAGAGCTTTACACTACCTAGCAGGGAGGCAGCATGTTGTCTTGTATGCCAACTGCTGAAGATAGACAAGAAAGCTTACCATGGGGTTGGGAAACAAAGTGGTGATTTTCTAATGTCACCTTCCTATTAAAACGTATCCTAAATCGGGACAAGTTGAATGCAGAACTTAATTTGGTACCTTGGGGTACTATGTTTGAAAGTCCCTAATGGAAGTTAGCACTTAGTGTGATGGCTAATGCAACTCCATATTAGCCAATGGAATGACCATCCTCGCTACCATGAAAAGGGAAATTTCGAGTTTTCAGTCAGGGCATGTTGAGCACACAAGAACATACTTTTCTTTTTAATAAGTAACACCATGGCTTGTGGGCTACCAATGCTTTCCTTAGGGGTTATAGGAAAGTGCTAATTTTGTATGGTCGCTCCCATGCCTTTTTTTTGGTCTTACCTAGGTAACGTATTCAGGTATGGACTTAAAGCTCCGCCCAACTTTTCAATTGGCTTCTGTTACTGTTCTTTGGAAATGGTGGCTTTTGTTTTGTTAATAGGCTTAGTAGTCCCTCCTTAGTACCTCCTTATCTCCTGTTGTAACTTCCCATGAGTTCTGCTCATGTTACATGTGTTGTTACTCAGTAGGTTTTATTTACTGCTTGTGAGCACTATTTTCTTAATCACTTTCTCCTAGCTGCTGTTACAGGCACAACAAACTCTCTGCTTCAGCAAACCAGAGTCCAAGAGTTTGTATTGGCTCAGCATGGCACCTGATCGTGGACACCAAGCTTTATCTTTTAAAGATGCTCCCTTCATGCTCAACACTGGGAGCCTCGTTTTATGCTTCCACTGATTATTTTTAGGTCTCGCATAGGCAGCGCATGTGCTGTCTCTACGAGGCATCAAGTAATCAGTATTACTACTGAAACACCACCTATTGCATTTGTCTTTGTTTTGTTGCTTGCCATTGGAGGAATCTGGCATGGCTGTTCTCATCTTGCTCATTGTTGGCTTGTGATCCGATACATCACTTCCTTTTTCTTCGGTTTCTGGAGGAAGCAGCATCGACCAACTACAGTTAACTTACGCTGCGGGCTGCTATCTTATTATTTAGGGACTACTTTTTTTCTTTGCTGCTCAGATTTCCACATCTGGCAGCTTCCTGCACTTACCGGACCCTGTTTAATTATTTATGTAAATCACACTTAAATGATGCAGCCAACACCAAGGTTTAATCCCTGCTTTCCTGCACCAAAGTCAGCAGCGCTATTTGTTGAGCCACCTCCTCACACCGTTTGTTGGTTTCAGATGGTACATTTGTCCATCGCAACCGCGTTTTTTAAAATTGCATCTGTCCCCCCCTCCAAGTGTATTATTTTTTTAATTTGTCTCTCCCCCCCCCACTTCGAGATCGTTGTTAATTTTTTAATAATTAAATAATGCAGCCCACACCAAGGTTCGAACCCTGTTCTCCAGCTCTAAAATCTGCAGCGCGCGCAGCCTGCCATCTGTTTTGGGTCAGGTTACAAATGCTTTCACTTTCGCTGCTATTATTATAAAGAGCATAGTATTGTTTTTTGTGACGCTACTTCGTATGTTGTCATTTGCAAATTGCATATGATAAATAGTTACCTCACTATTTTCCTTAGGACTTGTGACCTGAATATGCTACAAAAGGAATTTAAGATGTTGTGAACATTATTTTGTTCATATCAATTGTGCTTAATGCCTTATCTGGATTGATTCATTAAATATGAGGTGTTGTAACACAGTAGTTTAGAACATGATTTATTTGAGATCGTGCTGCTTGGGTGTATCCTCCCCTACCCCTGCTCTCGCCTCAACAACAGAGCACTGCTGAGGGCGAGCTCTGCTGTTTACAATCCACCTGCATGCGCCAGCTCCGCTGCGTCAGTTCTGTCCGGCAGGGCGTCTCTGTAGATCTGGGGCTATGCTCGCTGGAGGAGAGCGGCCGCAGCGAGCGGTAAATACAGGTAGGCGGCGAGGGTTGTGCGGCCTCTGCGGGGCACGAAAGACCTGGGGCAGGCACAGGACTGGGAGGGCCCAGCCCATGGGCAGTTTTGGGAGGTTCAGGCGCTCCAGTACCGCCCAAGCCCGCACAGCCCCTCTTCCTTAAATCCACGGATAAGGTCCGCCTGGGGGGCCACTGTTGTTCTTCAGGCCTGCCCGCCCACTGAGTCGCCCCTGCTTAAGTTGGCCTCATCATGGCGATACCTGGGAGCCAGGCACCATGCTCTAGCAGGGGAGGCGGGGAAGTTTGAGTACCAAGCACGGGGTTCGAGCTCTTTCTGGCAGTAGGGACAGATCCAGGGGGCTGTGCAAACGTCCAACTCAACCCCCGGCTAGCGTATAGCATGACACTATGTGAATTAGCAGCCGCTATCACCATCCCTGAAACGGTTGCTTCTCGACCACTTTCACTCTTGAGTTATTTTGGTACCATAAACATGAGCGGGTGTAACCTGGACCATCGAGAGCGAGACTCATTTCTTCGGTCTAAACGTGTCAAATACGTCATACAGTGTTGTTTTTAATATAATATCATGGGATCTATTTCTGTTACATTATGCAGTGTTATGAGAGCTGCTAAAACCATACTGTATCACAATGAGATCCCCTATGGATTGTACTTGCTATCACAAGTAGTGCCTATGTTCCAATGCAAAGCTTTGGTGCGCTTTCAGGTTCCTTACTGCAGCACTTGTGTGAAGTGAGAATACACATACAGCTGGTGCTGAGTGCCCTCCTAAAAACAGCTAAAAATATTTATGGCCCTCGAGCCCCACAGAACTAGGTGTCCATACTTGGAACAACTGCTATTGTTTTAAAGATTTCAATACGTTCTTTCAGATAAAGTCGAAGTGCACAACCTGAGTACCCCCTCTATCTAGAGTTCATTCACCATTTCCTGCACAAACTACCTACCCCTCTCTATCTTGCTTCTTATCTATTCTGTGCAGCTCTCACCCCATCCATTCACCATGCCACAAAATTCCACCTCACAAATACACTGCACAACACACAATTCCACCCCATTCAATTTCACAACAACCAATTCCAAACCAACCCAACCCACATAATTCCACTCCAAGTCACATACATCCACTCTAAACAAAAACACATGAGCAAATGACGATCATTACCATCTCCAATAGCTCTAACTCTTGAAAATGCAAGAACTATTGCATTGCAAATGCTTGTTTTTATTAGTTACTTTTGCTTTAAGCATGCCGACCCCTCCTACAACATTGCTTGTCCGCCCCCAGCACCCCTCCAAAATAGCTTTTTTAGTTTAATTTTAATTAGCAGCTTCTCAGTGGTTCACAATATGCGTGTCCCCAGTGAGCCGTAAAAAGTAGCCAGGGGCACCGTACCAAGCACATTATTTGGGAAACAACAGATATCCTATGTCACGTAAACAAACCAAATCTGCAGTACGACGCTTCCTCCCCGCTCCACGGCAGACCGCCTCACTAGAAGCCTCGTCATTTTTAGGTCTTGCTGGCGTTGCAGCGCGAAGCGCTGCCGCCAACGAGACTTATAGCCGCCTTGCTAGGCCCCAAGGGAGTGAGTGCTGTGCACGAGCCGCTACAGACCTGGGCACGAGCCGACTCAGGTCCGTGAACGCCAACATGCACGCTCACGGCGTCACGCTCCCGCCCTCCGGCGTCTCTTCCGAGGCGCGCTCCAGGCCGACGGGCTCCACTGCAGGCTCCAGAGCGACGTCAGGTAGGCCGTATTTCACCCTTCTTACAATGCTTTTCGTGTCCTTTGCACGCATATTGCAGCATGGAAGGCATTTTATTTTAATGTGTCAGTAACTTTCCTGTTAAGCTAGTGCGCGGTAAGCCTGGCTTGAAAAAGTGCCGCAGTCATTGTGGCCCATGATTAAAGCAGGACAAGAGGCTGGATAGAACCTGTTTTTCCAGTTTATTCGTGACTGATTTCCTCATTGCCAGGATACAGCCCCTCCCCCCTCATCTAGGTGGCAGACTGACATGGAAGGCATTTGGTATGTGCTCTGCAAGGAGTCCCAAACATTAAAAGGGAGGTCACGCCTGGACTTGGGGGATGGGGTGCGTGTAGATCTAAAGTGTAACACTCATGCCGGGAATATTTTGTATTTGTGCAGCAAAAATGGAGAGCTTAATGTTAGTGAACTCTGCAGCAGTCTGGGTAGATTTTTTTGTGTGCCGTTTTGTTTTTTACAGTAAACGTCTGGCCGGAGTGCTTAAGAGCACTTTACAACAGAAACAGTTTATGTTACACCTTTTTTAATGATGCTATACGCCGTAGATGTGTAGGCACAGCTCATAATATGTGCCTCAGGCGGAGTCACTTCTGTCGCCACCTTCAGTCTGGCCAAGTCTGGCAACCACAGAATCCGTTTTGCGTTGTGCTCATTAATGTACTATATTCGCCTCTTCTGCCTTATCCACATGAACACAGTTTGTTATCCCCTCATTTCTCACTGTGTCACGTTCTTGATTAGTTATCACTGCCAGTCCACGTCACATCCTGTTTCCATCCTTCCAGCGTGGGAAGCCCCCCCTCTACCACGTCCCCCTCCTCCGCCCGCTGTTATGCCTCTTTCAGCACCCATCATTAGCAATGCGTTGTTTCCATGCACCACAGCACAGAAACACATGCTGTGCTTCAGAGTGAATGCTTTGTAGATTGTGTGTGAAGTGATGTGTGAATGAATTGCTCAAGGGTTAAGGGAGGCGATGGAATGGGAGGGGAATTATGTGAACTAACTACAAAGAGCATCAACATGTTTAAAGCTTTTAATACATTCTGGCCATAACATTTTTTGTTGTTGTTACTGGTCCTAATTAACAATGGCAAAAACATTTAAATAAAATGGCCATCACAACGTGATGTTGTATAAGTGTGCCTGTGAAATGACGAACACATGTGTATACATCACCAATCTCAGACCAATCAATTCTTAACACTTTTTTAAAAACAATTTATAGCACAGGCGCCATACACAATTGCGAGAGTTTAAGCTATTGGCATTGTAAATTACAATGCCTTGTATTTATCTGGTTTTAAACAACACATAAATAAAATGCATTGCCAATTACAATGCCTTTTAGCTGTCTGTTGGCAAATTCCTATTGTAGCCCAACATAGTATTTTTGTTGACAGTTATCTGCTCTATATTATTGCATATAGGTCGATTATTTGTGGGTGCCTTTGCGTGCGAGGAGTCTATTTATTGATGCAAATAAAAAAGCTAAAGTAAAAAGCATAGACATTTTCAATGCCAACAGCTCTAACTTTAACAAATGCGAGACCTATTGCATTGCAAATGCTTGTTTCTTTTATTACTTGCTTTGGCTATACACAACAAACACGATTTTCAGAGGGCGGGACTTTAAATGCGCAAGTGTGAATCCCAGTCGTGATGTTACTACACATAATGCAACGTAGACATGACGTTCCTCTGTGAAAAGGTAGCTGTAATCCTTGATGGAGGTGTATGCATCCCTGCTTTTCTTGAGCGCAAAACTTCTGTAATGTATTAATCAGCCCAACTTTGTGCACGTGATCAAGGCTAAGAAAGTGTGTTTTCTCTGCATTTCCACTGTGAAAAGTTAGCTGTAATTCTTCATGGCCATGTATGCATCCCTGCTTCTCTTGAGCACAACAGTTCTGTAACGTATTAATCAGCCTAACTTCGTGTGCATGGTCACGGCTAAGCAAGTATGTTTTCTCTGCATTTCCACAGTGTAAAGTTAGATGTAATCCTTGATGGAGGTATGCATCCCTGCTTTTCTCAAGTGCAAAACCTCATGTAGTGTATGTGATGAGGAGGTGCTCTCTCGTCATTGTTACATTGAGCTGGGAGACTTGGAGAAGGCGTGATCGCGGACATGTTCTGGTTTTTTTGTGTGTGTGTTTTTTACACTAAGATCACTGCCCAGCCTCACAAGCTCTCAGGGACCACGTGATGCCTATTGACAACCTGATCCAGACGAGAGCTTTGTCTGCACTGGGCAGCCCTCACATGAATCAGGGCAGCACCTTTTCAGTCAGCAGTAAGCTAAACTTGTTAAGTTTGGCAGGTCTGGTATTATGGAACTGCAGGCTCACGCCTGAACAAAGGCTGCATAGGTATACAGGGAACGATCTCAGAGAGGCATTATCAACATAACTGTTATGGTTAGCTCTTTGTGCCACTGTGCATGCTCCAAGGGGAAGAGACCTCACCAAGATGGCTTCTCGATTCCCTCCGGAAAGAGTTATTTTTCAGAGCTTCCTTACTTGGCAATTGATACTAATCAACCCTTCAATCTGCTGCTGCACCTGCAGCCTTGCTTTGTCTGGTTTGATTTTTATAATTGCATAGGATTCACATGTGTTTGCGTAATATCTAGAGCTGCAGTAGTGTTAGGCGCGGCATCAAATAAAAACAATGCAGTATTAGAAAACAGAACGGAACTTCTACTGCAGACCCTTATAAGGTTATATATATATATATATGCTAGCTAATGTATAATAATTAACTAACATAATTGCAGAACTTTAATTCCCAGAATGTGTTGCAGGCGGGGTGGACACTTTTTCACTTGTTTCTGGACTTCAGCACTACTAGCGGGCACAAATCTCAGCATACGTGTTACTACTGCCATATCAAGTAAGTGATCTCGGTGAGACTGTATGCAGGTGAATAGTTACTGTGAAAATATTCTCCAGTTTTCGCGCTTGGAAAGCGCATGCATGAAGATTGGTATCTGTGTGTCGCAACATAAACAAATCTGGCTACAAAGCGTTAATTCCACAAACTATTGGCATGCCTACACTAGTTAAAAGAAAAATGTTAGCAGATTAATTTTCCACATGTGCCAAAAAGTAGATATTATTAAAAACATGCAGAGTCGTCGACTTATTGTAAAGAGATAGGAGCATTTGCTTTACTTTTCATCAAAAGACTGTTGTGCATCATTTTGTAAGATCTTCAGAATTCTGAGAAAACGAAATACTTGCCAAATTATGTTGTAGGACAATGTTATATAAACAGAATAGAACTTTGCAGGAAAGTACTTTCAGAATATCAGCTCTTTGCATCATATTATTAAACAGATAAATATATTCTATACGGTTAACACATATTTGTTACCAGATGGAGTTTTTCTCCTTGTCTCTCAACCTTCCTATAAAAGCGTCCCACTTTTTCATCCTTCACCAACCCCCGCCAATTGGAGTGTGTCCTCTAGACGCATAACCTGGCAACATTTTAAAGGCTCTCCAGCCAGTGCTCTCAGTCCACTTGTGAAAAATGAAAGTTTTGGACAGTCAGGAATGTTAATTTAAACAGATACATTTGAAAACAAAACTGTCAACTGCCTCACCCCCTCTAATCTCGCAATCCCACTGACCCCTGTCATCCCTCACACTTCCTATCTCCGCGTTATACAACCTGCTCACAAATACTAAGCACAGTTTCTATACCGTGCCTTTTCAAAGAATCCGTCCCTCAATTCCACGCTCTCCTACTCTTCTTGGGGATGTCATCTGGATACACAGGCCCTTCCGTTTTATGCGTCTGTTGCCTGCTCTCACTTTCTTTCTCTCCTTCTCACACACTCTTTCTGCTCCTCTGTTAGGAGGTCATTCACCGCTTCCAGCACAAACTACCTATCTCCCTCACTTCCCTTCTATCTATTCTTTACAGCTCTCACCCTTATCTATTAACCCCTTCGGCGCTGATGACGAGCTCAGCTCGTCATCAGTTGCGCCGCTCGCACGCTGATGACGAGCTGAGCTCGTCATGTAACGCGGCTTTTAGAAAAAAGCCGCGTAGCGCGAAAATCGCTGCAGCGCGCATGCAGTTAATAATGCCACATAATTCTACCACACAATTCCACCCCCACAAAGCACAATGCCACCCCACACAATTCCAATGCTACCAACATCATTCCACTGCATAACACATACACCCACTACACTCCAAACCAAAAGACATAGGTAAAAGACATTGTCATTTACTACCCCAATAGCTCTAACTCTTCCAAATGTGAGACCTATTCCATTGCAAATGCTTGTTCTCTAATGCTGAAGATTTGGAATCTGAAAGTGCACTGGAGCCTGCTAACCAGGCCCCAGTGCCAGTGCTCTCTCCCTAAAATATGCTGCATGTGAATTGGTAACCCCAACTGGTGGCGAGGACTTTAACCCCCCCCCCCCTTATAAGTCCCTGGTAAGTGGTACCATTGCTACCCATGGCGTTGGGGTTAAAAGGTGTCACCAGGGCATGCAACACTAATTGTACCATCCTGAGTGACCCAATTAAAAAGATGACAGCAGTCCTGCCACTCCAGACTGCATGAGCAGTGCAAACTGCTCAAATTCGACTATGAACTCACCATGAGTGGCAGTCACAGCACTATTTTTAATATATATCAGTCAGCCCTAAGGATGGCCTCCTGAGCCCAGGACACAGGATGCATTATGGTAACGGTGTGGACATATAACTGCCTCCTTCCATCGGGGGCTACTATAAGTGAACAGGGGGCCATTGAATAACATGGGGTGGCACCTGGGCACTCCCAGGTTGCCAGCCCCATTATGGTCACCTTGAAAAGTGTCATGTTTGGTATCAAACAACTTGTCTTATCAAACCAAATGTTTCCCCAGAGTCAGATTTAAGGTGACATGCAACCAGGTGTCTACCTTAGAGGTTGGCAACCCGGTTGCACCAGCCTTCCCTGTGCCTTGGCTGACAGCCTGCAACTGATGCTGCAAGACTGGAATCTGACCCCCTGCCAGTAGGTGTGAACTCCCTCAGGAGTCAGAACCAAAGGCTGCCTAGGAGGGAGGTGTCACTTCCCTCCCGGACAGGATAGCTAGTGAAGTGGCATATCAAAGACTGGGGTTCAAATCAAATCTCTCAACGCCTCTGATATGCAAGTAGGCTTCCTCCCAAAGGAGGATAAAGCCAACCGTCCCCCCAGGCACATTTCCAAACCAGGCAGGTGGGAAAATTACACGGTCAGGAGGCGTAAATCCCCAGAAGGCTAGCCACACCCCTAAGGTGGGCTACCTTGTCTGTAGAGCCAAAGAAGGTCTATACCATGGCAGAATAAGGGCTTCTGAATAGAAAAGGTGACAAACTTCCCCAGAAGTGGTCACCTCAGGGGCGGATTAGCTGCTGGGGCTAGTAGCCCCTGGGTTACTAGCTCCCACACACCTAACACCCCTAAATCTAGGATTTGAGGCGTTCCCCTGGTAACAGAACCTCAGATCTGATCGACCTGCGACAAAAGAAGAGACCTGAATCTGAGACTTCAGGACATGCACAAAGAAAAGGCATCAAAGACTGAATCTGTGGCAACCATCCTGCAACTGCACGACTGCAACTCATCCTGGACCAGATGGGTTCCAAAGTAAAGAGGAAACCCCTCTACAAACCAAAAAGAACACCAGGACTCCTTTTGACTAGAGATATTAGTCTCCTGCAGTGAAGAACTTCACTCCCGGATCGAAAGAATCACTAGCAATTGGGCCCGCCGATGGAATCACCCAAACGTAAATGGTCTAGTGATTGTGGGAAACACAGTCCTGACCTCCAGCAAGTTTCATATGGCTATCGTTGACCCCCAGACTTCAGAATGTCGAAGTTACTGATGGATGAGCTTGCCCCCGCTTGTTGGTGGCCAGCCAGGCTACCACCACCTTTGTTCGATGTTGTACCTCGAGGGAACTATACAGCATCTTCAACCCAATGCCTCAATGGCCCTGTTGTAGAGAGTTTGCATCCCCTTCCTTACCAGCACAACAGAAGCGGTAGAGTCAGCAACCGCAGCTCCCACTTTTCAGCACCAGGACTACTTTGCACCTGGGCCCTACAGGCCAGGTAAAAATCAACTGACTGTCCGAGCTTGGCCCTGGGACCCACCTCTCCTTCAGACCCAGTGGTTTCCACTGAACTCGACCTGCAAGTGACAGTTTTCAACTAGGCCATTTCCCCATAGACCGCAACATTAAAGTTTTGCAGGAGTGAAATGCAATGATTTATTTTTCCCTTTAAAAATCTATAACTCCGGTTATACTCATCTGATTGCATTAGTTTTGGAGTCTAAATGTATTTCAACATCTGCTTTATTTTTATAAATTGGTTTTGGAACTCCTTGGAGTCTTGTCAATCACTTATCGTCCATGTTGGTACTCTGAAATGCTTAACACATGTTCCTCTAGTAAAGCTCGACTGCTCTGTCCCACACTACAAGGACAGAGCGAGGGATTAATTAGTGTGAATCCAAGGACCTATTTGGGGTAACGTTAGATTATTGCATAGTGAAGCCTAAACAGATTCATTGTATAATAATCCACTTTCCTACAAGAGTGACTTATTAATATTAAAATGGGAGGTTTTGACTTGAAATGGCAAAATAAACTCTGTTTACCTCGTCTGCAGGTTAGACGCTGGGCGACTGGGTTGCGATGGCAGACCTAGAGCCATCTTTTCACCCGGTCACTGTAATGGTAGCATGATTAAGTGCTGAAGCCTACTAGTGACATTTAAATTACTAGCCATAGGTACCTCTTGTACCATGAACTAGGGGCTTAAAGGTAAGCTAAGGAAGTCAATCAGGTATAAGCCAAATATAGCATACACAACTAAGGAGGACATCAAAGCCAAGGTTCAGCCTGGAAAGGACAGTCACACTTTTGTTGATGTTTACAGCTCCTTCATTCAGTATATAGTTTTTAGGTACTTTCCATATTTATTTTACTTTTTATTTTAGCAGCTTGTATAGTGCCTGGTTACTCACTTAAGGAGTGTCCCCATGATGAATTCCTTCAATGCTGAATTCATTTCTCAATTACCTCGATTACTTTGGTTTTATTATTCTGCTTGTAGAGTAGGAATTCACATTTCTAAGATAGTTCATGGGCTCTTGGGGTTCATTGCCCAGGACATTACTGGGCTTCTTGATTCTTACAGGTCAGGAATTCTTATAGGGTATTAGGCACTGATTTGTTGGTACCCAGTTTCTCTTCTTCTCTGTTCCAGTATCTTCTGGGTTGCACACTGGTAGGACACCCTGATAACATGCTGTCTCTTTCAAGGGAAAGGTTAAGTAGTGGATGTGGCGTTCTGCATTTTTTAGTCCAGTCACCATTCTGACTCACAGAGGTCATACGTGGTTACAAAATTTTCCATGGCTATGGATGTAAGGTTGGCCCAGTATCTTCTGGGTTGCACACTGGTAGGACACCCTGATAACATCTGGATTCACTCAAGTTGTCTGCATTCTTCTGTTACTGTGCTAGTTCAGCATCTTCGGGCATGCTGTCTCTTTCAAGGGGAAGGTTAAGTAGTGGATGTGGCGTTCTGCCTTTTTAGTCCAGTCACCATTCTGACTCACAGAGGTCATACGTGGTTACAAAATTTTCCATGGCTATGGATGCAAGGTTGGCCCCTTTCAAGTTGTCCATTAGAATAAAGGTGGTCCATTTTTGATGATCCAGGGTGTACCTTCCACTTCAAGAGCTTACAGGTGAAAGTTACAAATGTTTTTTTTAATTATATTTCCATCAGCTCCTCTACAGAGAGCCACATAGGCCTATAGATTGCTTGATGTTTGGCTAACACGTTCAAATCACACACAAGACATTGTGTTTGTCCTTGATGAATTATTGGTGGAGGTTCACAGCACTTGGCATGTCCTTAGGTTAAAGACTGTAATGAGGAAGATGGATAATGTGGTCCTAACAGATTACTTACCCATGATCTTCTTTACTAGGGTTTCCTGGTAAGCCTTGCTCTGTGTCCATCTTCCCAACATTCATGCCACTCTGGTAGCAAATATGCAAGCTTTGTACTGTACAGAAGTGAGAGGGATGCATGGAAGTGGGACAGATGTGTGGCCTTCTCATAGCCAAAGAGGGCAACGCTTAAAAAGTTCATTTTTAAAAAGAGGAGTAAACTAGTTGCTTCATGGTCCAAGGGAAGGGTTTTCTATTGCTTTCAAAGCAAGGACCTTGCCTCGCCCCAGGGTAGCTAATCGTCTTCAGAGACATACGCTGACAGCGCATACTTGGATTCTGAATTATAAAGATTACCAGAGACTAATCATGCCATCACAAGCCTGTATATCTCTGCCACCTTATCCCCTAACAGCCTCTTTGCATCACCGCCCGCCTAAGCAACAGTCCTGAATTACAGGTGTTGGAAATGACAATCTTTTGCACGGCATTCCTCCAGGTTTTTGTCTTCTTTTGCTGAACCAGTTTTTGTTGGCCTTAGGACTCTGCAAACTTTAATACTGCTAACCAGTGGTAAAGTGCTTGTGCTCGCTCTCCTAAACATGGTAAAATTGACATATACCTTACTGGTACATTTGATTTATAAGTAGCCCAGTATATGATATTACATGTAAAAGGGCCTGTAAATTAAACGCTGCCAGTGGGCTGCAGCACATATTATACATTATGCCACCCACTACGGTAGCACTGCTAAATCTGTCTCTAGGCCTGCCATTGCAGCCTAGGTGTCCAGTTTTAAACTGCCATTTCGACTTGGCAAAATAAAACTTTTGCCAAGCGCAATCCTTCCTTCTTACTACTCATAATTCAACCCTAAGGTAGAATTTAAATGCTCATAGGGAGGGAGGCACAGTATTGTATTTAAAGAGTAGGACATGTATATTTAATGTACATGTCATGGCAGTGAAACTCCCAAAGTCTGTTTTAGGTCTTGTCTGAGACAGCATATGAGCCGTCACTTGCAATGATCTGTTCTTTCTATTACAAAAAAAGTTAGAAAAAGAGCCCACAACTTACGAATGGCTGCTACATTGCCACTCTTATTTTTTTCCTTCTCATTGGTGAGTGTGTCGGCTTCATTTTTGTCTTCATATATTTGTTTTCTTTCCTAAAGTATGGACCAACTACAGACTGATTTCTTGATTATCTTGAGGTTCTTTTTTTGCTTTTGCTTGCAAGACAACTTGAAATACTCAAAGCTGAAGCTTGTGCTTCACAGTATTTCCAAGAGATAAGCACAAACAACCAGCAATAACAAAACATTGTGGCATATGACCAATGTCTGAAACATACATTTGGGCCACCTGCTGCTTTAATCGATAATGGTGTCCTCAGGCAGCCTGGGCTACTGTTATTCAAAAGAGCGTTTAGTCAGCAAGAGCAAAAAAAAGTCCTACGAGGGATGGTTAGGCAATGTATGCAGGGTCACAAGGCTGGAATGACATCACATTTATTAACTTATTTAAACAAAACAAGGGGACCCAATCTGGTACACAAGGACCTTGGGTAATGAAAGTTATGAAAACAGTGGTCCTTGATAAAAAGTGAAATGTAGAAACACAATAAATATAGAATGAACTCAGTTCTATATTACTACTGTCCAGCCGGACAGTCAGATTTAATCAAATAGCAATTTAGGAGAATCAAGAGAAAAACAAATTAAGTGGGACACAGTCCTGCATCCAAAACATTAAAGTGAAACAAAAAACAAACAATCAGGCAAGGCACAAGGCTTGTTTGTGAATATGAGCGATTTAACAAGCGCGATAATGAACACAACTGTTATACATTGCATATACATACGTTTGTGTACACGGTGTCAAGCAAGTCAACGACTATTCGATCCCTTTACAAAAATGCTGGGATCATCATCAGGACAAACAGATAAATGCCTGAAAGACATACAGCCTGTACAACCTCACATAAATTACAGGGAATAAAATGTTGGGGGAAAAGGAAAAAGACAAAGAAATCAAAGTGCAGTCATTCAAAGGGAAGCCTTCCATGTATAAGTACAGACGGCGCAGTGAGAATTGTGTACACAGAAGAATACAATAAGTGAAGGCAGTGATCGAGGTAAGTGGTATTGTCAGGCTAAGGCCACGCTAGTTATCAGGGGTGAATGAAAGCGTTGAGGGCACCCTATAGTGGTGAGTGAAAGGAGCGTTAGTAAGTCATCCTTAAACTGTATAGACCAACAGGCGTTGGGCGAGGTGTTTACCTAGAATAACACAGTGAGCAGTGCATTGATCGTGGCAGATGGCATTAGCACGCTGATGGGGCGAGGGAGAAAGGAAGCGTGATGAGAACCTTACTGGGAGGAGTGATGTCAGCACACGACTTACCACAGTCGATAGGGCTTGAAAACGTAATGGGCACGATTGCACAGAGGAGGGGAGTAGCGCAGTATCCTAGAAATGGAAGAGGGCGAAGTGAAGTTAGAAGATCAGGGAGGAAGCAAAAGCGGGGTTCCGAAATAAGGGTGAAGGGGAGCCGTATACCTGCGTGTTAGGTCTTGGTGGTGAATATTCAATTACGGAAGTTGCGGGATTGGAAGTTGTGGTGTTCCAAGGAATAGGCGGCAATGGCTGGGGGGGCCTGCAGGAGAAAGGGAGAGATAAGTACCGGGCAGGGTATAGGCCGGAGGAGCGCGGGTGGAAGATTGCTTACCTGGAGCAAGGCGGAGGATCCACATGGGTGGCCTCGGTATCTAAATCGGAAGGGAAGAGTGGGGATTACTGTCTGAGACGGCCTTAAGGGCGGGGGAGGTGGGGAGTTTAGCCGCAGTGGAGGGCTTACCTCAGATATGGATTCTCAGGCAGTGCTGGATCGAATTGATCAGGATGGAACTGCGTGCAGTCTGCGCGGTGCGGTGGCTTAATAAGCAGATAGTCACTGGTGCGCGCCAAGGCGGTTTAAATACCTCGAAGGGGAGCGCGCTTGAGGAGGATCGGCGATTACGGTGATCATGTTGGGTGAGGGTGCAGAATTACGGGAGTGGTTTGTGTGCCAGGTGGAATGTGACTGACCAATTGCAGTCAGAGCTCACGGTGCATATCAGTGGAAAAAGGGCAAAAGCGTAGTGTACTTATTGGGTTTGCCAATACTTGTTCCCTGTGGCAAGGCTGGTTCTCTCCTAGGAAAACATTGGTTTATATTATAACAACTTATAATGCTTCATTTCAGTTTGGAAGCAGCTAGACAAACGATTCAAGGGCTAATCTGAAAAATAATTTAAAATCTAACCTCAGCCAAGTCAGATTTAATATTACTATTTTGAAAGTGACACTTTAGAAAGTTGTAATTTTGCTGCCTAAAACCCAAATGCTTTCCTACCAGTGTTCAGCTCTCACATGACCACTGATGGCTTTCTGGTGGTGAGATAAGTATTGCTGCCAGACAAAGGGCCCAAAGAGTGGGGAGGAGGAATCCTCCCATAACAGGATGGCCTGAGGGGCTGTGCCCAGCCCTTTCCTAAGCTTCGACGGATATCTACATTGTCACTGGCAAATGAAGCTCACATGTATGCCTGCCTCCCCTTTGTCTATCCAGTCAGGGTGGCGCCAAAACCAGTGGGGGTAAGGAACAGACCAGAACTGGTTTAGGTGTGGACAAGGGTTTACCCTCCACCCATAAGCGAGTACTGGGCATTTAAGTGGCCCACACAGACCTCTATCAGAACACTTCTTAGTCTTTGGAATTTGGAAGAAGGACTGATCTGCTGTCTGAAACCTGAGGAAAGACTGGACCTCTTTGCCTTGAGCCCGGGACCTCAGAAGTGACTCCAAGGGTCAGTTGACTGACTTCCTGTTTGAACTACAGGGGTACAACAAACTTCAAGAGGCCCTTTCCCTGTAATTAACCAGTTGACAAGTACCAACTAGACCTGCACTGGACTCTGCTGCTGACCTCTGATGGAGTGTGTCCTAACCCCCAAGTGGTGCCCAACCAGGTCCTGGCCAACGAGCTGCTGTTTAAGTCTACGCGTCCTGTCCCCAGACTGCAAGAAGTGGACTTAAAGGCTTTTTGTCAACTTTCTGCCCGGAAAACTGTCTCAGAATGGGACCGCCAAAGTGCAGCAATTGACATCAAATCACTGGTTGGCCTCAGCTCTGACTTTCAGAAAAGTTTTTAAGTCTGATGGTAGGGGGCTTCATTTGGAGCTATGCCGAGCACTAACCCGGCAAAACGTAGGCTTTCCTCAGCACAGACTTTGGAGTTCGCCCTCTTGGAGCTTTCCCACCTTCTATGACAACCGCAATGGGACCCTGCTCTTCAGCAATCTGCTCCACTTAGAATCCAGTTTGCAGCTTGCCCAGCTAACAATTCGACAACAACCAATTTTTCTCCATAAAAATTTCAAAGCCAGAAAGTAAACTTTCCACAGGGACAAATCTGGTCTCGGTATACGACACCAGCTCCATCACGGTCGTTCATACCTTTAGACTTTGAACCAGTGTAGCACAACCAGATAACACTGGTTGGTGTTTTGTGCCGCTTTTTTCAATTCACATTTTTAAAATTCATAGCTCTTGTTCTACTTATTCAATTTGTCATTTTGGTGTCATTTTATTTATTAGCCTATTCTCTATTTTTGCATTTGGGATTCTTCTCGTGTTGAGTTTCCACTTTATTACAGTTAGTGTACTGCACATATATTTTACACACTGTCTCTAAGGCTGACTGCCTTATGCCAAGCTGCCAGAGCATTCAGCACAGGTTTCTTTATGTTTCTTGAGGCTCTTCTGCACAGGGACAGTGATTATTATGATTGCGATTATTTTTTAAAGTGGGTTCTCACCCCTTCAACTAATATTCCAGTTTCTTGCAACGGACCTCTATCAATTAGTTCCACTTAATGGCCAGAGCATTTCCCCTAGTGTACTGCCAGTGCTACATATGATGAAATGTCATACCTTGTGATGTCATTTCCTCTAACGCCAAACTTCAAAGTCTGTGTCTTTAAGCAAAAGCCATCTCAGCATCCAGGAATAGAAGTAGGTACTTGTTGGAATCAAAATCACCTGCATGGCTCTAGGGAGGCTTGCTGCTCTGCCCCTTGTGAGAATTTCTGATCTTTTTCCCCACAGTAAGCTCAGCAATCATGCATGTCCCCTGAGGCTACTCTCATTTAAACAGCGTGAGACCCCCACAGCTCTGAAGTCAGTACCTTGTCCCAGAATTTTCTCGAAATCCAAGTAGAATCACATAGATGTAGCGGAGAAGAATGAGTCCCAGAGGTATCACTCTAGTTGAGACTGTCTTGCTTCCAGGCTGTGCATAAGGCTCGGTACAAGACTCAAGAGGAAGCACTGCCCAGATAGCACTATGCCAGGAGAAACTACTGCCTGTACAAAAGACTCTGGACTGTGACTGTAAGGGAGGATGCCTTCCTGAGGTCCAGATCCTAACTCATTGAAGAGGACAAGTGGGTACCACTGCGGAACTCGATCTGCTCTGGGACACAAGGACCCCCCTACAACTAGAAGCTTGAGTTCCTCAACAGTGCCAATGATTATATCATCCGATAACCGGCGGAAGATCTGGTGAAAGCTACTAAAGAAGATACTTTCTGACTTTTGGGAATGGAGGGTCCCCAGACTGTTCATGGGTCTCGCAGGATTTAATAGCAGATGCATAAAACCCCCCATTAACATTGCACCACCAGTTACTGAAACTAAAATCACTAAGCAAACAGAAAAATAAATTCCTTTGAAGTAGAGCAAAGTGAACGGTTATCCCTTACAATAGTCAATTTAAAAGATTCAAATGTAGGTGCTACTGTGTTCCGAGGCTGCGGAATTGGGCTGTGCAAACATTTTCCATAGTAAAACATTGGTTGTATGCCCCCACTTTAAAGTTTTGTAAAGCGCTGTAATACCATGTCAGATCATATCTCTTACAAGGAAAAAGCTAGAGACTTCGGGCTTTTTTTTTGTTGATCATCGTTTTGCGTGCAGTATGTTTTTCTTATGTGCATTAAAGTACTTTACTCGTATAAAGAAAGGCACATACTGGACAATTATTAAGTGGTATTAAAGTGTATACTATATTCTGTATCCCCTTTTTGAGTAAGCAATGGATTGCTCTGCTTCGTTATCATTGACAGCAGATTGCTAAACTAAGGCACCTTTTTATTATTAATAATAATAATTCCTATTTGTAAAGCGCAAACGTATCACCCCTTAAGGTTTCAAGGTACTGGGGGCCGTCGGGGAGAATAAGTGAGCTATTGTATGAGCCAATAGTGCATAGACTGAGATCTCTCCACTGGCTCCCAATAGGAAAAAGAGTAAAATTCAAATCCCTGTGTCTGACCTACAAAGCCCTCCACGGAATGGGTTCCCAGTTCCTGAGAACTCACTTGAAATGGTATGAGCCATCTAGGAACACCAAAAGTTACTGGTATGATTCCCAGTATCTAGGGGGTTGGAGAGGACTGGAGTATATCCTCCCTATAAAACTTTATCTCACTAAAGATACTCCAATAAACTCACCATAGGCCTGTCACAGCTAAATAGTATGTCACAGATGAGTGGCACAGTATGGGGGATTTTCCCCAACATAGCGGCATGCACACTGAGCCTGGCATGCTACGCACAGTTCACCCAAGGAAAAAGCACTGATTAATTATCTGTAACTCATGCAATCATGTCTGTTTGTGATTTCACCCTACAGATGGAGCCTGGCAACACACAGACACATTGACATTTTTACATAACGCGAGGAGGAGCTACTCTTCCCTCGCTTCACGGAGAGGATAGGGACTTCCAATCCTGTTATTCCCCGCACATATAGGGGGGTTCTTTCCTTGCCCTGAAGAAAGTCCTGGACCTTTATGGCCGCATTGGACTGAAACATGTCGGCACTAGGGTCTTAGGAGCATTAAAATCCAACAAGACCCATTTTTTAGAATTTTATTGACCCAGGCTGACCCAAGAATAAAGGGAAACCAGGGGTCTGACTGAGGTTTTTTAATCTTTAAGGCCCCCCTCCTTCATCTATCTGAAGAGCTCCCAACACTGTGGTTGAGCCCACCCCGACTTTTAGGGGTCGGGGTGACCCGATGATGAAGCTTGACACCACTAGGGTGTTTGAGGGTAATTAAAAACAAGAGGTGTTTTTTAACTTAACACACTGTTATGGTTAGCATAACCTTCCACAGGTCCGAATAGCTTAAATCTTCTCTTGAGAGGTTCCCTATACCTATAGGTCCCTCTCATGCGGGGTTCCTGTATTTTAATACATTAATACAGGTAACACACCACCTTATTCTGCCACTGGTGAGTTTATTGGAGTATCTTTAGTGAGATAAAATATGAGACATCTAGGACCTTGAGATCCAGTCATCAAAAATTGATTCAGGTGCCAAGATTTAAACAGGTCCAGTGGGGAGGGAGGAGCTTTCTGCTACATCCAGCTAAGACATGGAATATGCTCCCAACGACAATCAAAAACAGCCTATCGCTGCTCTCTTTTAGAAAAGAGATAAAAACCTGGCTGTTCACCGCAGGCTGGTAAACACATAACTTGGAAGCTAGCTGGTCTCCTGCGTCTACCCAGCGCCAAGACGCCCATGGGCAATCGCACGCTTTACAAAACTACAAATCAAATCTATTGCCCAGTGTCACATGATGCTAAGCTGAGCTGGCGCCGGAGATCAAACCATGAGCCCCGCGGGCCAATGTCAGCAGCTCTGGCCACTGCGCCACACTTCTCCCACTTTATTTCAATTTGGTGATCAATAGTACTGTGCACACCTGTCAAATCATCTTTATTTGGCATGTCACCCTCTTTTCAATGATCTGCACACTCAAAAAAAGAGCATCCATAGGCCTCCGTAAGGTCACCCTCTTTGCAAATTTGCAACACCCTTCAAAAATGTGCTTTACTCCATTCACTTTAAAAGGATCACAATCTTAAAGGAACAGGCTCACCCTAATGGGACAGCCACCAGGTTTTTATGCTATGGCCCCAAGGCACTAGCGGTAGACGACTAATTGTTACAAATGCAGCCAGTCAACAGTAAATAACTGTGATCTCCAATACTTATGCTTTGCTTTATTGTACTCCTGTTGCATTTGATCTGCTTATCCCTACTATGAACTCCCCAACATCCTTCTCAAATTTCAACCCCTTATTTTTAGCCATGCCACCCAACTAACAAGCACACACAACCACTACTCACAAAACAAGCATTTGCAATGCAATAGGCCTTGCATTTGCAAGAGTTAGAGCAATTCCCATTGTAAATGTCAATGTATTTTACTGACGTATTTTGTTTTGGAGTGTAGTGGATGTATGTGTTGTGTATTGGAATTACGTGGGTTGTACTGGAATTGTTAGTTGTGGAACTATGTAGGGTGGAATTGTGTGGTGTTTAGGGCATTTGTGTAAGGGAATTATGAGGTATGGTGAATAAATGGGGTGAGAGCTGCACAAAATAGATAGAAAGGAAGGCAGATGATAGGTAGTTTGTTTAGGAAGTGGTGAATAAACTTGAGACAGAGCAGCAGAAAGTGTGAGAGAAAGAAAGGGAGAGAAGGGTACAGACGCATAAAGAGGGAGTACCTGTGAACACAGAAGACACCCTGAGATGAGGAGGATACCGTGGATTTGAGGAGGGGAAACCTTGATATGGTAAGGGTTAAAGAAACTGTGTTTGAAGACTTGAAATTAACCATATTTGACAGGCAGGAAGAGTACGGGACACCTGTTGTACCAATGAAAGCTATGCCCATGGAAGCATGCATTAAGGCCTAGAACTAGGTACAAATTCAGATGTTTCCATCAGAACTGTCTCCCTTGCCAGTACAGTCTGCTGTAGGTCAGTCACTTCATGGTCTGGGCTCACAATTTGTCAATCCATACAAAACAGCTCTGGGTTCAGTGTTGAAGCTTTCTTTTTCTGGAGACCTCGAGAGCACACCCAACACTACTCCTTACCCAAGGACAGAGAGTCAGCTGAAAGTCCCTTCTCCTTCCTGCGCTGGATGAAACAGAGTGAATAAATAACGTACTTTCCAGAGTGGAACTAAATGAAGGCTTTTGAATGGTTTTCTGGAAGCTTTCAATTTGTGGCTTATAGGAAATGCGCATTTTAGGATGCCAATGTGCCTTTCTTGATGAAGGAGGTGGGGTTATGACACATACAGAAAAGGCACGTTTTCCAATGGAGCTTAATTGATTAACATTATAGGTATGTGCCTGTTATTTTGAGGACATATTTAAACTGGAAACAACCTTTGCCATGACTCCGGAACAACAAGTTCCGGAGTCACGCAAGCAGAACCACACATGTGCGTGGTTAAGGCTGATTCGATCTAATGTTCGGACAGGGCAAAGTTCGGAGGAGCGTTGCACAGGAACAGGTAAGAACAGTTTGTGGTTAGATTTTAGTGGGTGTGGGATATGTTGTCAGGGGGTGGGGGGTGGAGTTAGTTTTAAGGGGTGCAGGGTTTGGGGTTAGTTTTAAGGGGGTGGGAGGGGTTTGGGGTTAGTTTTTATGGGTTGGAGGTTTGGGGTTAGTTATTGGGGGGTGTGGGTGATCGTGTGTTTTTAGGGTGTGGGGGGTTCGTTTTTAGGGAGTGGAGTTCGTTTTTACTGGGTGTTCGTGTTTATTTTTAGGGGGGGGGGAATTAGTTTTATGGGGTTGGGGGTTGGAGGGGGTCATGGTAGTAGTTGGTAAGCATTTTTTTTTAACACACATTCCTTTACCACAAAAAATCGTGGTAAAGGAATGCGTGGTGAAAAAAAATTGTGGTTTAGACGAGGTAGTAGTAACGCCCTTGTTGTTAGGAAAGTCGTTGTTGTGGAACTCTTTCCAACATACAACCATTTAAACAGTGGACACTGTTGCTGTGGACTGTGGGTGTCTGGTCAGAAGACGATGCACTCTTTGTAACTGAGTAAACAGCTCTGATCTTCGCGTTCAGCTTCACTGTGCATGTAAGTATATGTACATGGACACGCAGCAAGCTATACTGTTTCTTTTGATCCATGATTCATGAGAGTGTATGTTTTCCTGGAAACAAAAATACCATTTGGCCAGAACCATCTGTGCATTGGAAAGATTACATTCAGAAATTGCGGCCTATTTTAGTTTCAGTATGGCATGATGTTGAATTGGGAAAAAAACTGTGGTCTAGACCCATACGCACAATAGTGAGATATAGTAAGTGTAATGTATACATCACTGGCAGGTAAATGGTTTGGGGATCTATATTAACGCATGACCCAATATATTGTTAGTATAGTTTAGTACTTTTTTCCCTGAAATTGAACGTGCATATGCCACCATGAAGGATATGCAGAAATAAAGGAATGTACCCAGCTTATTTGGTTCATAGACAATCTACATACTGCAGCCAATCAATGTGAGCACAGTGATATGTAATTATTTTCAAAGAATTTCACATTGAGAATCGTAAACAAAGCACGCTCAATAAGGCATACTGAATTGTGATGCACTTCACAATTTATTACTGTCAAACTTATATACCGCTTGCTGCCACAGGTGCTGCCCGAGGCGCTATTATCGACAGACAGAATTTTAGGTTCCTGAGGCGGAAGCCGGGAACGTTGTAACTAGTGAACTAGCTAATTTTAAAATCACGAAATTGTATTTTAATTTGATTCTGGGCACTCACTTACCCATTCTAATACCTGCACGCACGCCTGTGTCTTTATTTTGGCCAACAGCAGCCGATTAGACTCGGTATCGGACCACTTCATTTTGGACGCCATCTTGGGTGAGTCAGAGGGTGAGCAGATTACTTGCTCGACCCTCCCACCCTCACCAGCACAAAATGACTCCCACATCCCGGACACGCAGCGGGCGGGCGCAGCGGGCGTGCCGGCGGCGCGCCAAAGGTGAGCCCATCTGCGCCCGTCCGCGCCAGTTCCGGGCCTAGGGCCATCCCCCCTGGTCACCTTACTCCATGCCTTTCATCCCCCCGAATTCAGTACGAAGCCTCCTATCTCAAAATGCTTAATTCTGTTACCAAATCCTGTACTCCTATAGACCTGTGTCTTTTAAATGACTCTCCCTACACGTGCCCCCATTGCTCTTTCCAAACCTTGAATAATTCCTACTCACAGGGTTCCACTAAATGTATACATATGAAATCTATCAAAACCATTAAAGTGGCACTTTTAAATGTACGATCTCTCCCCAAACACAGGTAGGAAATAGCCGACTTTATTGATAACAGGGACCTAGATATTGTATTTCTAACCGAAACCTGGGGTGACCAGGCCTCTGACCCTGATTTTACCACTGCTACTCTGGAGGGTTTTGCAAATTTCAGACACGATAGACCCTTAAGAAAAGGTGGCGGGATAGCAATAATATACCGCAACACCTTTGTTATACGAACAGAGCCAATAAGTATTAACACATGTGAGGCTATAAACTTCACATTTTTCACCCCACATTCTAGCTCCTTTCGAGGTGTCCTGCTCTACCGTCCACCTGGCTCTCGCTCAGCATTTCTATCCTCTTTAAGTCACTTCCTTGAACCTGTAGCAGGTGAAAACAACTTCACCATTATAGTATAGGTGACTTTAATTTCCATCTCGATCTCTGTGATGATCCGGATACCATCACCCTCTGTGCTGAAATGGATGCTGTTGGATTAAATCGATTTATCCATTCTCCTACGCATATAGCAGGACATACATTAGATGGAATTTTTTCCAATCTCACATCTCTTTCTATAGAGAAAATATTGCCCCTCACTTGGACCGATCACTCAGCTGTATGCTTTAACATTTCCCGTACCATGTCCCCCACCTCCAAATCCTATAATTCTAACACTTTCAAATCATGGAAAAGCATCAATATTGACGACTTCAAGAATAAATTACACGCGATGCAGGATATTAACACCTCCAATCCTGAAACTGCAGCCATCATTTATACTAATTGTCTTCAAAGCCTAGTGGACACCACGGTTCCTATTAAAAAAAGATCTACCAATAGAAAATCCAACTCTGCTCCATGGTTCACTGAGTCCCTTAGGCTAGAAAAACAAAGTTGCAGACGACAAGAACGTAAATGGCGTCAAAAATATGACCCTCTTGAAAAGATCTGTTACAAAGAGAAATTAACCAAATACAAACATATGATCATTACTCAGAAAAGTTTATTTTTTAACAACCAAATAGAGTCAGCACAAGACTCAGTTAAACAACTTTACCAGGTTGTATCACATCTCACAGGTCAGGACAAACCTACTTCTATAGAAGCCTCTCAATCCATGTGTGATGCCTTGTCAACATATTTTCAAGACAAAGTCTGTGATATTTATTCAAAATTCAACAGTCTTAACCACGACACTACTATCTCCCATATCACCTCGGACCCTACTTTTACTAATTCACCCACTTCTTCGTTTGATTAAGTCTCACCAGAACTGGTTCACAAACTTATGATGACTATCAACTCTGGCTCTCCCAAAGATCCCTGCCCCCCCTCAATACTTAAACTGGCTCCCGTTATTCTATCCCAAACACTCTCTGACATTTACAACGCCATGTTTACCTCAGGTGTTTATCCTTCCATATGGAAAAGAACAGTAATAAAACCTTTACTTAAAAAACTACGCTAGATCCCTCTAAGGTAACAAACTACAGGCCAATAGCATGTCTCCCCTTTCCTTCCAAAAGCATAGAAAAAATTATGAATACTCAGATCTCAGAATTCACCGACAATAACAACTGTCTTGATGATTCGCAGTTTGGATTCAGAAAGGGTCACGGCACTGAGACGGCGCTAATAAAAGCGTCCGATGAGATCAGAATGATCTTAGATAAAGGAGGTGCAGCGGTACTTATAATGCTCGATCTTTCCGCAGCCTTTGACACGGTCGATCATTCCACCCTGATCGACCGTGTCAAAAAATCCGGAGTATCTGGTACCGCCATTTCCCTTCTTTCCTCTTTTCTATCTAACCGGGAACAATTGGTGACCATGGGTGGATACTCCTCCTGCTCCTTCTCTCTTCCCTGTGGTGTCCCCCAGGGATCCTCGCTGAGTCCAACACTTTTTAACATTTATGTGGCGGACTTAGCGAGGATCATTAAAGCTCATTGCCTAGCAGCTACATCTTATGCTGACGATACGCAGCTTGTCCTGGCCATTAACAACAACGGACTGGAAGTAGCCAATAACTTCCAACGGGGTATGCTTGCCATTAGTAACTGGATGAGCAAAAATTGTTTAAAGCTCAATTCAGACAAAACTGAAGTCATGGTATTTGGTAAGCTCACTCCTAGTTGGTCCCCCACCTGGTGGCCTCAAGAACTTGAACCTTCGCCCGTCCCTGTCACCAAGGTCAGGAACCTAGGAGTGATCTTTGATAACAAACTTTCCGATACACATCAAGCAACTTCCATAGTCTCGGCTTCATTCTTTACATTAAAAATTATTAAAAAACTACAACCTTATCTCCCTGTAAATACTACCAATACCTTGATTTCCACACTACTCGTCTCGAGTTGATTACTGCAATGCTCTCCTGCTTAATGCACAAGAACAGGTGCTAAGCAAACTCCAGTTGGTACAGAACGCAGCCACCAGGCTTGCCACCGGAACGCCTAAGTTTAAACCCATTTCAAATGTTATCCGAAAACTTCACTGGCTACCTGTGAGGCAAAGAATTAAATTTAAGGCTCTGTGCATAGCCTTCAAATACATCCATGAAAAAGGCCCAACTTTCTTAAAACATGCCCTCTGTCCTTACAGACCATGTCGCTCTCTCAGATCCTCAAAAGCAAATCTCTTGGAGATAGCCAAAACAAGAAAAGCTACATGGGGAGACAGATCCTTTGCAATTGCCACGGCCAAATTATGGAATG
Source organism: Lissotriton helveticus (assembly GCF_964261635.1). NCBI lineage: Eukaryota > Metazoa > Chordata > Amphibia > Caudata > Salamandridae > Lissotriton > Lissotriton helveticus. The sequence goes on along the minus strand of NC_136063.1, from coordinate 1,478,268,841 downwards.
CCCTTCCCAATCAACTTAAGATCATTCCCACATTAACCCTCTTTAGGAAACAGCTAAAAACCTGGTTATTTAATCAATAGTTTAAGCTAATTCACCTACAACCCTAGTTCTTTTTTCGATCTTCTGTCCAGCGCCAAGACACCCTCAGGTAATCGTGCGCTCAACAAGTTGTATAAATAAATAAATATTAACTAGCCCCCAAAAATGCAAGTAGATGTATGCTTGTACTGTTGACATAGTGGTTGCAGAGGTGTTCTTCGGACATATTGGAATGTGTTCAAGCTGTTTTTGTGGTGGTGTGAAGCTGCAGCAGTGTGCGGATTAAAAAGTATGTAAGATGTACAGGTTTTTTGCACAGTGCCGTTGACATAGCGGTTAAAAGCTTCACATTGTAAGTGTGCATTTATAACTGCTTAGATATGTTAATGTAGATTATTTGTGTGAAGATCAAAGATGTTCTACAATGATGGTGCAGCAAGCAATAAGCACTGCTGAGCAGTTGGTGCTTCAATTCTAGAAGGTGAGTGCATGGGATCTCCGAGAGCAAAGGAGACCAACACTGGTCGGAACAAGCCCAGATAGCAGCCCCAGCTTTACCCCGCACTCTCCTCCAATGCATCACAGCTGCCGAAAATATGCTACAGCCAAAATAACTGGGGGAAAAGTAAGTGGCCCGCACAGGAACCAAGGAAAAGCCAGGAAAGATAGGGGGCGGGATATAAACTCTTTGCAAGCAATACCTAAAAAACAAGCCCAATGCCCCATAAAAGGAAGCCCAAACCAAGTAAATATCCTACTAGAAAAAGCCCAACTGTCAGTGGAGATCAAAAAGCCAAATTTAAAAACACAAGTAACGGAGCGGGAGCCATGGTGGGGGAGGCAACAGTAAAAAGGCAGCAGCAACGCATTTTTGGCATTAAGAGAAGGTGGGAGGAAGAATACTGTATTTGATTGTAAGCAGCTAGGGTGCTGAAGCTAAACACGGGCAAACAGTAACAGAGCAGGAAACCAAGAAATAATTGTCCCCCAAAGAACAGATAAAGAACGATAGCGGAATGAGACAGTACTAAGTCGCTGATCTGTGGAAGGTACAGAAGAGAAAAAAGATGGGCAAACAGACAGGACTAACCACTAGCAAGTAATGATTTTTAAAGGACACTGACACAGACAAATAAAAAGCAACGGCAAGAAAGGGGATGGACTTAAAGCTCGGACTGATTACAGCAGGTCTCGAAGCTCAAGCTTGACCTAAAAAGTACTACTTTCCCTTTTCAAATCCATTCCTATCATTGTACCCCTACTCCAGGGCACAAGTCCTAAACAAGCATTTACAATGCAACGGTTTCGCCTTTGGAGAAGTTAGAGCTATTGGCATTGTAAATGACAAAATTTGTATTTATGTGTTGGTTTTGAAAACACATAAATAAATGGCATTGTCATTACATTGCCAATAGCTTAATCTCTCGCAAAGATTAGGTGTTCATCCAATCCTTGGCCTCTCTGCAAAGGCACTGAGCAAAGGTCACGTATACCGGCTGCAGTTGTTCAATGCAAACGCGTGGTTAGGGTGGCTATCTACGCAAACGTTTGTGTGCATGTTTAAGTCATATCCTTAAATAGGCCCCGTTCCTTTCATGCTTCTCACTTTTTCCATCCCACTTAAAGCCCTGCACACCGTAATGAATGATCGAGATGAACTACAGCAAAGGTCCTAGACAGCAGCCTGCTCTCCTGCGGAGAATGTCGTGCGAGGCGAACACTCGTCTGCAGAGAGATGCTGCCACCAGGTAAAGACCCCTTCCCACTCATTATGGTCAAAACCCACCCAACGGTGCGCAACGGCACATAAACTGATAGTTTATGAGCAAATCGATAGTAATCGTTGTGTTAATCGACAAATTTGGCGAAAATCACTTAGGTGCCTAAGTTGGAAGAGGCAGTCAAGTGATTAGCTCCGTATTTCAATAAGCATAGGAGCCGCGCTGGGAGGTGAGAATGCCTAACCAATGCAGAGCTGTGATCCAAAATGGTTTCAGTGCGAGTGCACACTTAGAAACTAATGTTAATTTTGAAACAAAGGGTTTGTCTTTGCATACAAGGACACTGGCCTGTGTTGCCTACTGTGTCGCAGCACAATCCAGGGTTAATCCAAGCCCAACTGCTACTGCAACCACTGGACAACTCCGATTTACAGGATAACCACTGAGAATGTAGATAATTCATGCAAATGTCTAAAATCCGGATACCCTGAAAAGCAGCCATGACTTCAGCCTTCCTGGACCAATGCTGGACACCAATTACTTTGCCAAGATCATCTTTCCATAACTCAAATAGCTGTCCCCCTGTAATCCTAAAGCTGTAATAGACTCGACCCTAGCCCTATCGCCTTGAGTATTATTCAAAATAGCCCTAAAGCATCAGCTCCGTCAACCTAAAGAATGTACCTTACCTAGTATCATCTTCACAACCCACTGAAAGCAACCACACATCCTGTAACGAAATGTAAAGTTTCAATGTTACCACCATAATAGCGACAGATAGCAGCATGCACCACCATCACTGCCAAATAACTCTCTCTTAATGCCCATCCGTGAATTGAAACCTACCAATGTAAACTCCAAAGCATTTCAGCGTATTATACACAGGCACACAATTGTGTTAAATAATACAATTAATGTGTAGTTATATAGTGCTCCCTACTGCACTTATGCAGCTCACTGCTGTAAATAACATAGATAAACATTACCAGACTTAATGGTAATCAGTTCGAAAGGATGGAAAGCAGAACCAGTTTATCTGATTTAAACACAAAACCTGCTGATCACCACATATCTTAGTGGTGAGTATTTAACTCACTGAGCCATTTGAATGCCTTTAATAAATACCTAGACAGTTCCCTTAACATGGGTATTTCTCATCAAACGTACAGAACACAATGTCATGATTTGGTACTGACCTGTGAGATGTGGTGCGTGTGAGTACGTGTGAACAAGGATATGTAGGCGTATATGTGTGTTTGTGTACACATGTGGTGGAATCTGAAAGATCCGTTCGTAGAGTGAGCTGAGGGTGGCGAGAGGACACTAAAACCTGCTTCTAATTACTTCCCTGCAGTGTTCGTAGGTGATGAGGACACTGCAGGTCAGTAACAGCGCATTAGGCCAGGCGCCCTTCCCATGAGAAAGGAATCTGGCAAAAGTCCATTGAAGCAAAAATGCAGGGTAGTACTGGAGCTCAGACAGGCGTGATAGCTCAGTGAGTCAAGTAGATTAGAATCCTGGATTGCTTTGTTCTCCGGTCACTGCCAGCTATGGTGTGATAGAACTCCCGTGAATTTTAGGTACTGTGTACAGTGCTGTACGTGCGCAATGATAAATGTTAGAAGAAATGCCGTAATCTCACGGACAGTCTGTATCTGAGTCAGGGAGCCATTACTAGAAAAATAAAAAAACATTCCCAGAGTGTACATTGTATACGTCACCCACGTGCAATAACGCGCACATAGATGCAAACATGTAATCATACAAATGCACGCTGACACACATTCACACACAATACACACATGCGCATAAACACACATATAAACAGTCATTCGCGCACACATGATTTGTGTATGCACAGATACACATACAATGATGTACAGACACAAAGCAAATGTCACTTTACATACACACAAAAATACACACGAGCAAATACGCACACACAGCCACATATACATACACAGATTATACACACACACATGGAAGCACGCATGTATAAAGGACAAGATACACACTTAACAGTCATTGTGAAATAACTTAGTACATGTTGTGTTATCCGCAATACATTTCTGACAATGGTAAACCCGGAAAAAAACTCAGCTGCTTGTGTATACCGAAACTGTGACGTCAGGTAAAACAAACATAGGGTTGGTTCAGCCCCTTTGTTTCCCTTCAGCCTGATATTAAACTTAGAAAAGCAGGAAAGTCGACCAAAACTAAGGCCTAACGTGTGGTAACTTCAGCAAGTAATAACAGTTTTCTTTTAAAAATAACAATCAACAGCGCGGTGGGAGTTGGAGGGTTCTACAAGAAACATACAAGCTGTAGCCGGGGACACGACGTGCTGCCAGACACTTCAATTCTAACAAAACATAAAGTTTAGGCTAATTGTTTTACTTTCGTGCTGTTTTAGAAATTATGTAGCCTGTGAAATAGGAATCTGTAAACCATTTGTGCTGGCCCAAGGTTCAGGTGTTTTTAGAACCCGGGCGCCTGGCCTAAGACCACTGGCTCCAAACATGAACAAGAGCAGAGTGGCCTGAAACGAGGACCGGTGGTAGGTTGATAAAAGGGCCATAGGATCGGCCAGAGGTCGCACATCAAACAACCCGGACCGGACAGAGGCCACCAACCGAGCAACCCGGACAGAGGTTGGACAGAGGTCGCAAACCAGGTGCGTATACAGGTGAGACCCCAATCGCAGAACGGAAATCGGAGATTGCAACAGTCCATGTACACTGTGGAGGGAGCTGCATAAACTGCGCACCGCGATGGTGGATCATCGAAGGCCACTCACGAGCAGACACCGAGCTCTTATCCCACGGGTCTGGCGCACAGACTCCAGAGCAGAAGCAGGGTTACAACCGAAAAAAACTCTGTCCTTGTGCTGTGAAGAGAGGGGTGATTGATTGTGTGAGAACTCGTTCCTCATTTGTAGCACGCTAAACATCTCTGCCTTTTAACACCGAGCTAACCCTTTCTCCACAAAGGAAGGGTTGTTGTGTTGGTCCCCCACCTCTCTGGGGGAGGGGGGCTTTGAGTAAGTGTTTCTCAGCTGGTCTGTCCCGGTTCTAAATGTACCGCGCCTTCCAATGCGCGGGGAGGCAGTGTCAAGAAATGAGCTTGGAACTTTCAAAACTGCAGTGCCACTAAAAAATAAAGCGTCAGCAGGAACAACGAGAGCAGGGTTTACCAGAAAGCTGCGTTGAGAGCTGGGGGTGGGAGGCAGAGATGGAGGGAATGGCCAGCGGACCGCCTTGGCATGTATTGTAGGAGGAAACGCTTGTGTTTGTGTCATGGGTCAGGAGGCTTATTGTGCAACTCGATCCACCTGCGGGTTGCGTCCTCTTCCTGCCAACAACAGGGGAACTTATTGGAGGGAACATCAAGCGAGAGGCCGAGTGACGTATGCTATAGGGACCGGGCTTCCATAGGGAAGAAAGTCGAAAAACATAAAAGATTAACCGGTCCAATAATTAGGAGTGTACTACTATGAACTCAAACGCGTTTTAGTACTACTGCTTTTCCGCCTCATTTCTGCTTCCCTTCCAGCATTACTGCAGCATCGCGCAGCTGGAATATTAAGGTCTCGCGACCACTTGGTTACCACGCATCCTCCTGATGGCAGTCTTCGCTCGTTGCTGCTCGTCAGTGTGTGAGTTCTCGGGAGTTGTGAACACGCGCGAGGTCGCTCTATGCATTGATGTGCTAAACCTGGATCTGTAGTAGCAGACAGTCAAATATGTGCACGTATGAACACATTGAAATGTTTTTAAGCACAGCAAGGCAGTCCTGTGTGGACATGTGAGCCGAGAGGGAACTCACTGTGGGGATCCCTCGTGTGCGCGCACAGGGTGACAGTACGGCAATGACTGCACTCATACAACAAGTCAGGTCCCGGGCCGGCCAGCCAATCACAGTGCGGCCCGGGGAATGACGTCACGGGGTGTCCCGGGCCGGCAGCCAATGACAGCGCGGCCCAGGACAAAGGGGCGGGACTTAAAAAAAGCCCGAGAAACGCCCCTGAATCGCGTTTTCGTGAGAAAGCGTGATTGACAGCCTCTGTCTCCCAATGGCTAGCCTCCATTTATGGAGCTAGCCAATGAGAGACAGAGCCTGAACCAAAGCGCATATGTAGGATCATGAGATTTCGCCGTGAAACCTAAAAAGAAGTGGGGGACGCTGTCACCGGAAGTGACGTCACGACATGAAGTGACGTCACGAAAGGTGGCTTGCACCATCGGGCTCATTGCCTCCCCTCGCTCACCCCTTAGATGCAATTGCATCTGCGAAGCCAGCGCGTGTGCAGCGTCCTGTGAGCTCCGATCTCGCAGCAGAGAGCGGGCAAAGAGTTAAGTTCAGATGTTTGGCAGGGGGGGTGGCGAACACCTGGTAAAATAAGTGGGGAGACGCCGTCCACCCGCGTGGCACCCCGACTCGAGGCCTGCCCTACTCCCCTTTTCAAATCCATTGCCATAGCTCCACCCCTTCTCCAAACACAACTAAACACACAAGAAATCAATGGCACAAACCAACACAACTAATGGATAAGAAGGAAAAACGTACCAACTACTGATCTTGGGAACTCGCCGAAAAAGCGCTTCGATGCCTCGTTACTTAGCTCTAGTTTATATCAACACATTTACATTATTGCGTTTTGTCTGAGCTCTGGGTGTTCTCGTTTCCTTTTCTGAGCTCTGCCTCTTCTTCTATAGGTTCTTTCTTCCACTTTTACTTATATACTCTGCGTTTTGCCACTCCAGTGTCTTGCTTCTGCTCTACATCTGCCTTTGCCTTTTAACCCACTGAGCATGTTCATATTTCTCACCTGCTTTCAGGGGCATCTGCATCATCGAACTGCCCGGGCACAACCCGGCACATGATTTGCTGCCGCCAAGACATGCTGGGATCGCTGTCGCCTACCAACGTATAGGGATCAGAACCATCCATTCAGCAACCCTGTGTTCCCAAACTGGCTCTGCACACACTTACAGGTCTGTTGCGCCTGCTTCCAGTATAGCATAGCCAGCAGGCGAGCTGGCTCTGTGACTGTGTACAGAGCTCCACGAGAAAAGGAAGAGCACATCTAACACGTGCACAAGACAGGCGTACATCAATAAATGGGGTTGTTAGACGATGCTCAGATGGAGTTCACCCACTGAGACGTCTAGCGAAAACATACTTTTCAAGAAAAAGGACTAACAGAACGGGATCTTTTTATGTTTGAGTCCGCGTGTTACCGTGAATATTGTAATCTATTTGTGTAACATTTAAAAATCTAACGCAGTGATCTTAAACTGCTTCCTCTTAAACGGATTGTTCGTTTCAAGCGGACGTTATGAATATTTTGATTTGTATCTATATTTAGGGCCAGTTCAGGTGAATCGACTCCAGTACAAGATGGCCGCCTTGTCAAACATCTCGAAGAACGCATCAAACACCCTAAAGACTTCTTTTGCCACTTTTGCACAGCAGCCATGTTGGAAATGCTGGTGGTCGCTCGCTAATCGTTCAAGGCTAACTGAGAGACCTTTATAGTCGAACCGTAGATGAAACTCCGCCTTTTTTAATATTAAATGTTGCCCTTTACTATTACTTAACATTATATGCGTCCAAAAATACACTAGTTTGAAACATTTAAATCCCTATTCATTAAGTGTTCATAAGTGCACAATTAAGGTTACCTGCTCTGTTCGTTTGGTCGGTGGAAATCCTGCAATTATTCAGCTTTTCCTGGATTTTCTTATTTCAATTGTGGTCTTAGAATTCCAAGGCGGAGCAGCATGCACCGAGGTACACAAACAACGCCCCCCACCCCCCAAAGAAAAAAAAACTAGAGCGCTCACTGCAAATATGACAATCACAGAAGCGGAAGAACCATGGGCGCCATGCTACTGAAATTGAAGTAATAATGAAATTCACAGTATTTATTTTATAGACAGTAGACGGGATGCAACAACGACTGAGGAAATATAATTTTAATTCTTAAAGCGTTTTGTTTAATACAGACATACATGTTTAATACCTTTGGATTGCATTATACATTTATATTTTGTAATTTCCTTTATGTTGATATTTTTGACATAACAAGTTAAAAACCTATTAAAATAAGAGTAAAACATATTTGTCATTTTATTGATATTCTGCAAGTGACAACTACAAAAATGGTACAACAAAGTTAATCACACCAAGATAATAAAGACAAAAGCAGTGTAATAAATAATACATATGTATAGAGGTTTTGATGAAAAAACATAATTGTATTAACACAATGAAATAACTCATAATGAATTTGAAATATTCCGCTGAGAAGCTGTGTATTTTTGCTTTGAAAATGTAGGCCCCAATTTCAAAATGGTTGCAGTCTCCACACCATGCATTGTGTATAATAAATACTTTGTAACAATGTTTTGAAACATGGTGTAATTCTCTCATGTACAACATAATGATTCGTTCTTAAGCTTCGTTTTATTGCTGTGTTAACACAGTGAATGCTTTCCCAAGGTCTCACCTGTGGGGACCACAATGTGATTCTCAAAGGAACTTAACCTTGCTTTGCAGCAATTTGTTCTAACTATTGAGGTGTCATAGGATCAGCAGCAACCACATAATATAAAGATGTGGGAAAGTGTGATAAATGCCATTTTAAACTATTTCATTGTTTCCTTAGCATGATTGGGTGGGATTTTACCCAGACAGTGTTGTCTCACTCTCCCCGACCCTTAGTAGGCAACACTCTGTCGGTCTGATGTCTAATTTGTGACTTGTTTCCTTAAGCGAACTATTCTGCTATTTCATATATATTTAAAAAATATATTTTTATTGAATACACATTAAACTTCAGTTTGATTACAGAATGAAAGCATCCATGCTTCACACTACAATCTGCCTCTTTGTCAGGCATATACAATTATGACAGCGAATTATGGTCAATTGATTAACATTGTTCCTCACTCTTCATTAACTAGTGCCTGTTGCTGAATCATTAGGAGGTGGAGTGCAGATATGCCCCCTGTAGTTTTCCACTTTCCCCATACCCGCTACCACTTCTTAGGGCATCCTCTGTGTGTATATACTGCCTTCCCGACACCATAGCTCCGTCCATATCTTTACACCACGCTCAGTGCGTCGGAGTAACTTGTGCTCCCTAGTGTTTAGCGATGTTGCGTTTGGCTAGCATCATACCCAGTGTTGCCCAGTCTTGAGTCATATGATTAAGATCTGTCGGTTCCCAGATGATTAAGAGACATCTTTTGGGTTCCAGTGACACTGTAGCTCCGCAAACCTGTGTGAGTGTATGCATAATTGCTCCCCAATATTTCGCTATCTCCGGACATTCCCACAGTGTGTTATAAAAAGTGCCGATGGCCCCACACTTCCTCAAGCAGAGCCGGCTATCAGCCTTCCCTATCTTATGCAGAGGTACTCTTGTGTAGATGCAGTATTTTAAGCTGTACTAATCTTAGCTTTGTGGATATCGCCACTTCTCTTGGGGACGCGAGTGCTACCTGACAGTCTTTTTCATCCAAGTCTCCCAGATCAGCCCACCATTTGTCGCGGAGAATTTTTGTGGGGTGTGGTTGATTATTGATGATTTTGCTATAGGTTAGGGAAATGGATTCCTTATCCATATAATCTGTAAGGAGCTTATCTTCTAATTGGGCAGCCTCTGGGAGTATAGTACCTGATGGGATGACTGCCCGGAGTGCATGTCTGATCTGAGTATATCTGAATATTTCTGTGGGTGCCAGCTCATATTCATCTTGAAGGTGTGTGAAGGAGATGACTTCTCGCTTACTCCAGAGATCCCTAACTCTTGAGATTCGTATTTAGCCCGATTGTTGCTATTTCATATTTTTCATTTTATTCCAAACTTCATACTTTTATATGACAAATGACTAACTGACTCTTTGTAATTTATTTTGCTTTCTGTGATGTCTTTAATTTTCCAATAAGCTTTCATGGTTTTCAATATAATACTTGTCAGTCTTTATTGTGAAGCCTAGTGTGCTTTTACATTTAATTTTCAAATGTTAATTGATATTTCAAGTACATGTTGACCAAGCCCAGTTATTGAACAACAAAATCCTTAGGGGATTAACAGGCCTCCCAGTTCATCAGCAGTGATTTAGTTTAAAAACAGTGAAAAAGCAAAACATCACGTATATGCCAAAGCTCCCTATTCAGATGGGAAACTCCTGATCTGTCCAGCAAAAATTAAGTTATTTCAGCCTTTCCCTCTTAAAAATTGTCTCCATTCTAGTGCAAGATGTCATGCCCAGGCCAGGGACACTAGGACCCTGGGGCAAAGGGCAGAGGCCAGAGGACACCCGACACCTCTTCCGGTTAGGGGAGGGGACAGGAAGGGACAAGGGACACTATAGGGCTGGACCGCAGGACAAGAGGTCAGGGAACATGTAAGCAGAGCTATGACCAAATAAAGAAGACTTACCACCAACCATCGTGTCCTGTATTTCCTGGGGGCTGCACAACACGACAACTGGCGACGAAGGACGTGCATCGTGTGCCCAGGATTGAAGAAAGAAAAGGAAAGCTGCAGTGTGTCGCGTCGAGGGACGAGCGATGACATCATCAAGACCAGGAGCCCACCCTGTCTCGTGTACGAGTGAGGAAAACGGCGCGGGAGCCCGCCCCGACCGTCGCTGAAGAAGAAGGAAGCGTCCTGCAGCATTCGGGTAAGAAGACTGAAGAAGCGGAGTGAACGCGCGAATTGAACAAATTGAAACGCGAGATCTCACGAGAAGAGCGGCGGCCATTTTTAATTCAGGCGGCAAGGGCCAATCAGCGCGAAGAGAAATCAAGCGGCCATTTTGAAGTCAGGCAAGGCTCCGATTGGCCGCAAAGTATTGCGAGGCTGCCGGCGGCCATTTTGAAGTCAGGCAAATAGACCAATAGGAAGAGAGAACAGCGCGGTGGCCATTTTGAAGTCAGGAACCGAACGAAAAACAGCGAAGAGTGCCAGAAAGAGCACAAAAGAGACAAAGAAGCTCAAGCAAAGGCAAAAGAAATAAAGAAAATAGTGGAAGAGTGCCAGAAAGAGCACAAAAGGAAAGAATAAAGCACAAGCAAAGGCAAAGTGATAAGAAGTAACAAAGGAACACCAAAGAAACAATAAAGCACAAGCAAAGGCAAAAGGATGGCAGACCCAGAAGTAGAAAGACAAAGTGCACAATATCGAAGACCGCTACCATTCAACTTATCTGAGCCACAAGTAGGCATACGATGGGAGAAATGGGTCAGGCATTTTGAGAGATATATGGAAGCCACCGACGTGACTGAACTGAAAAAACTAGGTTTATTCCTAAGCTTAGTAGGTGATGATATTGAAGATCTATTAGTGACACTACCAGAAGAGGAGACTGCCACCTACGACAAACTAAAAAAGTGCCTAAGAAACAAATTTGACCCGCAGAGGAATGTCGATTTTGAGCGATACACCTTCACGATTGCTTTTCAACAGCCGGATGAAACGCTAGATGACTTTGCAACGAGACTGCGAAAGCTCGTAACTCACTGTGAATTCGATAAATTTGATAATGAACAAGCAATCAGACTGCGCATCATTGAGGGTTGCCGTGACATGGAGTTCCGTGCGAGAATTCTAAAGGAACCAACCTCACTATAAAATATCTTATCACTAGCAAGAGCAGAGGCAAGAGCGACAGCACACGCAAAGGAGATGGAGCGAGGAAAAGAAAGACGAGTGGAACAAGCACATCGCATAACAAACAACAACCGCACGAGCGGCTGGAAGAAAGACAGAAATGAACAGATACCAAAGAAACAACAGGAAGTAACATGCTACAGGTGCGGACTTGAATTTCCACATAGAGGCCCATGCCCAGCATTTGGCCAGACAAGCAGGAAATGCAACGGAAGAAACCACTTTGCCAGTGCATGTCAGGGACTGCACTTCAGGAATGACAGAGGAAGAGCGGGAAGACCACGAATGCCGCCAAGCAGGCATGTCAGACATGTCGAAACAGGAACAAGGAGCTCCTCACTAGAGTCAGGTGAAGAAGAGCAAGAAGAAAAGGCAGAACGACTCTACCTCATGTCAGACACCTTTGTCGAATACTCAGATGAGGGTGACAAAGAAGAAAAGGATCTGTCTCGTGGACAAACACAAAATGAAAAAGACAGAGTCTGTGACCATAAGTGTAGGATCACACAAAGCAAAATTTGTCCTAGACAGCGGCGCAACATGCAACATAATGTGTGTGTCGGAATACGAAAAAATGAAAGTAAAACCAACACTGAGACCGTCCCGAGTTGAAGTATTCACCTGGGGGTCCCGGACACCCGTAACAAACCTGGGAAAATTTACGGAGGAACTAATCTACAAAGATCAAAAGACAAAAGAAGAAATTCACGTGCTGAAGGGAGACATTCCAGCACCATGCCTACTGAGCAACCTCACAGCCCAGATGATGGGTCTCCTTGAGATGACATACAACATGTCAGAGAAAAGAAGCATCTTGAAGGAATACCCCAAGCTACTGCAAGGACTAGGGAAGTTAAAAGGACGGCAAATAACGCTACACATTGATGAAACAGTGAGGCCAATAGCGCAACATCATCGGAGAGTGCCAATACACCTGCAGCCGCAAGTAGAGGAGGAGCTTGAAGCACTACTGAAGCAAGACATAGTAGAGCCAGCAGAAGGACCAACGCCTTGGGTGTCACCGATAGTGGCAGTACCAAAGAGAGACACGTCAAAAATAAGAATCTGTGTCGATATGAGAATGCCAAACAAAGCAATTGAACGTGATAGACACCCCGGACCTCATCTGGATGATATGATCAGCTGTCTAACAGGCACAAGGCGTTTCTCTAAACTAGACTTATGTAAGGGATATCACCAGTTAGAGCTCGATCCTCAGTCTCGATACATCACAACGTTTTCCACACACCTAGGTCTCTTCAGGTATAAACGCTTGAGTTTTGGAATATTGTCCGCTGCTGAGATATTTCAGGAAACAATACGACTGGTAATAAGGCCAGTGAAAAATAGCTTAAATTACAGCGATGACATTTTGGTGTTTGGCAAGTCGAACGAGGAACACGACAAGGCATTGCGAGATGTATGCTCTCAACTAGAGCAGGCGGGTCTGACACTGAATGAAGCAAAATGTGAACTGGAGCGGGATGAACTAGTCTTTTTTGGCCACATTTTCTCCAAGAATGGCATGCGGCCAGATCGCAGCAAAGTGAAAACATTAGAAAAAGCAAAACAACCAAGTGACGTGGCGGAAGTGAGGTCGTTCCTCGCCTTGCCAGTTATTGTGCAAGATACATTCAAGACTTTGCCACTGTGAGCGCACCGTTGAGAGAATTAACAAAGCAGGGCCAGAGTTTCACATGGACTGAAGAATGCAGCAAAGCGTTTGAAGAGATCAGACACGCTGTGACAGCAGTAGATCACCTAGCGTATTTTGATCCGAGGCTGTGCACTGAACTGACGGTAGATGCCAGCCCAGTGGGATTAGGGGTGATATTGGTACAACACCAACCAGGAAAAGACTCCCCAAGAAGCGTAGTAGCCTATGGGAGCAAAAGCCTATCGGGCATAGAAAAAGGATACTCCCAGCCTGAAAAAGAGAGTTTGGCGTTAGTATGAGCATGTGAACACTATACGAAAAAGTTGTGGTCCCTTTGCACTCTTGTGGTCAAAGATCCTGAGGGTAATCTATCTTGGGTTGGCCCATACGTCTGACACACGGTGCCTAACCGTGCCTTGAACGTACTAGAGGCATATGTGTAGAGGGGGGAACCCTCTCACCGAGACGTGCGCACGTTTTCACTGGAAACTGCTGAGTTTCTTCACTTCTTTGTTGTTGAATTATTCAATAATTAGTCCGTAAGGCTTTTGTTCATAATTCATCTGATATTTATTGCATGAGAATTTTCATTTCTTATTGTACTTCATAAGAATATTTTTTCTTCCATATTTACATCTTTTAATTATTTATCCATTGCCCAATGCATTTCAGGTCGAGAAAGAAGACCCTTCCTCAGTGGCCTAAAAATAACATAATACAGGACCTTAGCAGACATAATATGTAAAACAATTGATAAATATATGCTCGAGAGCATGTAAACATACCCAATAAGTGAAGTTAGGTAAACAGAGCGCACGTTCAGAGGTAAAAAGAGTAATAATAGTGGTAGATAATGGTATAGAAAATAAAAGTAAAGAAGTCAACCAGACTGTGGGGACGATACTGCGTGAAATTAAGTGAGGAAATGGTAAAACGGCTGAAAATAATAGTCGAGTGATCGGAGTGAAAAACAATAAAACATACGGCGTGCGAGCACAGTATTGGTGAAGTTGCGAAGGTCACTAAAATGGGCAACTGGGTGAAAAAACGGGGTCAGAACTTACTCGGGATAGACAAGACGAGTGATCCTATATAAATTCTTTAGAAATTTGAAACTAGACTATTTCTTTAAAGCAAGTCAAACAATACCTGGAATGAGTCAGACTCTACCCCAAACGAATTCAAACCCAAGAGCTCTTTCTTTGCACCGTTCACCCACAAAACAATTGAAGCTTATGAAAGAACAGTCCTCACAGAACTTCAACAGATAAAATTCTCTAAACCCAAGAAAACTAATCTTTCCACATACGAATGGAACATTCTAAAAAATCTAAGTC